>NC_062976.1:0-1200000 GCF_023078275.1 Leguminivora glycinivorella | reverse complement strand
GGAGACCTATGTCCAGCAGTGAACGTCTTTCGGCTGATATGATGATGATAAATAAGTAATTATGACGTTTGAACGGACATGCTGAACTGCCGGTTCGATTATTTTAACGAAACAATTTTATTTATACAGTTACCTATGTTTTATTTGTCATTCTATTCCATGGATTTCATTTAAAACATTGGTGGAATACAACGATTCTCAGGACACAACTGAGAGACTGAGACGGACTAATGTCAAATCACGGCATATTTTCAAACCTTGAAAGCGTCTCGGGCCTTCAGTGGTCAGCAAAAGTCTTCCTGTTAAAATGAATCTTGAAATAAATCCCTTGCTATATTATTAATGGCTTAATAACTATGTCTATTTTCACACTTGTAGGTACATTAGAAGAAATAAAATAGCAATCTCGTATTAATGAGATCTTACTTTTGACCAAGGATTATTTATATAGGATTTATCATCTTCATAATAAGAATAACTACACTGATGACGCCTAATTTTTTTTTTCAAAATGTGTATTGACGTGATATCATGATATTAAAATAAAAAAGCAGTCATTTGTTTTTGTAAAAAATAAAAACACGCAAAAATATTTGGGGAAAATATGATTTTGGCCACTTCCAGGCTGCGAAACAGCGCCATCTAGTTTAAAGCCTAAAAATATCACATAAATTTCAGGGGTACGCTTTATTGTATGGGCTTTGTCTATCCCGGTATTATACGGTCCTTGGTTCTGACGTTTTTGAAACATCGTGTATCTAATTGAAATGGGTGAATCCACGTAAATGTAACGTGAGTCACGACTTCATAGATTGTTTATTTGAACTACAGCTGCAAATGACAGGTCCTATGCGTACATATATCGGGAAAGTGACTCTTATTTAGGGTCACATTTGACAAACACATCATCGTCACGCAGCAGACGTCTATGGAACTTCCTTACCAAATAAAATTTAACGAACGCTTTAACGGTGACAGACGGTTTGGTGCAACCGACCCTTAGAGATAGATTACCACTTGTACTTACATCGTAAATTAAAATCGTGACGCATGTTACTCTTGCCGCGGAGTGACCAAAATGGGATTTGTTTAAACTTTTTCCTAGTTTGAAAATTTAAGGTGAGGTACGATTAATGAAGTTCCTATGTTTAGTTTAGTTTAATTCTTTATACAAATTTCACACAATTAAAATTTACATTTCTGCTTACATTACTATTCGTATAATGATCGTTACAAAAGATTAAAAAAATTAAAACTATAAATAAAATGGAAACAAGCAGTGCGAAATAAAATTAATTAAAATGTCATATTGGTAAAAAAATACGTTAAATTTAGTACTACCTACATAGTACAAATCGAAAATAAACAATGTCAATGATACAATGGAATAATAAAAATTAAAAATTAAATAAAAAAAGGGTGAAAAAAACTAAAAGTGCGAGCTTTCAAAAAGTAATAAAATAACTAAATAAGTAGCTCCAGGAATACCTACCTTCCTTCTTACGAAATACCTACCTTCTTCTTCTTAGGAATATCTACCTACCTTCTACCTTCTTACGAAATACGTAAGATGAAAACCTAACTACGAAATTCTTGAACGTAAAAATTTTGGTACTTAAACATAAAATTACTTGAATTCTTAAACACAAGAAATATGACAAAATAAATTATTAATTATTATTCTCTTTATTGATTTCCATTATTAATTAATGGTAAAGTGTTGTCGCGTCGGGGGACCGCTCTCAATATTAGCGCGAGGGCAGACGTCGTTGACGGTTGTGTTTCCGATGCAGTCTTTAGAGTCTTATTTTAAGATTGGGTGTTGAAATTTTTGCTCAGCACTTATCTAGTTTGTTTGGTTGTAAACATATACGTTACTTGTAATTCTAATACTTCCTTTGGCATTTTGGTTGTATAGTTACATTGTTCATGTTCAGGTAGTTAGTTTAACGTATGTACCTAGTGAATTTTTTGTTAAACATTTATTAAGTTAGTTTAGCTGTGTAAATATTTAGTTTTTAAGTTTCAAGTTAGACAGGCAAAGAGCGGTCCCCCGACGCGACAACACTTTACCATTAATTAATAATGGAAATCAATAAAGAGAATAATAATTAATAATTTATTTTGTCATATTTCTTGTGTTTAAGAATTCAAGTAATTTTATGTTTAAGTACCAAAATTTTTACGTTCAAGAATTTCGTAGTTAGGTTTTCATCTTACGTATTTCGTAAGAAGGTAGAAGGTAGGTAGATATTCCTAAGAAGAAGAAGGTAGGTATTTCGTAAGAAGGAAGGTAGGTATTCCTGGAGCTACTTATTTAGTTATTTTATTACTTTTTGAAAGCTCGCACTTTTAGTTTTTTTCACCCTTTTTTTATTTAATTTTTAATTTAATTCACCTTTTTTTTGTGTCGGGGGTTTTTTAAATTTATAATTTAAGGTTTTTATTTCTTTCTTTTTGTAGGGGGCTCTTTCTTTTGTCATATTTCTTGTGTTTTGGAATTCAAGTACCGAATTGTATGTTAAGTACTTACCTACATTTTTTACGTTCAAGATGTTCTAGAGGTAAGTGCATGCTGTTTTTATAAAAATACTAAAGTCACTATAAGCGTGCCGTTCAGATTTGAGGAGTTCCGTTCTGACCATCATCAGCAGTTCCACTGCACCAAATGTCACTGTTCCGTAAGTAAATGCATGCCATTTCTTTAAAAACACAAAAATCACCATATGTATGCCTTTCAGATTTGAGGAGTTCTCTCGATTTCTCCAGGATCCCATCATCAGGCCCCGTAGCCGAATGGCATTTCTCCGACGCCAAACGAAAGCGATACGCCGCTGGCTCTGTCGCGCCAATACGCAAGCGCGATAGAGATAGATATCTACTAGCGCTTCGTTTCGTGAGCGTTTCGTGAGCGATTGTGCCATTCGGCTAGCCACCCAGAACTGGGTTCTGAGAAAAATGGAACCAATCTGTATTCATATACTATCAAAAAAAAATTCAAAATCGGTCCAGTAGCGACGGAGATATCGAGGAACAAACATAAAAAATAAAATACAGACGAATTGAGAACCCCTTCCTTTGAGATTTGAGGCGGCGGTTAAAAATCAGCACCGATAGCATGGTCGCGCCAGGCCGTCCTTTTCGCACTTACTAATAGTACGAATATCACAGAATATAATAGTACAAATACTGAAGGCTCACTCCTTTGATGTTCATAAAATGCCGCCATTCTAAATTCTTACCTACATTAACAAACAGACCGCACGCGAGCAGCCGACATAGAATTCTATTGCGCCGCGTGAAGGTCGTCACCAGTGAACGGGCCGCGAAACTCGCGGCCGCCGCCATGTACATGTAGCGCGGCGATAGAATCGCAGAATGAGCCGCCCCTTTAGGCCTAGCACATGATTGCCGCGAGAGTATGTCGCCGCGAGATAGATGAGATGACACGTCTTTGTCGTAATTGTATTAATGACATAAGAACCGGTAGTCTATCTCGCGGTGACATACTCTCGCGGAAATCATGTGCTAACCCTGCTGGTTTTATCATTTATCGCGCGATCATGCTTGCCTCTGTAATCCATAATAAATAAATATTTTTTTTTGTGGCGGCGACCATCTTGGACCAGCGGCCATCACCTACAGCTACATATACATACAATCACGCCTGTGTCCCATGAAGGGGTAGGCAGAGCACATGAAACTACTCAGGTTTCAGTGCCACTGTTGGCAAATAAGGGGTTGAAAGAAAACGAAACTGTGACATTGCAGTGACAGGTTGCCAGCCTCTCGCCTACGCCACAATTTAACCCACATCCCACAGTCGCCTTCTCCCACGGGAAGAAAGGCCCTCACCTACAGCTAATATAAATAAAAACACTCGACTAATTCACCTTTTATAAACAAAAAAATAAATCAAAATCGGTAGATCCGTTCAGGAGCTACGACACGATGCGATGCCACAGACAGACACACACATACACACACACACACACAGAGAGACAGATAGACACGTCAAACTTATAACACCTCATCGTTTTACGTCGAAACACAACTTTCTACGATAATTGGTCAAGTGCGAGTCGGATTTCGACTCTTCCATACAATTTAGTCATGAGCGCCTGATGGAATGTGATAGCAACGATTTCACAAACAAATAGTAGAAGTTTAGTACATTTCGTACTTTCAAGACGTTATATCTCGGAAACGATAAGAGATAGACCAAAATGGACTTCAGATTTGGGCTTTCGGTGGCACAATAGTGCCACACGAATTTTATATTTTCGTATATATAGACATTTTTTGGACCGATTTGGATAATTTTTTTTTCCAAAAAAATCTAATCCGGGTGTAAAATCTTTATTTTTTGAGCTAGAAGGCTGAAAAAAATAGTATTTAGGTGTTTTTGTAATACATTTCGGGCCGCTAAGAATCAGCCACATACCAATGTAATTTTTTTTTATTAAAAAAAAAAACTAATTAAAATTTTGAAAAACCTCCGACATAGTGGACCGATTACCATCAAACATGGCTAAGAACACTCCCGACTAATTCAGCTTTCAAACAAAAAAAACTAAATCAAAATCGGTTCATCCGTTCGAGAGCTACGATGCCACAGACAGACACACACACAGACAAACAGACAGACAGACAGACAGACAGACAGACAGACAGACAGACAGACAGACAGACACGTCAAACTTATAACACCCCGTCGTTTTTGCGTCGGGGGTTAAAAAATATATTACGGAAACGGGTAAAGTTGTAGTACCTACTATAAGATACAACTATGGAAACGGATTATATCGCATATAATGAATACGTATACGCGATTTAATCCGGTTCGCGACACGACGTTGTCACGACAAAACGGAGTGACGAATTATCGTGATTTTTTTAAGTGGAGATAGTTGAAGGGATGGGGAGTGACATAGGCTACTTTTTGTCTCTTTCTAAGGCCCCACTTCCCTAAAATGGGGGGCAGGGGGTCATTTAAAACACGGCCTTGTTTTCGTTTAATGGCACTTGTTTCGAATTTCCTCTTTTCCGCACTTGTATCGTAATGTACAAATTTCTTAATATAGTCCAATTTTATTTTTAAATTTTACGTTTCTTTATTTACACAATTATTTACATGACCATATTTACATAATTTGATTATATAATATAAGAAACTAAAAGTAAACTTAAAAGCTAGCTAATGTCTCAAATAGGCCCTTGGGGCATTGTACCAAGGATACTGGCGCATTTCCTCTCTGTATTGCAATGCTAATACGTTGTGAGAGGAAGTCGCTAGCTCTTCGGTCACCAGTTACCTCAACCAGATGCTTCGTGATTTCTGTATTTATTTATTTTTTAAATAGATGTATGGTTTTATGTATGATAATTTTCTTACGCTCTAATTCCCAGCGCAGCTTTAAGTCTTAATGAACACGTTATCGCAGACGGCAAAGTTCGTGAACTCGGTAAACAATGCAAGACAAAAGGCGAGTTCAGTTGTAAAAGCGTGACGCCTTCTGTAGTGTAAGAACAATTGAGAACGAAGCGACTTAACACTATACCCTCGTCCTGCCCGTCATATACAGTTAGAGCCATTGTTTAAACCAAATTATTGAATAGCTATATGGTAGATTTTCCTTTGTATCACGATTTTGGTAAAACCCAAAAAAATAAAGGGATTTTTTCCTATCCAGGCTTTTAATCTATAATTTTAAAAAATTGGAATTTCCTTTATAAATCACATTGGGCAGGACGAGGATACAATGGACCCGTTTATAAAATGGGTTAATCAACTTTTCTTTGCTAGGAAAATTTCGCAAAGGTACTTCGACTACATGTGGTCAAAAAAATTAATTTGTATTTAGTGTAATTAATTTAAACTTATTATAATAAGAGCAGATTTACAAGCTACGCAATACAACATGTTTTTATAGGGTTTATTTTATAACTTTGTTTCGAGCAGTGACCCAGTGGACATAGCTGTCCCGCACTTTTGTATGAAAGTGTCTCTTCCACTGGGTCACATATTGTTTAATTAAAAATTAATCGTTTTTTTATTTTTCTAATACATACATACATACAATCACGCCTGTATCCCATAAAGGGGTAAGCAGAGCACACGAAACTACCAAAGGTTCAGTGCCACTCCTGGCAAATAAGGGGTTGAAAGGAAACGAAACTGTGACATTGCAGTGACAGGTTGCCAGCCTCTCGCCTACGCCACAATTTAACCCATATCCCATAGTCACCTTCTACGACACCCACGGGAAGAAAGGGGGTGGTGAAATTCTTAACCCGTCACCACACAGGCCAATTTTCTAATATGAATCATTATTCACGATGGCCAGGTAAAATAAGATAAAACTCACAAAGCACATGAAACTACTAAACTTTCAGTGCCACTTTTGGCAAATAAGGGTTGAAAGAAAACAAAATATACCCGTAAAAAAAAGTATAAGTAATTCTCCCCCGCCCGTGTGGTGACGGGTTAAGAATTTCAGTAGTAATTCTAAGCTTTGCGTACACTCAAGGAAAATTCGGGTTATTATTCAAGGCTAAATTTATTTACCGCCATGGGGTGCAAATTGTTTAGCTGACGCCTTAAGTTATTTGCCCGGGTATGTGTCGGGCTTAAAAATTAACGACAGCGGGTGGTAAGATGTTTGTGCGGAGATTTTTCCTGTTTGGGTACGGAAAGGGGATGCATCCAAGAGGTTGAGAGAAAAATTTCTTGATTTTTAAATATTTATTATACATGCATAAACTCACGCCTGTATTCCCAAAATGGGTAGGCAGAGCATATGGAACTACCACAGAGCTAGATTTATGGCATATATGACATCTGTGGGAACTACTCAGGTTCTAATTTAGCAATTAAGGGGTTGAAAGTTAATGGTACTGTAGATAATATTGCAGTTGCAGGTTGCTAGCCCATCGTCCACAACGGAACATTACAGTGTGCGTAGCCGAATGCACAAACGCTTACGAAACGCTCTCGATAATATATATCTTTCGTAGCTATCTCTATCGCTCTTGCGTATTGGCGTGACAGAGAGCCAGACTACATTTCTGGCAGCGTTTCGCATCTCAGAAATGCCATTCTGCTACGGACCTGAACTGAACCCATATCCCATAGAATTTTACAACAGCGACACCCACGGGAGGAAGAGCTAGGTAAAAATCTTATAACAGGATTACCAGATGGAGGATTAAAGTTTACATTTTTATAAACCTTTTACTAGTACACTCACTGGCAATAACGCACAAAAAAGGTGCATAAATATCTGACACGCTCGTATGGCTTTAGAATAAATTGTGTCAAATATTTTTGCGTTTCTTTTTTGTGCGTTGTTATTACTGGTGTCTGTAACTCTGTACTTATATTGCAGTTTCTATGAAGAATCTATTAATAAAGTTATAGTTAAATGAATTCTTGTAAAATTATCGGTGTTAAGTGTCGCCTTGAAACAATTACTTGCCGGCTGTAATATGCAAATCGCCAATTACCTGATAGCAGGGAGGATTCATTAATGGGTATTGATTCACTGAACCTGAGAATACTACGAAAATTCTTATATACATACGTTTAAAACGATTAAACGAAAAACGCTTTTTAAACAGATTGAAGTGTAGGTACACACACACACACACACACACATAAGTACTTAAGTATATGCATACAGATTGGTTCCATTTTTATCAGAACCCAGTTCTGATGACGGGATCCTGGAGAGATCGAGGGAACTCCTCCAATCTGAAAGGAATACAAATGGTGATTTTTGTATTTTTGGAACAGTGACATTTGGTGCAGTGGAACTGCTGTGATGATGGTCAGAACGGAACTCCTCAAATCTGAACGGCACACTTATAGTGACTTTGGTATTTTTATAAGAAAAGCATGCACTTACGTCCAGAACAGTGACATTTGGTGCACTGGAACTTCTTATGATGATCAGAACGGAACTCCTCAAATCTGAACGGCACAACGGCAGGAACACCTTGCATTTAAGTTCAGAACAGTGACATTTATTTGTTAGGAAATTTGTTATCTTTGTTAAGCATATTTACTTTTCAAGTCAAATTTTGTAAATCTTCGATTTATTATAATCGGATTCATGAGGAGTTGAGGAAACTCCCCAAACCTTAACGGTATACGTATATTCATTTGTGTTTCTATCAATTAATTAAAATTTAAATTAAAAACAGTTTTAAAAAATATCTACACATTTCTACATAATCCAACATTTATTAATTCATTCATTTATAGTTTTACATGTCAACAAAATTTTACATCAATACAACATTCGCAAGTACCTTTCACCAGAACCCCAAAGGCGGCGGTTTTTCTTTCTTAAAAATTATTAGTATCAATGTTGCCAACAACGATAAAAAAATATATTAATATGGTCAATCCGCGGCAAGAGTAACATGAGTCACGATTTTATAGCATGTTCCATTTATTAACGACGCAAGTCCAAGTGATAATATATCTCTAAATAAGTATTACTTTCCCGATATATGCATAGATCCTTTAATTTGCAGCTGCAGTTCAAATAAACACGCAGTGAGGTCGTGACTCACGTTACTTTTACGTAGATTCACCCTATAGTACTTTTTCATGACTTCCTCGGGAGAACAGTTTTCTATAACTCCCGCTCCATCTGCGTGTAATTGCACATTTACTGTGCGAGTATGATAAAGACATTTTGGACAGCTCTTTGCAAAACAAACACGATTGTGTGCGGCAGAAAACAAAGATATTACGCGTGGCGTTATTACTGCGTAGATTAATCGCAGACAGCATTTAACATCACATCAGCCTATTTAACAAACGTTTCTTTATCCAAACGCACCAACTAATGTGCGAGATCACGCTATTCGCTCATCAGGGTACCTAGCCAAGGTCACAATCGCTTACGGTTCGTGTGTAAGGCCTGAGTACGTAACATAAAATATTTTTCAGTACAGATGGTGTTTTTTTTACGTACTAGTGCGAGAATTGGTTCATTATATGCCAGGTCGAAACTTCGGAGGCTCATCTGTACTGAAAAACGTCGTACGATACACGTGCGAAAAGGAAATTCGTAACTCGTGTCGATTTAAAACACTCCCTTCGGTCGTGTTTTAATTTATCGCCACTCGTTTCGAACTTCCTTTTTTACGCACTTGTATCGTAATGTACTATTAAACCGTGCAAGAAATAAAACATCATATAATTATAAGAAAAACATGGACGTTAGTTATTTTAGGCACAATTTCTATTTAATATCTATGCTCGCTTACTATTTAATATCGCTCTTGCGTATTAGAGCGACAGAGCCAGACTACATTTCTCCGGCGTTTCGGTGGCGTTTCGCGTCGCAGAAATGCCATTCGACTACGGGGCCAGAATTGATCGTGACGACACTCGACACGATTTTATATTAATTCCATATTAGCAAATCGTTCGAATTCGTTTTGCCAGTTCTTAAAAAGGAAAGTAGCCTATTGTATGAGCTTCAATTGTTTGACATGTACGCCGAACGCCCCGCTACGCTGCACGCATATTATATGCCCAATATGACGCGTGCACTCAGATCTTACGCCTTGGCTTGCGTGGGCGACGGTCGCGCGATGGTCGCGCGACGGCGATGCGACGCATACGAAATCAAACCTTATCGATATGGAAGTATGAGACGCGACGGTCGCGCGACCGTCGCCCACGCAAGACACGGCGTTACACAGCCTATCATAGCTAGAGCTCTCCCCGATCTCCCCTCTCTGTCTGTCTGTCTGTTTGTCTGTCTGTCTTTGTATGTGTCTGTCTGTGGCATCGTAGCTTCCGAACGGATGAACCGATTTGGATTTAGTTTTTTTTTGTTTGAAAACTGTTAGTCGGGAGTGTTCTTAGCCATGTTTCATGAAAATCGGTCTACTATGTCGCGGTCGGGGTTTTTTTAATTTTAATTTTTGTGCCGTAGCGCGACAGAGCGAGACTGCGTTTCGATTGCCACGTCGTAGCGTTAACCATTATTACTTTGGCTAGGCTGGCAGGCACTAGGTACACATAAGAAACAACAGCCATTGGAAAATCAATTTGGTTTTGTAGTCTATAGAAAAGGAATAAGGTAGATATTTGAACGAGATTTCGAATGGTTGTTAAGGCTATGTGTTGTGAGACAGTGTTAATGTTTCAATGTTTGTCTGTCGCGTTGAAACGAAGGAGCTTCTGATAATTGTTTGGTGAGTTACCGAATTTATTAGCTACCAATATCAAGGATGATTTATATAGGATTTACAATCTTCATACTAGAATCGTACCTCTATTTTTTAGCGCCACCTATTAAATACTATGATAACCACACTGATGATGCCTAAATTTGTTTTTTCAAAATGTATGTTGATCATGATATTAAAATAAAGAAATAATTCATTTGTTCTTATAAAAACTAAAACTAAGTAAAAATATTTGGGGAAAATTTGATTTTGGCCACTTCCAGGCTGCAAAATAGCGCCATCTAGTTTTAAGCCTAAAAGGCCCATACATTTCATTGGTACGCTTTTTTGTATGTACTTTGTCTGTTCCTCCGTATAAATTGGTATCCGTATAAATCCTCCTAAATACGTATTGCCAATATGTATTTAGGAGGTAAATTAACTAGCAGCTTTTTAAGCAAATTAGATTTACCGTTACGGAAATATATTATGTATTTCCGTAATACATATCTATTTAAATCCTTTGATATCATACACGAAAGAAAAAACGACAAGGCCCACTGGTGGCCGAGCCGGGAATCGAACCCGGGTCTTCAGCTTACGCGGCTAACGTCTTCACCACTAGACAGGCGGGCGGGTGGTCTAGTGGTGAAGATGATATCTATTTAAATTTATAATTTTTTATATAAATGTACCTGTGTGGTGACGGGATAAGAATTTCACCACCCCCTTTCTTCCCGTGGGTGTCGTAGAAGGCGACTATGGGATATGGGTTAAATTGTGGCGTAGGCGAGAGGCTGGCAACCTGTCACTGCAATGTCACAGTTTATTTTTCTTTCAACCCCTTATTTGCCAAAAGTGGCACTGAAGCTTTAGTAGTTTCATGTGTTCTGCCTACCCCTTTATGGGATACAGGCGTGATTGTATGTATGTATGTACTCGTATATAAATGGCCCGTGTGGTGACGGGTTAAGAATTTCATCACCCCCTTTCTTCCCGTGGGTGTCGTAGAAGGCGTCTGTGGGATATGGGTTAAAGTGTGGCGTAGGCGAGAGGCTGGCAACCTGTCACTGCAATGTCACAGTTTATTTTTATTTCAACCCCTTATTTGCCAAAAGTGGCACTGAAGCTTTAGTAGTTTCATGTGTTCTGCCTACCCCTTTATGGGATACAGGCGTGATTGTATGTATGTATATAAATGGCCCGTGTGGTAACGGGTTAAGAATTTCATCACCCCCTTTCTTCCCGTGGGTGTCGTAGAAGGCGTCTGTGGGATATGGGTTAAAGTGTGACGTAGGCGAGAGGCTGGCAACCTGTCACTGCAATGTCACAGTTTATTTTTATTTCAACCCCTTATTTGCCAAAAAGTGGCACTGAAACTTGAGTAGTTTCCTGTGCTCTGCCTACCCCTTCATGGGATACAGGCGTGATTGTATGTATGTTTGTATGTATAACCCAAGGGGGATGATGATTAGCTAGGTTTTAATAAACGTCTCGTTTCATTGAACTTGAACAGAGAAAAGTTTTTCAAGGAAAATCTGCCGATTTCGCGAACTGACAGCCTCCGATTGAGTTAGCTTTTAAGGAAATCGTGTGAATTGCGGGGGCGACGGCCGATCGGTGGAATTATGTCTTTTGTCAGGTTTCCGGCCGGATATGAGGTTCCGCGCAAAAACCTGCCTACTTCCGGTCGGGGGCAATTATCATCTATATTTACGACAATGGGCTTTTACTGATTTGAACTTTTACGATTTTTACGAAGAAGATGCCAAATGACGATGAAGAACACGTGACTCGATATTAGGGACTAATAATATATTGATTTAAACTTTCACGATTATTACACATAATTATTTTTAAAATCTGGACTTATTCGCGTATGACTACATTATAAACTGACCTGGTTTTCCGATACCACGGGGACAACGCCGTCCTTGAAACGTTGGAGGTCAGTTTAATATGTGGTCATACGCGATTAAGTCCCGATTTAAAAAATAATTACGTAATAATAATATATTGATCGGAATATAGACCGTGATTACCTTTTTGATTTTTAATGAAGTACCGCAGTTGCATGCATCATGATCACGGGAAACTCATGATGCATGCAACTGCGTCGAAATATCGGGATCTCAATAAAACTCAAAAAGGTAATCACGGTCTATATCCCGGTCAATATAAGTCTAATGAAACTAAACGTGAATCATTTAAAACTCTTAGGTGTTGTTCAATTTCTTTGAATTGAGTCCCGATTCTAACCGTACGTAAGTAGGGGAAACCGGGGCTAGTTGACTGACTATTAAAAAATTGAGCCAACAAAAATCTAACTTGAGTCAACCAGTGAGGTACGAAAGTCCGTCACCTCCCGCCGCTCAGTCACCGGTGAGCCTCTCGTACCTCATATCGTATCACTTGTTGGCTCAAGTTTGATTTTTGTTGGCTCAATCTTTTAATAGTTAGTCAACCTACCCCTATAGTTAACTAGCCCCGGTCTCCCCTACAACCATGGTACTGCTCATGGACACGGACAAAGTGCTAAATACCATGTATGTATACAAGGCCTTACTCCGACGCGCTAAGAGAGAAGGATGTTTACCTATTTTAGGCACTTTGTCCTTATCCATAATTATTTAATTCGTTGACTCTACCTTACTAATAAAGTCTTTGCGTTATCCCGGCATTTGCCACGGCTCATGGGAGCCTGGGGTCCGCTTTGACAACTAATCCCAAGATTTAGCGTTGCAATTAGTTTTACGAAAGCGACTGCCATCTGACCTTCCAACCCGAAAGGTAACTAGGCCTTATTGGAATTTGTCCGGTTTCCTCACGATGTTTTCCTTCACCGAAGAGCGACTGGCAAATATCAAATGACATTTCGCACATAAGTTGGTGCGAGCCGGGGTTCGAACCCGCGACCTCCAGAACGAAAGTCGCACGCACTTACCGCTAGGCTACCAGCGCTTCTAATAAAGTTTGTGACTACCGCAATGATTTGTTTTCAGATGTCTAGAATAGAATTAGATACACCAGTTTCATTATATCATAGCCTTTAAATTATTTTATTTCATAAATCTACCTCCACGTTTTCAACTCCTGTCACAAAGGCCAAGTTTATATTTAGCAAACTGCACACTTAAACCATATATCAGCAAGTTCGCAGGGGCGCGGAAGTTGCGCCGCCAAGTCCGCTGACCAACAGGGGAACGAGAATTGTAAAGCAGCTGCACTAGAGTTGTTTACGTGTAGTTTAGTGATGCACCTTGTTTAGGTGACTGGGAATATTGCCAGCATTATTGCCGGTAACAAAGTGCATAGCAAAGTACATATCATAATTGTTACATATTACACGTCACAATTGATTTACATGATTATTCTGTACTAAGATTAATATATTAGTAATTATAGTTAAATATTTTAAAATATGTCAATACATTATTAAATTAAATCGAGGAACCTGTGTGGTGACGGGTTAAGAATTTCACCACCCCCTTTCTTCCCGTGGGTCTCGTAGAAGGCGACTATGGGATATGGGTTAAATTGTGGCGTAGGCGAGAGGCTGGCAACCTGTCACTGCAATGTCACAGTTTCGTTTTCTTTCAACCCCTTATTTGCCAAGAGTGGCACTGAAGCTTTAGTAGTTTCATGTGTTCTGTCTACCCCTTTATGGGATACAGGCGTGATTGTATGTATGTATATATGTATGTATGTAAATCGAGGAATGTTCATATTAAAATGACATGAATACAATGTTTCTGAATGTCAATTTGGTAATTTAAATAATGCAATCCATATGCACAAACGCTTACAATAATATCGTTGTCTCTATCGCTCATCTTATCGGCGCGACAGAGACAGACTGAGTTTCTTTGTCATTTCGTCTACCTGGCACAATTTCCTGGATTTCAGCAAAGTCAGACATAGCTCGAATGCGTTAATAATATTTCAAGGTCGCGCAATATTACCAACTACAAAATCTCACGACTTCAGTCTAGACATTGCGCGTCTGTAACTCTGCAAAGTCAAACTTTGACAAAAATGGCAATTTTTACAAGACAAAAATAGGCAATATTCCCGTTCAAGTAATAAACCAGGCACAAGAGCTCACTAAGTCAAGGCATTGTGGGTTTGATTACGGCAAACTCAAATTATTCTGGCAATATTTATGGATAGCGCATTAAGAAACAGATACAACCCATCACTAAGTCACTACAAGGCATTGTGCGCCCCGATTATATGCTAAATTCAAACTAGGTTCGAGATCGCGGGCAATATTTCCATCCGGGGCAATATTTCGGAGAACGAGACATTGCTGTGCCAAAGCACCTGTTTAGTGCACAGGTAAACTGTGGAATAAATGGTAGCTTGCGGTATTTCCGGACCAATACGAACCACCACCACCAAATCTTCAAGAAAAGAGCGTACACCCATCTTAAAGGCCGGTAACGCACCTCTAACAATCCTGGCTTACCATCAGGCGACCTGACTGCTCGTTTGCCTCCTATCCCATAAAAAAACATCAAACTCAAACTAATCTGGCAATATTTCCAACCTGAACTAAATTTCAAAACATCACTACCAGGCATTGTACGCCCAGATTACGGCAACTCAAACTTGGTCAGATGTGAGTAAAAGGGCATATAACTTAGGCAATATTTACAACCTGCGCAATATTTACAAGCACAAAACATCACTATGCTAAGGCATTGTTCGCCCAGATTACGGCAACTCAAACTTGGTCAGAGGTGAGTGTAAGAGGCTATTATGATATGCTTCTTGAGTTTTCCATCTGGTATCTTACTAGGTCTGTGCACCTGTCTTGTAATTATATTGTTTAGAGAGCGATTTTCCTCAGTTTGCACCAAAGACAATGTAATTTCGTATATACGGATAAAGTCTAAGGAAAAAACGTACCTCAAAGCCGTAGAGAAAAAGGTACGGTGACCTAGATGGCGTTAAACCTTTGTTGAACGCTCGGCTAGATGGCGCTAATATTAATATTTGTCATTTTAACACATATCAAATCAAGTTAAAAATAAGTAGCCTATGTCACTCTCCATCCCTTCAACTCTCTCCACTTAAAGATAGTTGAAGGGATGGAGAGTGACATATGCTATTTTTTGTCTCTTTCTAACCCCCCACTTCCCTCAAATGGGGGGGTGTGCGTTTGTATGAATTTAACGCAAGCGAAGTCGCGGGCAAAAGCTAGTACTTGTATACATTAGAAAACAATTTATTCCTCCTGTTTCCGATACTTCAAATGGAACAACAGAATCACGTTAATACAGCGCTCCGTTTTGCCGTGAAAGATGGACAAACAAACAGACGTACACACTTTCCCATTTATAATATTAAGTATGGATGGATTATCATTTTTACTGTATAAAAAAACCGTGACCCCTTTTATCCTCTTGAGTGTAATACAATCAAGTTACAAACTGACACTAAACTTGTGCTCCTGAAGCGTCACGAAAGCGTTTCTGGAAAAAACAAGTAAATGACTTAACTCGGTAACAGTCTTATCGGACCCGGTCTTCCGCGGTTCTCTGCGCTACGCGAGTAACTGTCAGTAAACAAAATAATGTTATAAAATCACTATCTTTTGCCCGCACCTTCGCTCGCGTTAGAAAGAGACAAAAAGTAGCCTATGACTCTGTCCATCCCTTCAACTATCTCCACTTAAAAAATCACGTCGATTCGTCGCTCCGTTTTGCCGTGAAAGACGGACAAACAAACAGACACACACTCTTTCCCGTTTATAATATTAGTATGGATTATTACTATCACTAACACCATCACTAATAAGAAGTATTTAAATTCCCTGAGTCGTCGAGTCACGAGACCACTATAGCAGTACGCTTACCATGAGCTGTTACACACGACGATACTCGCTAGCGTCTGACCTTTTCACAGCAGATAATTCACTGCCAAAAGCATGCTAGTGTAGTATATTGTTATAGAGCAAACGTTTACGCTAATAATCTCTGTCAAACAAGTCTGTCAGTAAATAAGGACAAAGAAAACTATAGGTATCCTTTTCTCTAGCACCCTAAATAAAAGGATGCATATAGTTTTCTTTGTTATTATTTACTGACAGACTTGTTTGACAGAGTATAGCAAGTACCGTCGTTTGTAATTCATGGTAAGCATCCAGGCCCCGTAGCCGAATGGCATTTCTCCGACGCCAAACGAAAGCGATACGCCGCTGGCTCTGTCGCGCCAATACGCAAGCGCGATAGAGATAGATATCTACTAGCGCTTCGTTTCGTGAGCGTTTCGTGAGCGATTGTGCCATTTGGCTAGCCACCCAAGTGCCGTAGCCGAATGGCATTTCTGCGACGCCAAACGAAAACGAAACGCCGCCAAAGGTAGCAACAGCTAACAATCCACGTTGATAAGTGATCACCTTTTTGTTTTGTCTCTGCACCATTTGTATTGAATCTCTGTTTGGCCCTATGGTTGACTGGTAGAGAATGCCTTTTGGCATTAAGTCCGCCATTTGTACATTTTTGTATATTTTGTGCAATAAAGTTTAAATAAATAAATAAAATTGGAAGTATAATAGCCCTGCAGGCCGGACAAGTGGTGTCTCCGAGGCCTGTGCTCCGCACTGGATGTAGCAAGGCTCAGAACCGGTTTATTTTTTACCGGTTAAAACCGGTTTATTTCGATTTAACTCCGACCTTTGTAAAGAACGTTGTGAGAACTTTATTTTAACCGAAATAAACCGGTTTATTCGACGAGCGGCGAAACGCACCGGCGCCGCGTAAATACGTTCACGCAGCGACTTTTTAGTTTGGTCAGAACAGTATTACCTATCCATGCTGCGGAATAAACTGGTTTATTTTGTTCTAAACCGGTTAATCGAACGAAACCTTTATGAAAGCGTTCCCCTAAAAACCGGTTTAAAAATAGCGGTTTTTCTAGCGAAAACGAAATATAAAGGTTTTGCCGCAAGTACATGATAACGGTTTGAAAATTTCACCGGTATCGGAGTCCTGGGATGTAAACTGGTCATGATGATGATTGATGACGATCAATGCTGGCTCGGATCGTGTCTGGTGCATGCTTAACCGATTGAGAACGGGAATCGGACATTGCGCCTACCTTCGGAAAAAATGGGGATGGAGCGATCGGGAGTGTTGCGAATGCGGATGCCCAAAGCAAACTGTTCGGCATATTGTCCTTGAGTGCCCACTGACAAAGTATCATGGCCCAGTGGAAGATTTTAAAAACGCAGCGAGCGCAGCCATTACCTACTTGGAGGAATGTAAATTTAGATTATGAACTAGCTATAGTGTATATACAGTGTATTGTAGTCTTAATTGCCATACGATAAATAAATAAATGCTGGCTTAGCAACATTGCCACCTTTATTTTCCGACCTTTTCCTGCATTCTCCAAGCAATCCCAACAGCGCCCTGTTAAACTTCTTTTCCGTAGCTCGTTAACAGAACTTGAATTTTCCAGTTATTCGCAGTTACTCCAGTTATTGCAACTCTGTTCCGAGCTATTTGTTGTAACTTCCACTAGTTTGTTATTTCTTGCCTGTTTAAACTTGCTCCGGGAACTTCGTTATAATATTGATTAATTTGTTTAGGAAAAGGGAGTTGGTAAGAAAGCAATAGCAAGTTGATTTATACAATAAGTTTACTTTAAAAAAGTGTTTACAGGAAAAGAAAAACGACGGGGTGTTATAAATTTGACGTGTCTGTCTGTGTGTGTGTGCGTCTGTCTGTGGCATCGTAGCTCCCTAACGGATGAACCGATTTAGATTTAGCTTTTTTTTTGTCTGAAAGCTGAGTTAGTCGGGAGTGTTCTTAGCCATGTTTCATGAAAATCGGTCCACTATGTCGCGGTCGGGGGTTTTTTCAAAATTTTAATTTTGTGGTTAGGTTATTTGCACGTGTATCGTATGTCGTTTTTCTACAGGCCCCGAAGCCGAATCGAATTTCTGCGACGCGAAACGCCACTGAAGCGTCGCAGGAATGTAGTCTGGCTCTGTCGCGCCAATAGGCAAGAGCGATAGAAATAGATAGCTACGAAAGAGATATAATTGTGAGCGTTTGTGCATTCGGTTACGCACATTGCTGGCCCTCTGAAGTTTCGACCAGACAAAAAATTAACACCATTTCGTGCACTAGTGCGGGAAAAAAGCACTATCTCTACTGAACAACATTTATTTCTCCAATCCCTATAAACTATAAATCACATCACTATAGTAAGTTAGTTAAACCGTTTCTACATAATTCGAAGTAAACGATGTCCCAAGCAGGCTAGTTGATTTGTACTTATGTGATTATAACTAATATCCGTACTAATTTAATAAATGGGAAAGCGTGTGTGTCTGTTTGTTTGTCCGTCTTTCACGGCAATACAAAGCGACGAATTAACGTGATTTTTTACCTGGAGATAGTTGAAGGGATGGAGAGTGACATAGGCTACTTTTGTCTCTTTCTAACGCGAGCGAAGCCGCGGGCAAAAGCTAGTAGTAATATATATAGTTAGTAATATTCATACTTCCCGAGTTACACACAATGTTTTTCATCACACTTGCATTATAAAAAATATGCAAAGAAGTACAGACAGTACTAGAAATTTCTTAACTCCCTAGGGAGAACGATTTTTCTACAACTCACGCTCCGCCTGCGTGCAATAGCACATTTAGTGTGCGAGTGTGATGAAAAATAAATGGCATATGACTCAAATACAAAGATAATATACGTAAAAACCGACCAAGAGCATGTCGCGCCACGCTCAGTGTAGGGTTCCTTTACGTAGTTTCCCGTATTTTTCTCAAAAACTACTGAACCTATCAAGTTCAAAAAAGATTTCCTACAAAGTCTTTATAAAGTTCTACTTTTGTGATTTTTTTCATATTTTTTAAACATATGGTTTTAAATGTTTGCTATAATGCCACCCTAAGGCGGTTGAGAATTGAGGGAAGGCATGGACAAATTCGCACACATCCAGCAGGTCTCTGTGGCGCATTTGGAAGCGCGATGGCCCCGGCAAGGCCAAAGGTCGCAGGTTCGAGTCCCGCCGGAGGTCAGAATTTTTCCATGTTTACTTTAATTTAAAAATATGTAATATCGCTCGCAGACGTTTCTGCATGATAAAAAACAAAACCTAGATAATTAATCCACATTGTAAAGGCATTCAATTATCAGTAAAATTACCGTAGATAGTAGTTTTAGGCTGTCAAAGTTGTACTTTACATTTTAGTACTCGCCGTTACCCCGCTTGACCTTAATAATATAAGCTCTGAGCTTACAGCTCACAGTTATAACCTAACCACAAAATTAAAATTTTGAAAAAAACCCCGACCGTGACATAGTAGACCGATTTTCATGAATCATGGCTAAGAACACTCCCGACTAACTCAGCTTTCAGACAAAAAAAACTAAATCAAAATCGGTTCATCCGTTCGGGAGCTACGATGCCACAGACAGACACACACACAGACAGACAAACAGACAGACAGACAGACAGACAGACAGACAGACGGACAGACGGACAGACAGACAGACACGTCAAACTTATAACACCCCTTCGTTTTTGCGTCGGGGGTTAAAAACAGCTCACATAACCAACTGTTTTGAAGGACTTGTACCCTTCTGCGTCTGAGCAAGGGATTTGGGCACACAATGAAATGAGGACTGAATATTGATTGCAAACATAATGAAGGTTTCTAGAGGGTCGTCTTATTGTCAGACTTAACAAAGGTATGTCAACAAGCCAATTTCTTAGGTTAAGTACATAGTTATTGTGTATTGTAGGATATGAGTGAGGTTTTAGAGGTATTTAAATCAGCAATTTCTTAAGTTAATTAGTGATTGATTGATTATCTTATTCTATCTTATCTTATCTTATCCTATCTCATCTTATCTTATCTTATCTTATCTTATCTTATCTCATCTTATCTTGTCTTATTTATTGTACGGTAATATAACCACTCCGTTTCCTTCCATAGGTGTAGGAGAAGTCAACTGTGGGGCACTGGGTCCCAACGCGAGCTAGTAAACTATGAGCTATCGGCTATAAAAACTAACAAAAGATGATCACTCCGGTGTAAATAAAAGAGACACGGCGATGTTTATCGATACTCGCCCAGCGGTGCAAATAAATGAGACACGGCGATATTGATAGCTCACCGCTGGGCGAGTAACTATAAACATCGCCGTGTCTCTTTTATTTACACGGAAGTGATTATCTTTTGTTCGTTTTTATAGCCGATAGCTCATAGCATACTAGCTCGCGGTGGGACCAGTGGCATAGGTTAAATTGTGGTTCTTAACTTCATGCTATATACGTCACTTCATACCACGATTAAATTTTTCTTTCAACCCCTTAATTGCTAAGAGTTGCAGTGAAACATGACCAGTTTCATTATGCTTTTAGGAATATAGATGTAAGTTTATGTTTTTATGTATTTCAGCGATTTAAGATAGTTTTCATCTACAAATGCAGTGGTGACCTGAATCATATAGATTACGGAAACGGCTCAAAAAAGCTGTTTATAGACATAGAGGAAATAAGTAACGGAAGAGTTGTAACTCCATACTGTATTCATATATTATTCATATTATACATAGTATTCATATTCATATTCATTTATTTCGTAAATGCACACATACATTACACGTCAATAGTTACAGTTCATATATACAAATTTAAAATTTAGAATAATAATTAAATTTTAAATTAAATTAAGAAATCATACAATTATAAAAATAATAAGAATAACAATAGGATACATAATTACATTAATATTTAAATGTCACAAAAATCTTGTACATCGTAGAATGCAGTAAATACGAGTTATTTGTATAGGCATAGTTAAGTGACATCTAGCGACAATCACGCGTCTATCACGCGTCAATCACGCGTCAACTAGCGTAAATTATCAGTACCTACTGCTACTTGTCAATAGATGTCACGACGAACGAAGAGTCTAATGCTCACCAATTTTTAGCTAATATTACAATCAGTATTCTGTTTTGAATTCCTTCTGCTTGTAATATAAGTTGTAAACTGTACTAATATAAAATTTTTGGCAGATGCAACACTGTAGCCACCTAGTATCGAGTAGTGGTACTGATAATTAACGCTATTTGACGCGTGATTGTCGCTAGATGTCACTCAACTATGCCTACATATACAAATAACCCGCATTTACTGATGTATGGTATTCCTCTATGTTATAGACAAGAACATCAGACACAACGGATTTTGGGCTCCAAATACACCAGCTGATAAATCGGTGCTGCCATAATGCTCAAAATTGTCTACATACCTAGCCAACATCACATTCGCTTACGTTTCTTTAGCGTTTGGTAGCTAGGTATCTTTACCATGCCAAGATGCAAGAGCGATAGAGAGAGAGCGGTACGCTAATGAAGCGTAAGTGATTGTGACGGTTGGCTTGTTACCCTGTTCACACACAGTAACGTTTTAAGACGATACAGGAGGGGTCAATTCTCCATACTAATTCCTCCCTGGTTTTTGACAATAGAGCAATGATTTTTTCTACACAGATTTTTTTTTATCTGTGTCGGACCCTTTTGATTTTTTTGATATTATTATTTTTAAAGACGCTAGATCCCATCAATCATTTCCAAAAACGGCCTTATTGATTATGGCGCAAAAAAAGTTGTGGTATTCAAAATTGGTAACCATTAGCCAAAAAAACTAAACGGTCCGACACAGACTATTTCATAGTTATTCAGATTCTCAAATTTGCGATTGATTGAGTTTTGAAGGAAGAAACAGTCGAGAGCGGAACCTCGATTTTAAAGAGTTGTTCTGAATGGACAATTTTTTTTCGATAAATCTAGTTAATAACACTAGTATATTTAACTAAAATTCTCAAATTCAAAGGGGGGCTCCTTTCTATTTTAGCATTTTCGCTCCTGTAGCGTTTTAACAATAGAGGCGTGTGCCTCAACATTCTCTTATCAAATCTACCCTTAACTTCTTACGTGACTTATTAAATATGTCGGATCGTGGGCGTATCATACCAGAACCGTTGTCAGGACCCGTTGTAGTTGTTTATGAGAGCTTTTCAATGAAATACCATGTCCATATCACAGAATTTACTTCACAAAATCGATTACACATTAAATTACGTTATAGATTACATCCCGCCTATTATTTATTTCGAGCAAACTGCCGAAGAATCTCCAACAACGCCAGCACTCCTCAACCATTTTCCATGCAGCTCGATTGGCAGCCTCCAATCATCTGTTTATCATCTGTTTTTCAATTCTGTTCTTTTAGAAAATAGCGTCCTCTCTGGCGTTTTGGCAGAACTCAGTCGAATACCAGCCAGGTTGTACAAAGTTGTAAAACCCTTGTTTGCTTTATTTATTTGTCAAATATAGCGTCATAAAACGTATCTTAAACCACATTTTGGTCATTCTCCGACAAATATATAATATAAAGAAGAGAAAAATCTTATTTACATAAAGAATGAAGCCAACCCCCGATTTATTATCATAGGATCCGTAAACAATATCATACAAAGAATTCACTCTCATCCAATTTAGCAGTAAATCAAGCCAGGCAAACATGGCGGAGGCAGGTAAACCTTATTTTCCCTAAAACTCACATATATTGTTTCTATCCGGGAGATAGTTTTTCTGGATAAGTTACTTGTGAACGCTGGGGGTCGGGTGGTTCCTGTTTCTACTAAATTGTAGATTTATTACTTACTAGCTTTTGCCCGCGGCTTCGCTCGCGTTAGAAAGAGACAAAAAGTAGCCTACGTCACTTTCCATAACTTCAACTATCTCCACTTAAAAAAATCTCGTCAATTCATCGCTCCGTTTTGCCGTGAAAGACGGACAAACAAACAGACACACACACTTTCCCATTTATAATATTAGTATGGATTGCTAAGAGTAAGGAATGTAAAGCGCTGGTGGTCTAGCGGCAAGATCGTGCGACTTTCGATCCGGAGGTCGCGGGTTCGAGCCCGGCCCGTACCAGGGCCATTTTTTCAAAGTTGTCCATGGGTATTTTATGTGCGATTCATACTCAGAATCGCGAGGTCTTTCGATCCTGATAGAAGAAAAAAATGTCCCAACTTTCTATACATTTTTCAGACCTTCTATTCCGTTACTGCCACACAAAATGTAAGAAAAAATGGTAACGGAATGGAAAAAAACCTTGGGACACTTTTTTTCTCCTATTAGAACTGAAAGAGCTCGATTTTGAGTGAAAACAACATAAAAAATTCCAAATTAAAAAAAGTGGAACTTTGAAAAAAATGGACCTAGTTTTTTTTTATGGGATAGGAGGCAAACGAGCAGACAGGTCGCCTGATGGTAAGCGATCACCGCCGCCCATGGACACCCGAAACACCAGAGGTGTTGGAGGTGCGTTGCCGGCCTTTAAGATGGGTGTCCGCTCGTTTCTTGAAGATTTGAAGTTCGTATCGGTCCGGAAATACCGCAGACGACAATTCATTCCACAGTTTAGCTGTGCGGGGCAGGAAGTTTCTGGAGAAACGCACAGTGTGATAGAAAAGGACAAACGAACTTTATTGGCTTGATAACTTTAGTGTACGTTTATGAATAAAAGGATTAATGTAACATATTAAATTCCTAATACGCCTGTGTGAAATAGGAAGCAACCACGCAAGCCTCTACGGCGTAGCGTCGTAGCGTAGCCTCGTAGCGGCGTAGCCCTCGCTCGTAGCTCGGATCAATCAGGCGGATTGTAATTCCGCTTGCGAGGGCGCTAAGTGCTGCCTTGTACGGCCTAGCCACGACAATGGTCTAAGGCGGCGAGCGGGGCGGCTGGGCTGCGCGGAAAACGCGCGCGGGCGCTAGCCATGCCACGTACTTTTAGAAGCGGCGGCAGGACCTAGTAGCGGCCAGGACGCTTTTATATTTAAAAACATGTTTTTTACTGTCTAATATGACTCTAAAGTGCATAGAATGCTTTAATTAGTCAATTACGTCTTGTACAAGAAAATATGTGTGATAACTAAATACAGGACATTTATTTTATGGCTAGTTAAATGATACTTAATATAAATAACCAATCAGAAAAAAATTAAGAGTAAATACGAATAAATACTATACAAAAATATGTTTGAAAACATTATTACATACTACACACGCGAAAGTACATTTCAATTTTTAGTAAATAATGGTTTCGAGTTCAAGACGCTCATAATAAAAACAAAATCTTTTGTTTCGCGTGGAATCGCTAGACCCATCTAGCCGCCTAGGCCGGCCGCGCCGCTCCAATGTCGTGGCGGTGCGGGCGCGGCGCGCTACAGTTGTTCGAGTCGCGCGCCGGCCCGCGCGCCGCTGCCGCGGGTAGGCCCGTGAAACCCGCGCGCGTTTTCGAACAGCGGCGCGAGTCGTGGCATGCCTCGCGCGCGCTGCGTTTTTGTTTTTGTGACTTACCGCTTGCCGCTGCCGCAAAACGCCTTAGACCATTGTCGTGGCTAGGCCGGTACGGAGACGAGGCAATACACTGAATATGTACTCTGTCAGGCCTGGCCCCGTAGCCGAATGGCATTTCTCCGACGCCAAACGAAAGCGATACGCCGCTGGCTCTGTCGCGCCAATACGCAAGCGCGATAGAGATAGATATCTACTAGCGCTTCGTTTCGTGAGCGTTTCGTGAGCGATTGTGCCATTCGGCTAGCCACCCTGTTCTAAGTGGTATCAAAGACATATATAACTCCGTTTAGACAGATGAAGTCTAAGACAAAAACGTACCTCAGTACCATACAGAAAAAGGTACAGCGGCCTAGATGGCATTACACCTTTGGGGTACGCTCAGCTAGATGGCGCTAATATTAATATTTGACATTTTTACACATATCAAGCTAACAATATGGGCCAAATTGTCGAAACTGAGGTTCCAAATTTTTAAACCTGTGTTACGAGATGGCAGTCTATTCACTGTGATTACACATTTTACTTCGACAGTAACTCTCTATAATACTCAATCCTCTTTGGTGTTATTAAATAACAAATTGAGGGTAATAATTATGACGTCAATAGAGTCATAATAGCCGTTGGCTCAATTCAGTATATAAAGAGCATAGAGTTTAAAAAGAATTACTGCTAAGATGAAAAGTGTAGTCACAGTACATAGGCTGCCATCTCTCGAGAAAGAATTCAAACTTTTGAACCTCAGTTTTAACAATTTGGCTCTTAAGAGTTTTGAATGATTCACGGTTATACTACTAGTAGTAGTATTGTATTGTGTAATTAATAACAAAAAACACAGTAATTACAGTAAAGAACAGTACAAAGGCAAACTTATCCCTTTGAGGGATTTCTTCCAGTTAACCTTTGAGTGAATGAGAGGATAAAAATACATGAGGATGACAAATGCAGCAACATGTACAACAAGGTACCAGAAAGACAAATAATTAAATAAATGCACACATAATTTATGGGAATAAACAAATATTTATTTTATTTTCATGAGACTTATATTGATCGGGATATAGACCGTGATTACCTTTTTGATTTTTGTCGAGCTTGTTTTCGGTGACTATGAATCATGATACATGCAGCTGCGTCGAAATATCGGGAGCTCGACAAAAATCAAAAAGGTAATCACGGTCTATATCCCGGTCAATATTATAAGTCTAATTAGGATCATATTCTTAACTTTATATAATGAGGATAAAGTCAAAGTCAATATATCTTTATTTAAATATGCTTACATAATGAAAAATATTGTTCTAAAACTACATCGAATTAATAAAATAATATAAATCTTAATATAGGATAGAGTGTTTATGAAATTATATATCTCTTTGCTTTATGTGTTACAATTGTCAAATATTACATTACCGCCATTAAGCCAAGAATCAACCAAAGTGACCATAAATATCAATGTGTCGCTATCTGAGCATTTCTTTTTTTTTTACCACTTTTATTAAGTGTGATATTTTTGTACTATAGCCTAGGAACCATCCGGTCTTGCTACTACTGGGAAAATAACTTAATTCTATAACAGTACTTTTTATGTCACCAAAAATTAAGTTTGGTAATTTGAAATAGTTTTTTTAGTTAAGCCACCAAAATTTGTGACAAAAAACGTATAATAGAATAAAAAAAATATTATTTTAATTCACTAAAAATCAGGCGAAAATGGAATCAGGACTTTTGTTTTAAATTCGACTACTTTAATTTATGACCTTTATAACACATTAAGAAACCACCCATTTTTGTGAATGATACTTCGTAGTAGCAAAAAGCGGACTAATTAAATCAGTTATGACACAAGCAATAAAAGGACAAGTGAAGTTATGGTTGTTTTGTATATACATTATGTGTTGAAACATTATGAAAACTGAAACCACCCCAAAAACAAGACGGATGTTCAATATTTTACTAGCTCGGAATAACATTCACGGCAAAAATTACATAAGCAAAAAAATTGGAACAGACTTTTCGTTAGGATCATAATAAAGAAGAATAAAAATTAATCCACCTTTAAATGCTCGCCAAGAAGCGCTAAAACCACATACGTACGTACTGAAATAAGTATTTTCATATTCTTCTTACCTACAAACTCTCTACCATTGACGATGTAATTTCCTGCATTATTTCAAAAGTGACTCATGTGTTCAACCGCATTTTCATTACATCATGGTATAATAATATATTTCGTCGCCACTACTATCGCTTAAATAGCTCAGGTTGTACTAGCGTAACGTAAAATGACGGACGGTCCTGATGTCGTGGATTCGATCCCCGGCAGTCAAAATGAACTTTTTTTGGTTTTTATTTTTATTTTATTTTCTTTTACCGCCTTTTTACCCCCTTTATTTAAAATATTGTTTTTTTTTGTTGTATATAACATTTTATTTAATGCTGTGAGTAATTTAGGTACAGTCAAGATATTTAATTCCCTAGCCATTTTAGAATGTTATTAGACACATGTAATGCAATAAGGTCGAAAACTGTATTTCAGTATTAGTATTGATTGAAGGTAACCTAAGGTTCAACATCGTTCCTCCCCGCAACCGCAATACTCTGTCTTAGCTAACCATCGCTAGACGTTATGCCCTTGTAATAAGGATTACAAATGTACAGTGACAGTTGTCCGGTATGACTCATTTTATTTTATTTTATTTTTATTTTATTAGTAAAAACATGTTTACATGACATTACAGTAAAACCAATGCGTCACGAAACTTAGATTTTAACAAAAAAGAGAGAAAATAAATAGAACAAAATTAAAAATAAAATTAAACAATTGATTTGGGCGATGACGTAACAGCGTGGCTCCGTTGCGTCGTTTGCCCCGGTGTGGGATTTGGCAGGTTGCCCCGGAACCGCCGAAAAACCACACCTTTCGGCCAGAAGTCTGCGCTCGCGATGGTGTCCTGCAGCGGCCGCGGCACGCGCACAACGAACGAGCTGAAGTGCACGTAGTGACGCGACTGCAGCTGTTGCACCCTCAGCGTGTAGCCAGTCTTCCGACGAACGTAGTCCACCACCTCGTCAGCCACGGCGGAGTAATGCAGGCGAGACACGTAGAGCGCCCTACTTGGTGTGGCAATCCGTAGACCAGAATTCACCGGTTCCGCAGAGCCACACATAGTCTTGCGAGCCGCTCTGCGCGCCTTGCTCTTCTTTTCCACCAATGTGAAGCCCTCTTCATCCACATTGGTGCGGGAAGTATTTTCTTGGCAGGTGCCCGTACTTCACATCCCTTTGTAGTTGGTGCATTGACCCGGCTAGTTGCAGTAGACTGGCCGGCGGTGACGTCAGCGTATGCACGCTGACACCGTGATTTCGACGAAATAGGAGTCGGCCGCGCGCGCGGAGGGAGGGGCGCGCGCGGGGCGGCGGCACGTGCAGCACTTTTTACAGCGTCAGCAGCGTGCAAACTAACCGACACGACACGAGTGTCCGTAGGTCGATGATCGCACTCCAAGTCTGAAACAGCTGACCGAGCTGGAGCATAACGCAAACATTTGATTTCGTTGCGTAACTCGGTAATCGTTTCCATGCTAGCTTCAAACTTCGAGATAACTGCGGCTAAACTTGTTTTTAGGGCCACGATTTCCCTAAACAAGCTGCGAACGTCGACGTTATCCGGATCGTACGGCGGAACGATGATATCCGTCGCAACAAACTCCGGAATCCGGTCTTTGTACTCCTTCAGGATCTTCTTAATGTCCTCGAGACTTTTCTTCCCGGTTTCGTCTCCTCTCCGGTGAGGTACATAGGTGCCGGCAATCCCAAGGAACTCGCACAACACTCTCTTCGCTTCACAGATGTCGTCCACGGAAAACTTCGACGCACGCGAAGACATCCGGAAAGCAGCTGCCGCATCCATCGCCCCTTCCAGTAACAGCTTGTCTTTTTCTTGAAGGAAAGCGAGGAATTCATTTACGATGGTTTGATTCGGTTTGGAATCTGCCATCGTGTCGATTACCGGTCGCGGCAAAGCGCGCGCGCTGATTTCGCAATTATAATTTAATTAAACCATCAATGCGTCTGCACCGCTGCGCGCATTGGACTCATAGATTTATATATTATATTATTAAGCTAGATTGAGTTGTTAGGCCCAAAAGTGTGTCCACGTGAGAGGGTAAAGTTGGGGCTGGTGTCCCTCTCGCACTTATTGCCACTGTCAAAATTATTTAAATGATGTCATCACTGTCATTATTTGGGGATACCAGTCAATATTCAAAGTTACTACCAAATCTACTAATACCGACTTAAAGGTTTTTTTAATTGCGCAAATCTTTGGTTTTATGGCTTCATAATAATGACTTACCAATTCGCTACAAGGTATTAATATCCTTGCCTCGATATAATACAAAAATCATTTAAGAAGTTTATTAACTTAGTTATCATACAGGTAAAAACACTACTACTATAGTAATCTCTTTAACACTGGTCACACGTGCGAGAGGGACACCAGCCCCAACTTTGACCCTCTCATGTGGATACACTTTTACTATCCTAATAAGAACGTTTTTCTGCACCGGTGATAAAGTTCAATTTATTATGGCAAAAAAAGTGTGAGCTCAGTCCCTATTGAAAGTCCATGGTATGACTCAATGAAAAATTGGCTAAATAGTAATCGGAAAACAAGCAAAAAGGGTAGAATATATTTCTATAAGTTATTTCGTTGGATTACATTACAAAATGAATGTATAATACATTATAATACTCGTTGTAATTGTATAGATTTAAATAAATAATTTTATTA
The DNA here is from genome assembly GCF_023078275.1 of Leguminivora glycinivorella. Taxonomy (NCBI): domain Eukaryota; kingdom Metazoa; phylum Arthropoda; class Insecta; order Lepidoptera; family Tortricidae; genus Leguminivora; species Leguminivora glycinivorella. The sequence continues at coordinate 1,170,597 of NC_062976.1, read as the reverse complement.
GTTCAAATTAATGACCGTCAAGGAACAAAAACTAATTGAGTCGCTATTAGACCGTTTTCACATTATCCGATCCGATAACGGATGTCGGAAGGATATCAATAGATGAATCCAAGATTCCGCCTGTAATGTATGGGATATCGGTCCGACATCCGATATCGGATCGGATAATGCGAAAAAGCACTTAGGTCTACATTTTACACGTTTGAAAACCAAGATTAATTAGAGTCAGTTGTATGGTCGGTATGTAGTGTAAATAAAAAGTCGAAAAGTAGTAGGTTCTTTCTATACTTTTTGCTATGTATTTTATATTTCAATAGGCAGGCTTCTGTACCCATATTACAGTACTTTCAATATGTGCTATCCTATAATTAAATTCGGACACTCGCGTAGACACTTCTAATATTATTTGAATGGCATTACCAACATTAAATCTCCTTTTGAAAATAAATTTTAAAGAATATCCCACTATCAGATCAGAGCCACTGGTATTTAATTTAAAACAAATGCCTATAATAAATAAATCCGATGAACCTTTGGGTTGTCTGCTGTCGAATTTAATTATTTTCATAGAAAATATTTTAATTTGTATCCTTCCAGCTCGAGATTCTTGGAAGCCCTGTAAATTTTTCTTTGTGACAACAAGATATGACATGTCAGGAAATTTACACATACATACATTACATACATTTATTGTAATAAACGTAGTACAAGTGACCAAGATAAAGATGATACAGTAGGGTATTTTTAAAGTTTATGTAATGAAGAAGTAAAATTGCGGCCTTTTTTAGGTATTTCTATTTATGGAATAAATTGGAAATATCTAATACCTACATACTTATTATATATTGGTAGCGGCTCCATTCGTTCAATATTCGTTCGCAATTCATTTTGACATTTAAGTCATTTGAGCATATTATGACAAAAGGTATTTTGATAAAGAGTTTTTAGTGTGTCGCAGTTCCATTTGCAATTTTGATACTTAGGTCTTTATACACTAAGTTGGTTATGGCATGAACGATTTTTTTCCTAAGCAGATAAGAAGTTAACGTTATTAGCATCAACAAGAATGTTATAAATGCAATTTAGACCCAGATTTTTAAAACATTTTTGTTATGAATTGTGCGTCCTTCTATTTAATGTCATTGCAGTAGCTTGTACTCATCAACTTATAATATAAATAAAACATAAAAAAAAAATTAATTAAAAAAGCTGTAATATCTACATTCTACGTATGCGACGACTGAGATTTGAACCCGTGACCTGTGGCTTGTAAGTCTAACGATAATCGCCGGGGCTATACCTGGCCGTGACATATGGGTCGAAATTAGACTTTGCATAGCTTTCGCGTGTTTGTAACAAGCGTTGCTTCAACGATTCTGAAGAATGGAAGAATACATTTCACAAGATGACGGAGATCTGTCAAATGGTAGAAGAGAAAAACGTGAGATAGATGTATGTACTGACAAGTATATACTCTTTTCGACGACTGTCAAATCCTGCCTGCCTCCACGCATGCCTAAAATAAATATGTAATTTTTTAAATTACTTTGGACTTTATTATCGGTGGGAAACGTCTGTTTTTAATCTACCTAAAATATTACTTATGTAGAAATAGGCATGTAATGAGGAGGAACACTCAAAGGATACGACAGATGGCGCCACCCTATTAGTCCGTGAAACGTGAGAGCGAGAAGCTGATAATTATGTTTTTTTCTCTCTCTCTCACATATGAATGACAGTAACATGCCTAGACTCTTGCATAGGCGCCGCCTGGCGGGGTAAAATGTCAGTGTGCCTCCTCATGTGTAATAGAATAACAGAATAAAAAGCATGCGACACGGCTCATCACCTACTCTCGGCCCAGCTCCACTGGCGTGGTGGTTTGCCATATGGATTCCTAAATGTAAGATACTAAGGTCCAAACCAAACCACGCAAAAAATGTAAATATATTATTAAAGTATTAAATAAAGGTCAAACTTATTGGGTGGATTATTATGCTGTTAATATTGTTAAATAGGGACAGTAAAAGTCAACCTCGTACTATTATCTGTTCCTAATTTGCCCGGTCAAATATTTAGATTTTTTTATTTCCATATAAATATATTGGTGGTTTTTTTATGCTAAATATCTGAAATATTATGTGCTATTCATTTCTGCTTAAAAATATCTGTTGTTATATTTGCTCTAGAGCACGTTAGAAAAAATTCAAAAATTCTATATCATTAAAAAAAGTCTTATTTCCCGTCATATATTTAGGTGGCTTCGGGTTGTAAACCTTAAAACTGATTTTTTTTTACATGTGTCCACCATTAAATTACTGTGAGGTATTTTGCTGAAAGAAAACGCTTATTTTTTGGGCGTAGTTTTTTTTAATATCTTCCATTCCAAACTATTGGTGGATTCGAAAATATAGGTTTTTTAAATTGCGATTAAACGCTGTATATGAAAAAAAACTACTGTTGTAGAATTATTTTCAAAAATATCGCACCGTTCTTAGGCTAAAACGGAAGTTAAAACAGACCAGCTGTAAGCAAAATAGTGTTTATCGCCGCGCCCTGGGCCGGTTAAACACTGGAACTATTCACAAAAGGATACCACCGTGTGTAACATGGGGAAACTGAATTACTTTGACGACCGGTCTGGCGCAGTCGGTAGTGACCCTGCCTGCTGCGCCGCGGTCCCGGGTTTGAATCCCGGTATGGGCATTTATTTGTGTGATGAGCACAGATATTTGTTCCTGAGTCATGGATGTTTTCTATGTATATAAGTATTTATATATTATATATATCGTTGTCTGAGTACCCACAACACAAGCCTTCTTGAGCTTACCGTGGGCCTCAGTCAATCTGTGTAAGAATGTCCTATAATATTTATTTATTTATTTATTTAACAGCGTATTCCTGATCAAATTAGTAGACTAAAATGTCATAAAAACTTTTCTGTCATAAAAATTTTGAAAAAAAAACCCAACATAGTGAACAGATTTTCACGAAACTTGGCGTAAATCTAAATTGGTTCATTCGTTCGGGAGCTACGGTGCCACAGACAGACACACACAGACAGACAGACACATACGTCAAACTTATAACACCTTGTCGTTTTTGCGTCGTTAAAAGATAAGATAAGATAAGATAAGATAAGATAAGATAAGATAAGATAAGATAAGATAAGATAAGATAAGATAAGATAAGATAAGATATTTTATTGACCATGTAAAATACATTACATTTAGCACGTCATACATTACATTCATAAATTAAAAAAAAAAAATAATATGTTAAACACTTCTTTCTTATACATAATTCACGAAACTCTTTTATAGAATACACAGGGCTTTTCTCCAATAAATTCTTAATTTTTTTTCTAAAGTCCTTCTCTGGTAAAATGGTAAAATTAAAAACAATACTAAAATTAACAATTACTTATTATTTCTCAGCACAAGACGTTCTTTTGATGGTGATGATGCCATTATCGAGCGTATTATGCTAACTATCCTCGTACGCCGCGGTCCCGGGTTCGAATCCCGGTAAGTAGCTGGGGAGTTTATTGCAAAACCTTAAATTTTTTGACCAAAGCATGAAACTTGGCACAGTTGTTCCTTATATCAAAATAAGCCGATTAAGATTGGGAGCCTTCGGGAGCCTCCCCCCTGGGGCCCGGGAGGGGGGGTCAAAGTACCGCTTCACCCGGCTTGGTTTGAAAAATTCTAACTTACCCCGTTTAGTTAATAGGTCATGTTTGGTATCGTTTTCTAGTAAATCAATAACGTAGAATTCGTTTTTAGTACTAAAATCATAATTTAATGGTAAATAAAATTAAAAAAAATAAAAAATTTGAAATTTTCATCCATGATTTACAAATTCAGGTCATCATAAATGACAAACTGTTTGCTTTTTCTATAAATAAAAAATATGACATGATAGCCTATTTAATATAGATTATAAAAAATATAACTTTTATCCACCTTTACTAACGTTAAGTTCCACAAAAAAATTACTTTAAGACGCGCGGCGTCGGGACGCCGCGAGCGTAATTTTAAAATGCCTTTATTTTAGAAACTCTATTAGACCCCGTTTAGCTATTAGGTCATGTTTGATATCGTTTTCGAGTAAATCAATAACGTAGAATTCATTTTTGGTACTAAAATTATAATTTAATGGTAAGTAAAATTAAAAAAAATAAAAAATTTGAAATTTTCATCCATGATTTACAAATTCAAGTCATCATAAATGACAAACTGTTTGCTTTTTCTATAAATAAAAAATATGATATGAAAGCCTATTTAATATAGATTATAAAAAATATTACTTTTATCCACCTTCACAAACGTTAAGTTCCATAAAAAAATTACTTTAAGACGCGCGGCGTCGGGACGCCGCGAGCGTAATTTTAAAATACCTCTATTTTAAAAACTCTATTAGACCCAGTTTAGCTATTAGGTCATGTTTGATATAGTTTTCGAGTAAATTAATAACAAAGAATTTATTTTTGGTACTACAATTATAATTTAATGGTAAATAAATAAAAAAAAAATATTCATCTATGATTTGCAAATTCAAGTCAACAAAAATGTCAACTGTTTGCTTTTTCTTTAAATAAAAAATATGATGTAAAAGCCTATGCGTATGTCACCAAACACCCAGACAAGTTTGGTGGAAACTTCCTTCACGAACTGCTTGGTGTCTGATGACTATGGTCCAAATGTTTCAAATGCAATTGCCGGAAATATGTAGTTGTTTTTCAAAAATGCATATTTGCGCGTTTAAACTGGGCGTTTTGCAGCAGCAGTCCCTGGTTTCTGGGCCGAACGTTAGACGTTGGACGGAGCCAAGGTATCCACACAGGTCACGCGCCAAGGGTCGTCCCAGAAACCAAGGCAAAAGCGAGCAACCATCAGGCCGCTTTCCGTCTGCTGCTGACAAGCCGACAGGTTCGAGGGTTGTCGGTATGTTCGCTGTGCCGAGAGCCTTGCGGAGTAAATAGTTAAGTGCAGCGTGTCACAAAATTCGGCCAGCACTAGACTGGCAGTGGAGTCCGTGGTGTCCTAATGCGTCGGCAGCAAGGGTGTGGTTGGCATGTCTTTAGCCCCAGGCTTAGACAAATGGCAGTATATGAAGAAGTAAGGCAGCCTCGGAAGGAGGTATGTTCTCCAAGTGTCGATCTTTTCTAGTAAAGAGGTTCTTCCGGCACTCATTCACTGCTGCGTAAGGACCCTTGATCTGAAACAATATGTGCATTGCCATTTTATTTAAACAGATTCTGCAACTATCAAATTACAACATTTTGGTGGATCACCTTCACTATTACACACTTACCTATCATACAAAATAATTACAAACTTTAGTAGAATCTGATTAGCCTATCTATGATATTGCTCCATCTCGTAATAGTTTGAAGCCTTGGGTGGCCATGTTTCTCCCTTGTTGATCGTTTCAAGCTGCGTTTATCGTACCTATCCCATACTATGTCTAATCTAGAAACGTTTTCTTTTGGCTTTGAAGCTTAGCCAGGCCACCCAAGGATATTGCAAGATGGAGCAATATCAGAGGCAAATCAGATTCTACTAAAGTTTGTAATAATTTTTTATGATATGTAACGTAAGTGGGTAATACTGGAGGTTACGTGATCCACCAAAAAGTTGTAATTTGATAGTTGTAGACTCTAAAATGATAATGCACATATTGTTTCAGACCAAGTCGTTGCGTAACGGTGAATGAGTGGTCGAAGTACCTACCTATTTAGGTACCAGAAAAGATCGACAATTGGAGAACATACCTCCTTCAGAGGCTGCCTTGCATCAGCATATACTGCGCACAGTGTACCAGGGGCCCATTTCTCGAAGCTACAAGTTACAATTTTCAACTGGTTGTCAATGTCTAATATGACAAGTTGCAAAGAGACTTCCGCTTGTAACTTGTAACTTTCAGTTTTGAGAAATGGGACTCAGGGCGTTCTTGTTTGGAGTCAGGCGTTGGTGCCACACCAAAATTTGCCAAGTCCGTCTTCTTGGGGATGGAAGGAAGAAGGAGACGAATGGGTAGTGTGGTACCCATTCGTCTCCTTCTTCCTTCCATCCCAGTCAGGCAACACTGAAGTGGCCAGTATATGCTTATAAGTTACAAGATGTAAATGTAAATCAGGTTGCAAACACCGATGCAACTGCATAAAGAGGGTAGAGCCTTCTTTATGCAGTTCCATATGTACCCAGCTATGTCTCTGTGCAGGGAATGTATAGTATGAGTATGAGTATGAGTAATCTGTCAATTAGGACACCACAGACTAAACTATAAGTCCTAACTTTTCAGTGTTGGATACTCTATGGCAGTTCCGACTCAATTATAATAAGCTCATTATAATTGACTTTAGTTAACTATAATAATTTCAAAAATAGAACTTCATACAATTTCTATACTAATTTGCAGTACCTGGCAAATTTTCCTGCATCTGAAACACATTTTTTTTATCTGTCGCGTTGTCGGCCAATCAGAGACGGTTATTACAAACAATTAGTTGCTAGGTAATTCGATGTTGATACAACGGTGAACGACTCTATTGACATTAATTTTAACTTGCATGAATGGTGATATTTCCGTCCATTGATGATGAAGATGATGACTCGTAGAAAAAGTATTGTATACAATAGTGATATAATTAAGCTTTTCACTCTCGTACCGTACTACACATCGTACTCGACTGAAAAGTTTTGTATTATATCACGATTGTATAAAATACTATTATATAAATTTCTTACAAGATTCACTACAATGAATAAATAACAGGTACAGTCGGTCTTTAGATCGTGTGGTCCGACCCGAGTGTTGCCGTTGTCGACACCGGTGTCAATAATAATGAATCTTTTTTTATTTATGCATTAACACACCTCTGACACTGGCAATCAAATATATGAAAGAGGCACGTTCCCCGCACACAGTCTAAGCTCGCGTAGGTGAACGCGTACTATCCTTTGTGAATAGGCTTTAATATCATATTTTTATATTTATAGAAAAAGCAAACCGTTTGACATTTATGGTGACTTGAATTTGCAACTCACAGAATTTTTTTTTTTTTAATTTCATTTAACATTAAATGGTCATTTTAGTACCAAAACTAAATTCTACGTTATTTATTTACTCGAAAACGATACTAAACATGACCTAATAGCTAAACGGGTTCTAATAGAGTTTTTTTAAAATAAAGGCATTTTAATATTACGCTCGCGGCGTCCCGACGCCGCGCGGCTTAAAGGTTTTTTTTCTAAAACTTATCGTTAGTAAAGGTGGGTAAAAGTTATATTATTCATAATCTATATTAAATAGGCTTTCATATCATATTTTTTATTTGTAGAAAAAGCAAACAGTTTGACATTTATGATGACTTGAATTCGTAAATCATAGATGAAAATTTCAAACTTTTAATTTTTTTTTATTTTATTTACCATTAAATTATAATTTTAGTACCAAAAAGGAATTCTACGTTATTGATTTACTCGAAAACGATACCAAACATGACCTATGAACTAAACGGGGTATGTTAGAATTTTTCAAAGCAAGCCGGGTGAAGCGGTACTTTGACCCCCCCTCCCGAGCCCCAGGGGGCAGGCTCCCGAAGGCTCCCGATCTTAATCGGCTTATTTTGATATAAGGAACAACTGTGCCAAGTTTCATGCTTTGGTCAAGAAAAAAAAGGTTTGGCCTCTTTTTGTCGACAAACGTCCCCACTAAAGGGCATTTATTTGTGTGATGAGCACAGATATTTGTTCCTGAGTCATGGATGTATATAAGTAGAGGTATTTGTATATTATGTATATCGTTGTCTGAGTACCCACAACACAAGCCTTCGTGGGACTCAGTCAATCTGTGTGAGAATGTCCTATAATATATATTTTTTTAAATAATCGCGGCACAATGGTATGAGTATTTTATCACTAATTTTATCAAGGATTTTGGCAGATACAACAACAACAACAACAACGCAGCAGCAGGAAAATTGCATTATATTTAAACGTAAAAAAAGCAAAATTTAAAATTCAATCTCCAGGGGGGAGCTTTTTAAAATTATTTTTCACCACATTAACTGGTAAAGGCTTACTTTGCTATTCGAAAACAGATAGCAAAATTTTATTTTATTCACAAGAGTGCAAAGTAATTTCATACAAACTTTAACTTGATATCTTGAGCTAGCAGGTAGAATTTACCTATAAATTATGATTTTGAATTAAAAATACTGAATAAATTCATAGATTTTCATTTAGTTTGACGTTTTATAGTCAGTATTTTGTTCGTGTTGGTGTGGTGAAAAATGTTGTATTTCATTCGGTGGCAAAGTTTGTTTAACCTTCGTGCCTTGAAACCCTCGCAACGCTCAAGATTCCGCTTTTAGAATAATATTGGAATCTTTAAACGCGGAAAAGCGTGTTTTGTCTGCTCAAAATTCCTATTGCTATAAGAATGAAGCCGTTGCACTTGTTTAAAAATGACCTAAACAAATTATTGACATCTAAGTGCTATTATTCCATACCTGAATTTCTTGTTGACGCTTTAAATTAGATATCAATGTTGTATTGCAATTATTATTATTATGTATTTATTAACAAAATTTTATTTGATATTTTATTTATTCTAAATATTCATAATAATGTGTTTGATTCAATGAACTTGTAGTATCAATTTTTAATTTAATTTGGATTTTAATGTAATAATTTTTAATGTATTTCAACCATTTTTCTTGTAAAACAAATAATTTTATGTAATCCTATTTTAAATGAGTATGCCTCATAGCGCTCTGACAGAATTTTGTACCAACATTGTTACCTATGTTTACAAACAAATAAATCGTTTAAATCGTTTAAATGAGGTCTTCGTCGTGGGTTTTTTCAAAAATTTTAATTTTGCTTTTTATGGACAGTGACTTTTTCGATCCATATCACATCTAGATCTAATGTCCAATGGAATATAAAATTCGAATCAAGACGTAAAGTTCTAACTCAAACTGGTTTAGTTCTCAATACCGCGCTTACAGAACAGCTAACCCCAAACAGCCCGTTCAAACAGACCTGTGTCAACACCGCCGCCGCTGCGATAGCCGCGCTGTTGGGGGGTTGAATTATCTTTAGACTTACTGGAGAATCATAGCGGAAGAAAATTTGCAAACTTTTAAAGAGAGATATCTATTGTATGTTATGTTACCGGGTGTGGCCTGTAAACACGAGCAAGTAATTTAAACATAGATTTATACCGCAAATAAATCAATTTATTTATTCAAAATACCTCGGTACATGTAAAACTAACCTAAAAATACTACGCAACTATGAGAACAAATCAAATTATATTATTATTAAATTAAATAATTATTAATTATATTTATTAGCATATGTATACTGCTTGCCCTTAGAGTTGGTCAAAGACGCCTAGTCTTACAAAGATGACATATAGAAGAGGAATTTCGACGGCTTCCGCTGTGACGGGGTGGCCTAGGGGTTCATGGCGTTAGCCCGGATTGCTAAAGACGCCGGTTCGAATCCGGCCTTCGCCATTGGTGGTGTCCGTCATTTTTTCTTCATTATCTTATTTCGATTTTTAAAAATATTAATTAACATAATACTACTCTATTAAAACTAATATTACTATAAAACTAAACCCTATTCACAAAACTCGTTCCGGGCCCTCTCAGGTGCAATGGTGACCATCACACTCGATGCGTTCCCATGCTGAATTGCATCAGAAAAGACCCGGAACGAGTGTCATGGCCTCTCTCGCTAACCCGCAAATTATGTCAATTTTGTAAAATATCTTTTTTAAGACTGTTGTTTTATGCAATAGGACGCTAACGAGCAGACAAGTCGTCTGATGGTAAGTGATCATTGCCGGCTACGGACACCCGAAACACAAAGTGTTGGAGGTACGTTATTTGTACGCGTCCGGTTTTTATTAACCACTCTGTCAGCATTTTACTATTTTAACCCCATCTAGCGACCCACCATACAAAAACATTGGCAATCAAATTTGAATCAATGGTACTAAAAACAGGACTCAATTATTTTTTTTTGAAAATCGAACGAATCAAAACAAATGCAACTCAATTCTATTCAACGTAGATTCAAATTTCATCGTAGGTATTTTGTCCTAGTATTAGGACATTGAACCTCAGGAGCTTAAATGCATGATTTTTTCTTTTAACGACAAATTAATATATGTGATAGGTGATGAGAAAAAAAATATCATCGATTTTAATACTAAATCTGTGTTAGAAATAAACTAGGCTAAAATCATTATTGGTAAAATTTATAAGACAAGTTTTACTACTATTAGAAAGGTACACTATTTGAGAAACCGTATGATAAAATATTTAAAAATTAATAGTTACTAACTCTGAAAAAATCTGCCTAAATCATATACTAAAAATCGCCTTCATCCATTTTTTTCACACTTTTCCGCCATTTTATCTTTATCCTTAATTCTTAAATGCATGTTTTTTTTTGTTATTAGTAAAAAAGTCCAGCTTTCATTTTGGCTAGTTTGTTTAAAAATATATGCATTGTAGCTAAATAGCTACAATATGTTTATTTTTATTTTTATTATAAATGGGCTTACTCTTGGCCACAGACTAGCCGAAGGTTAATACACACAGTCGAGTGTCTTTGCATGTCTTTCTAAAAAAAAGAAAACTAAACACAAAAAGTTCCACATTTTACTCCTAACTTTTCTTTTCTAACACGCCAAAGTTTTTTCAATAAACCTCTATGTATACCTATGCCTGTTAAACATATAAGTATGTATTTTCAATTTTACATACATTACGAAATAAGTAAGTACTTAAAAACCGTCTGCGAACTTGCTACAAGGTGAAAGTCAAAAGTTGAAACCCAGATTAAACCTTTTACAAAATAAAATACTTCAGTACTAATAGAATTTAAATCGTTTTGAAAAAGGTCCGTTCATTTCATTTTACCTTTTTATAAAGCGTTATTAATTTTTCTACTTAACTTTTTTAATATCGGTGCGAGATTGATAAAAATTTAAGTAGTTTTCTGAAATTGCCTGCCAATGAAATTGACTTTTTATAGTTAGAGGAAAAACTATTCTAGAACCTGCGGGGATTACTTTTTTTCTTGAAAAATGAATTAATTGAAATAAATGTTTTTAATTTGACTTTTTTATCTAAATATCAAGTTTGTAAACTTCTACAAATATATTTTAATTTTAACTTTATCCAGTCTCCTAGTATAACGTATAACACTAATTAGTGACAGCTGTCTCCTTGATTTTGAGAAATCGGATGAGAAAGCTGCATTTTATTTTATCCAAAAGTGCAAGTTAATTTGATACAAATTTTAACTAGATATTTGGTCAGCTGTTAGACCTTTAAAAGTTGAATTTAATAATAAATAAATAAATAATGAATAATAATAAATAAATATTGGGGACACCTTACAGTATTATACATACTTAAATAGATAAATACATACTTACTTATATACCTACATAGAAAACCTCCACGACTCAGGAACGAATATCTGTGCTCATCAACATCATACAAATAAATGCCCTTACCGGGATTCGAACCCAGGACCGCGGCTTAGGCAGGATCACTACCGACTGAGCCAGGCCGGTCGTCAAAATAAACATCTTCGCACCACCGTTGAGTAAATACAATTAAATTCCCTTTTCATAAAATAAGTTGTTGTTTATACTTGCTATGTTGTTTCGTGTATTGAGGTGTGCAATAAAGAGTATTTGTATTGTATTGTATTGTATTGTAAGTTGATATTTCATAAGAAAAGTTGATTGCCTTATATTATGTTACAACTTCCAATCAGTACTACAATCAAAAGAGCAAGGAAATCAACCTGAACACGAAACTCGTACGTCGGTATCCAATATCAGAATTTAATTAGTGATCACGTGATCGGAATGAGTCATGCATTTCCCGCAGACTCCGATAGGACAGGTTAGATTGCTTAGCGAGATTGGGAAGGGTTTTTGTAAACCAGAATAGGAGGGTCTCGCATTTAAAAACAGCAGTTCTCGAAAAGTTTGTACAAAAATTAAAATTTTGAAAAAACCCCCGACCGCGACAATATAGACCGATTATCATGAAACATGGCTATGAACACTCCCGATTAACTTAGATATCAAACAAAAAAACAACTCTAAATCGGTTCATCCGTTCGGGAGCTACGATGCCACAGACAGACACACACAGACAGACAAACAGAAAGACAGACAGACAGACAGACACACACACAGACAGATACGTCAAACTTATAAGACCCCGTCGTTTTTGCGTCGGGGGTTAAAAATTAAGGAAAGTTAAGATTTTTTTTTTTTTAATTCCTTTTTTGTTGCCAAGATTTATTTTGATTATCCCAGCGCAAACAAGTTTTTGCCAAACAAACAGACACACACTTTCCCATTTATAATATTAAGTATGGACATAAATTAAATATAACAAGATCATACCATCCCATACATTAAAATGTATGGACACTCCACCACACATAGATGGCGCCACAAAAAAATGTCTTGTAGCTTTCGATTATACTTGTAGATGGCGTTATGTCACTTTTGACATAGATTTACGGCTCGGAATTGACACTTAATGCCAAACTACAAATAATCGTGGCAACAAGGCATTTTCTGTGGCGCCATCTATGTTTAACCGCTAGGAACCACAACTGTTTTACCACTATAACTTGGGTGGCGCCAACCCCTATAATTGACCCGCGATAACGCAGATTTTGCATTCGGACCCCGTTTCTAATGCTCGCAAAATCTCGGACATTATATACGTACTTAGGGTCATTGTTCAAGATGGCCGTCTATTTGTGACTATTGTTTCAATGGGCCTATTGAAGCAAGGTATGATTTGGGACATCATCTTGGTTTGGGTCAATCGCAGAAAATTTATACCTTTTGGTTTCTTAACGAAACTGAGAAGTAATCACGTAACTGATAAAATAAAAGTTTGGGTCACGTAACTGACGTAACCAAATGTAACAAAATAAATTTTCTATCGCGTCTATAAGCTATAGCAACATTTCCATCGCCATAATGGCTGGCAGTCCTCAGTTTCGTTACGTCACTGCCCGATACGACCAAACGTAACAAAACTCGAATTTTTCACAAATACGAATTATTTCTCTCAATCGTGTAATTAATTGATCTAAAACTGTATATTTTGTAAAATTTGGAGTAAAACCAAACGTTTAAAAATAAAGCTTTGTGAATAAGGCAATATTTGGTGAAGGAAATCACCGTTACAAATCCTGAATATTATTATAGTAAAAAAAAAATATTATTATAGTAATAATAGTAAAAAAACGTATTATTAAGTAAAAAAACTTTTTTGGCGTCATAACATTTTACCTTTACTTTGCCTTCAGAAATGCGTAGTTAATCTTTCTGTTTCCTCATGTAACACCGTGTATAGCGACAAAAACACGACCATAATAATGTACGGCCACGTGAGGTGTCGTAGCGCTACGGCGTAGCGCGTAGCATTTATTTTTGCTACGTATTAGCGCAGTATAATAAAGAGTACAATCGTACAGTATGGCCACTCCCGCTCCCCGCTGAAAGTGCCGCCCACCCGCTCTCGGTTGGCTACAGTTACTGCCTGTCAAAACACGAACAGTCGAGCTGTCATATCTCACTCATACAAGCATGTTACGCGTTCACTTACACGAGCTTACGGCTCAGCCACGACATTGGTCTAAGCGCGACAGCGGTGAGCGGCGTCCATACATTGGAGCGAGACACAGTGATGGGACTTTTCATTCGCACGTATGGCCGCCGCTCACCGCTGTCGCGCTTAGACCAATGTCGTGGCTGGGCCGTTAGACTGTGTGCGTAGGAACGCGCTTCTTTCATAATATTTTCCCCTCACTAGCTCGGAAACACGTGTTTTGTCCTTTAATACCAGCGGGTAAAAACGCATTTTATCCACTAGTGGGTAAAGTAATTTGACCTTGAATAAAGTCAAATTAACTGCTATAAAATTGATAAAAGTAGGTGAATCTATTAATAAAGATGATTTACCACCTGTGGAACTACTGGAAGCAGTGATAAACGCATTTTTTGCGTTCTAGTTTCCTCGCTATAGTGGGGGGAAAAGTTTTGTGTTACACTCGGGAGCAAATGTATTTTACTTCTCGTGTGTTAAAAAACTCGCAAGTTCAGGATTCTATTCTCGAACCACTCGCTTCGCTCGTGGTTCAACTATAGAATCCTTTCACTTGCTCGTTTTTCAATTCCACACTCGGCGTTAAAATACAACTTTGCCCCCTTGTATAACAAATAACTATTGTTCATCATTGCCCGAGGTGTGGTATTAGTAATGAATAGCAATACTTGTTTCAATTTTTAACCCCCGATGCAAAAACGACGGGGTGTTATAAGTTTGACGTGTCTGTCTGTCTGTCCATCTGTCTGTCTGTTTGTCTGTCTGTGTGTGTGTCTGTCTGTGGCATCGTAGCTCCCGAGTTTTTTTTGTCTGAAAGGTGAGTTAGTCGGGAGTGTTCTTAGCCATGTTTCATGAAAATCGGTCTACTATGTCGCGGTCGGGGGTTTTTTCAAAATTTTAATTTTGTGGTTAGTTGGGTGTATGTTATACTTATTAGAAGAGTTAGTTGTAAATACATTTTAAAACAGCCCTGAATAAAATTAGTTTAACAGGGATATAGACCGTTGATTACCTTTTTGATGCATCATATAGGTAATCAATATAATTAAGTCTAATGAAACTAACTTTGGCTCATAAAATTTATTTCATGATAACTAGGACCTTTAAATAATTATACAGAAAACCCCCGCTCTTCCCGTGGGTTTCGTATAAACTGTGGGATATGGGTTAAATTGTGGCGTAGGCGAGAGGCTGGCAACCTGTCACTGCAATGTGTTGATAACCCCTTAAAAGTGGCACTGAAACTTGAGTAGTTTCATGTGCTCTGCCTACCTCTTCATGGGATACAGACGTGATTTTATGTTTTATGTAAGTATGTTATGTATAATTATACAGAAAACATCTCTCGGAAATCAAGAATAGACATCACAGAAAATGAAAATTAAATAGAGAACCTTATTTTTCCTCGTCGATTAAAATTAAACAATGGAGGGTTAGCGCTACTTAGCTACTTACCTACCTATAGTAGCAACCTCTGAGCCCAAAAAGGGTTAGACGAAGTAATTTATTATTGAAATACAATTCTGTCGAGTGCCTTCATTAAAACAAAACTTTTTGACAATAAATAAATTGGCGTTTTGACTTTAAAACGTCTTAATAGTTTAGAACTGGGGGGTTACCATGACGTACTAAAGACGTTCAGTTTAGGTTGAGAGAAAGGGACACAGCTATAGCAGTTACATAGCTCCGTCCCTCTCTCTCAACCTAAACTGAACGGCTTTAGCACGTCATGGTAACCCCCCTGAGCTGACAGCTGCCGATGAACTTGATTTTATGTGAGTCTGAGTCCTAATATAGGACTAATAATTTCATCATCTTTTATATTTTAGCCCCGTGTGGTGACGGGTTAAGAATTTCACCATCCCTCTTCTTCTCGTGGGTGTCATAGAAGTCGACTGTGGAATATGGGTTAAATTGTGGCGTAGGCGAGAAGCTGGCAACCTGTCACTGCAATGTCACAATTTGGATTTTTTCAACCACCTTTTTTCCAAGAGTGGCACTTAACTTAGTAGTCCATGTGCCCTGCCTACCCCTTTTTGGGATATTTTTTACGGAAACGTATGAAAGTCTCATATTTCAGTCAGTCTCAGTACAAGACGTACTGACGCTGTCTGGACTAGCATGACAACTACATCTGTATAAATCACGTGTTAATAGTCGAGTGACCCGATTTAAAGTTAAATATTATCAGTGTTACACAGTCCTTTTGTTTTAACAGCATTTTAAGTACAAGACGAAGATTAGCAAGAAATAAGCACTCAATTCTAAATAAGTACAAAAGTAAGCAAAAAATAGTACTTAAAGCAAAAGTAAGACCCTCAAGTGTATCCAGGAATTCCAGGATAATGAGATCATCGTCTTAGGGGTCTTAAATATTCAACTCTTGGCAATTATGAATATCTTAAAGAAGTTCCTTAAACATTTCACGTCTATTTCGAGAGTTGGAAAGGTACTAACTAATCTTATTTAGATTCCTGGGCAATTTTGTTATAAAAGATACGCAAAATTTTTACAGTATAAAATAAAATTAAAAAATATCATACATATGTCGCAGGGATTTAGTCAAAGACGTTATATTATAATTTCACTAGTGAAATTTTAATTACACTGATTATTGTCAATAACGAAAGATTCGCATAATTTCACGGGCTTATTTCAGTGATATTGTAATGTCACTGGACCGCATAAGTGATATTATAATAAACCTAGGTTCACGGCTTTCTCAAACCAGTGCTATTGTCAATTTATCACCGTCTTACAATTTCACTGTATCGGTCTAGTGAAATCATAATGTCACTGAAACTAGCCCGTTAAATTGTGAGAAATGCAAACGATTGACAATAATCAGTGTAATTATAATTTCACTAGTGAAATTATAATATAACGTCTTTGACTAAATCCCTGCGACACATACACTGAGAAAAAAAGCGACTATAAGTGACCGCGGGCGAGTGGTGAGGACCTCGTAAGAAGTTAGCCGCGTAAGCTGAAGACCCGGGTTCGATTCCCGGTTGGGTTACCGGTGGACTTGGTTGCTTTTTCTATCTCGTATAGGTAGTGTTTATTTCTGTTTATAGAACTTTACTAATATTATTTAGATATATACTAAGGAGCATGGTAATTCTGAATGACAGAAATGCTCTGGTAATTCCGAAAGGGGAATCTTGTTATGATGGAAATAATGGTGATTTTTTGCAACTTTCGTGATAAGACGACTTCCGGAATTACCCTAATGCCTTATAATAAGGGCCAATTTTATTATAAATATAGGCAGGTATGTTAAACTCACCATTGAAACTTTTAATAAAATAATCGTACCTACAACGAGATTTTTTGCCATTTATAGGGAAAAAAGTGTTCAGAGAATATTATTTTTGTTCTGTTGCAGGCTGCAGCTTTTCTGTGATGGTAACGAAATAAAGGGCTAAAAAATATACATGAAAATTCAGAACATCGTGTTGAGAATAAGAAGTTTAGAAATAAAATGTTACTGCCAGTTAACATAAGCATTTTAAAATAAATTTTACATTAAATGAAAACAGTATTTATTTCAGTAAGTAGGTATGGTATTTTGTGAAAATGTAACTGTCATGATTGCGTACAGTCAACCAATTGGAACCCTAGTGGCCAAGTGGCCACTGTAGAACTATGTCATAGTAACGCTATAAATCAGATTGTAAGAAATCTCTAACTGCTTGTCATTTTGACATGGTTGGAGAGTAGCCTAGGGTTCCAATTAGTTGACTGTACCTATTTTACCTACATATTACTAACATTTTAAGTTTAAATCTGTCACGTTTAAAGTTTAAGTCTACACGCTATGTGCCAAATATAAAAAATCTATACTCGCAGGCTCTCTGGAACGTGATCATACCATGTAACAAAACTACGTGATTTCATGCCAGCATAACTTACCACATGCGAGAATTTAAATTTAATATCTCACCGAAAATACTCACACATTATCCTCCCAAAATATCACATTTAATCATATTACTAAGTTCCACGCTCCAATAACTGTCATAAACGTTCCCCCAACTCTCATCACATTCTTGTCTAAAATTGACGTATAATCATTCTTCATTAGTTAATCTTTACTTCAATGAGCAACACAACTGCGAAACGCGATAACAGCACTAATTAATCTTCTAGGCGCCGTCATCGCTTAATCATTACTTGACACTAAACTTAGAATGAAATAATTGAAAAAAAAAACTTTGGCAGTCTAACGAGTTTCCGTGCCTTCGGGATGAAAAAAAAATTAGCTGAGCCCAGGCAACTCGTCAGTACCGCGTCGAGCTTCGAGCGAGGTGCACGTATCGCGTGTTCTTGTTTTCCGAGTGGTCCGATATAGTGGACGGTGGTGGTGCAGTGAAGTGTTGTGTTATGTGTGTGGATGTGTAAAATAGGGAGGAAGCCGGCACTGCGCGAGGTAATTATTAAAGTTTTTTAAGGATTTTTTGGGTTAGAGAACTCAAAACTATCTGAACTCAGTAGGGAGTCGAATTTGTCTGAGGGATTCTTCTTTCTGTGGTTTCTTCATCAGGTTCATTATGTACAGTTAAGTTTAGTAGAATCTACACAATAATAAAAATATCTGAAGTCGACTCTAATAGTACCTATAAGCATAAAAGCGTAGTTTTCTGTAGCTTTTAATAAGTTTGTTCAGGCAACCCAAGTTAACGTCTCAATTTACCAATTAAATTGTTCAGCGGAAAATCTTATAAGTATGAGTACGCGTTCATTAGGAAAAGGTAAATCATTAAAACCGTAATTATGGTTAAAAATCTCATGAAAATTTAAAGCCGTCTTAACCTACAAAAGGATTAAATTAGTACATTACATCAGAGGCCGGGAAAATGAGGATTTCCGGCCAAGTTACGAGGCCGGGAATCCGTTTTCACGCCGAGGCATGTATAGTGCTTTTCTCAAACATACAATGAAATAAAAAAAAATACTCTAAAGGACAATATTTTATAAAAAAAAGTTACTTTGCAGGCCTAGGCCTAAAAAATTATATGAAATCCCTTTACAGTCCTCTCGAGTTGTTGCGCTCAAAAAGCGATACTTCCCAGCCCATTTTAAGGAACGTAAAGACAATATTTCATTGCATGTTTGAGAAATAGTACATTACGATACAAGTGCGAAAAAAGGAAGTTCGAAATGAGTGGTGATAAATAAATTCTCTTTATTTACATGAACATATTTACATAATTATATAAGAAACTAAGACTAAACTTAAAAGCTAGCTAATGTCTGATGGTGATAAATTAAATAATTTTAAATGGACACGAGTTACGAATTTCTGAATAACCACAAAATTAAAATTTTGAAAAACCCCCGACCGCGTCATAGTGGACCGATTTTCATGAAACATGCCTAAGAACACTCCCGACTAACTCAGCTTTCAGACAATATAAAATAAATTTAAATCGGTTCACCGTTCGAGAGCTACAATGCCACAGACAGACACAGACAGACAGACACGTCAAACTTATGACAAACGTCATTATGTCAAACGACGGGGGTCGTTTTTGCGTCGGGGGTTAAAACAGTTTTCAGTACATATATGGTGTTTTTTACGCACTAGTGCGAGAAGTGGTTCATTATTATATGTCTGCTCGAAACTTCGGAGGGCTATCTGTACTGAAAAACGTCATACGATATACTTGCGAAAAGGAACCTACCGGACATACTCTACCGGATACATTCTGGAGAGTGTGCACAGGAACTGCATGACCTGGTTCCTCCTTCCCCGTTCCATCACCGGACAACCAGGCGCGGGGAGCGGTTTCACCCTTACGTTGTCGACCTGCCTTTCATTCGCACGAAGAGGTTTGCCTCTTCTTTCCTAATGCGAACTGCTAAGGAATGGAACATGCTCCCCTCATCTGTATTCCCGGGCGAATACAATCTGGGTGAATTCAAGTCAAGAGTGAATAGGCTGTTACTGAACCAGTGAGCTACAACCTCGGCCTTGTCGTCACTTTCCATCAGGTGCGACTAAGGTCAATCACTGGCCAGTTTATAATAAAAAAAAAAAAAAAAAAAAAAAGGAAATTCGTAACTGGTGTCGATTTAAGACCACTCGTTTCGAACTTCCTTTTTTTCGCACTTCTATCGTAATGAACTATTTTTACGGAGACGGGGTGTTATAAGTCTGACGTGTCTGTCTATCTGTCTGTGTGTGTGTCTGTCTTTCGCATCGTAGCTCCCGAACGGATGAACCGATTTAGATTTAGTTTTTTTTTGTCTGAAAGCTGAGTTAGTCGGGAGTGTTCTTAGCTATGTTTCATGAAAATCGGTTTACTATGTCGTGGTCGGGGTTTCTTCAAAATTTTAATTTTGTGGTTAATATTCCAAAACTTATTCAAAGAAGGATTCAAAATCTAACTTTTTGACTCAACTCTCTACCATAACAGAAATATGGATTTCTACGTTCACGTTCATAGTAGATCCCGATGCCGACTGGGGAGGGCAAATATAACTGGTCTATTTTTTCCATGTTTTACAGTGTTTGCATTATTAAATAGAGTGTCCACCGGTTATATATGGTAGGCATGTTCAGTGGATACACTCATTCATAGTGTAATAATGGAAGAAATGGATTAGTTACAATTGCCCCCCAATCGAGATTTTCCCCGCTGTACCTTAAATGGATTTACTGAAATTGACACAATGGACACAGACTACGAAGCAAAGTCGAGGCCTACGTTGGAGCTCGCCCAGAATGTGCCTGTTCACCCTTGATTTTAGGGTTGCTGGATTATGTGAGCTGGGAAATATAGACGTTGCCAAGAAATTACACTCCTTGGCATTGCGCATAAGAAATTAAGTAACAAAGGACTCGTAAATTAGAATATTTAAGACGATACAGGAGCGAAAATGCTAAAATTGATTCCATTTAATTTGGAAATTTTAGTTAAATATACTAGTGTTATTAACTAGATTTATCGAAAAAAAATTGTACATTAAGAACAATTCAGTTAAAAGATATTGCGAAAAAATCTTTAAAATCGAGGTTCCGCTCTCGACTGTTTCCTCCTTCAAAACATAATCAATCGGAACGAAATTTGAGAATCTGAATAACAATGAAATAATAATTATGTGTCGGACCGTTTAGTTTTTTTGGCTAATTGTTACCAATTTTGTATACCAGACCTTTTTTGCGCCATAATGAAAGAAGCCGTTTTTGGAAAATTTTCGTAAGCTCTAGCGTCTTTCAAAATAAACATATCAAAAAAATCAAAACGTATTATATCTGTGTTGAATATTAATTATTATCTGTGTTGAAAAAATCATTGCTATATCTTCAGAAACCAGGGAGGAAATAGTCGAGAGCGTTTGTATGGAGAATTGACCCCTCGTGTATCGTCTTAAGCCCTTGTTTCAAATTCGTTTTATCTTTAACGAGACTTCAGTACAACATATATATTTAACTAGATAGCTCCTAGAATAGGCGAAACGACTAAAAAAAATCTAATTAGTCCGTGACTAAGATTATCAAAGAATTTTAGACACGTATTTTTTCTTTTTTCTCTTAAACGAAAAATAACGACGGTACAGTGCGTTGAAGTTTCGCGTGACGTCACGCCTAGGTACAATTTTAACTTAGAAGTGACGTCACAAGCCCGCACTCCGGAACTTTGATGCTCTATATCTTTGTATTAATTGGGAAAAGCGAAAAACATGTGTTCAGTATTTTTGGAAGATCTAACTGACGGACTAAACAGAATGCCATATTTTTATGTAGTCGTCATCCCTATTATTGATAATGTATGTACTTTACATAACATTCTATTTAAAGTACGACATAATGAATTATGTCTCATCCATACAAATCGAATGGCAGGAGGAAATGTGACGCATTCGGAAATCAGATTACGTTTCCAAATTGCGTAGCTATGTGCGGCATAGGTGGGCATATTCAGGTGTGTGAACTTAAACACCAATGTGAGTTTAGTATATCTTGTGTCACCTAGAAAAATCATGGTTAAAGTTTAGTCTTATATAGAGATGGCTGAATATTCGGTAAATATTCGGTATTCGGCAAGTTTTTAATTGTCGTATTCGGCCGAATAATTCGGTTGCATTGCCGAATATTTACCGAATAAACAAAGTAAATAATGAAGATGTTACGGATTCCATTGGATAATAAACTCCTATATTAGTAGCTTTATAAGGAACTGCTAAAAACAGACTAATCTATGCGTCAAAATATAAATACAATTGTTTTGTAAATAGTTAAAAAACCGTAGTTTAAGAGTTGGGAAGAGTTCAGAGTTGTTTTAACTAAGTTTTAGTTTATCCACTAAATCATAAAAACATACTTAGTTGTAGTAAACATATGTAACCATTATCAATCATTTAATAGTTTTAATGAACATCCCCTTTGAACATATGGCGTAACCGAATATTCGCCCGAATTTTAACTTCTGATTAGCAGAAACGTCTGCAATCGATGCCGTTAGGCTTAGAATAAATTTAAAAGTGGAAAATGTCTGCCTTGGGTGAGACTAACTCACGGCCTCTGGATCGAACTATTCGCCAAAATGTCTGCCTGGGTGAGACTTGCTCAACTGAATGTTCAACCAAGGTTCGGTACTAAGGTCAATGGGACCCGTAGCGACATCTACCGTAAGAGTGAACTTCTTAAACGGCAACAAGCCATATTGGAAATTCACCAGTTACGTTCGGATTAGCCGAATATTCTTAGTATTCGCCCGAAGTTCGTTCCATATTCGGCCCATCTCTAGACTCTTATACTTCCTGTCAATTTAGCAGATCTTGCGCTGTCGCGCTCGAGTCAGTCCGTTTTCACGTTATCCGATCCTATGTCGGATGACGGAAGGATTTCGATGGAAATAATCTAAGATGGCGCCTGTAATATGGGATATCGGTCCGACATCCGATATGGGATCGGATAAGGTGAAAATGCACATGCTTGTAGTTTGCTCTAGATGACTGATTTTGATACGTTTAAACGTAGAAAATCTATTGCCCTGGGTTATACTCTTCCACCCAAGAGTTTCTTAGGTATCATCCCAAGCAGTATTTTTTACAGTTTTAAATATAAATCCCGGAACTGCAGTCATATTTAGCTACATACTATTTTGTCCTAAATGACACTATTTTCATAAAAATACAAATTTTCACACAATATTAATTTGACATGACTGAAAGTCCCTGGTTACAAATAATATAATAATAATACCTACAAAAAATCTTTGTTATTTTAAAAAATGAATATTGATATTCTGCTGCTGCTATTAAGCTGTTCGACTCTGGAACTCTCTACCTCCGGGCATTAGACGGGCTCAATCTATTTCTGTTTTTAAAAAAATGCTTAAGGGTCCCCCCACATCTAGCGTCTCGCGAACGTCGTCGCCTCTCCAACGCCCGCGCGGCGTCGACGCCGCGCTCCCGCAGCGCCGACGCGACGTTGCGGCGCCTCTCGAACGTCGACGTCGCAGTGGCGTCCGCGCGGCGTCGACGCCGCGCCAACGCCGCGGCCGCGCTGCGCCTCCGCGATACCAACGTCCAGCTACTGCTTCCAATACCGGGATCCCAGTATTTCGGGATTTTTGGTGTAGATTTCAAAACCGATATTTAATTTTGTAATCGGAATCGCGGTATTTTTAGTAACTAACAAATTATGGCAAATAAACGGTAACTACTAATCAAAACCTTCAATTTTTGCATCATGACGGTCGCTAGACGCGTAAATATTGCTTTTTGCTCTCGTTTCTTCGACACATTCTCTGTTTAGTGTTTTTACAATATTTCTATGAAATGACAGTTTTTCCGATGATTACCTAGATAAAGATACGTGTCAAGAGCATTCATTAAGGAGGGCCTGCCGTGAACCTTTTGACACATTTGTCGCACTTGGGAATCGTAAGTGTGACAGGGAAGCAATACGTCAAACGTAGTTGATACAACACAGGCCACAGACCCTCTGTAAACAAGTTGATGCACCTACATTATAGAAATAACTTTTCAAAAAATTGGTTAAGGCATACGAACTAACGTATAAGCTACTTTTGGTTTATTGCCACTGACGTCGAGTAGGCGCGGCGCTAACGCGGCGTCGTCGCCGCGCGGACGTCACTGCGACGTCGACGTTCGAGAGGCGCCGCAACGTCGCGTCGGCGCTGCGGAAGCGCGGCGTCGACGCCGCGCGGGCGTTGGAGAGGCGACGACGTTCGCGAGACGCTAGATGTGGGGGGACCCTAAAGAACATTATTTATCTCTCCCTTAGTGATCGTATTGCTATTTTTACTCTGTGGTTGGTATGATTGCTGTATATTGTTGGTTTGTTACTATATATCTGTCTTGCTGTATATTACTATTTAAGTATGTTTATGTAAGTCTATTTATAGGTTGTCTATTGTTTGCCCGACAGTCATTTAACATAATATTCATTTGCCCGAATCTAACTTGCCTGAATTTCATTTGCCCGAATGATTTGTTTACCATAAAAATCATATGACATACTCGTTGTTTATCCGAATATTACCTTCCATAATCATACAATGCCATACTATTTGTTAGCCATATTATTAAGTGCAATAATATGGTTTCATAGAATATTCAAACGCCATAAGCAATCATTGCCATATTAATTGTTGCCCATATTATTACCTAACCTAACCTACTTTCTGATAGCAGTTTAATTTTCCAGGGGTCACAGTTCTAACCTAACCTAACCTACTTTTCCAGCAGTTTCATTCTCCAGGGGTCACAGTTCTAACCTAACCTAACCTACTTTCTGATAGCAGTTTCATTTTCCAGGGGGTCGCAGTTCTAACCTAACCTAACCTACTGTCTGATAGTATTTTCATTTTCCGGGGGGTCACAGTTCTAACCTAACCTAACCTACTTTTCAAGCAGTTTCCTTTTCCAGAAGTTCACAGTTCTAACCTAACCTAACCTACTTTCTGATAGCAGTTTCATTTTCCAGGGGGTCACAGTTCTAACCTAACCTAACCTACTTTCTGATAGCAGTTTCATTCTATAGTCCTTCTAGTACCTATTATAGTAGTTTTCGATTCTGCCAAAGCACATTATGGAAATGCACTTTTCTGGACGCTAATTTGTATGACAAATGATGGTATGGAATGTGGTAATTACGGATTTCGATGATATTTATATTCTCTTATATGTGTATGTTTATTCAATTTGTGTGTTGGAAATTAGAATAAGTATGATTTTTCATTTCGAAGCACCTACTCTTTCTGATTATGTTTTTTTATATCCGCTACCCAAAGGTTGTCTGGTAGAGATCGCTCTTTAGCGATAAGACCGCCTGTTGTCTGCCTCTATTTATAATCATTTGTTTTGTCTTCGCTGTATCTTTTTTCTGTATCTCTTGCTGAGGTGTGCCAATAAAGAGTATTCTATCTATCTATCTATCTATTCTAATAAAAAACTTACATTTCACCTGTCTGAACTGGGCCTCAGTTATTCCACACATCGCCTGAACGCGAACATTCATATGAACACGACTGCAGTGCGTTTCATTTTGCTCGAGAGACTCCTTTCTACCCCCGCATATGAATTTCCTTATTATACCTTCACGGAACGTTTCTATGTAAAGAAATCATTTTGACACACTTCTCGAGGTCTTTTCTTATTCTTGAAGATGAATTCTTGAGAGAAATTTCTCAGCTTATTTTGTAAAATATGTCGGCGTTTTTTATACCTTTATTAATAAAATGAAACCCGAGGTGCCATGATAATTGAAGTCGGTTAAAAATAAGATATCAGTAACATCATGGTATCATGATAACGATGCCTGAGCACACCTCGGACACTGGCGATCAAATACATGAAAGAGGCGCGTTCCTAGCACACAGTCTAAGCTCGTGTAGATGAACGCGTACTATGCTTATATGAGTGAAATATGACAGGTCGATTGTTCGCGTTTTTGACAGGCGGTAACTGTGAGGTAACCGAGAGGGGGTGGGTGGCACTTTCAGCGGGGAGCGGGAGTGGCCATACTGTACGATTAGTACTCTTTTTTATACTGTGCCTGAGATCTTTACCAGTTTCGTCGATATGAGAGGGTGTTCATCTACCCTCCTCCTGGAGTAAAGCTGGGTCATTAGTACATGGAGATCTGCTGCATGATGTATTTGATGATACTGTGAAATTCTTTGCTGACGTCTTCAATATATTATTAAATTAAAACGGGAGTTAATCGCGTAAAACTTACGTTTATATTTAACCCGACGTTTCGGACATGACATTCCGTCCGTGGTCACGGGTAGACTGTCTACCCGTGACCACGGACGTACAGTCTACCCGTGACTACGGACGTACAGTCTACCAGTGACCACGGACGTCAGGTTTAAATATAAACGTAAGTTTTACGCGATTTAGTCCCGTTTTAATTTAATAATATGAGTGAAGATCGTGTTAGTTTAAGTTTTCAATATATTTTTAAACCTGACAAGTATAAACCGTGATAAACTTTGAATTTGTTACATACTTTACTTTATAAACATGTTTCAGTTTTCGGCTGGAATATTTCTAAAACACCTTTTAAATTCAGTGTTACAATTTAAATCGAAGAAAAAGTAATTTTTTTTTATTACATACATGGAAAACCAACAGCTGAAGTTATCAATACAATCCAAAATAAAATTAAAAAGCCAATTACAGGTTCTCACTTATAAACTTCTTATAAGGTTCTCACAATATGTAATATAAAACTGGCCTATATGTATAAAAATATTGTACTTAATCCATTTTATTACCGATTCCATTAATCTTTGAGAAGAAGCAAATGAAATTGAATTTTGGTCAAGTATATTAAAAGCATAAAAAAATCAAATGTGTGAAATATAAGTATACGTGTGAGGAGGTAGGGGAAAAATGGAAGCCTTGTTTAGGTCGGAGATTTGACACCATTTGTAAAAAGCAACTGAAACGAATTCACTTTATTAGCAATCAATGTGTGCTATAAAATAACGTTTTTATTTTGGTATTTACTGTCTAAACGTACAATACATCAAGATACATTTCTTTATACATATAATGAATTAATTCATTCACGACACACTGCCGTTTTGCCTCTACGACTCATTTTCGCTACATAAAGGGAAATCCATGTTATTGCTACGACGTAGTGCTACGTCAGCGTAGGCTGTGGGTCATAATGACGACCGTAGCTCAGCGGTGCACATGTTAAGTCCACTCTCTGAGATTCAAACTTCTAGGTTGATACAATTCTATTTTCAAAATTTATTCTTCATCAGTTCAAGCTCACACAGTTACATTTACGAGTATAATATATTTTTTATTTAATTACATGAACTTATTTACATAATTATATAAGAAACTAAGTCTAAACTTATATCTAAAATATTATTAGTAAAAGTTAAAAGTTAGTTAGTTAAAAGTGTAATTCAGAAGTGATAAATATTAATAATCATACAGCCTTTCAAGAACAGCTGAACGCGCAAATCTTGTTGCCATATATTCAGCTTCGCACGACTCGAGGGGATTAAAATTTTAGTAGCTATGATAAGCTGCGCGCACAGTCGTTTCCGTATTTATAGAGTTGCCAGATTTGGGGGTGGAATATATAGAATGTATAGAGCACGGGGAAATATTGGTTTTCCCAGTTTTGAGAAAAATCAATTTTTATTTTTTAACCGGTTAAAGGAAAACGTAAACCAAAAGGATACCAATAAATTAGTTGTTATCATAAGATTTTCAATTATATAATAATATAATAATGTCAGTATAAAAATAAAATTAGTTTTAGTTATTATTGTCAAAATATAATTGACAATAATAATAATAAGTAGTAATTTCATGAGTAACTATCGCGGGGATTATGCGACGTTCTTGCCAATGTCACTTTTTCCTATTCGCAATTCTGGACAATCTGAATTCTACGCAACTAGTATTTCACCTCATTCGTTATTGTGGACAGTCATTACTTGTGAACAGTGACGATTCTTCCTGTTCGCAATTCTGCACAATCTAAATTCCACACAATAGGTATTTCGCCTCATTCGCTTCTGTACACAGCCATTATTTGTGTACAGAATAGTTTCTTCCTATTCGCAATTCTACGTAATCCGAATTCGACGCACTAAGTATTTCACCTCATTCGTTATTGTGCACAGTAATTATTTGTATACAGTATAGTTTCATCCTATTCGCAATTGTACGCAATTCGAATTCTACACAATAGGTATTTCGCCTCATGCGCTATTGTGCACGGTCATTATTTGTGTACAGTATAGTTTCTTCTTATTCGCATTTCTACGCAATCTGAATTCGACCTATTAGTATTTCATCTCATTCGATTTTATGCACAGTAATTACTTGTGTAAATTTGCGATTCTTCCCGTTCGCAATTCTACACAATCTCAGCTTCCTCAGTCTCCGCAAACACGCACAAATAGAAACGCAGAAAGTGCCTTCCACGGCGCACTAGCATAGGCAAAGCTCCATATATCATTATTAATATTAACTACCGTTAGACCCACTCAGAAAAAATAATATTTAGGTGTCATGCTACAGATGGCGTTATCACAAGCACTGTTTTCAATTTTGACACCCAATTTCAAAATAAAAATAATCTAACCAGTCACCATATCAATATCTTGTAAAAAAAATGATAAAATCGAACGTTTGCTGACTGTAGGTCAATGTTTACTAAATAATGACAGATGTAGTGCGAAAAGCTTTTCCTTCGTATTTTTATGGAAACGTTCGTATTTGTCATTGTATAATAGTTCACACTGTGACATTTGATGAAGTAGAACTGCTGATAATAGATCAGACACAACGAAACACCTCAGCGACGTATAACCCATGTTAGGAGATTACTGCGTTTCTATGTGTGCGTGTTTGCGGGGATTGAGGAAGCTGAGATTGTGAAATACTAATGGGTCGAATTCAGATTGCGTAGAATTGCGAATAGAAAGAAACTATACTGTATACAAATGATGACTGTGCACAATAACGAATGAGGTGAAATACCTAGTGCGTCGAATTCGGATTACGTAGAATTACGAATAGGAAGAAACTATTCTGTACACAAATAATGGCTGTGTACAGAAGCGAATAAGGCGAAATACCTATTGTGTGAAACTTAGATTGTGCAGAATTGCGAACAGGAAGAATCGCTACTGTACACAAATAATGACTGTACACATTAGCGCATGAGGTCAAAAACTATTGTGTACAATTAAAAATGTGTAGAATTGCGAACAGGAAGAATCGCCACTGTTCACAAGTAATGACTGTCCACAATAGCGAATGAGGTGAATTACTAATTGCGTAGAATTCAGATGGTCCAGAATCCGAAGACAATATTAATAATAAGTAGGTTATCGTCGTTATAAAATTACTTAATTTTAATTTTATGCTATGACGTATTAACGAAGAGTCTCAAGTAGTACATTAGAATTTTAAAAATCAAGATAATGGACAGCATAATTCATTGAAGGTTTAATGTAGAAGGAATATAGAAGGGGTCTATAAAGTAATATACTTTCCCATAAAGGGGTAGGCAGAACTATTAATTATAATATAATTTTCTGTTTTATAATACATTTTCTGTTTCTGAATGATTTTATGAATATTTAAGACTGTACATATTTTATGATTAATTTTATACTTAGTCAAGTTATTGTAAGAATTATTTTAAGGACATGTTGAAAGGCAAAGCATAGTGATACCATATTTATAATTTTATCCACCACTGTATAATGTACCTATGTTTTACAAATAAACACT
Source organism: Leguminivora glycinivorella (assembly GCF_023078275.1). Taxonomy (NCBI): domain Eukaryota; kingdom Metazoa; phylum Arthropoda; class Insecta; order Lepidoptera; family Tortricidae; genus Leguminivora; species Leguminivora glycinivorella. The sequence continues at coordinate 1,141,154 of NC_062976.1, read as the reverse complement.
TTGAACTTGAACTTATGTCTAACTATTACAGATTTACAACATGACGCTTTTACAGTATTATAAACTTTTATTTACATGAACATATTTACATAATTATATAAGAAACTAAGACTAAAGCTTAAAAGCTAGCTAACCCTAAAATAGCCTCGAGGCATTGTACCAAGGATACCCCTGACATTTCCTCGCTGTATCGCAATGCTGATACGGCAAGAAAGTCGCCAACTTCTTCGGTCACCAGTTACATCAACCAGACGCTTCGCAATTTCTGTGAACAACTTTTCGCGCTTGGACCCCATGGACTAGATTTTACGCCAAAGGGTACAAAAAGGTATTCTTTGCCAAGACTTTTACAGTTAGAAAGAGGTTGTAATGTTGAGGACAAAAACATACACATTTAAATAACACCCACCGTTTAAATAAATTAGATCAAACCAAACAGATTCCCGAAAAATCAAAAAACGTTACGCCTTTTCAAATTTCCATTCCGTCACCCAACAAAGATCGTAAATGTATATGGGCCGGTTATCTTTTTAAAGGGCTCACTTCTGACATTAAAGGGTGCGCGATAAAAGTTGCCCTCCCAACAAAAGCCTTTGTTCCAGTGAGTCGGAGGGCTCTCCAGCCTCAGTTCTGAGAGTTACCGTAATTAAACATTTCTTTAGGGCTCTCTGAAACGAGTACACTGTAGTCGGGGAGCCTAAGAGGACATTTTATGTTGTTACTCAAGAGCATTAATTAAAATTGCAAGTATTGCAACTGGGCTTAATAGTGTACCCATAATTAAGTTTTAAAGCTAACCTTCGATGTTTCAAAGACGGTATTTTCCCTGTGTTATCCGAGGAGACTGCCTTTAAGCATGTGTAAAAAATTCGCGAAATTTTAAATCGGGACCTCGAGGATATAATATTTTGATACTCATTTTGTTACTCCCTGGAATTTTACTTTTAGCTTTCTGCAATGTTCAAGCCCTTGGTTCGTGGACAGTTCAAAAATTTTAAGCACTTTCACATTCAAATTACTGTTGTACGGTCAACCAATTTAAATACTAGGCCACTATAATCTTGTCTCATTTACACAGTGTTCCTTTTGCCATAGAAGTCACGTTGACGTTTACTGTGCAAAAGTTCTACAGTGGCCTAGAATTCAAATTGGTTGACTTTACTTGCCATATTAAAACCGAGGTTTTGCACAACTTGGACTCTTGTGCCAAGTCCTTATATCAAAAGCGATTTCAACTATGGACTGGAACAAGCAAGAGCGTAAGTTTTACTAAACCGCGTGACAAATATCTGTACAAATTTTATCAATTTGACGGCTTTTATTAAAAAAAATTCGAGCTTATCATCACTAGATTATGGAAAGAGCGTGCAACGATTATCGTTACAGGAAAAATAATTAAATCATTTATTTGGAACAAAATTACCAATCTATAAAATATACTGAATGTTTTTGTAACCTTCCACCTACCTAACCCACAACATTTTTCTCCACCATATATTATAATCGACCGATTCCAATAGTCTTTATATCTGCGACACACGAGTAACTACACATTTAGCATCGCTAGCTCCCCGACTATTATGCTTTGTCGTTTGCTTGTTAGAGTAAAAGGAATACACTGACTTTTTGTTAGTCGTGACGTAGAATGGCGTTCCTTTATTGAGTTCAAAATGTTCAGCGATAAATTCGGTGACTCGTTTTTTTATTTGTTAAGTTTTGTTTAAACAGTATTAGTTTACATTAGACTTATATTGACCGGGATATAGACTGTGATTACCTTTTTGATTTTTGTCGAGTTCCCGATATTTCGACGCAGTTTCATGCATCATGATCACGGAAAACTGACGAAGGCCAGTGGTAACGCTGAAAGTGAACGCAGCCGACGCGCGCGAAGGAGGGTAGATCGCGCGCTGTCTATACAACTTTAACATCCACCCGCCTTCGTCAGTTTTCCGTGATCATGATGCATGAAACTGCGTCGAAATATCGGGAGCTCGGTAATCACGGTCTATATCCCGGTCAATATAAGTCTAATGATAATAACCGTGAATCATTCAAAACTCTTAGTATTAGTTTACATTAATCATCGTTGCAAAACAGTGATAAGTATTAGTTAATCCGTACTAAAATTAATTGTTTCTATTTATAACTTAATTTAAATCGTAACAAAATACATTTTAGTAACGCCCACTTGCACCAACCACTTAACTCAGGGTTAGTGGGCTGTCATCTGTCAAATTCCATATAAAATGGAGGGTTAACCCTCGGGTTAACCCTCGGGTTAACCCTCCATTTTTATTGGTGCAAGGAGCCCTAAATAAGGAAAAGTCAAAAAGTTCTCACAATTTAGTACCTAACAAAATAGATAACTCAATCCTTCAACAGTTATTTTTATTTTACTTAATAGTCAGGCAAAAACATTGCATGCCAAAATATATCTCTCTTATTTTTGTCCAAACTGATGTTAAATAAAAAATATTCTATTCTATTCTAAAATAAAAATAAAATACCCGTTACGCCCCAAAGCTTAGTTTCAATGATAAAAAGACAAACTATAACAATTTATCAGTCTTTTATATTTTAACATTTGAACTTGTCCTGTATCCAAGACATGACTTATACCTCTGTGCGGTCACGTCCTCAAAGAGACGTAGAGGTAAACGAAACTGCCAACAAAATGGAACAAATGGCTTGTGGTCCGCTAAATCCCGTCTAGACTGGGAATATATTCAGTGTATTTCATACTTTATAGAAATATGGGCCATTTTTTTTTCAAAGTTGTCCACCCCACTTTTTTTGCATTTGGAAATTTTTATGTGGTTTCCACTCAGAATCGCGAGCTCTTTCAATTCTAATAGGAGAAAAAAAGTGTCCCAAGGTTTTTTTCCCATTCCGTTACCATTTTTTCAGTATGGCGGTTCCGTAGCCAACTGGAGGTTCGAACCCTTATAGTCTTGGCCATGTTGTCTGTCTCCGTCAGTCCGTCGTCCGTCCGTCCGTCCGTCCGTCGTCCGTCCGTCCGTCCGTCCGTCCGTCCGCGGATAATCTCAGTAACCGTAAAACTGAAAGCTGAAATTTGGTACCAATATGTATGTATATCAATCACGCCAACAAAGTGCAAAAATAAAAAGTACCTGAAAAAATAGCATATGTTTTATTAGGGACCCCCCTTTATGTAAAGTGGGGGCTGATTTTTTTTTTTTTCAAAACGTGTGATATATTGTTGGATAGGTATTTAAAAATGAATAAGGGTTTACTAGATCGTTTTTTGATAATATTAATATCTTCGGAAATAATCGCTCCTAAAGGAAAAAAAAATACCCTGTAGCGTCCCCCCGATCTAACTTTTGAAAAGCCATATGTTTAAAAAATATGAAAAAAATCACAAAAGTAGAACTTTATAAAGACTTTCTAGGAAAATTGTTTTGAACTTGATAGGTTCAGTAGTTTTTCACTAAATGTTCATACGAAAAATTACGGAACCCTACACTGAGCGTGGCCCGACACGCTCTTGGCCAATTTTTTTTCAAACATTTATGTATGCAATTGTACTGGAAGTTTCGAAAAAATGTATGATAATCTTGGGACATTTTTTTTCTATCAGATCGAAAGAGCTCGCGATTCTCAATATTAATCGCGTAAAAAATACCCATGTTACAAAAAAAGAGGGGTGGACAACTTTGAAAAAAAAAATGGCCCATATATACTAAATATACCAAGCGCTGGTAGCCTAGCGGTAAGTACGTGTGACTTTCGTTCCGGAGGTCGCGGGTTCGAACCCCGGCTCGCACCAATGAGTTTTTCGGAATTTATGTGCGAAATGCCATTTGATATTTGCCAGTCGCTTTTCGGTGAAGGAAAAACATCGTGAGGGAACCGGACTAATTCCAATAAGGTCTAGTTTACCCTTCGGGTTGGAAGTTCAGATGGCATCTCATTAAAGTTTCGCCAAACTGTAAAACAGTTTGTTGGCGATGCGCTCCATCTTATCTAATATTCAAATCTTGGGATTAGTTGTCAAAGACGGTTTCCCCAGGCTCCCATGAGCAACGGCAAAATGGTATAACGGATAACGCAAATGGTTTTAGTACCTATAGCAATCAAAATAGGGTCAATTTCTGGACATTTTTATATAAAATTGGGATTAGTTGTCATCCTGACATATATTCACTTTTGCTTCGAAGGTCAGATGGCAATCACATTTCGTAAAACTAGTAGGTACTTAAGCCAAATCTTGTGATTAGTTGTCAAAGACTGGGGTTCAGGCTCTTGAGCACAGCAATGGCGAATGCCGGCATAACGCAAGAAAATTCACTTTTGTTTCCTGTGTTATTGAAAGGATTTTTTTTGGAGAACATGAACATTTTTCGTAAGTATTGAAATCCCATAAAAAACAAAACTTGTAAAAAAACAAATCTCGCAACTCAGTTCTTCTGGCGTAAAAAGTTGTGAGATCCATGTAATACCAAGTCGTTTAATTAATTTATTCAGTCCCTACTTAAATGACTTTGTGCCATAAGGTATTACGTATGAATTGACTTGACCATCGTATGACTATTACTGATTTAAATTTGTAGATGAAATTTTAAATATACCGTGTTTACACAATGCCTGCTAGGTTGCTTAAAATTCAGGCTCCAGGCAATTTTCCGTGATTTTTAAAGAAAAATCAGAATTCCGAATGCGTCCCATGCCCAGCCCCCGGGTCTTTGCGACCCAGAACACTGACACGGGTCTTCTTGACTAATCATGTCCCTAATTAATTACATCTTTTTTATTCGCCCCTGAATTCTATTAACAAACGAGCCTAAATAAATCATGGTACTAATTTTCCTTCTCTGAATCATGATACGTCATTTATTCGTATAGAAATGCAAAAGCGTAGGGTCTGACATGGTAAGCTGATAATGGGAAAGTGTGTCTCTGTGCGTATGTTTGTTTGTCCGTCTTTCTCGGCAAAACGGAGCGGCAAATTGACGTGTTTTTTTAAGAGGAAATAGTTGAAGAGATGGCGAGTGACAAAGGCTACTTTATGCCTCTGTCTAACCCCCACTTCCCTTAAATGAGATGTAGAAGTTTGTATGGACCATTCTGCAATTATCGAATGTACCTATCGCGAGTGAAGCCGCGGACAAAACCTAGTGATTAAAATAACTCACCCGAATAAGTGCTTCTTTTCTGTGCCACTTTTGCACAGCAAAATTCATCGCTATGTAGGCATTTCCAATATTATCATGTAGTTGGATTATATTCCGATGGCAGACATCCGCTCCTGAGGTGAGCTGAGGTTGAAGGTATTTCTTTTTCATTGATATTCTGCGGGAATGTGATACGTAAAGATTTTACCTTGCGAAAGGATTTTTCATGAAACCTGTATGAATACCGTTAGCAAAACTGATAATAACTAAAATTATACTGTGTGCCAATTTAAGGCCTGAGGATACTCTTCCCCTCGGACCGCCCCCGTTGGCGCACGCATCTAATATAATCCGTGTCGTTTGGTATTTAAAATAAATAAATCAAATTAAGAAGTTATAAATCCGCTACAAAAAATAGGAGTGCATAAATATAAAGGAGCTTAGAAGATAAGTCAACTATACACCGCCTGCGTTCTCTGCGCGCCTGGTACCCCGGACCGTGAGTTACAACGTTTTGTATTGTTACTTTGGCTGCGCGTAAGCGCCGTCCAATCAGCGCCCGCGCACGATCCCTATTGGCCCGGCTGACCACTCTTACCGGCGCGCGATAAGACTAGTTCCGACCACATAAGATAACGCGGTACAATAGTAATGGAGAAACAGACGGAAACCTCTGCAAGCTTATTATCGCCTAGTACAATGTCTGACTCTGGAGCGTTGAACAAGTCACAATCGGAGTCCGATTTGAGACCAGGAATGCATGACAACAGCAATGATCCGTTGAACTATGTCACTACGCGCTTTAAACGTAAACATAATGAAGACTTTTTAGGCGACCTGGAGCAGTTTAAAAAAGAGATGATGGCTCTAATGACGGGTTTAATACAGCCACAAACTCTAGAAATACAGAAAAATACACAAATACTTTCGGAAATTAAAGAATCAAATAAAAATATCGAAAATAAAATTGAGTTTTTAACCGCGGAGAGTGAAATCACAAAAAAAAAGGTTGAGTGCCTCGAAAAACAATCTGCTGAGGATAAAAAGCAAATAGCATTATTGGAGAATAAAGTCGAGGAGGTATTAAAGCACAGCCGGCGGACGAGCTTTGAGATAAAAAACGTACCAAAACTGGGCAACGAGACCAAACATGAACTCACCAATATTGTCATACATTTATCTCAAACAATAGACTGCCCTTTAACTAAATCAGACATAAAAGATGTCTTCAGGGTGCGCGCGAAACCAGGAGGCCCTCAAGCAACCGCCATAATAGTGGAAACCTCGTCTACTATTTTGAAAAACGATGTCCTGAAAGCCTGTAAATTATTCAACGCCAAAAATAAAGACAAACTTCGTGCCAAACACCTTGGCCTGCGCAACTCGGAGGAGACCCCAGTGTTCGTGGCAGAGCAGCTGACGCCTAAGGCGGCCCGGCTGTACTTCTTGGCCCGCGAGCTCAAGCGGCAACAACAGTACAAATACTGCTGGACGGCGTATGGCAACATTTACCTTAAAAAGGACGACAACTCGAACATCGTACATGTAACAAGTGAGGCTCAAATCACCCATTTATCTAAACAAAAATGACTACCACTTGATTATTTAATTACAGGAGAAATACTGTTTTTCTTTTGCTGTGTTATAGTTATAAGAAGTAGATTAAGTATTGTTATCTTTCACTGCTATACATTAATAACTATCCGTTCCGACTCACATATAATATCACACACCAACACTTATATACAAAACACTCACACACATCTTAAGTACCTAAAAATGACATATACATATATACACATATACATATATACACACATAAAAATAACATATACATATATACTCCTTTATAAAGCCATGCTGTTCTCTCAACCAACTAATTCAAGCTATAAAAGTCATGTAGTACGACTCGTTACACTTATTATGGTGACCTATATCTCTAATTCTATTAAATAATGATTTGTAACACAAATATTTTAAATGAAATTGACGAAGTGGAAGTTGCGATTTCAATGCAATGTGATATCCAGGACTTAGATGCACACGTACCAAATACAATTTCCAACTTAACAATTTGCTCACAAAATATTAGGAGTATTTATAGTAACCTTGATGACCTCATGTTAAACTTATCTGAACTTAATCATACGATTGATATTATTATTCTCTCCGAGTGTCACTTAAATAAATCTAAACCAACTCCCCAAATCGAGTCCTACTCTTCTATATCAACAATTCATAATTCTAACCAATGTGATGGAGTAGTGGCTTATGTGAAAACTCAACTTAATGCTCAAACAATAGAAATAAAAATGGAACAGGCTACTTGCATTCAGGTAAAACTTAAAGATATTGTTATATTAGGTATATATCGCAGTCCTTCAAATTGTAACGCAATAGACTTTATCAACTCATTGAATACTCACCTTGAGAAATTGACCACATTTAAAAACATTATCATCACAGGCGACATAAATATTAACCTCATTCCCAGACAACATGAATCAAGTTATGAGATAGCTAACAGATCTAAATACCTAAACATGTTGTCATCCCATGGAATTCTGCCTGGGCACACCCTACCCACTAGACAAGCTAGCTGTCTGGACCATTTAATGTTAAAAATAGAATTACAAAAAATCACCGCATATGCCACTATTCTTAACACATCTGTCACAGACCACTTAACTCTTCACCTAACGTTAACTTATAATAAATATCACGAACAAACTCCTCGAACAACAATAACCGTTAATTATGATAATGCATTAAAAAAACTTAAAGATAAAAACATAGATATTCTTCTCTTATCCAATGATCCATACCTTGTCACTAATCAACTAATAAATAAGATAAAACAATCTATTGACGAGAGTAAAAGTACTAGACCCATACCCAGTAGCCAACGAATTATAAAGCCCTGGATGACCCTGGGCATGTTGCGTTGCATTAGAAATCGCAACAGCCTACAACTCAAATCACGACGGGAACCACATAATGACGTACTTAAAATAACCTATAAACGCTACCGTAATTTTTGCAATGACTTAATAAAAAAAGTAAGACGAAAATATGAAAAAGAACAGCTGGCTAACGCATCTAAAAATTCAAAAAAACTCTGGCAAACTATAAAAAGAATAACTAATTACAAATCTGATAAGACTACAAATACTGAACTACTAAACATTAATACATCACCGACTTCATCAGTTAACCACGTTAATAATTATTTTGCTGGCATTGGAAAAACTCTAGCAGAAGAAGTCTTAATTAACTCAGATAATATCTATGTACATGATCAAGTTGCAAACAACTTGCCTAATTTTACCACCACATCATTTGTTCTCCTGAACACTGATCCCCAGGAAATACACAGCATCATAATGGGCCTCAAATCTGATAGCGCACCTGGGTGGGATACCATACCAACCAAATTTCTGAAGCACGCCTGCATTATTGTGGCCCCTGTAATTAGTCACCTAGTAAACCTCTGTTTTGCAAAAGGGGTATTCCCTGCCCCATTAAAACAATCTATTGTGACTCCGGTACATAAGAGTGGAGAGAGAGATGACGTAAGCAATTATCGGCCTATCTCCGTCTTGACTGCCGTCTCTAAAGTTATGGAAAAAGCAATAAATAACCGCCTTATGTCGTATTTAAATAAATTCAATATTCTCTCAGATAACCAATTTGGTTTTAGGCAGTCCAGATCAACAGAAGATGCCATATTATCACTTACATCTTTAGTCACTGATAAGGTTGATAAAGGCAAGAAATGCCTAGCGTTATTCTTAGATTTAAAAAAGGCGTTTGATACGGTCTCTCTCTCCACTCTTATACAAAAACTGGAACGCATTGGTATTAGGGGTTTACCTCTCCAATTACTGAGTGACTACTTACAGGGACGTACTCAAAGAGTAAAAATTGGAGACTATATAAGTGACAGAGTGGATATAACTTACGGAGTCCCTCAAGGAAGTGTACTGGGGCCCACGTTGTTCCTTATTTATATCAATGATTTGACGAATCTTAAACTGCAACGTGGGCACATCGGATCCTATGCTGATGATACAGCTATTGTGTTCGACGGTGAGTCCTGGGAGTCAGTGTTCAGAAGCGCAGAATCTGGCTTAAACAGAGTAGCTATATGGCTTAGAAATAATCTTCTAACGCTAAATGCCAGTAAAACTAATTATATATGCTTTAGTAAATATGATAGCTCACAACCTAATGACAATTTAAAACTTAAACTACACATGTGTAGTCCAGATGATCTTTCTCTTTGTAATTGTACTGAACTGGAAAAAGTTAAATCAACTAAATATCTTGGAGTGCTACTTGATCAACGCCTCTCATGGCATATGCAACTTGAAAATGTAAACGCTAGGATAAGGAAACTAAATTGGATTTTCAAAATTTTTAGATATATTACTAGTAAAGAATTATTGAATCAACTTTATATTACCTTAGCACAACCAGTCATGAGCTATTGTATTACTGCCTGGGGCGGTGCCGCCAAGACCAAATTCTTAGAAGTGGAGAGAGGGCAACGCTGCCTTCTTAAGGTGATGTACTCAAAACCATACAGGTTTCCTACAAAAGAACTGTATGAAATAAGTGACTTATTAACCATCAGGAAACTGTATATTTTGAGTACAACACTCAGGCTTCATAAAACACTTGATTATAAGCCTATAAATGAGACCCGTCGACGTAAAAATAATGTTGCTCCCTTAACAAGCTATATGTCAATGTTCGCCAAGAGGCAATATAAAGCGCAATCGTCATACATATACAACAATATAAATAAAATTATAAATATCCATCCATTACTACTATATAAGTGTAAGATAGAACTTAATAAATGGCTGAAACAACTTAGCTATGATGACACCGAATCACTTCTATACCGCGTAAATTATTGATTGTACACACACTCACAAACACACACATACACATACACACACACACACACACACACACACACACACACACACACACACACACACACACACACACACACACACACACACACACACACACACACACACACACACACGTGTTAGTACTAGTATTAATATAGCAGCTAAAATATATTGGTTAATACAATAAATAATAATTAAAAGTATTATAAGCATTTAGTTTATATAAAGTAAATTAATTAGCTTATTTATTAGCTTATTAATAATAATAAAAAATAGATATACCTATGTAAAATTTCTTTGAAAAATTAGATTATTAGGACTGTTAGTTATGGAGGAGCGGGGCATCCCAATACAGGTTTACTTACCTAAAGGGAAGTCCCAACCACTGATGGCAATATTGTAAACCTTTTTCAAGGAAATAAAATATTTTTCATTTTTCATTTTTTCATTCAAATTCAAAATTACATTTTCTTAGAATACCTAAAATTTTAACTACAGTGTGATTCATTCCTTGCAATGTGTTGTATTATTAACTTTAATATCCATTTATTTGATTAATCCTATCTATTTATGAAAAATTTAAAAATAACGTTTTCATAGATCCTACTGCATTTTAGGCATCTTGAGAAAGTGAAGTTTTGGTTTTAAATTAATTTGACGTACGGTAGTTTAAGTCATTTCAAGGCATTGTAACGAACCGTAATCAATTTTTGGTGACCTTTCAAAACTTCATTGCGCCGCCGTGGTGGCGAAAAGGCAAAAGTCAAACTTCTGTACCTACCCTCCTGTGTCTCAACTCGCAAAGTTCCTCTGAAGAAACCTAGCTTTAACGAAACAAACTCGAAACAAGACGCGATACAAATTTCCTCGTGTTCATAAAGATCCAATTTTGCATTCGCTTTGCAAGTCTAGAAACGCTAGGTTTATATAAGCTTCATATTGCAGTTACTTTGCGTTCCTTTGGCACACTCAGAATAACATCAGTGAGAGAGCATTTTTATTTAAATTCGAGTTGAGATATGTGTATTAGTTTATAGTTTTATTGCTGTTATTGCGCTTGTTTTGTCGTAATGTGTCTTGCAAAACAAATTGTGTTTAACAACACATTGTTCTTACACATTGACGACCCGGGGCCCGTTTCTCGAAAGGTACAAGCCTTTTGTGTTACAAGTGTGCGAACTGTCAAATCGTTTGGGTTGTCATGGAAACACACTTGTAATACAAGGCCTCTGTGGCCCGTTTCTCGAAAGGTACAAGCCTTGTATTACAAGTGCGCGAACTGTCAAATCGTATGGGTTGTCATGGAAACACACTTGTAATACAAGGGTTGTACCATTCGAGAAACGGGCCCCAGGCCGGTCCATAATAAACCTTCAGGAAAAGATCGTACACCCATCTTAAAGACCGGCAACGCACCTCCAACCCCTCTGGTGTTTCGGGTGTCCATAGGCGGCAGTACTTACTACCAGGCGACCTGGCTGCTCGTCTGCTTCCTATCGCATTAAATACAATGTATTTCAGTATTTTCAGTACAAAATACAATGGTGTGTTGTAGGTAATTTCTTGTCAGGTCGCAAAATTTTACCATATGTACTGAAAAACGCCATAATACACGAGCGAAGAAGAAATTCGTAACTCGTATTGATATAGAACACTCCCTTTGGTCGTGTTTTAATTTATCGCCACGTTCTGAACTTCCTCTTTTCCGCACTTGTATCGTAATGTACTATTTAAGTACAGATGGTGTTTTTTACGCACTAGTGCGAGAAGTGGTTCATTATAATGCCAGGTCGAAACTACGGAGTGCTATCTGTACTGAAAAACGTCGTACGATACAAGTGCGTAAAAATCGACACGAGTTACGAATTATACGCAGTCTAATGTTCTAATTCTTTAGCTTTACACGTGATAATTTTGTACGAACAGGAATAATTATATACGTAGATTTTGTAGTCGTGGAACTACCACCATGTACGTCACATCCGCCCCTCATTAAGCGGGTCGTGAAGACGCGACGCGACAGAGTTGTGCTTTATTTGAACGCGAAGCTTTCTCGGGAAATATTTTATGCTGCATGTATTGTTTTCTGCTGGAAAATGTATTCCGTTTTATTTTACGAGTATTTGGAATAAATTGTAGTGAAGAATTTTGTGAATGTGTGTAGTGAAGCGCTCTGGTAGCCTAGCGGTAATAGCGTTCGACTTTAAATCCGGAAGTCGCGGGTTCAACATGGCTGTAAAGGTCCTTAAATAATTTTTTTTATTGCTTAATCTAATCTTAATAAACATAGATGATCCCTCCAACTGAGGGGGGACTGAAATCTTCTCGAGGCTGAGGCGTAGGGTTAGAGCCGGCGTAACTTTATTTGATGTTCATATGCGCATTGTGATATGCCTACTTGGAAAATAAATATTTCATTTCATTTCAGATGTTATATCATAAATATTTTAGACTGGACACACTGAAAAAAGTAATTACTTATGTACTTCCCGCCTAGGCCTGCAATATTGTATGGAATTCCTTTAATTTCTATGAAGTTGCACCGACTCCAAAGTGAAACTTTAAAGCCTATTTTAACGAACGTAAAAAAAAAAAAATTAAACTGTTTATTTCAGTATTTCAGTCAAATGACATGTCATCCCATGTTTATATTCTACTAAATAAACATTTGGGAAACGCATTTAAAATAATTTTACCAATAAATATTGCCAAACGAGTTTACCCTGCAAAAACTACCTACTGGCTAAAATAAATTATTGCCCGCCGATAACGAATACAATAAATAACGTTATATCAGTTATTTACATCCGCACAAAACAAGTTGCAATTATTTAATGAATTTATAGTCCGACCGCCATTACTATTGGTTCTACATATTTAGAACGCGCTACTCGATTAAGACTGTAATATGTAAATTACGTCAGCAATTCCCGTTAAGTTTGTACATTTGGATCACGTCTCCGATTTTGATAAAAATTGGTAGACTGATAGAGTCCATGATGCTGAGCAAGATCCACTAGGTTTCTCAAAATGTCCTATGTAGTTATGTATGTATGTATGTATGTATAAGCTTTATTGTACATAAAGGAAACAAAAGAGACACAGTTACAGAGTCAGTAATATACAATGTAGGCGGACTTATCCCTTAATGGGATCTCTTCCAGTCAACCTTTGAGGAAATGAGTAGAAGCGAATTAACGATGAGTGACGAATTCAAAAATGTACAACCACTAAAAGAATTAAATGCAAATTTTGTATACACATGGTAACAAATATATACATATACAATTACATTAATACACCAATATATACATATATAATAATATAATAATAAATAAACAAATACTCATAAAATATATATATATATAGTTTGTATGAAACCTTCCTTTTTTGTTATCAGATTTCTATACATTTTCGGTAACAAAAAAGGAAAGTTTCATACAATCAACCTAGGACATTTTGGGAAACCTAGTGGATCTTGCTCAGCATCGTGGACTTTATCAGCCTACCAATTTTTATCCAAATCGGAGACGTGATCCAAATGTACAAACTTAACGGGAATTGTTTCATCACGCTCGGAAACTGTGTTGTTACATGCCTGCATAGGGCGTCCTTGGGTGGGGCCTTCCACGACCTGTCAAAGAATGCAAGATGGCGGACAAATGTTCGAAATGTCAAAAATTACAACATGGCGGACGAATGTTCGAAATGTCAGCGTATATATAGTTTAAAATTTGGTTATTACTTCGCGAGTGTGATTTAAAACATTGTGTATATCACGGGCGCCTTCACTTTCCGCCCTTAATACACAATGTAGGTACTATTATCGCGACTGTGGCGACATGTATCAATATGTTGAATATATTTTACGAAACTTTAAAGTCTATAAATTCCAGGCCTCCAGTGCCTGAGTCTGGAATCGAGCTAGCTTACTCTGCCATCGCAAATGCTTGTACACCTCTCGGCTACCAGTGGCGTATGACAAAATTACCTCTATTTATTATCATAAAGCCTTATGTAGTTGTTAAATGTAATTCGACATCCAGAGACTATGCATATCTAATTCATTATAGTAGATTTATACTTTAAAGAGGTCTTGGGAGACCATTGCTTCGCTTCAAAGACTCGCCAAGAGGCACATGGCAGCCTTTAAAATCGACTACCAAAACTGGGAGAAGCTTGCGGAGAAGCGAACGGAGTGGCGAAAGTGCATTGGCGTGACCTGGTTTGCGGCACTTGCTGACAAAAGGGAAAGAAGACACCATAGCGAAACGTCGCAATCGGTTGCAAGCTTCCCTTGTCAGCTATGTCTCTTTAGTCATCAAAAGCGATGTCTCTCGGACGTTGCACCATAAATCAAAAAAAAAATCAAAAATCAAAATAATTTATTCAGCAAATAGGCCACAGGGGCACTTTTAAACGTCACATGTACAATTGTACATAGGTATTTAGAAAATATTTAAAATTGAATTGAAATTACAATTGATACTAAAGTTAAATCTATACAATTACCTAATTAGAGATGTAGAAGGTCTCTAAATGTCGAATTACAACCAAGAACTACACTAAATATAAAAAGTACAAATACAAAAAAAAGTCTATAATTACTTTAGAGGTGCAAATGACTCTAAAATCTCTAAATGTCACAACTAAAGATAAAATGTATACTTAATCTAATTCACCTTAGAGATGTATATGGTCTCCAATCGTCTGAAATAGACGCTAAGGTCAGTAGTATTTATACTTTAGTTAGAATTCATATTATTTAATGTAAGTACAGTACATGTTTCTTGACATTAACGGTATCGAGTAAAAAAATCTAAAGCTTCTAAAACCCATGGTACGAGCTCCTGGGCCATTATGTTTAAATTTTAAAATGCCCGAGTTTTATTTGGCCAAGGCCGTAAAGTTTACGGGCCGGGAATGAAGCCGTTGTTGAAATAAGACGTTATTTATGGCCTTTCAAGCTTTCCCGGGGTGAGGGCTTGTACTAAATATTGGAAAAATATAAATCGGCTGGAGAAATGGCATTGGGTACTGTAATTTTAGGTTTCGCCGTCGTCAGTAAATTTGTTTAATAACTCTGATTGATATAATTAATTAATCCATACTAGTATTATAAATGGTAAAGTGTGTCTCTGTTTGTTTGTCCATCTTTGACGACAAAACGGGGCAACCAATTGAAGTGGTTTTTTAAGTGGAGATAGTTGAAGGGATGGAGAGTGACATAGGCTACTTTTTGTCTCTTTCTAACCCCCCACTTCCTTTAAATGGGAGGTGGAAGTTTGTATGGAGCATTCTGCAATTTTCGAAATTAAGTGTCGTCATAATACCTAATTTTCCTACGACGCACATCAATTTATAAAAAAATTGAAGGTAATAATATTTTAAATATTTCAAAAAGCAGGATTCTACTCACCTTACCAGTATCTTTATTGTAACAATTATGTATAACGAAGGATCACCGAATGATTCGCGATGATATGAATCAATAAAAATATTAAAAAAGCCATTTTATTCATCAATGTTTTACTTACACGTGTTTTCTTGTATATTCTTTTGATGAACGATATACAGGGTGGTTCCTAATGATGAACCTAACTGCGTGTCGAATTTCACGGAAAACAAAAAAACACGGTGTATATCTCTATCATAATACGTCATCTCATCCTTCACTTACCTATTATATCATATCGCCAACAGTCCATCCACTTCTTTTTCGATTTTTCTCTCTCGTTTCTTCCTTCAACATTAAAATACCTTTCATCCCTTCGCATTACATAATCACATACATCCTGTTTTTATTGAATTCTTTTAACTTTAAAGGAAGGTTCTTTAGATCAAATACAATTAATTTCTCAAAGAAACTAGCGTCTTAACTCTTACAGTTAGCGAGTTATTAAAAAAATAAAAATAATGACTTAACACGTGTGTGGCCGCCTTTACATTTCCATAATGTTATTTGTTTTGACATGTACCGTCAATAACTTGACACTAATTTAAATGTTATTCTTAAGGGTCTCTCACACTGACAAATTCATTTATTATGTATAAAAATGATGAAAAATTTTTTTTGCGAATGTAACTGAAAGTGATATAGAGGATGGTTCCTGATTATTACGAGTAACCTAGCTACGTGTCGAATTTAACGGAAAACAAAAAAAAAACACGGTGTATATGTGACGTTATCGGGGTAAAGGGACCTTATTGTCGACAGCGCTTAGGTACGGCATTATGTTCGTAGACAAATACGACACCGCGGGACGTAAGCGCCATCGATACCCTTCACCGACAGGTCCCTTACCCGGATAACGTCTCATCATCATTCGCCTGCCCTTATCCCAGTCATTTTGGGTCGGCGCAACAAGTCCTTCTCTTCCATATCTCTCTATCACCCGTCATCTCATCATTTCCCGGACAACGTCTCTTAATTAACCAGAAATGCTGTGTTGCGTCGCTGTGATAATGTTATGTGGCCGCTGGTCTTAAAAACGACAATTTAAAAAAATAAAACAATTATTCGTAACAAATAATTTATATAATAATTTATATTTATATTAATTTCGTGGTCGTTGTAAATAGTTATATCTGGTTATATTATATAAATAACTTAAGTAGTGAAATAAATAAAAATAAATACATTTTGTAAGTGAACATTAAAATTAAATTAAATTAAGTTTGAACCTTGTTTTGCCGTACCTCTCGCCTGAAACACAGGGTTTCCCTAGTTCGGGCAAATGTAAATCATCGATAATTTTAAGTATTTGTTGGATGTAATGTAAATATGCAATACTTGTTTTCAATAAAAAATATGTTTATGTTTATGTTTAATTTCGTCCACAAGCACTTGCAATTTCGTACATTGTAGATCTGTGAACAAAACCCACAATTTTTACAAAACCAGTAAAGTTGACGTTATAAAAATATAAAAAACTATAAACTGTAGCACGCTCAAAAAAGGCTGTCGTTAACTCGATTCTGTACTTACATAAAACGTGGCGTGGGAGGTTATTCTTTTTCGTAACGGTGTCGTTCGTATTCGTGGGGCAACACTGCAACGCGACAATATTTTGGACTGTAGTACATATATAACTAGACCTAGGTGAGTTGTGACAGGGGAGAGTTGCAACGCGACAATATTATGGACTGTAGTACATACATAACTAGACCTAGGTGAGTTGTTACAGGGGAGAGTTGCAACGCGACAATATTATGGACTGTAGTACATACATAACTAGACCTAGGTGAGTTGTGACAGAGGAGAGTTACAACGCAACAATATTATGGACATACATAATTAGACCTAGGTGAGTTGTGACAGAGGAGAGTTGTGACAAATTCGATTTTGTCAGTTCCTAAAAAAAGTGGATTTGACTAGGAGGAAAGTATTTTTAATCCGCCACCACACTGTCTGGCAGTGAACTATATTAATGTCATCTGTGAAATCCTAGGCAGAAATCCAATTTTTAACCCTCGACGCAAAAACGACGGGGTGTTATAAGTTTGACGTGTCTGTCCGTGTGTGTGTGTGTGTGTATCTGTGGCATCGTAGCTCCCGAACGGATAACCCGATTTAGATTTCATTTTTTTTTGAAAGCTGAATTAGTCGGAAGTGTTTTTAGCCATGTTTGATAGAAATCTGTCCACTATATCGGGTTTTTTTTTCGGTTATTATATTTGTGCCGCAATGCAGTATTGCTGGTTAATTCTGAACCTGAACATTACATTTATTTTGTTCTTTTACGAAAGGCAGCCATTTAACAGAACAGTCTGCAAATAAGGCTTGTTATTAATTCATTAGCCAGAACAATTAACGGGTTAAATTAAAAACAAACTGTTTTTAGGGTTCTGTATCTACCCTAGAAAGAAAAAAAAAAAAACCTATGTTCTGAAATTATTAGACAAAATGTTAAACTGAAAGACACAATTATTTAATCAAGAAACGAACCTATTATTTCCAAAAAGGGCAGGTAGATCGCATAAAATTGCTCTAAAATCACTTTCAGTGTCAGTTTAAGGAGTTCTCAAGGGGCTGAATGAAACCGAAATTCTGATATTGCAATGACAGGTTGATCGCCCACACCACAATTTAACCCATAACTAACAATTGATTTCAACTATACCGATATTTTTATGAAATATGAGGCAAAGGAGAAGACAGGTCACCTAGATGTTACGACGATCACTGCCGCCCATGAATACCCGAAACACCAGAAGGGTTAGAGCCCTTACAGGTGCGGCTATGCGATGCCGGCCTTTAAGATAAATGTACGCTTTTTTCTTGAAGGTTTGAATGTCGTATCGGTCCAGAAATACCGAAGGCGACAATTCATTCCACAGTTTAGCTGTGCAAGGCAGGAAGTTTCTGGAGAAACGCACAGTTGAGAAAAGTTATGGAGATGGAAATGTCGGGCGATGTCGGAAAGAAAAAATGTTTTCTGTACCCTTAGATCGCGATCCAGCTCGCACTTGGCCAGTTTTTTAATTAAACGTTATGAGTATTGTCGGTCTGAATAAATAAATATTGCCGTTCTATTTTTGTCGCGACCGTTTCAACGGAGTTTCTCGTCAGGTGGTTAATTACAAATATAGTTTCAACGAATCATAAAACTGTTTTATATTTAGATAGAAGAAATAAATTAAGAGTTTTATGCGTTTGCTTAACCTATGGTACTCGCATGAAATGATACGAAACGATATTACAATTATCTCTGTTTTTGTGACAGTAAACAGATAATTTATAAATAAATAAATAAATATTGGAGCACACCTTACACAGATGAACCTAGCAGGATGATGACGATAAAGTGTCATTCAGACAATCTAAATACAATTAAGATCTGTCTTCTAAAATATAGAATCAACTATCAGTATGGCAACTGTGGGATATAGGTTAAATTGTGGCGTAGGCGAGAGGCTGGCAACCTGTCACTGCAATGTTACAGTTTCGTTTCCTTTCAACCCCTTATTTGCCAAGAGTGGCACTGAATCTTTAGTAGTTTCATGTGCTCTTCGTACCCTTTTATGGGATACAGGCGTGATTGTATGTATGTATGTACAATTAGTAAAGTGTAAGTTAGTATAAGTTACTTTTAAGAATTGCCATGCCTTTACGGGGCTCATGTATGAAACTTTTATTGTATAAGACCCAATGTACCACATGAAAACAAATAAATTACTTGATTACTTGATTACAATTGTACTATCAGCCGAAAAAGTGCATGGAAAGCCTAAGGGTCAATTTTGCATATCAACGTCTGTAGCAAGAATGGACTAGTGTATAGATAGAAAACTAGATGGCGTTGAAAGCAAGAATGGAGTAGTGTATAGATAGAAAATTAGATGGCGTTGTTGACCAAAAAAGGTTAATGTAGGTGAATTTGCTAATAAGTAAAGAAATTCATTAAATTATTACGAGTTTTTATGTTCATTGTCGTTTAAAATACATTTTTTTATATTTTAATTTCAAACGAGTGTCACTTAGTCACGGTGGGTAAAACCACATTAGGGAGAGGTAGAAATCATTTATAAATTTTTGTTATGAGTTTTTCTAAATATGCCTTTGTCTTTAAATACTACTAAGTTAATCGTCCAGTGGCGGTGGCACCCTCATTAGTGCGTTTTCACATTGTCCAATCCGATATCGGATGTAGGACCGATATTCCATACCTTCCGACGTCCGATATCGGATCGGATAATGTAAACTGCAGAGAAATTAAACCCTAAAGATCATCGGTCGACGGCGAGCGGGTCACGTGATGTGTGCTCGCCCGAGCCGGTTCTCCCTCATTGTGCCTCCCCCCCGCCCGCACCAACCAATTACTTTTCTAGCAACCGTCGTTTCTGAATACATATTTGCTCGTTTTTAATTTTATAATATTTTGTCGGCTTCCAGCCAAACATCATACAAAAAGACATCACACTTAGCGCCACTGCCAGGATTTGAACTCGGAACACCAAGCGCCCGACCCTTCGTATAACCAGTGCTCTGTTCCCCTAGGCTACCAGTTGAGTTGACAACCTTGTCGAAAATTTGCCTTGCATTACTTCAATGCAATCCGTAATCTATGTGGTCTCAGTGGTCTGTTCTCAAACTCTTCTAATGACTACAGGATAAGGTTGAAATTGGCATAATAATAATGTTAATGTTATTCTTCCGAAATTTTTTATACTACCGCGATTTTACTTCAGAAAAGTATCTCTTGATTTTTCGTGTTTTTATTACTTGCTGGTTAAGGTTGAGATTTAAAATAATTTACTTATTTATTGTCTTATTTACTACACTCTAGTTGAGGGTAATATCATTATTACTTTTCAAGTCATTACATTACTAACTATTGGAAGTATGGAACAAACATTTAAAAAAAAACAAGTTTCCTTTATTAACGAGTATCCCTGTCTTAATGCTCCACCTGCCCCTCTAGCACAACTTGCCTTGTCGCGCGCGAGTCCATACTTGAAGTCGCGCTTTATGTATGGACTCGCGCGCGACAAGGCAAGTTGTGCTAAAGGGTCT
This sequence comes from Leguminivora glycinivorella, assembly GCF_023078275.1. Lineage (NCBI taxonomy): Eukaryota > Metazoa > Arthropoda > Insecta > Lepidoptera > Tortricidae > Leguminivora > Leguminivora glycinivorella. The sequence continues at coordinate 1,120,575 of NC_062976.1, read as the reverse complement.
GATCTCACATAGGTATTATTTCTAATGTGCGTAAACAAAGTTATCAGACATTGTGATACCTATCAGGGAAAGATTTCTATATTTTTTTTTGTAGTATAGTTATAGTATATGTTGGTTCTTTCTCAGTGAGTTACTGAGACATCCCAGTTTAAATAGCTGTAAAATAATAATGTTTTAAAAAGTATATATTATACGTTTATATAAACAAGGTTTTCTATTTTAGTTTGTTAGTAAATTAACTATAGTTCGTTTCAAACCTCGGGTAGTTCCATGTAACGGGAAAATTTAAGTTACCAATTATTGCATGACACTTCAGGTATTTTTTATGTCTATGATTAAAGTTATTAACTTATATAGGCAATATGAGCATTATACAATACTAGCTTTTGCCCGCGGCTTCGCTCTCGAGTTAAATTTGAAAATTGAGGAATGCTCCATACTCAATCCATTTTAGGGAAGAGCCCGGGGTTGGAAATACACGAAAAGTAGCCTATGTCACTCTGCAACCCTTCAACTATCCGTTCCATTTTACCGTGAAAGGCGGAAAAACAAACAGAGACAAACACACTTTCCCATTTATACTTAATATTAGTATGGATGGTATATCGTTAATTTAATTTACTTCATAAAAATCATAAAAATTTTCACCACACCAACGCGAACAAAATACTGACTATAAAACATCAATTTAAATCAAATCCAGCAATCTATTCAATATTTATGATTTAAAAATAATTATTTGTAGGTAAGTTCTACCAGCCAGCTCAAGGCATCAAGTTAAAATTTGGAAATTACTTTGCACTCTTGTGGATAACATGCAATTTTGGTATCCGTTATCCAAGAGCGCAAAGTAATTTCATACAAATTTTAACGATGTCTTGCCTTAGAATTTACTTAAAAATGATGATTTTGAATCCTAAATATTGAATAAATTGATGGATTTGTTTTAGTTTGATGTTCTATAGTCTGTATTTTGTTCGTGTTGGTGTGGTGAAAAATTTTGTGTTTCACTCGGTGGCAAAGTTTGTTTAACCTTCGTGCCTTGAAACCCTCGCAACGCTCAAGATACCACTTTTTGAACCTCTCGCTACGCTCGCGGTTCAATATTGGAATCTTTCGCTTGCTCGGGTATCAATATTGGCACGTGCGGTTAAACAACAACTTTGCCCCCTTGGCAAAGTTGGATTCCAATATTAAGACAAAAAACAAATAACTATTACACATATATATAAACAACCAGAAATAACTAAACGCTGTTGTTTTCATTATTGTATTTATTTTCATTTATTTTTTACTAATACCTGGAGGGCGATTTTTGAATCTCGCATACGGGATTTTGTCACTAAAATACCGGTTGAAAACGGTGACTTGTTTATTATTTTCAGTGACAATTTTCTGAATTCGAACGCGTGAGACTCAAAAATAAGCCCGCTGGTCACGATAATGTTCACTTTTATAATTGCCTAAAACCTTATACAAAGTATTAAAAAATACGACAACGGCAAAATAAGGTATACAGCATTATCTTCAGAGAATAACTGCAATTACACATTTTATTTTACCCTAAAAGTTCTTATCTTAAAAACAAGATATATTAAGTTATTTATTTGCTTCTAAATAACAGCCTAGATTAATAATCTAATACCTCGGGTGTTGACATGTGTAGGTAAATAAATTACAAATATCTTTCTAATATGTATAAAATTTCCACCATTTAACCTTACTGTTTGAGCAGTGGTTTAAAACTTTATTTTGGGTGTTAACTATATTATTAACCGCTATTTTTATAACATATTAAATGGTCTAATTTACAGCCGGATGGCAAATTACCCAACATTTTATTAAGGTTTAGGCTTAAGTTGCATTTCCGATCGGAAAAGGATTGAAGCCTCACCCCAATTAAAAATGTATTTATTGTAGGTAATATGTGAAATAAAGGAGAACTAAGATTGTTAATTTTTCATTATTTCCAGCATAAATAAATTTTAGTGAATGAATCACATTAAACATAAATTTAAAAAAGCACCTTTATAAATCCTTTCACCTGTACGGTAAAACGAGAGTGGATTACAGGACTGGTAGGCAATTACCTACTTAATTACCACTTATTAATAAATTGTGTCAAGTTTGAAATTATTATCACTAACTCCAATATAGTCTTGTTATCAAATAATCAAAGGTAATATTTTTTACTTACGTGTTCAATAGAAAAATAATGTAATTTTTACATATTAATATAGGCATATAAAGTATTATAATGTTATTTATACACTTATTTGACACACACTGTTGCATCGATTAACAGTCTTTGTTATACCTACAGGCTTGACCTGGCCAAATGATTATGTCACTAATATTTGGTATAACCCCTTCCTTGTCAATTACATCTTGCAAACGGGAACGCATAGATGCGACAAGATTTTGACAAAAATCTGACCCGCGAATGTTTTCCCATATTTGCAAACAATGAGCTTCTAATGCTTCGGGGTTCGCTCATTGACGTTATCCCAGCGCTGGACCATAACACCCCAGACATTCTCAATTGGATTTAAATCGGGCGACCTAGCAGGCCACGGAATAACTTTTACTTCATTTTTATTTTGCTCCAACCACCTCTTCACAGTATGCGAATTATGAATAGGGCAATTGTCCTGCACTAACGTTATCTGTGTCATTTCGTCTTCAGGATATACGTTTCGAACAGTAGGTAATAACGTTTCCTCTAGCACTTCCACATATGTTTCGCTATTCGCTCGATTGGGAATCCTGACGAGCTCCCCCGGCCCTGCTGCACTCATCCAGCCCCACATGTTCACCGAAATACGGCCCGACTCCATGTTAGGCACGACATTGTTGGTATCGTACCGAGTATTATTTCTGCGCCATAAATGAAGACGGCCATGTTGACTTGATCTGAAAGACTTTTCGTCAGTGAAGATAACATTACTCCAGTCGTAGTCTAAAAGTGATCCTTCGCAAATTGTAATCTTGCCGTTTTGTGTCTTTCTGTGAGAAGAGGCTTAACAGCAGGCCTGCGATTGTGCAAGCCTTCACTGTGAAGAACTCGACGAACCGTGTCCGCACAAGTGCCAAATAAACGGGCATAGTGGCTTGTCGGTTTGAAACCATTTTCCTCGTATTCTCTCACCATAAGCTGACGTTGTGAGGCGTCTATAAGGTTCGGTCTGCCAGACCTCTGGCGGTGTGACAGCGACCCTTCCATTTGGAAACGTTGTATCCACAAACTAGCAGTTTTCCACTGTAACAATTTATAAACACGTAATTAAACATAAATTATAACCATATTTTGTATAGCATTCCAACTTATTTATTGTCTAAAACCAATTGGTAAGGAAATAATAAAACTACTTACATTCACACCGGTTTCTCCAGCTATCTCTGAAATGTTTCTCCCTTCTTCGTGCAACGCAATTATTTGAGATCTTTTGACTACGTCAATATTATTATGCGAACTCATAGTTAAATAAAAAAAGGCACAAAGAAAGCAAAGAACAGGATACCCAGACACAGAAATGAACTGAATGAGTTATACGTGAATTGTAAGGTAGGTAATTAGTAACGACTCGAATAAGACGGAAATGTCTATCTACCCTCAGTACCCTTACACGTTTTTTTTCTTAATACAAAAAATAACGAAATGTATCGAAAAACTTATAGTTATAAAAAATATTATTATCAATCTAATTTGAATTATAATAAAATTAAATTATCATCATGCTGTAACTTAAGTTTTACTTTATTGCATAGAATTGTTCTTATTTGCCCTCTCTCTTCCACTCATAGCAAGTCGTGCATCGTGCTGTTGCGGACAAAGTTCGTATTTGTTGATGTTGACACAACCAGGGACTAATTTCGTAGGCTTTTTCAATTGGTCATTTGGTGAGGATACTTTCCAACGAAAAAGTAACAAAAACTACAAAAAGTAAAAATAAATATAAAATTGAACGAACAGTTCGAATCGTAGGTAGGTAGTAGGTAGTGGGCTCTAAAATTAAGATAAATTACTTTTTGCGTCAATTTCGTTTTCAACGCCATCTAGTGAGCTGGAAAAAAACCAACAAGGTTTTTTGGAAGCTACGTTGCGTTCGTTTAACGTGCACGCCAATTTTGTTTAGAGTTCGCCATCCACTTTTGCGGCTGATAGTACATATGTAACTAAAAGTAAAACAGAACACCGATGAAAGACTAGAGAAGTTGCTTGGGCTGTATTCCCAAGTAACTTCTCTAGTCTTTCATCGGGTTAGCAATTTCAAGTTTACAACCTCATCATTCTAAAATTGCGAAGTATTCCAGCGCTTTTCGGGCAACGCCATTCCTTATGTTCCTCAAGTTTTGAACACCCACAGCGCTTCTTAATGATATTTTAATGTAGCAGAACTTTTAAACGGTACAAGGTCTCGTAAAATTAAATTCAAACCAAGCCTGGAGACGAATTCTGTTTTAAGACTTTCATACAGTTTTAATTGTATTTTGATACGGACTTATGGCCTGCACTTCGCAGTTTGTTTGCCTGTTCAACAAAAAATATTGACGCTGAGTAACAATACTTACAATACAATACAATAGTTACTTCTCAAATCAGAGATAGGCACACAATTGTCAATGTCAAGTGTTAATGTCACTAGAGTGAAATAGTCCCCGGAAATCGGCAATTAGTAACTGGTCTATTTAAGATATTGAATTTGACATCGGAGCTTCGGAAGTAGTTGTTAAAAAGTATTTATTGTCTAAATTCTAGAAAATTTATGACGCGTGTGAAGGTGACATTTCTCAGCATGCATGGTGAAAAAAAGCCTACTGAAACACGACTCTAAGTCGCATCTAAAGGAGATACAAACCATATTCAATGCAATATTTCAGAATAGGCATTTTGGCACCGCTCATAAAACTCGCTGTTTTAAAATTTTACCCTAATGCTGCAATCTGGGGGAGGGGGTTGCGATATAAACCCGCTTTATGGCACCGTTGTCAGATGCTGAGATACTGTCTGTCTGTTTGTCTTGAGTTCCGTGGCTTGGTTTATATTGGGCCAGTCGTTTGTTTTAACTGGGTGTTTGAGAGAAGGAAAATTATGCATCGTTGGGAAACATTGCAGGTGTTTTTATTTTATGTTAGCGTTGTATTTGCTAACATTTGGTTCAATTTTAATACTGTGTTAGCAAGAAGTTTATAATCTTGTTTAATAATAATAATACCTATTTTTTTATAATGTGTTTATATTTTTTGTATTGTTTTGTATATGGTTTTGTATTTTACTTTTATAATCATATTATAAAAAAACCTAGCCTAAGAATTAAAATGAATAAAGATAAATAATACCTAAAAACACTTTTTGAAGTTAAGTACCTACGTAATCAATTTCTGACTTTTTAATTGAATGAAATTAAGTGTACGAAGAGAAAAAAATCGAATTAGTTTATAACTATTATGCGAGCTTGTTGTATGATATATTAAGAAATAGATTCTCAATGAAGAGGGAATTATACAAAGACGAGGACTTGCAATTTTAAGTTTCCAGAATGTTAAAGTATGTACTTATTAAAATTATTACTAACATAATCTACAATAGGTTTGTTAGCCTATAATATCGTAGATTTGTTAGATGGGCTTCACAACGAAGTTATTCCATTCAGCTAATTTTTTTTTTTCTAATTTCCCTGTGTTACTATTTCTTGGTAGCGACTTTCATGTGATCGCATTTGTACTCAAACGGATTTTTTCACATTCGTTTTATATAACGAAATAAAATTAAGCATACAAAAGTTGTACATCATATATTCTGTGATAAAAGGTACACAAAAATAGAACAATTTAATCCCATGTTAATTAACTTACTACAAGTAAGAACAAGCGATAAGTGTAATAATCCGGTGCAGAGCAGTTAATTGCGAACAGAGGAAAACCCGATTCTGCTTTACAACACTGATTATATCTTTTTCTTAGTTTGATACTAGCGGCCCGCCCCGGCTACGCGCGGGGATTATCATAAAAAACCGGCCAAGAGCGTGTCGGGCCACGCTCAGTGTAGGGTTCCGTAGTTTTCCGTATTTTTCTCAAAAACTACTGAACCTATCAAGTTCAAAACAATTTTTCTAGAAAGTTTTTATAAAGTTCTAATTTTGTGATTTTTTTCATATTTTTTAAAAATATGGTTCAAAAGTTAGAGGGGGGGGACGCACTTTTTTTTCCTTTAGGAGCGATTATTTGCAAAAATATTAATATTATCAAAAAACGATCTTAGTAAACTCTTATTCACTTTTAAATACCTATCCAACAATATATCACACGTTGGGGTTGGAATGAAATAAAATATCAGCTCCTACTTTACATGTAGGGGGGTACCCTAATAAAATATTTTTTTCCATTTTTTATTTTTGCACTTTGTTGGCGTGATTGATATACATATTGGTACCAAATTTCAGTTTTCTAGTGCTTACGGTTACTGAGATTATCCGCGGACGGACGGACAGACAGACATGGCGAAACTATAAGGGTTCCTAGTTGACTACGGATCCCTAAAAATGGTCACAGTAAGTTATTCCTAAAAGATATAGACAAATGCCATCTGTGTCTGTGGTCATATCAAAACGATGAATCCATATGAAATTGCAGCCAGAATTGGCTCCAAGCCTGTGTACGAGTAGGGCTGCCATCTCGAATTTCGCCAAACCCGGACAAAGATACAAAAAACATTTGGCGTAAATCGCATTTTTTTCCCGGACGGGTCAGAATTTATTTTTAAAAAATATGACCTTTAATTTTCATCCATTTCCCGGACACTTCTTGACTCCCCGCCCGGACGGCCCCCGGACGGCCTCCAAACTAGGACAAATCCGGGGAAACCCGGACGGATGGCAGCCCTATGTACGAGTAATCTGTATGCATCTGCTTACTTATTTAGACTGAGCACGGACAAATGGCGGACTTAATGAGAAACAGTAATCTCCACCAGTGGGCGAAATGAATGTGGGATTAAGACGTTAACACGGCTGTTTATTAAGCGAGCATGGAGTAGGTGGGTGTGTAATTTTTAATGTGGGTATATATTTTTATGAGGGAAGAGGCAAATGAGCAGATTATGCCGCTCGTCTACAACAGCAGAGGAGTTGGAAGTGTTTTGAAGAAATTCACGTCTATACCTTTGTAACTTATATTGACCGGGATAATATTGGCTTCGTGCGAAGTGCATGGAGGGGGTAAGCAAAGCGATCGCAGTGCTTGCGGTGGTCAAAATCGACACTGATTGTTGTTTGTCATCTATCAAAACTCATAAAATATAATACAATGTGTAATGTTTGATATGGGGCACCAATGTTGTTTCGTTGTTAACGGTTTGTAAAAATAATGGCATAAATAGTCGTTGCGGAGTTTCGTTCTTTTATGCACATAGTTTCTTAGACGATGATGACACACTAGAAATTGGTGGCCCGCATCAAAGAACTAAATGGATAGCTACCGTGAAAAACAACGCCTTTAAAACGTTTTTGTAGTGCATCGGGGATGTTCGCGGAGGCCAGGGTAGTACACATGTCAAAACAAAGCATTATAATAAATTATATTTAAAAGTCCACCGGACTGTTGTAAATTTAATTAAGCTTTATTTTACCTAATATTGTTTCAATACGCTGTTGAAATGTATTTTAATCCTACCGTAAAAGATTATGCTTAAAAGATTCAGGCCCTAGCAATACTGGTATTTTTCCTACCGAATAGGATCCGTGTCCGGATCGGATATTTTGCGGCCGCGGACATGACTAGGTACTTACGTTTAGATTTGTTTTATATGGCATTAACAGGACGGAGGTTTAGCGAATACCATATCACTCGCTCGTAGAACTTCTACCATTACTCCTATGTTCTTCAAGATTCCTTATATGCCCTACCAGCACCAATTTATTGCCTCTTTCTGTGGTCTGGGATTGGAAGTTTATACCGTGAGTAATGCTTTGGAAACTGATTTTATTATTATATCCATGTCTTTATAATCTATCTACCTAAATTACACTTGAAAGCTCTTGTTATTCGATTTATTTAAAATTAACGAAAAATCGTTAAAATGTAATGTTTGTTTACATGTCATTTTTTTACATTTTCCACTTCACATGGTAGTGGGCGTAATTGTCGTCTAGCTCCCGATATTTCGACGTAGTTGCATGCACCATGAACCGGACGACTCAAAGGACAATAGAAGTTCCGTGCGTAGGTCCTTCCGTCACCAGCACATCACACCCTTGTTGAGATTTGGCAGCCTTACTTACCGGTAGGAACACAACACTATGAGTAGGGCCTAGTGCTATTTGGCTTCTGTCTTCTGTAAGGTGTAAGGCGGAGGTACTTCCCCAGTTTGGCTCTGCGCTTGCACTGTGCTGTGCCCTACCGCCCAAAGCGGAATATCATTCGCTATGCCCTACCTCCTATAACTAAATAAATAAAATAAATAAATAAAAAGGATCATTTATTCATCAATTTTTAGGGTTCCGTAGTCAACTAGGAACCCTTATAGTTTCGCCATGTCTGTCTGTCCGTCCGTCCGTCCGCGGATAATCTCAGTAACCGTTAGCACTAGAAAGCTGAAATTTGGTACCAATATGTATATCAATCACGCCAACAAAGTGCAAAAATAAAAAATGGAAAAAAATGTTTTATTAGGGTACCCCCCCTACATTAAAGTGGGGGCTGATATTTTTTTTCCTTCCAACCCCAACATGTGATATATTGTTGGATAGGTATTTAAAAATTAATAAGGGTTTACTCAGATCGTTTTTTGATAATATTAATATTTTCGGAAATAATCGCTCCTAAAGGAAAAAAAAGTGCGTGCCCCCCCTCTAACTTTTGAACCATATGTTTAAAAAATATGAAAAAAATCACAAAAGTAGAACTTTATAAAGACTTTCTAGGAAAATTGTTTTGAACTTGATAGGTTCAGTAGTTTTTGAGAAAAATACGGAAAACTACGGAACCCTACACTGAGCGTGGCCCGACACGCTCTTGGCCGGTTTTTTTACATGTCTTGTGTTTGTTCTTGTCTGTATCTTCTTTCCTTCTGATGAACCCCTCATTGGGTGAAGGCCTCCTCCATCTCTTTTCAAGTGTCCCTATCTAGGGCTAGTGTCATCCACTGTTTCCCTTTTCCCCAACCCGGCTGGTCCCCGAGGCGAAAAATTCCCACCACCCTCCACCTCCTATAACTAAACATGTTAATCTTTTGCCTAATTACCTTCTCTCTCTGCTAAGCCGTAAAACAAACCTTGCCTTTACTGCTAAACCCGACGGAGCCTAAACGGCCCTCTAGAATTACCTTCCCATATAGTTGGGAAAAAATTCTAGCATTTAGTTTATTTTGTCAAGCCTTGTTTTAATTAACCCCTGACGCAAAAACGACGGGGTGTTATAAGTTTGACGTGTCTGTTTGTTTGGGTGTGTGTGTGTCTGTCTGTGGCATCGTAGCTCCCGAACGGATGAACCGATTTAGATTTAGTTTTTTTTTATTTGAAAGCTGAGTTAGTCGGGAGTGTTCTTAGCCATGTTTCATGAAAATCGGTCCACTATGTCGGGGTTTTTTTTTTCATAATTTTAATTTTGTGGTTAAGTTATACTTAAATAGGTTATTATCAGGGTAAAGCATTTTCATGGTGTGGTACCTACCTCTAGTTTTTTTTCACAGAAATTTGGGTCGATCACATATTTTATACATGGTGAAATAAAATGGACCAGCCATATTTTGTAAAGTGACTTTTGAGGTAATAGTGATCAAATTTTATTACAGGATCAATACAGAAATAGCGAAAAAAATACTGTTCCATACATTCCAAAAATTGTCTTACCGCTCATTTCTATAGAACCAGAACAGACAATTTTTCTTCAGCATTATTATTATTTAAATCCATAAAAGTCCATTATGACCTCAAAAGTCATTATTCAAAGAGTATGGCTCGTCCGTTTTATTTTAAGTTAGTGCAGGAAAAAATAAAAACTAACAATACGCACTAAGCGTTTCGCGTCAAAATTTATTTTGCGAACCGCCAAGGAGTGGAATGCCCTGCCTGAGTCTGTGTTCCCACATGAGTACAATCCAGGGCTCTTTAAAGCAAGAGTAAATATCGTATCTCATAGGTAAGCGTGATCCACCGTAGACCGCATCATCACTTACCATCAGGTGTGATCGTGGTCAAACGTCTGCCTATTCATACTAAAGTGAAAAAAAAAAAAAAAAAAAAAGAACCTTGCCATCAAAGATAATCCTTTAAAATAAAGCTATTACTAAGCTATCTACTCGTTTATTATACGTACTTCAAAACATTTTTATGACTTTTGTTTCGGCCATTTCAACGTTTTCCCGTTATCGGCGCAAGCCGGGCATTAGGTCGTACATCAATTTTCATGTGCATTAAAATACCCCCGCGGATTACAGAGCTCGATACAGCGCGGTTAGGCTTAACCCCGATCCGCACAACAATATAACACATCCGAACATCAAAGATTCGAACACACTGAAGCTTAAAACGGTGACGATACGAAATCACGCTAACGCCGTGTCTTGCGTGGACGACGGTCGGCCGACCATCGCCGTCGCGTCTCATCGCATCGTCTACTTCCATATCGATAAGGTTTGATTTCGTATGCGTCGCAAAGCCGTCGCGCGACCATCGCAAAAAGCCACGGCGTAATACAGAGTGGCCCAAAAATACGTTGACAAACGTTTTTAACCCCCGACGCAAAAACGACGGGATGTCATGTTTGACGTGTCTGTCTGTGTGTCTGTCTGTCTGTCTGTTTGTCTGTTTGTCTGTCTGTCTGTGGCATCGCAGCTCCCGAACGGATGAACCGATTTAAATTTAGTTTTTTTTGTCTGAAAGCTGAGTCAGTCGGGAGTGTTCTTAGATATGTTTCATGGAAATCAGTCCACTATGTCGCGGTCAGGGGTTTTTTCAAAATTTTAATTTTGTGGTTAGGTTATTTAGGTGGAGATAGTTGAAGGGATGGAGAGTGACATAGGCTACTTCTTATCTCTTTCTAACGCGAGCGAAGCCGCGGGCAAAAGCTAGTTTATAATATACAAATAAGTACGTAGACCGAGCGCCTGAGGTTGACATACAGATGTAGTACGAAAAGATTTTCCTTAGTATTTTTAACGGAGACGTACGAACGTGTCATGCTATTTTAGTCAGTCTCAGTACAAGACGTACTGAAACTGTCTGAACTAGCATAACTTATACGATCGTTTCCGTAAAAATACGAAGGAAAAGCTTTTCGCACCACATCTGTATATCAACCTCAGACGCTCGGTCTACGTACTTATTTTGTATATTTTAAATATTATTATGAGTATCCAAACTACAAGCCCTCTTGAATTTAAAATCGTCTGAGCCAATTCATTCAAAACTGATAAACAATATTTATTTTAAGGAAAAGGACATCGTATATCAACCTCAGGCGCTCGGTCTACGTACGTATTTGTATATTATAAATATTGTTGCCTGAGTACCCATGCTGGGGACGCTATTGCACAACACCCTGCATTTTATGATTAAGCACTGAGACTTGGCACAGATTGTTCCTTGGGTGGCCCTGAGTAGATAAAGATCGGGAGGCATTGAGAGCCCCCCTTAATTTAGGAGGGAAGAGGGGGGGAAGGCTGGCGCCGCCGCGCTTCCTTTGAAACCATATTTCTCTAAAACTATACAAAATAGGGCATGCGATGTATCATTTTCGGATAAATGAAGGACGAGGAATTTATTTTTGGAACAAAAAAAATGTATTTTAGAACAAAAATACAAAATAAAATGGGAAAATCTGAAAACGAGATTTTTTTTTATACATATTATTGCACATTTTATGAAAACTGTAATGGTTTTTTCTAAATAAAAAATATTATTTAATAGCTACATTTATCTAGTTTTAGAAAATGTATAATTTGTTATAGAAATATATTATAGAACGAGTGATAAAAAATAATTTACATCGCCCGATAGGGTGATTTGAATGCTCATTTCAATAAGTTTTGTCAATGATTTCAGGTATAATCACTATTTTTAACACACGAAAGCCGTAATCATTGTAGTTTATGGCTATTTTAGTGATTAATGTACTTAAAATAAAAAAAAATACAAAATTTTTAAAAAATATTAAAAATGTGATTTTTTTTTAACATTATCCTATTTTGTTCTTTCTACACAATATATATCTAAAAGCAATAAATATCAATAAAAAGCCACATTTATACAGTTTATAAAAATATATAGTTTGTTATATAAATATATTACGAAACGCGAGATAAAAAATAATGAAAATGAAAATTTTAATGTACATCTTACGTTGCATTATTCGATGAGGTGAGGTAAAGGTACTACCCGCTATGCAGTGGAGTTCGTCTAGTAATACAGAAATATACTTATTCTAATAACGTTTACACATGTAGGTATATCACGACCCAGTACAGAAAATTGTAAAAGTCCTATAATATAGTTTATTTTGATTGTAAAATAAAATTGCATGTGACTTATATTGCAAAAAAATGTCTTAATCACGTTCTCCTCTCCTAAAGCAGTTCTGCATGCATAGGTTTAAAGATTTTTTAGTTTACTAGCAGAATTTAGTTACTTCCTTTGGGCCCCCTTAAATCGGTTTTACCCATCCATAAAAGATAAAATAAAAATCGTCATATTCTTCCTTTCAGTATCAATGATAGTTAGTTATTGCGCAATAGTGCCATAAAAAATAAACTAGATTCGTATTAGCATTAAACATTAATGATTTTTGAACTAAGACATTGCTTTTGTACAAAGGAGAACCTCAAAAAATGGTCTGACTAGACGAAAACATGTGTATCGGGGCTAGTACTCAAGGCTCTCAAAAAGTGTAGCTATTTTGAGTTATTCAAATAAAACAACATGAATAGTCTGAATTTAATTATGTATATATCACAACATCCACTGCATAAGCACATCAGCTCCGAACATTTAATTTAAAAAGTATTTTTTTACGGTTGCACCTTACGCGGCACTGTTTTTTATTACACCTGCATCCGACAATTTCGAGGCATGTTTCTGCAGCAACAGGCAACGTTGCGGGCAAGTAGGCTCCCAAATCCCAATTGTTACAGACTTTCGTCCAGCCACAAGTAGAAAATAATGGCAAATTTTGAATTGGGTTTAGTTGACCCCATACATACTTGATATACCTATAACCCTTACAAAAATGGTGCAAGGCAGCTTTTGTCGGTGAAATGCTGTTAATTTGGCGGTCTTTTTTGGTTAATAACTATTTTCGGCACTCGTTAACCAAAGTACAGGACGCAGATCTGGAATAATAAATATGTCAAGTAAGAATTATCCATAAATTATGCAAATCATAATTATAGATAACTACTATTTCACAAGATGTATGTATTAGGATCAGATGTATATATCTGACCTATCATATCAATCGATCATTTCATGTAATATAAATAGTTAAATTCAGACTATATAGGAGTATGTTGTTTAATTTGAAGTACTCTAAATAACTACACTTTTTGAGAGCTTTGAGTACCTTTACCTCACCTCATCGAATCATACAAGCTGACCCGTACCGTACATCAAGATCGCCCTGCCACGTCACTTTCATTATTTTTTATCTCGCGTTTCGTAATATATTTATATAACAAACTATATATTTTTATAAACTGTATAAATGTGGCTTTTTATTGATATTTATTGCTTTTAGATATATATTGTGTAGAAAGAACAAAATAGGATAATGTTAAAAAAAATTATCACATTTTTAATATTTTTTAAAATTTTTGTATTTTTTTTTATTTTAAGTACATTAATCACTAAAATAGCCATAAACTACAATGATTACGGCTTACGTGTGTTAAAAATAGTGATTATACCTGAAATCATTGACAAAACTTATTGAAATGAGCATTCAAATCACCCTATCGGGCGATGTAAATTATTTTTTATCACTCATCCTATAATATATTTCTATAACAAATTATACATTTTCTAAAACTAGATAAATGTAGCTATTAAATAATATTTTTTATTTAGAAAAAACCATTACAGTTTTCATAAAATGTGCAATAATATGTATAAAAAAAAATCTCGTTTTCAGATTTTCCCATTTTATTTTGTATTTTTGTTCTAAAATACATTTTTTTTGTTCCAAAAATGAATTCCTCGTCCTTCATTTATCCGAAAATGATATATTGCATGCCCTATTTTGTATAGTTTTAGAGAAATATGGTTTCAAAGGAAGCGCGGAGGCGCCAGCCTTCCCCCCCTCCTCCCTCCTAAATTAAGGGGGGCTCTCGATGCCTCCCGATCTTTATCTACTCAGGGCCACCCAATGAACAACTGTGCCAAGTCTCAGTGCTTAATCATAAAATGCAGGGTTCCCATACAAGACATAGCAATAGCGTTACCAAACTACAAGCGCTCTTGAATTTAAAATCGTCTGAGGCTCCGCGCACACGGGCGACAAAACTGTTTTGTCTCCGTCGCTCGGTCTATGGGCTAGTATGAAGGTGCGCACACGAGGCGACGCAACTTTTCATACAAATACGACGGAGACAAAACAGTTTTCTCTCCCGCCTGAACAAATTCATTCAAAACTGTTAAACAATATTTATTTTCGTATAATATATTATATATTCTGTGCTCACGCTAGACCACAGAGGAATAATTAAGGGAAGAGTTGTAACTCCATACATCAGTAAATGTGGGTTATTTGTATAGGCATAGTTAAGTGACATCTAGCGACAATCACGCGTCAACTAGCGTAAATTATCAGTACTGCTACTTGTCAATAGATGTCGCACTTTAAAGGTTGATGATCATAATATGAGATGAATTGATTAAATGACACATGGATTTAGCCAGTATCTTATGAGTTAAAATGGAAATTAAAGACATTTTGACTACAAGGTTTGTTTACATTGTTCACAAATTTTATTGACGACGACTTTAATATAAGTTGTAAACTGTTCTAATATTAAATTGTTGGCAAACGAGACACAGTTGCAACCTCGAGTAGTGGTACTGATAATTCACGCTATTTGACGCGTGATTGTCGCTAGATGTCACTAAACTATGCCTATACAAATAACCCGCATTTACTGATGTATTGAGTTACAACTTCCTTCCTTATTGCTCTATGTGCTAGACGAAGCAGTGAGTATAGTGACGTCAACCCCAGACGCCCGGTCTAAAGCCATCGGCGCTAAGCTGGCTTAATTACGTCGCGACACTGCCAAAGAAAACGAGTTGCTTTACATAAAGAGGAGTTTAAAGGGAATGGGGAAGTTTAGTTTGTAGAGGAAACTTGTCGAATTCGTACCACTTAAAGTACCTAACATAGTGAGGGGCTTCCAGACCATACGACCTGCAAATCACCAATAATAGCGTATTTCTATCTTAAAAGCCGGCAATTCATACTCCATACTAATATTATAAATGGGAAAGTGTGTGTGTGTTACTTTGTCCGTCTTTCACGGCAAAACGGAGATATGAATTTACGTGATTTTTTTAGTGAAGATACTTGAAGGGACGGAGAGTGACGTAGGCTACTTTCTGTCTCTTTCTAACTCGAGCGAAGCCGCGGGCAAAAGCCAGTTGTATATACATTGATCATTAGAAAATCTACTGGTCCCTCAGTTGTTCTAAGGTTAACTGAACGGTATATCTAATAGGGATAAATTGTCCTTTCTAAAAATGATGTGTGTTACTTTTCCATTTAGTTTTGTTCAATAAAGTGTTTTATTATTACATACTACAGGATCCACTGTTTAGTGGTACAAATTGTTAACCTACTATTATCGTTAATAAGTTTACTAAATACGAGTACCCTTAATTTAAACGAAGCATACCTATTTAAGCCAACCTCAGACGCCCGGTTTAAAGCCAACGGCGCTAAGCTAAGCCAGCGTTCACACTTAAGCGTCGCGTGTCTCGGGGCGCGCAACGGACGTCCGCGCCACGCCACCTGAGTGTAATTCAAAAAACGTCTCCTCAGTACATTTTGTATAGGAAGGACGTAAGACGCGCCACGCCGCCGCCACGCCACCTGGGGCGCGTCTTACGTCCTTCCTATACAAAATGTACTGAGGAGACGTTTTTTGAATTACACTCAGGTGGCGTGGCGCGGACGTCCGTTGCGCGCCCCGAGACACGCGACGCTCTGATGTGGCCGGTCCCTAAGACGATACAGGAGCGAAAATGCTAAAATGGAAAGGGGCCCTCCTTTTAATTAGGGAATTCTAGTTTAATGTACTAGTGATATTAACTATATTTATCGAAAAAATATTGTCCATTAAGAACAACTCAGTGAAAAGATATTGCGAAAAAATGTTTAAAATCGAGGTTCCGCTCTCGACTGTTTCCTCCTTCAAAACTTAATCAATCGTAACGAAATTCGATAATCTGAATAACAATAAAATAATCTGTGTCGGAACGTTTAGTTTTTTGGCTCATTGCCCCAATTTTGAATACCACACACCCTTTTTTTTGCGTCATAATCAATAAGGTCATTTTTGGGAATTTTTGATGGGCTCTAGCGTCTTTTAAAAATATCAAAAAAATCAAAACGGTCCGACACAGATAAAAATAATATTAATCTGGGTTGAAAAAAAAATCATTGCTCTATCTTCAAAAACCAGGTGAGAAATAGTCGAGAGCGTTTGTATGGAGAATTGACCCCTCCTGTATCGTCTTAATTACCTGCCAAAGAAAACGAGTTGCATTGAGGAGTTTAAGAGGGGACTACCTAAATGGGGAAGTTTTAGCTTAAAATGACATAAATAATTGGGTGTGATAAACACACAGATTGACTGAGTCGCACAATAAGTTCAAGAACTTGCGTTGTGGGTAGACCACAATATATATTATGTATACTAGTTTTTGCCCGCGGTTTCGCTCGCGTTAGAAAGAGACAAAAAGTAGCTTACGTCACTCTGGAGTGGTGTCACGTGGAGATAGTTGAGGCCATCCCAAAAACACGTCAATTCGTCGCTCCGTTTCGCCGTGAAAGACGGACAAACAAACAGACACACACACTTTCCCATTTATAATATTAGTATGGATACATTTTGGAAACGTTGTACAGTCAAGTGTAAGTGTAAAAATATGGGTGCGTACAACTTATCAAAAATATGTCCCATAGCACTTTATGTCGGCGGAATAAGGTCTCGGTACATATTTTTGAGTGGATAAAATCGATACGTATTTTTGCACTTGACTGTACATAGAATACCAACATTATAAGTAGATAAAAGAGAAACGAAAAGCTTAGAAAGACCAATTTACTTCCCTAATACCCCGTTCATTGTAATTAAAAGGCAACGTAATTTTACCTACATCACAGAATATAATTATAATAGTACAAGTACAGAAGGCCCACTGCTTTGATGTTCACGAAATGCCGCCTTTTAAATGCCTACAAAATCCTAACAAAAACTAATTAATACTCAGATAAATGTTATACTATTATATTCCAGTCTTGGGTACTTTCTGGGTATATATACAGTATTTATATATTTTTGTGTAAGTCCCAACATCACAAGCCTTATTGAACTTTTCCGTGGGACTTAATCAATAGTAAATTTGTGTAAGATTGTCCTATTTTATTCATGATGTCTATTTAACTAAGCATTATTAGCCATTCACACTTGGACATCGCATATAAAACTTAAAAAAAAACTCGCGAAGTAAAGTAACAATAGAAAGTGCCAACGTGCGTTCTGTGAGAACGCGCGCCACCCCTGTTTAGGCCGCGAATTCGCGGCCGCCAGCATGTACTTGTAGCACGGCGATAGAATCGCGGAGTGAGCCGCCCCTGCCTACATCCGAAGTCAAGAGTGACACTCCCCAGATCACGCGAGTTTTGATTAACAACGGGGAAATAAACTCAAGTGAGGAAACAGCACAAGTTCCATAAAATTGTATGAAATGTATACCGTTTCTCACTATATTTAAGGAGTTAAATAAAACAATATATTTTAGGAACGTTTTCTCTCGGGTTTCCTCGGGAATTCGGAAGTTTCTACCATGGGTTTTGATAATATCATTTTAGAACTTATAGCGTAAACTTCGAAAACGTCATTGTATGGAGATATTGAACAGTGCCCTAAAACAGTTACTACAGCCAAAATTATGCATACAGGATGTAATTTTTATAACCGGCAATGCTTAAGGAAATGATCGTAATATTAGTTGATACCAATTGATACCTTCTGTACTCATAATAATGAAAAAATGTACTTTAATTTTACAAAAAAATCCTACATTTACATAAATTAAGGAGGACCAAGGACCGTATTCCACGACAATGTCCCTTACGAAATACGATTCTTTTAATACTTCTGAAAACGTTAAAAAAGCGATTTTGTAAATCTTTCATGGGTTTGTTCACATATTGGCAGTATTTTCTCGAATTTACGCATTTTTTAACTCCCTACGCAAAAACAACGGGGTGTTATAAGTTTGACGTGTCTGTCTGTCTGTCTGTTTGTCTGTTTGTCTGTCTGTCTGTCTGTCTGTCTGTCTGTCTGTCTGTCTGTCTGTCTGTCTGTCTGTCTGTCTGTCTGTCTGTCTGTCTGTCTGTCTGTCTGTCTGTCTGTCTGTCTGTCTGTCTGTCTGTGTGTGTGTCTATCTAAGGCATCGTAGCTCACGAACGGATGAACCGATTTTGATTTTGTTTTTTGTTTTGTTTGAAAGCTGAATTAATCGGGAGTGTTCTTAGCCATGTGTCCACTGTGACGGGGGTATTTTCAATATTTTAATTTTGTGGTTATATTGAAGTAGCTGTTACACAAGGCAAAAACATTTCATAAGGGACATTGTTGTAGAATGCACCCAAGCGGGGGTGACATCACCGTTAAAAAGTCACGAATATCACGATATAGTTTAAAAGTAAACTTAAACGAATTTCTTTTCTCTTTTTTTCATCTAGCCAGCTCACCATACACAGAAAATATTGCCGGTTATAAAAATTACAAACTGTATTTTTTGTGACATTTACGCAATCGAGTAATTTATTGTTTTTTCTTTATTTTATTGTAGTTATGTGCATGTTACAGTAGGTGTTACAAGTATATATAGGTAGTGAGTATATATATAGGCATTTATTCAAAAACCTGTCCAAAACTTATTCTCAAACCCATGGTACAGACTAAGGTCCCGAAGGACCATACTTTAATTTCGGAATGTGCTGGGTTGGCAGAGCATTAAATTTGGAAAGATTTAATAATAGAAGAGGTTTCTTTTATTTAAAACGGGTATTCTGTCTTGTGGTTGTAAGTGTTTTATTACCGAGAGATTACACTGAGAGAAATTTGGATTGTGAATTTAACAAGTTCGACTTGTTGCGGTTTATCCGTTTGAATCAGCCAAACGTATGTTTAAAACAATATGTGTCAGGTTGTTTTTATAAAATCGACTTGTTGATTCAAATATATTGCCGATTCAAATGACATGTAGCTTGTTGTTTGAACCAAAGAGCACGTAGGCGCTATTTTAACCAAAAAACTTGTTGAACGAACATGAAAACTGGTTGTATTTTCTCTCAGTGTAACTTTTCTATTTTTAACTTGGCGCCTTTTCTGTTGCAGTAAATGTTCTATTGAGGAGCTTAGTTCTAATAGGCTAGTTTCCTATACTTTAATAGTTATGTAGTCATAAAATATAATTATAATTAAAGTCGTACTGTAGGTACAAACATTATGCAGCCGTTTAAATAACTCCTTTAGCTTTACAAAACAAGTTTTGCAAACTAAAGCATTAACATTTGTGATCAGCGTCCAGAAAATGAGGTCTTCCAGCCAGTAACCTTAACTAGCTTTCGTGACAAGCTCGGAAACGTCCACGTCCGAACCTAAATATCAGATTAACTTCAAAATTCGAGCTCTGTATACAGTGTGCTATTCCATTAGCTTGAGAGCTATGTAGTTAACCTGAAAACCAGCTTACGCCGTTCCTTGCGTGGACGTCGGTCGCAACGCAACGCTTCGCCTAGGCGCTGTAGGTACAATTAAGGGCCGGTAGCATCACAGGTCATTTTCAAAAATAGGGACCCAAAATTGTTGAAAGTTGTTAACAAAAATTAACTCGATGTCAGTTTTATGACGAAATTTCAATAAACAATATTGCTTTTGTGTTACATGAACTATAAGCAATAATCTACATTTAGAACATGAAAAAAGTTAGTTTTTTAGACAGATTTTATTATTAATTGTCGTCACAAAACTGACATCGAGTTAATTTTTGTTAACAACTGTCACTAATTTTGGGTCCCAATTTCTGAAAATGCCCCAAACCGTCTGTCACCGTTAAAGCGTTCGTTAAAGTTTTATCGTATGTGAAGTTCCATAGACATCTGCTGCGTGAGGATGATGTGTCTGTCAAATGTGGTTGTTGCAACTGGCGCTTAGTCTTAAGACTATTTATGGTAAAAAGTATGGAAACAAATAAATAAATATAAATATAAATATTGGGGACACCTTACGCAGATCAACTTAGCCCCAAACTAAGCAAAGCTTGTAGAGGTACTATGGGTGCTAAGCGACGATATACATACTTAAATATCGAATATCTATATGTTCATCGCACAAATAAATGCCCTTACCGGGATTCGAACCCAGGACCGCGGCTTAGCAGGCAGGGTCACTACCGACTGAGCCAGACCGGTTGTAAATAAATTTATCGTAAATAAATGACCAAAATTTTACCATCGCTCGCGTTACCAACAAGAATACTCGGTGCGACACGTAACGTATGAACCGGCGGCGCATGCCACGTCCGTGACTGACTGTACCGCGGCTTTGTGACTCTGAGTGCCTAGCCAACGTCACAGTCGCTTACGCTTCACCTCTTAGAAATACGGTCCGACCGAGATTCTCGGCCACGAACTAAGTTCTATGAAGTTACGGCCGATTAGTCTCGGCCGGCCATAGTACTTTTTTAATATAAATGGGCTTAGTCACACTACAGACTAGCCAAAGACATGGCCTACGATGGAGTGAGCTCGCCCAGAAGATGCGATGATTGATTGATTTTGGTTTCCGGAGTTTCGGTCGGTCCTTACCTAGAAATGTATGAATTGTTATAACATTCTCAAAATTTCCGTACATTACTGGAAATTTTCATGCAAGTTGTCGTTGAGAACATTTTTTTTATGGGATAGGAAGCAAACGAGCAGACAGGTCGCCTGATGGTAAGCGATCACTGCCGCCCATGGACACCCGAAACACCAGAAGTGTTGGAGGTGCGTTGCCGGCCTTTAAGATGGGTGTACGCTCTTTTCTTGAAGGTTTGAAGGTCATATCGGTCCGGAAATACCGCAGGCGAGACAATTCATTCCACAGTTTAGCTGTGCGGGGCAGGAAGTTTCTGGAGAAACGCACAGTTGAGGACTGCCAGCCATCTAAATGATGGAGATGGAAATGTCGTGTAGGGCGATGGCGGAAAGAAGCAGTAGGGATTAATCCGAACAATTCCTCGGAGCACTCCCCGTTATACATGCGATAGAAAATGCAGAGCGAGGCCACATCTCTACGCAGCGCCAAGGGGTCAAGCCGATCGGAGATATGCTGGCAGTTGACAATTCGAGTCGCTCGTCGTTGGATACGGTCCAGAGGGAGAAGCTGGTACTGAGGTGCCCCTGCCCATAGATGAGAACAGTACTCCATGTGTGGGCGAACCTGCGCCTTATCACGCCTTATAGAGCTGAAGGCGGTGGGCCGGTGTGAAATACTGTAGTGTGACAGAGCCAGACTCGATCGCCACGCAGTGCTGTGTACGATAGTCACTTTGGCTAGGCCGGGTGAAAGAGGATAAAATCCCCTGACTTCCGAGCCTGAATAAGGTAGTTCTTATTGAACGAGGAAACAGTTGAAAATCGCTTGGTTTTCAAGTTTAAATGGCAGTGTTGTGTTCCTGCCGGTGAGTAAGGCTGCCAGAGCTCAACGAGGGTGCGGTGTGCTGATGACGGGAGGACTTACGGAACTAACTTGTTCCGTCTATTGTCCTTTGAGTCGTCGGCAACCCGAACCCTCCTTAGAACGTTTCCTTTTTGCTGTGTACTTAACACAGCAAAAGGGAGTGTACAAGTTTCTAATAGGGAACGCGCTTGTGACACTGTTTGAGTTGCAGGCGTCCATAGGTTACGGTGACCGCTTTACATCAGGCGGGCCGTATGCTTGTTTGCCACCGACGTAGTATAAAAAAAAAAAAAAAAAAAAAAAAAGTCTGACGGATACAAGGCGTTTGAGGCGATCACGTTTGTGCCGTAAGTTAGGGACTTGCATAGAAAAATGCTGTAAAAATATGGACTGTGAGTATGTTGGTACTTGGCGAGTTTCGTGCAGTTTGCGAAGTGATCAACGTTAAAGTTTATAAGACAGAAGATGTAGAATTGTAGGTAGATAAGATGAGGAGCCATACTGAAACAACAGATGTCGACGCGATTGCAACGTTTTATGTCGGAGACCAGAATGTGATGTGGAATCAGAAAAAAATAGAAATAATGTATGTGAATGTTTTTCTATAAAAAACCGTATCAAAGTCCGTTGCCTAGTTTTAAGAATCTAAGCACGTATAGGGACAGATAGATAGACAGCAGGAAACGACTCAGCTTCATACCATTAAAATTACATAGGTAAATTAGATAAGCAACTAAAAACTATGTTCCTGACCATCTAAAAATTAGAGTAGCACTGTACGTATTGAAAGATTTTGAAAGAGTCAAGTAAAAGAGGTCAAAATACCGCGTAGATACATCCACTTTAAGCTTTACCCAGCTTAAAGCTTTAAGCCTTCTTAAACGGCTTTTTCGGAAACTTTGCGGCGAGTATTTTTAACGTGACCTTTTAGTAGGTACAGTTAACTTTTTGGCCAGGTTGCACAGGCCGTGATCACGACAGACTGATGTGACAGTGATGTCCCAGCAAAATGTCGTCGAAGATGTAAACAACACAAAACTACCCGAAATTAGTTATATCAATGTTCGGGGCAGACAAAGAAATTATAAATTTTGATCTACCCGGTTGTTAATTGCCCCTCGCGCGACATGTAACATTCACAATATCCGCGCACTACGTATACCTAAAAGTGCCAAAATTTTAACTGCTTGGTCCAGCACCACACGCTGTTGGATTAAATAAAAAATCTAAGCATAAAAGCAGGCCACCAAAACAAGAAAATCAAAATAATAAACAAAACAATATAATTATTTGTTACAACACGTGTCACCGCAACATTGGCATAGTCCGCCACGGCGGACAAATCGTATTTAGTATATATTTGGCACTGTCCGGTGCGGCGGACAACTTGTTTAGATGATGGTTATGAGTATTAGAAATTGAGAAATAAATTGAAAACATAACCACTTGCAACTATTATGTAATATATTTTATTATTTATACAACAGAAATACCCTGTTCTTACAAAAACCAAAAGAAAAACGCATAAATATTTTGCTAAAAACAGTTGACTTCTGATGCGGTGACATCTTGACGAGTAACTGTCAAACGAGTGTTGACAGTGGTCAAATAGTATTTTTATACAAAGCATGTATCATAAAAGAGTCTCTTTCCATATGTTAAATTAAATTAAATTCTACCTAAAAAGCGAAATATTTTTTTTTATCACCTGTCCGTCCCACCGGACTTTGCCAAATTAAGGGTTAACAAGATTAACAAAAACTTATAGACTAATATCACTCATTTTTAACTCAGTAAAATAATACTTCATTCACTATACGTACCGCTCTGACCAGACCGTAGAGCACCTACAGCAAAAAATAAATAACAAATTTATAACATTTGTACTTAATCTAATAAAACTACAGAACACCCAACCTGCAATATTTACTAGCAAAACTTGTTTCATATTTTCTTGCCCGTCCATCAAAATCATTAAGTCTATCTTCTGCGTCCAGTAATTAAATTCCCACCTTTCCCCCCCTTCATAAAACCCCCCAAGATATATTCCCGTGAGTCTGAGCGTAGTGATGGGCGATTACAGAATAAAATCCTTAGACGGAAAAACACCGGTAATTATTGCCGACCGGTCTGGCCTAGCGCTTAATAACCCTGCCCGCTAAACCGCGGTCCAGGGTTCGAATCCCGGTAAGGCCATTTATTTGTGTGATGAGCACAGATATTTGTTCCTGAGTCATGGATGTTTTCTATGTATGTATTTATACCGTTGTCTAGCCGATATTACTGCTTCACCTTTCAAGGAGAGACTATTACGTTTGCTTCTTACTTTTTAAAGAAAAGCTTCAAATCGCCGAAGGTCAAACGGAACAGAATAGGAGTCCCGCACAAGCGGGGCTCCGTCGATATCGCATTAAAACGGAAAAAAATACTGTAGATATTTTGCGTTTTAGATCAGTTGTTCTTCTTCTTCTTCTTTACATCCTGTTACCCTCTGCTGGGGTGTAGGGCTCGAATCATATTTCTCCATTTACTCCGGTCTTGGGCAGTTTGAGTGACCTCCTCCCACCCCATGTCTAGCACCCTGAGCTCCTGCTGAACCGAACGACGCCAGGTCGATTTAGGGCGGCATGGTTTGCGCTTTCCGGGTACATTCCAGGTGAGGGCCATTTCAGATCAGTTGTTGCTAAGTATTAACTCAAAGAAATCATCTAAGGTAAATATTCCCATCACTAACCAGCAAGAGGCTGTCATTCTTGACGTGCCCTGAATTATTTATCGCCCACGGAAATATTGTGACGAACATTTCTTGACGCAACTATTTCATATTTAATGCTTGATTTATGTTGTGATTATGATCCGCGTTCAAATATTTATGAAACGAAATATGATAGGCATGAATTGTATTAATATAAATTGAGTTTTGTTTTATGAGTTCATAAAGTATACAATGAGAGATACATGTGTACTGACATTTAAATGGAAAGCATTCATTTATCGCAACACTAGCTTTTTCCTGCGGTTTCGCTAGGGTTAAATTGAAAAATTGCGGAATGCTTCATATAAACTCCCACCCCCATTTTAGGGAAGGAGGGGGAGTGGGGGGGTTTAAAAGAGACAAAAGAAACCTACGTCACTCTCTATCGCTTCAACGATCTCACGTCAATTTGTCTCTCTATTTTGCCGTGAAAGACGGACAAAGAGACATACACTTTTCCGTTTATAATATTAGTGTGGATAGGGATACAATGTTTTTTTTTTTCTTTTCCATTTTTTCTTTTGTACCATCTTATGTAAACTTACAATTTACATACATATAATCACGCCTGTATCCCATAAAGGGGTAGGCAGAAATGAAAACTACTAAGTTTCAGTGCCACTCTTGGTAAAAAGGGGTTGAAAGAACACACACAACAAAACAATACAATAACTACAATTTATGGCAGATAAATGAAATGAACTATCACGGAATCAATCTTAGTAAGCCATTACAAAAAATACCTAAAATATGTCACATAATGAATTGTACTAATATTAATAACGAGGAGGAAAACGACAAAATGTGTAATAATAAAGTATACCTAACTTGAAGGGAAGAGAGCTCTGACCTAATTACTGGCAGTAATATAATATTCACTACTTGGCTTGTTGTAACAGGGTTGTCAATATTTACGAGTAATAGCTAGTTCGTTACTTCGTTACACATGCATTATTTGGCAGTACATGGAGTCACATTTTGTAGTCAAAACCAAACAAAACATTCTATAAATTGGAAAAAAAATATGAAGAATGGGGATTGGGGATGGATTATCTAGGCGATTCGATCTATTGAATTAAAGATGTATTCACGGATATTAAAATTAAAGCAATATTCTGATTCTGAAAACAATAATTGGAATAGAATAAATAACCAAACTTCAAAAACAAGACTCCTTATTAACTATTACCTGTTCTTAGCAATCATAAACTCCGACCAGGGGTGTTACCATGACGTGCTAAAGCCGTTCAGTTTAGGTTGAGAGAGAGGGACGGAGCTATGTAACTGCTATAGCTGTGTCCCTTTCTCTCAACCTAAACTGAACGTCTTTAGTACGTCATGGTAACCCCCCAGGCCCCGTAGGCGAATGGCATTTCTGTGATGCGAAACGCCGCAGAAATGTATCCTGGCTTTGTCGCGCCAATCTGCAAGAGCGATAGAGATAGATAACTACGAAAAAGATATTATCGTGAGCGTTTCGTGAGCGTTTGTCCATTCGGCTACGCACACAGGCTCTGCTTGCTTGCAAAGGGCGTTGAGGACAATAGATACTACACCCCATATATCTTCGAACACCATAATAACAGTGGCTATATGAACCTCTAAGTAAAAAAATCAACATCGTCAAAATCCCATATACGTTAATACATAGTAGAGGCACAGGCAATATTTGCAGCGGTCTTTACTCCATATTTACTATTCCGTGCCCCGTTCCTAACTCATAAAGCTGTCGGGTTCACTATTGAATTTTCAGGGCACCGCGACGTTGATTTATATCTCTGACTTTAGTGCTGTTGTTACGAGTGCACCCGCTTTAACCAGTGTAAGCTGCTGTTACTTACCTGTGATTTTAAATATACCTCAAGCCCTTGATTGTTCATAATTTCCGTGTTATTGCAATAAAATATCACGTAACGAGGCATTTTTAATGTTTTTGTTGACTTCAACTTACAAAAATTGACGCCCGAAAGCTGCAAGCTGCGGTTAAAGACGGACAACTCAGTGGATTTTACTGAGTTCATTTGACACGCTAAGTAGATACGTTTGCTTACATCTGTGGTTAGCACTGACTGACTATTAGTACGTTATCTATTCGCGGATCAGCAAAGTATTCATAAATAAATAAATATTGGGGGGACACCTTACACAGATCAACTTAGCCCCAAACTAAGCAAAGCTTGTACTATGGGTGCTAAGCGACGATATACATACTTATATAGATAAATTGATATGTATCCTCTATCTCATTGTTTATGGTTGTGAGTGGATGTTGTCAATGTCTTTCTGAGAGAAAATATATTCTTTTGTCCTGTCTTAGAATCTCCAGTTTTATTCATGTTTATTTAGATTATTTCCATACATTTCACATGGCGACGATGACTATCGGCACTTTAAGTGCATTTGAACCCAAAACGCAACAATGGGAAATTTTCTGTAACAAGGTAAAACAGTTCATTTTGTTAAATGGAATAGATTCCGAGGACAAGAAACGTGCTGTCTTATTGACTCATTTATCCGACGAAGCCTATCTTTTACTCCGTAATTTACTTCATCCTAACGTGGTTGAGAGTTCAAAATTTGACGAGTTGATAGAAGTGTTGAACAAGCATCTGACCCCGAAACGTGCAACATTTGCGGACCTTAGTAAGTTCTATAACGCAATGCAAGCGGAGGCAGAAAGCGTAGAGGATTGGGCAGCTCGATTGAGAGGCTTGGCTGTTCACTGTGATTTTGAATCTTCTCTCGATAAAGTGTACCGCGACCGCTTCGTTCTCGGACTGAGATCAGGAGCAGTCAGAGATCGCGTTTGTGAGCAAGATGCGTCAAAACTTACATTCTCAAAGGCATTAGAAGTAGCACAACAGACAGTGGTCGCAAAACAGGCGCGCGCAACTACAGCTAGCGCCGCGGCGATCGCTGACGCGAGTACTGAGGCCAAGGAGGCGCCCCTGTTGTGGACACGCGCTGCGCGCTGCGCTCTTATCTGCGTACAATTACAAAATTCATTACACGTCAAGTAAGGAAAATGTGGTAGCCGATTATTTTTCTAGGGCCCCGTTAAACCAAGTACCTCGAGATGTGTTACGTGATGAGTTAGACCATTGTTCACCGGCATTGCATTCACTTCAGTTAGAAGGATTGCCGGTCACGTACAAAGACATTCGCGAAGCGACGTCGAAAGATAGCGTGCTCATGACTGTAATGAAATATGTGAACAATGGCTGGCCACGTAAAGTTGTATGTCAGGATATTTTGCCTTATTTTTTCTGTAAAACTGATCTGGAGTTAGTCGATGGTTGTCTACTTAGAGGACATCGTGTAGTAATACCTACTAAGTACAGAAACGACATTTTGAAGGAACTCCACCAATCACACCAAGGCATCGTTAAAACGAAAAGCATAGCCCGTTCTCGGGTATGGTGGCCCGGTGTAGACCGTGACATCGAGCAGGCGGTGGGCGCTTGCCGCGTGTGCGTGGCGCTGCGGCCCGCGCCGCCGCGCGCCCAGCCCCGGCCCTGGCCGCGACCCGCGGGGCCGTGGACTAGGATACATATTGACTACATGACTGTCGCACAATCGACTTATTTAGTAGTCATTGACGCTTATAGCAAATGGATAGAGTGAATTGATATGTCTAGTGGTACGACTACTAAACACTTGCTTACAAAATTAAACGAATTATGTTCTAGATTCGGCCTTCCCGAAACCATTGTGTCCGATAATGATGTCAAGATAGCTTCTCAGGAGTTTATTGATTGTTGTAAATTTAACGGTATCTCGTATCTTACTTCACCAATTTATCATCCTTGCAGCAACGGACAAGCCGAGAACAGCGTTAGGATTTGTAAAAAGATGATCAAAGCTATTTTAGACTCTCAAACTTGTAAACATAAAATTAATGAAAAGCTTCAAGAATTTTTATTTGAGTATCGAAATACCATTCATTGTTCGACCGGCTCGTCCCCTGCACGGTTAATGATGGGCCGTGACTTACGTTGCAGGTTGGATTTGTTACGTCCACCGTGTAAAAACTCGGATCAGTTAGAGGACATTATACAAACTTGTGACAACTCTAGGATATTTTCTGTAAATGATTTAGTTTGGTGTCGATCGTATGTTAATAGGAAACCTGTTTGGCACAAAGGTAAAATAATAGAGATGATAGGGAACCGAATGTATTTAGTTACGTTAGATATAAACAATACAGTGTGTAAGCGTCATATTGACCAGTTAAGGCGGTACGTTAGTAGTCCAGATTTAAATCTCGAACGCGAGGAATCGAGTACGAGTATATCACCCGTCCCTTCAACGCCATTTCAATTGTTAGAAGATGATTCCGCGGACGAATGGCAAGACGCGACGGATGGTGAAGCGCAGGTAGAGCTTCCGCAGCAGCTGGAGGAGAGGGAGTCGCCGCAGGCACAGCCGGCGCGACCGGCGCAGGCCGCGGAGCCTGAACCGCCTATATCGGTGGAAGCACCACCAATGACAACCGAGTTCCAAGGCTCAGGGGCTAGAGTCCTGAGACCTCGCAAGGCGGTTAATTATAAAGTGTAGTTTGATTATTTACTTTAATTTTATTATTTACCACGTTTTACTTGTGTGCGTTAAATATATGCTTAAGTTCTTCAGCTAAGGGTGGAGGAGCTGATATGTATCCTCTATCTCATTGTTTATGGTTGTGAGTGGATGTTGTCAATGTCTTTCTGAGAGAAAATATATTCTTTTGTCCTGTCTTAGAATCTCCAGTTTTATTCATGTTTATTTAGATTATTTCCATACATTTCATAAATACATACTTATATACATAGAAAACATCCATAACTCAGGAACAAATATCTGTGCTCATCACACAAATAAATGCCCTTACCGGGATTCGAACCCAGGACCGCGGCTTAGCAGGCAGGGTCACTACCGACTGAGCCAGACCGGTCGCCGATATTCTAGATTTTAAAGGTAACTTGAGACGATTGTTACCCAATCAGAATAGCAGCGAAGTTTGTTTGGCCGCCTTCCAGGCGCATTGTTCCTGCAAACTTAAGATTAAGAAAGAAACAATACCGGCGTGATTGCAGACTTACCAGCTGGAGTTGTATGGTTGATTGAGTGAGGGAAAATTGTACTTGTTGGGGAGTTGTGCTGAGCAAAATTATGTACTGTTGAAACATGAGAAGACTTTGGTTACTAAAACTTGTAATAGAAAAATAAGGAAGTATACTTCTTTATCTTACACCGGAACAACAAAACTCTCGACTGGGGGGCAACTGTAACTGATCCATTTATTCCATTATTACACTATTAAGTTGAGTTACACATGTATCCACTCAACACGCTGTACCTTACCCAAACTTATATTCCTAAAAGACTAGAATTTAGAACCTGATGTTATGAGGTGTAGGCATTCATTATATATCACGGAGCCTGGCAAATATTTTTTACTAGCCTGGTGCAGTGTCCCACTGCTGGGCAAAAGCCTCCCCTCGCTTCTCCCACTCAACCCTGAGGAAAATTTAAACTTTTACAAATGTAGCAAGGCAGTCTAGACATTAGAGCGGCAAGCAATGAATATGTGTTTTTGTGAAGTGCCTACTCATCAAATTTCATAACTAATACACCGTGTATTTTAATTGGTTTCTAGAAAAAAATTGAAGTTCTGAATCGGTGAGCTCCATCTTAGACTCCGTCTTCGCTTTGCATTAGGTTTGACTAGTCAATCGCCGATCAGTCTACATACTGGCCTTAGCGTCTTTTTCAGACGATTTATGGTGCAATGTCCGAGAGACATCGCTTTTGATGACTAAAGAGACCTATGAGAGAGCGACATATTTTGCCACATAGCTGACAAGGGAATCTTGCAACTGATTGCGACGTTTTGCTATGGTGTTTTCTTTCCTTTTTGTCAGCAAGTACCGCAAACCAGGTCTCATCGACGAACTTGCGACCATCTCCAACGCACTCTCGCCACTCCGTCCGCTTCTCCGCAATAAAAAAAGTTGTGTTAAATGTAATTTTATTTACATGGAGATGTGTAGTGTAGGTACCTACTTAACATTCGGATCACTAATATCTAGTGCTACCATCTAGCGCCCAAAACTGTAAGCTTAAGCTCGCATCAGACTAAATTGAAGAGCTCTCAGGATTAGACTACCAAACTAGCCCAAACTTCGACATGTATAACTTTGTGAGCAGGTGTCTAAATTCTGTTAGTTTCCAATACGGAAGCAGTAAGTAGTTAATAATCATCATCCTCCTTGCGTTATTTATTTATTTATTTATCGTTTATTTGGCATAGGAACTAGTTTCACGAAAGCGACTGCCATCTGACCTGCCAAACCCGAAGGTTAAACTAGACCTCATTGGAATTAGTCCGGTTTCCTCACGATGTTTTCCTTCACCGAAAAGCGACTGGCAAATATCAAATGACTTGGTACCGGTCAGGCCTAGCGCATAATAATGGGTCTACCTGCAAAGCCGCGGCCCTGGTGGGTTCGAATCCTAGGAGCATTTATTTGTATGATGAGCACATATACACCGTGTTTTTTATTGAGTTCCGTTAACTTTAACGGAAAATTCTTTAGTTAAAATCCAATCAATTTCTCTAAGAAACTAGCTTCTTAACTCTTACGGTTATCGAATGATTAAAAAAACTAATTTAATTACTGAACAGTGTGTAGTGGCATCCCTTACCCCTTCCTAATGTACCTAACCTTTGTACATAACCGTTATAATTATTCACTGTACATGTAATTTGTTTGTTCTGTACAATAATGTGTTTACTACTACTACTACTAATGTTATTTGTTATTTGTTTTGACATGTGCCATGAAACACTTGACAATAACTTTAATGTTATGTTTAAGGTCCTCTCACACTAATTAATCCATTTTTTTGTATTTAACAAAAAGCGATATACAGCCATTCTTGATGATGAACCTAACTGCGTGTCGAAATTAACGGAAAACAAAAATAAACACGGTGTATATTATGACCGATAACATAACATAACATTCATATAACATTTTAATATTTTAAATAAACAGAACAATCTCTACTCTTCTCCGGACTTTTCATCAACCAACGCGAAACCCGCTCTTCTACATGGTCCTTCGAACCGGATCTCGCGCGTTTAATACTTTGGTTGATAATCGTGTGAGGTGAACGAACTTAAAATCAACGAGGAGGGTTGCAGCGTTTGAAGGAGTGGAGTAGCAGAGTTTTAACAGCAACAGTAGTGGTATTGGCAGTAACAGAGCAGCGCTAGGAGATATTCAAGTAAGATCTTTCCTTATTTTACTTATATTCATCAATCGACATGGCCTACGTTCAGCGTCAAGCGGAGATTCAACGTCTAATTGAGGCATCTTACGCTAACTTTAGAAAAGATAGTTCGGACAGGAAAACGAAGCTTGAATATTTTAAAACACGTTTAGACACCTTAAACTTATTATGGAGTGAGTTCCAGTTTAACCATGAACAGTTGGGTATGGTAGAGAGTCACTCTAGTTCGTATTTTACTAACAGGATTTATGAGAGTACTAAGGAATCATATACCACTTTCCACGCCAAGCTAACAGCAGGGTATCAAGAATTATCCGAGAAGAACATTGAATCTAAGACCGACCTGAACGCTTCAAGTACAAGCACATTAACAACCGTTAACAGAGAACAAGCAGAGACGGCTGCTAAAGGCGATGCGCCAGGATCCGTCGCCGAGGTAGGAGGAAACATATTTGGGAAACAGCAGAGGGGAACAGAAAGTAAGATGGACGAGATGATGCGTAAACAACAGGCTAACATAAAAGCCTTCGCGCGGACCGTGAATAACATTCAGATTGACCTATTAACAGAGAAATGGGAGCTAGAGGATACTCTCAAAACATTGGAGGCTCGTTGGTCGGCTATCGACAATTTACACTGGGAAATGGAAAGCGAGGGTTCCCTAGGTGATTCGGCGTATGAAAGTGTGTTTAACATGCATGAAAATACTTATAACATGATGAAGAAAAATATTAACAAAAAGGTGTGGTCTGTAAAACATAAGGTAAAATCAACACCAGTTTTGGACATCCCTACCTTCTACGGAAATTACAATTCTTGGGTCTCTTTCAAAGATTTATTCAGTGAAGCAATTCATAACAATTCGGCCTTATCAAACGCTCAAAAAATGCAATTTTTGAAGTCAAAAGTTAAGGGAGAAGCAGAGCGTCTAATTCAACATCTTCAGATAAGTTCGGAAAATTACGTAGTTTGTTGGGAGATTCTCAATAATCGATACAATAATACTAAATTGATATTCAATTCCCACATGAACATATTATTTGGGCTACCCAACATGCAACAACCGTCCTTAGCCCAAATAAAGAAACTGCATGACACAGCAATGGAATGCTTGCATGCCGTTAAAAATCTAGGAGTAGATATTGCTACGTGGGACCCATTAGTAGTTTACATTTTAACTCAAAAGCTAGACGCTGAGATACACAAAGACTACATAGAATCATTAAAAAACTCGAGGGAGTTACCAGTACTACAGGAGTTCTTTGATTTCTTAGAAGGAAGATTCACGAGTCTAGAAGCATCTCGCCGAAAACAGGAGTCTCTAAACAACAAAGGAAACACTCAACAGTCGACATTTAACAACATTAAGAAACCTATTCAATCATACAATAATCGACCTTATTACAACAGTAACAGTGGAGTTAACAAAAATAACAGTGGAAATGTAACTATTGCGAAAGCTATGCACGTTTCAGGTATCAAATGTCCATTATGCAAACTACAACATGGAATCTACAGCTGTCGACATTTTTTGCAGATGCCTATGGAAAAAAGATTCCAAACGGTCAATAAACTGGCATTATGCATAAATTGCTTATTTAGTCATAATGGAAATGCTTGCAACTCAAATAAAACATGTCAGAAATGTTCAGGTCAACATAACACATTATTGCACGAGGCATGTGCTAGAAATACAACATCAGCAGTTCAGCCATCGACCTCAACTTATGCAACAAATGCAATTACTTCGAATAAGCAGATGGGTTATTCAACAAACATTTCACAGACTACATTCTGTGAAACTTTATTAGCTACCGCCATATTGAAAGTGCAAGCGGCAGATGGCACCTATCACACATTTCGGGCCCTGGTAGACCCCGGAAGCCAAATTTCACTTATAACAGAACGGGCCGCTCAGATACTTAATTTAAAACGAGATAAGTGTTCTGGAGTTATATATGGATTGGGAGAGAAAGAGAACGACTGTAAGGGCAAACTTAAAATACAATGTATGTCGATTTACAATGACTTTACATTTAACGCAAAAGTTTTTATCATGAACAAAGTTGTGAAATGTCTGCCAAGCGAAACATTTTCGAGACCTTCATGGTCCATGATACAGAATCTTAACTTGGCCGATCCAGACTTCAACGTTAGTCGCCCAGTAGATCTGCTTCTAGGATCAGTGATTAATGCGCAGATTATTCTAGATGGTAAAATAAAGGGTGAGGATGAGTACCATCCTCTGGCGCAGGAGAGTCAACTTGGGTGGCTTTTAAGCGGAAATGACGAAGAAGAACTGGAAACCTACCGTTGTAATATAATTATTAACAACTTAGAAGAGATACAACAGTTTTGGGAAGTGGAAGACATAACAGAAGAGGGAAACTTATCACAGGAAGACTTGGAATGCGTAAAGCACTTTGAAGAACACACGAAGAGAACAGTAGACGGAAGATACGAAGTACGCATTCCTATGAAACCTAACTTTCAAGAAAAATTAGGAGAGTCCAAGGCAAAAGCAATAGCCCAATTTAAACACATGGAAAACAAGCTCCAAAAACAGAACAAATTAGCTGAAGCATACAAAGCTTTCATGAAAGAGTACAGTGACTTAGGACATATGAAACCTTCCTTAAACAACAACAAAGTGGAATGCTATTTGCCTCATCACATTGTGGAACGCGCAGAATCCTTAACTTCAAAGTATAGAGTGGTGTACAATGGGTCTAGCAAAACATCAACAGGATACTCATTGAACGAATTAATGTACAGGGGCCCAAATTTACAAAAAGACATACAAACATTGCTATTAAAATGGAGACAGTACGAGTTTGTGTTCTGCGCTGACCTAGAAAAAATGTTCCGTCAAATCTTAGTGCATGAAGATGACCAACACCTTCAGAAAATCATCTGGAGAGACGAGCACGGGATACTACAATCATTTCAGCTTACAACAGTTACATACGGAACAAAAAGTGCAAGCTTTTTAGCCATGATGACACTAAAAAGGCTAGCACGTGACGAACAGGAAAACTACCCAGAAGCGTCCAAAGTTTTAGAGGAATCGTTCTACATGGATGATCTTATACACGGTTCACATTCCATAGAGCAAGCAATAAAACTGATAAACGACATTATCGACTTGTTAAGAACAGCGGGATTTAACTTACGAAAATGGTCCTCAAACAGAGAAGAAGTGTTAGAACATATACAGAACAAGCAAGACAATCAAAACCTAACAATTAACTTTAAACAAGATGAAATATCTAAAACACTAGGTTTAAGTTGGAATCCAACTGAAGACGTATTTACTTTTCAATGTAAAATTGAAAAGCAGAAAAACAAACCAACAAAAAGAACCCTTCTATCGGACATCTCCAAACTCTTTGACCCACTTGGCTGGCTTGCCCCGCTCAGCATAAAACTCAAAATTTTATTCCAAAAAGTATGGAAACAAACAGTTCAATGGGATCAGCCCATCCCAGATGACATACATTTAGAATGGTCCAAAATACAGGAAGAAATTCACTTAATTAACGATTGCAAAATACCCAGATGGTTGCTATGTAAACAGAATGACGTAATCCAACTACATGGGTACTGTGACGCATCGCTAGAAGCATATGGGTGTGTAGTATATGCACGAACTGAACATCAAACAAAACCAATTCTGGTCGCAGCAAAAACAAAGGTCGTCCCACAGAAGAAACAATTAACACTGCCGAAACTTGAATTATGTGGAGCGCATCTTCTATCAAAACTAATGGCAAAAATAAAAATATCTCTACAACAGCATACTGTGGAAACGTTTGGTTGGTGCGATTCAAAGATCGTCCTCGGATGGTTACAAGGACAGCCAAGCCGCTGGAAACCATTCGTCGCCAATCGAGTAGAACAAATAAAACAGGTGATGACAGAAGAACAATGGCGTTATGTGAAATCGTCAGAAAACCCCGCGGATGCTGCCAGCAGAGGACAAACAGCATCTCAGTTAAAAGACAACTCTTTATGGTGGTCAGGACCAACATGGTTAGCTGATTTCCAGCCAGAACACGAAAGTTGTCAAAAACTAACATATCATACAACAGAAGAGAAAAAAAAATCCTATGTATCAAATGTGGGCCAAAACAATAACAAGCAAGATATTATTCATGATTTATTAAACAAATATAGTTCAATTACAAAAGTAACAAGAATCGTAGCTTACATATTGAGAGCATTCACTTTGAAGCGAAACCGCTTACCCAGCTATCTAACATTACAGGAGTTGCGAAAAGCTAAACGAGCTATAATTAAAAGCGTGCAAAACAAAGAATTAGAAGAAGATATTGAACATTTACGCAGGAATAACAAAGTAGAAACAAGGAGTAAACTTTTCTCATTATATCCATTCCTGGACAACGAACATATACTTAGAGTAGGAGGACGCCTCGAAGAAGCGCATTTACCTTACGAAATGAGACACCCAAAAATCATTCCAAAGGAATCACGTCTTGCTACATTACTAATAGAACATGCCCATATCATAACACTTCACGGAGGCGCCAAGATTACATCAAGCAAGTTGAGAGAAGAGTACTGGGTGATGGGCGGAAACAATAGAGTAAAACAACAAGTTAGAAAATGCGTCAAATGCCAAAAGATCGATGGGCAAAAACAGTATCAACTCATGGGTGATCTACCCGCCGCCCGTGTCAACGAAGCAAAACCATTTTTTCACACTGGAGTGGATTACACAGGGTTTGTTGACATAAAAGCTAGTAACACGCGAGGAAGTCGAACACTGAAAGGTTACATTGCAGTTTTTATCTGCATGGTCACAAAAGCAGTACATTTAGAGCTCGTAACAGAACTAACAAGCTCAGCATTCCTGGCAGCTCTAAGAAGGATGGCCGCCAGGAAAGGAGCCCCAAAGCACCTATACTCAGACCAAGGAACCAATTTTATAGGCGCGAATAACATATTAAAGCAACAGTGGAAGGAAATACAAAACACGTTCGACGATAACTTCTTAGCAGACATTGCCGAGATGGAAATTGAGTGGCATTTCAATGCCCCATCCTGGCCAAGTGCTGGTGGCCTCTGGGAACGAGCAGTGAGGAGTTTGAAACACCATTTAAAACGTGTAGTGGGTGAGCAAAAGCTTACCTTCGAACAGTACTCAACAGTTTTAGCCCAATTAGAAGCTTGCCTGAATTCCCGCCCACTGTGTCCCCTCACAGAAAACATTGATGATTTAAACACACTAACCCCAGCCCACTTCTTACAAGGAAGAGCAGGTGTAACAATAATGGAAACATATGAGGACGCACGCACAAAATGGAGTTTGACACAAAAAATATTCAATGACATTTGGAAAAGGTGGAAATCTGAGTACTTAAGCCTACTTACAGCAAGACAGAAATGGTGCAATCCTCAGAAAAACATAGAAATAGGAGACATAGTGGTCATACACGAAGATAATTTACCAGCAGGAAAATGGGCGCTCGGAAGGGTAATAGACGTACACGCAGGTCAAGATGGTTATGTACGAGTAGTAACACTTAAGACAGAAAAAGGAATACTGAAAAGACCCGTAGTTAAACTTTCTCTCTTGCCTTTGGAAAAGACAAAATCAGAAAATGAACCCTCCAAACAACTGACACAAAACAACACTAAAAAACCAGCTAAACGGGGTTGCATGACGACAATATTGATGATGCTATTTTATTTCATAACATTTTTGACAACTGGAAATTGCGTCAAAATGACACCTGTCAACGAAGGGCAAGGCCTATACTTCGATAGGCTAGGAACAATGCAGCTAGTTAGGGACGAATGGAAATTAGTCGCGTACTACGACATGAGCCCTTTCTGGGAAGGGGTATCAGCATACAGAAAATACAACGAACAATTAGAAACTATTTGTAAACAAGTAAAAAGCCTTTCACACTGTGACGTCATCCTTCTACAATTACGTCATTCACACGACGAACTGCAACATTACAATAAAGTATTATCAAGACATCAACTAAAACAGCAAACAAGAAAGAAACGCGGATTTTTCAACGGTGTCGGAAATCTAGCAAATACTTTATTTGGAGTCTTAGATGATAAATTTGCTCAACAATATCAAAATGACATAAATAGTATTAAGGCGAACGAAAAACACATCGTCACAATGTGGAAAAATCAAACATCAATCATTGAAGCCGAATATAACATGCTCCAGAGGACAAGAGATACCATACAAAAGCAACACAAATTAATACACCAGCATCTAATCGCTTTAGAAAAGAGCAACACTGCAATGGAGAAAGAAATTACAGATGCAGAAAGCATATCTCAATTTACATTGATCGCCATGGCAGCAAATAACTTGTTAAACCACCTTAGGACAATCCAAGATATGTTATTAGACACGTTAACTAACATTTATAGCGATAAAATGAATATACATATTATCAGCCCCGAACAACTACAAAAAGAATTAAACATTATATCTGGTCAACTTACGAGCGACCTTACCCTACCAACTGACAACACACAAACAAACCTCCAAAACATTTACAAAGTATTAAAAGTGAAAGCAAGAATGACTGACCAATACATGATA
This sequence comes from Leguminivora glycinivorella, assembly GCF_023078275.1. NCBI lineage: Eukaryota > Metazoa > Arthropoda > Insecta > Lepidoptera > Tortricidae > Leguminivora > Leguminivora glycinivorella. Next base: position 1,082,004 of record NC_062976.1, on the reverse strand, counting down.
TTTGAGATTCGCATCCCATTAACAACACGTGACCGTTATGATATTTACAACATTATTCCGGTCCCGCATAGTTCAGACGGAAATATGATATCTGTTGTCCCCATAGAAAAATACGTAGCGATGAACCTTCAGAAAGATGCATACATTCCACTACAAGAAAAAGATCTCGAACTTTGTATCATACGAGATCCGTTTGCGTACATGTGCCCCCTTAAGGTACCTATATATAAAATGAACATGGATCAAGATTTATGCATAAAGGACGAAAATAAGAATTTACAATGTAAAACAAGCATAGCCGCGTGCCAGAACAAGTGGACTAGTCTATCAAAAGCAAATCATTATTTATATTTTTGTTGCGACCGGTGTCAGTTTCGAACAATATGTACGGATCGAGTTACAGCACAAACATTGACACGCTCTAACATTATTTACATCGAGGAGAATTGCATTGTAAAAACAGATAACTTTGCAATTCATACGCACATGAACATGCAAAGCAACGCAAATTTAAAGTATAGTATACCTACACCAGAAATCGACCCAATAAACCATATAATAAACATCACTATCGAAAAATTCGAAAACAGCAGCTTAAACTTCAAGGAAAGAAAAGAAGATAAAAATATAGAAGAAAAAATAAAAGCGCTAAAGGAAAGTAGACTCCCAGACGAGAACGACTATTCCATGCATAATATACACCACTACACTGCCATTTATTGCCTTTGGATCATAATAACAATTATGGCAATTGCGTTAGTTTGCCGGAAAAAACGTTGCCAATGGAGACCTCAAAGAACTCCAGAATTCACAACCAACTCAGAGGAACCAACAGCAGCAAGCAACATCTCCGTGAGACGCCGGGTGAACCTGCCGCCGCCGCCGCCGCCGCCCCGAGCGAGCGCGAGCGCAGCCTCCACGCCGTACAACACACGTCACACCAGCACCGGTGACATCCGTAACGATAACAAGTGTAGTGTTAGTGCGCAATATCGAGCAAAAAGTGTGAGTGAAGGAGAAATAAACAGTGCGCGAGTGAAAGTGATTACAAGTCCTAAACACGAGATGAGTGAATCAACACACATAGACCGGGAAGCTCCCCAATTTTAAGAAAAACATCGTTTAGTGAATAGTATTAAGCTGATTGTTTAATCACCTTGTATCATTCTCTTACTCATCTCATCTCATCGTTTGCCCCCCGCAAGATGTTCGGTGCAATGCACCTTCAACACGTTCCGGGCCTCGTGCGGCACGTGTGCCCAGTCAGCAATTTACTCTATGTTAGCCAATTTTCATTTACCTAAAATTAGTGCACTTTTGAGAACCGTCGTGGCCGGGTGCATTCGATAACATAACATAACATTCATATAACATTTTAATATTTTAAATAAACAGAACAATCTCTACTCTTCTCCGGACTTTTCATCAACCAACGCGAAACCCGCTCTTCTACAGTACAAATTAGCAAATACACATGCAGTAAATCTCTGTATTAAAAATCATCGAAATAATTGAAGACTGTGATAAAATTGTGTACGAACCCCATCGGAACTTCAACGAAATCACCGTGAACACATACACTTGCTCGCGACGGTCTTCGTTTGCTGTTAATATCCATTTTTACCAAGAAAACTTCTACGGACGGAGCCAAAACTTAACGGTAAATACACCAACACATACATACTTTTGTTTTAACGTCCAAATTTTGAGAAAAATGTTACAAACAAAGCGGTATAAAAAAAAAACACGTTGTATATTATGACCCAAAATACAAAATACTTATCCGTCTAAACGTGTATGATATAGATTTAGATTACCTAGAGTATTGTACAAATTAGCAAATACACATGCAACCAGTTGCTAAGCTCACCAATGAGATTGATCGCTGCCGCCGAGCTTACCGGCGCAAAGCTGAGGTAAGGCCAAAGAGTTAAAGACTGAGCAGTGAGCTCGTTAATATCGAGCTTTGGTTCACGCAGCTTCGAAAGCAACAGTTTGGGATAGACGGGGATGTTAATGAGCTTGAAGCTTAGGTTTTTTTCAGACTAAGCAGTATTTCTTTAGTACTACTAGTATTTGCTCGCTACTTCGTATGCCTGGAATTATAAATAAGAATAGCGCCTGAAAAATAATAATAGCAATAGTTCAAGTAAGATGTGAACATCAGTTATCAGGCGTTGCGTTATTTGTTTTACTTCGTACACGAAGTGAGGTGATTTTTATTCATTTAAGGATTATTTTCGACGTAAAACTATCTTTCCATTGAACTCCAATTTGTTTTTTTTTTTATGAAGCGGCGTATACTTTTTTCAACCCTATTTTTTACAACCATGCTTGAACAATGACATTCGCAGTGATGTATAACATACACAAAATGCCAATATACGCGTGCAATATTACAAAGATCGTGACTAAAGGACTTATGTACCTACAAAAAGAATTGTAAAGGGCGTATTTTTTACCATTCTAGTGTGTGTTGCCCTTTTCACAATTCTTTGAGCCAACACCCTTTAAAGACCCAATGAGCCACACATAATCTTGAGTCCACACCGCCCCCTCTTTCTGTGCCTTCTCCAAACAAGTCAACATTGACACAGTCCGGCAAAAGGCATTAAGATGAGCCTGCCTGTTCACTGAATTGCTTCCAATTAGTACAGTCTCACAAAATATGTACTATTTTCGTATTTTAGTACATTAGTACACTTGTACAAGATCAAACAAACTGATCGTACAAAATGTTAGTGCTGTCTTGCTTATACCCACCGAAAGATGACCGTGCGCTTTCAGTTGGTTCTAGTTCGGTCGGAGTCGGATCAATAGAATAGCTTTACTGTCTTAATTTGTCACTCCTTTGGCTTCTCGCACTCCTTATGTTTCATGTCTGAATTACTAACTATACTAAAGATCATTTGGAAATAGTTCGGTCTAGTACAGTGTTAATAAATGCAGAATCGTGCATTTTAGAATACAATAGAATATCATTTCATTTATTCGTGAACAAAGACAAGACTATTTTACACATTACAATACAAACAGAAAGGAAAGAAGTGCCACCAAATGGCCCCATCTCAGCGTGATGCTGGTGACTTCCAACGCTGATCTTCCGATTGAGACCATTAAATGAGAAAGATTAACGGAAGGTACAAACAGAATAAAAAATAAAATACATAGGTACTTACCTACAGTAACATTCTACAAAAAGTTAAATGGCAACAATAGAGAAATAAATAAAACTATAAGTTTTGTTATATTAGTACATGAACTAGGTACACAAGCCTAAAAGGCATTGTGCGCTAGCTTAGTCAAATTAAGCTGTGGATTTGTTTTTCTAGTTAATTGATATTTCGGAGTTGGAATCTTTTGGTTTTACTTCTCTTTGGACTCAGTTGAATAGGAGTTTGAGTATTCTGAATGCTTGTTTTGGATTGGAACCAGTTAATGTTTAGCAGTTATTTAAATGAGTAAAAGCTATCTGTAATATACATAACAACCTAGGTTGAACATTGATCCATCCATACTAATATAAATGGGAAAGTGTGTGTGTCTGTTTGTTTGTCCTTCTTTCACGGCAAAACGGAGCGATGAATTAAGGTGATTTTTTAAGTAAATCCAGCTCTAAGGATGGAGAGTGACATAGGCTACTTTTTGTCTAAAAAAAAAATTAACCTGTTTATTTCTAAGAAACGTACACGCATTTATGAACTTAACTGCTAATCTTAAATGAAAAAGATTATTTTTCTCTCTCTATTATTTGTCTCTTTCTAACCCCCACTTCCTTAAAATGGGGGTTGGAAGTTTGTATAGAGCATTCCGCAATTTTCGAATTTCACTCGAGCGAAGCCGCGGGCAAAAGCTAGTTACGTTATAAAATCCGATTTATGATTATGATTCTTTTTAACCCCCGACGTAAAAACGACGTGCGTGCGTGCGTGCGTGCGTGCGTGCGTGCGTGCGTGCGTGCGTGCGTGCGTGCGCGTGCGTGCGTGCGTGCGTGCGTGCGTGCGTGCGTGTGTCCGTCCCGTCCGTCCGTCCGTCTGTCTGTCTGTCTGTGGCATCGTAGCTGCCGAACGGATGAACCGATCTGGATTTAGTTTTTTTGTCTGAAAGCTGAGTAAGTCGCGAGTGTTCTTAGCCATGTTTCATGAAAATCGGTCTACTATGTCGTGGTCGGGGGATTTTTCAAAATTTTAATTTTGTGCTTAGGTTATTATGTCGTGTAGTGATTGTTAGAGACATAGTTTATTTTGCTAATTTGACCAATATGGTTGAAAATATTGCTGGCGTTCTCGAAATCTTGGTGGTTCAGTTGGCAGAGCATTAGAGTATCGATCAGGTAGGCCGTGAGTTCAAGTCTCACCCAAGGATTTGGAGCTTTTATTATCTTTGTAACGTAGTTATCTCTCTTAATATTATATTATTTATTCGTTTACAAACGGATAGTGTTAAAAATCTTGCAATTTGCATTAATAAAACCAAATTTTGCTTGCTCGCAAACCAATTTAAAAAAAAGGTTTTCGGCAGTATATCAAAAGCACCACAAATTGTGCTAATTTACACAAGTTTCAAGAGCCTGGTTTCCCACGAGGAATAGAACTCTTTCGAAGTAACGCCCGAAAGTTTAACGCGTTTGAAATTAATTATTCTGTTAAAAGTTGAGGTGAGAGGGATGGCTTCCACACTCTAAAATAATTGGGTCGTTTATACTTCTATTAATGTTTATATATTACATCATGTGAAGATAAGTGCCTTGGTTGATGCTGTGATGGCTTAAAAAGTAAATTATCAAATTCAGGTTTCTTTTTTTTATTTTTAACCCCCGACGCAAAAACGACGGGGTGTTATTAGTTTGACGTGTTTATCTGTGTGTTTGTCTGTCTGTCTGTTTAAGAGTTTTGAATGATTCACGGTTATTTTCATTAGACTTATATTGACCGGAACCTTTGAATTCAGATTTCTTATCGGATTGCAATAATCTAAACATCCAAATTATAAACAAATCAATTATTTTTGTAGTCGGTACCAGACCTGTTCGTCGCCTTGCCATTTTCTGTTTGCCCCACCCAACCATACGCAGGCTGGCCCCGACTCCAAAAATAATTGATTTGTTTATAATTTGGATGTTTAGATTATTGCAATCCGATAAGAAATCTGAATTCAAAGGTTTATTATTTTTGGCTTTTTAGTTTGTCTGTGTTTTGTAACACGTTTATTTTTGAAGGCGGTTTTATTTTTTGTTAAAAAGTTTATTTATTTGTTGATTTTTAGTGGTTCATAGTGATATTATATGTATCAGTCCGAATATATGTACAGTAGTGAAAGAATTATCCTTTAACTCCTAACCGTTGAGGAGTTGACCTTCCATCATCAGCTCAGCCACATAAAATTATTACCATCAGACGTAAATACTGGTGTACCTTTGAAAAATACATTAAAAATATTACGTGCCTATAACATTTGAAGAGTTCCCTCGATTTCTCCAAGATCCCATCATCAGACCCTGACTTGGTGTCAATGGGACCATCTCGGGGTTATACCCGTTCGATCAAAAAAAAAATTTTGAAAATCGGTCCACGATTCTCGGAGATATCGAATAACATACATACAAAAAAAAAATAAAGAAAAAAAACATTCAGTCGAATTGAGAACCTCCTCCTTTTTTGAAGTCGGTTAAAAAGATGTTGATTGGTATGACTCGTCGTAGGCTACGTTAGGTGTGATCAACTCGTTGAAATATGGGACGTAGGGGGTAGATAATAACACCACTAGTGTAGGTTATACAATAATTAACATATGTTGGTAATAATAAGAATAGTAATTCTTGTTAATTGGTTTATCTCAGGTGAGAACGGAATGCCTTTGTGTTGGGGTACAAAAGGCGTAAAGTGAAATATAATAATTAAATGTCTATTTGGTGGCACACAGCTGATCAGCTGATCAGCTGTAGACGTGACCTCACTACATCGTAAAAATGCGACTGTTCTGTTTTGGTATTTTTTTTCCAGCTACGGACAGTTACTAATGGCGGATAAATTGTGTTTACCTACATTCCGTGGCCGGATGCTAACCATTTTTAATATATTTAAAATGGGCTTTAAAATTGATTTCTGTATAAGTATTGTATATTCAATGTTTTGGTTTAGTGATATGTCGAGACCCAGACGTAGCAATCTTTATTATCATCATCATCATCATTCCAGAAGTTACCACTACTGGCCTTAGCGTCTATTTCAGACAATTTGTAGTGCAATGTCCGAGAGACATCGTTTTTGATGACTAAAGAGACCTATGCGAGAGCGACATATTTTGCCACATAGCTGACAAGGGAAGCTTGCAACCGATTGCGACGTTCCGCTATGGTGTCTTCTTTCCCTTTTGTCAGCAAGTGCCGCAAACCAGGTCTCATCGACGAACTTGCGACCATCTCCAACGTACTTTCGCCACTCCGTTCGCTTCTCCGCAAGCTTCTGTCAGTTTTGGTAGTCGATTTTAAAGGCTGCCATGTCCCTTTTCAGCGAAGCAATGGTAGTCTTTGAAGCGAAGCAATGGTCTCCCAACATCTCTTTTGGCATTCGCTACTTCGCCTAGAAGAACACGGCGTGGTAAACGGAAAGGTTCCATCCTGTGCACATGCCCCAGCCAACGCACATCTTCTAACCGCGCTTCTCCAGAAGTTAATACTAAGTATAATATTACAGTTTTCTTCATTGTGTCCCTTTTCCCAACTGCCCATAAGTATCACTTCAAAATCGTACTTGCAAGCTTCAAAAGCTTCGCCAGGCAATAAGTTACCGCGCCGGTAGTCTGTGTCTCCTCTCGAGAGCGGAGCAGTAATAATTGAGCAGCTAAGACTCGGCGCAGTGTTATAAGAATGAATTAGAAATAAACGTTGTTTAGTAGTTTACTGTGTGTAGTGTTGGGAGAACTAAAAAGTTAAAGACTTGAGTTTTTGTAAATACTCGTAAATAAATATTAAATCTGAGAAGACTAAGACTAAGACTTTTACGGATGTTTTCTGATAAAACTAGTCTGGTTCTTTCTGAAGACGATTGACACTAACAAAGTAATGAAAGAAGAAAATGCCCTACAAATGTTTTTTTTTTTTGCCGAAAAGTTTAACATAAAATTGAAGATTTAAGTATAACCTTTGAAGCTTGGAATTGGGGTGACGTGAGACACGTTGCAGGCTCGTATGGACATAGTTTCATAATAGCTTTTGCCCGCGGCTTCGCTCGCGTTAGAAAGAGACAAAAAGTAGCCTATGTCACTCTCCCTCCACCCCTTCAACTATCTCCACTTAAAAAAATCACGACAATTCGTCGCTCTGTTTTGCCGTGGATGGACAAACAAACAGACACATACACTTTCTCATTTATAATATTAGTATGGATGGATTGTTCTTTATCTTTTTAATATTCATAAAACTTGCTGTCTTAATGTATTAGCACTTCTTTTCTTGTTAAATTGCGTTATTTACGCAACGTCTATTTGTTTTTGGAAATTACTGAGTAATACTTACTAATTATTTTCATTTATAAGGATCATGTTTTTTACCAACCCTGGCTGGAGGCTTTACAGAGGCAATCCTACACTCTCATTTTGATCTTTTAATGTTTTCTGTTTGTACTTTCGTGTTAGTTAATAACTAATGAAAATGTGTTTTGTTTCATACTAATTTATAAAGTTTTTGATCGAATTTTTATTTTTTTTTATTTTTTAAATATCATAAATAATGAAAATGTATACATATTATTATAATTATATTAACCATTATCTTAAACTATTAACTGTTTCATATATTAATAGGTAAGGAGCCTGTGTGGTGACGGGTTAAGAATTTCACCACCCCCTTTCTTCCCGTGGGTGTCGTAGAAGGCGACTATGGGATATGGGTTAAATTGTGGCGTAGACGAGAGGCTGGCAACCTGTCACTGCAATGTCACAGTTTCGTTTTCTTTCAACCCCTTATTTGCCAAGAGTGGCACTGAAGCTTTAGTAGTTTTATGTGTTCTGCCTACCCCTTTATGGGATACAGGCGTGATTGTATGTATGTATGTATATTAATAGGTATTTCCTTCACATTGAAAATAAAACATAGTAGCTATTATTGCAAAAGGTTTGCTGCTATCATCTATTAAGTTTATCCTGTAAGTAATCTAGAATATAAAATGTCCGACCTATATTCAAGATCTTAATCTGTCAACGTCTGCAGGCGTGAATAAAACTTTAAAACTCGTCCTATAAAAGTTACGCAAAAGTTACTGAACAATTTTAATGAATAATCTGAAGCGGACGACAACTTGGCGATTAAAAGAGTCCAAGCCTGCTATTCTTAGCCGTTTAAAGCCTTAAGCTTTGGAAATACCAGGGTAAGATGATCTTAATATGTAGTCTTTTCAGTTTTTAATCCCCGACGCAAAAATGACGGGATGTTATAAGTTTGACGTGTCTGTCTGTCTGACAGTCTGTCTTTCTGTCTGTTTGTCTGTGTGGTTGTCTGTCTGTGGCATCGTAGCTCCCGAACGGATGAACCGATTTAGATTAGTTTTTTTGTCTGAAAGCTGAGTTAGTCGGGAGTGTTCTTAGCCATGTTTCATGAAAATCAGTCTACTATGTCGCGGACGGTGTTTTTTCAAAATTTTAATTTTGTGGTTAGTGTAGTATAACCTCAAAAGTGATTCGTAGCATTTTCAAAGGTTGACATTGACATACATATACTTTTCAGAAACTAAGTAGGAGCAGCATTTAAAACTACATTAAGGTATAATTTGATATTGAAACGGAACTTAGTAATCACGTATAACTCAGTTTTTAACACACCTCCGACGTTTCAAGGACGGCATTGTCCCCGTGGTCACGGAGCAGACTGGCTAAAATTAAATTTTGGAAAAACCCCCGACCGCTTCATAATGGACCGATTTTTATGAAACATTGCCGATTTTTTTTTTATCTGAAAGTTGAATTTTCAAGTTTGTACGAGATTTTCAAAATTTCAAACCTAATGCGGAGGCTGAAGATGTTGATTTTAAAAGCTGAAATTTTGCAAAAAGGCAATGCATTCTGCAATGACTAAGGGTAATTGATTGATAACTATTAGGTTTGCTAATTCCAGAAAGTGTTTTTTTGATCCACCCTACTCTTTATTATAATAAAACAATATCAGTTGCTTTATAAATGCTATGAGAATAACACTCACTTTTAATAAAGGAGCTAGAAACTCGTTAACCCCGTCGCCACCATTACACTGAACTATTCCGGTATCTACCGGTACTGTAATACCGGTACCGGGCCCGGTACCGGCCACAATAGCGTCCGTTGATGAGTTTAAAAGTTGTTGAGTTTCAATTGTTTTGTTGTCTTTACACAATGGGTCTGTAATGTTGCTAGAGTTTCAAGATTGGAGTTGTGGATCTGGAGTTTCAGTCGGTAGTATAAAATATTGGTTTGTTTTGAGGAAGAAAGTTAAGAAATATGTTAATTAATGTTATTGGGTGCACGTTATTTAGGTACATTGTATCATTTATAGCACGCCAAGAACAATGATATTTAAAATTTTTTAAAAACCACAATCACCGAGTAAATAATTTCACCACCCCCTTTCTTGCCGTGGGTGTCGTAGAAGTCGACTGACATATCGTTTTCTTTCAACTCCTTGCCAACAGTGGCACTGAAACTTGAGTGGTTTCCTGTGCTCTGTCTGCCTCTGAGATACAGAGGTTTGTATATATGTTGAGTTGAGCGTTGCGAGGGTTTCAAGGCACGAAGGTTAAACAAACATTGCCACTCAGTGAAACACTAAATTTTTCACCACACCAACACGAACAAAATACTGACTATAAAACAGCCAACTAAATCAAATCCATTAATTTATCCAATATAATATATAATGATTACCTAAATTCTACCAGTGTGCTTAAGACATCAGGTTAAAATTTGTATGAAATTACTTTGCACTCTTGTGGATAAAATGCAATTTTGCTATCTATTTTCGAATAGCAAGGTAAGCCTTTAACAATTGGTGTGGTGAAAAGATAATTTGTATTCTATTGATTAAATATCAATCACGCGCAGCATTGCTGCAGTAGGTGTCAAATTGTTTAGACTTCAGCGACATAGAATTTATGAAAGCATGAATGCTTGTCCAGATATTTTAGTACATTCAGTGCGGCACGGGACCCAGTCAACCGTGAACGGGTTAAACATCTAGGCCGCCCCGATATATCGATGCACTGGCAGCGACGGACTATACGACGCGTTTATAATAAACGCCTTGTGTACTTATTCATAACTAAATATACTATGTAGGGAACTAAAAAATAGTTATTTGTTATACAAGGGGGCAAAGTTGTATTTTAACGCCGAGTTTGGAATTGAAAAACGAGCAAGTGAAAGGATTCTATAGTTGAACCACGAGCGAAGCGAGTGGTTTAAGAATAGAATCCTGAACTTGCGAGTTTTTTAACACACGAGAAGTAAAATTATACATTTGCACCCGAGTGTAACACAAAACTTTTCCCCTCACTATAGCGAGGAAACTATAACGCAAAAAATGCGTTTATCACTGCTTCCAGTAGTTCCACAGGTGGTAAATCATCTTTATTACTAGATGCACCTACATTTATCAATTTTAAAGCAGTTAATTTGACGTTATTCAAGGTCAAATTACTTTACCCACTAGTGGATAAAATGCGTTTTTACCCGCTGGTATTAAAGGACAAAACACGTGTTCTCGAGCTAGTGAGGGGAAAAATCTAAAAATCTAAATTCGTAACTAAATAATATATACCTACTATGTAGGGATTTTTTTTAAGATGCAACAGGAGGGGCCAATGTTCCATACAAACGCTCTCGACTATTTCCTCCCTGGTTTTTGATGCTAGAGCAATGATTTTTTGTTATTTTTTTTGATGCTTTGATTTTTAAAGACGCTAGATCGCCCATCAAAAATTTCCAAAAACGGCCTTTGTCATGATGGCGCAAAAAAGGTGAGATATTTAAAATTAAAACTATGGAAACGGATTATATCGCGTATAATGAATTTACAATGGGGATGAATTGTAAATTCATTATACGCCATATAATCCGTTTCGTAACGGAATGGGAAAACATTGGGACAATTATATTCTCCTATTAGGATGAAAGATCTTGCGATTCTGAGAGGAAACCACATAAAAATTTACAAATCCAAAAACAATGGGGTGGACAACTTTGAAAAAATGGCCCACGTCTTGGTGCGACAGCATCTTTTCATACTTACGATGGGGTCAACCCCAAAATCACACTGAAAATCTCAGTACAAAGTGACACATTTTCATTGCTCTCGCGTGTACGTACACTACATAAACATCGTGGAAATTGTAATTCCATCTCCGCAGCTGCGTAAGTGCGCTTCTTTGTAAGCGGGCCGCGGGGGAAATAAGCCATTACTGTATGTTTAGGTAGGTATAGTATATATATACTATACCTGCCTATACTATGGGAATATATAAAGAAAACTTTCAAGAGATTTTGCTGTGAGAAAGTGTGCGCACTGCACTACAGTGGCACTACACCTTGTAAAACAAAGTCGCCCGATGCGTCTGTGTGTACAGTGTGACCAATAACCTAACCACATATTTAAAATTTTGCAAAACCCCAGACCGCGACATAGTGGACCGATTTTCATGAAACATGGCTAAGAACACTCCAGATTAACTCAGCTTTCAGACAAAAAAAAAACTAAATCTAAATCGATTCATCCGTTCGGGAGCTACGATGCCACAGAAAGTCACACACACACAGATAGACAGCCAAACAGACAGACAGACAGACGAACCTATTTAGATTTAGTTTCTTTTTTGTTTGAAAGCTGATTTAGTCAGGAGTGTTCTTAGCCATGTTTCATGAAAATCGGTCCACTATGTCGCGGTCGGGGTTTTAAAAAAAAAAAAAAATTATATTACAAATTACATGCACATTCATTAACATTAAATGAATTTATTTAAGTTTAAATTCTACGAAATAATATTTCAAATAGTTGGAGTTTATTTTCATTACATTTTGTGTATTTATATTGGATTCGTCTGCAATTGAATTAACTCTAAATAAACAGTTGTTTTAAAAGCTACATTTGAATACCTAGAATTTCAATCCAATCTGGTATATTTTAACTCTCGTTAAAACACAATAAAGTAATTGCTTAAAACTTCGTATAAAAACACCGAATGATATTCATTAAGTTTTTATTCAACCAGCGCGAAATAAAAATGGAAATAATAATTTAACAAATTCAATTATGTAGGTAGGTAACAGAAGTTGTAGCGACAGCGGGTTCAATTTGCCAGCGAACGAAATTTATTTGGCCTGTCCAGTTGGTAATTAGTTTATCAAACTGTTCGCAGTTCCAGGTATTGTTGTAGCCGTGAACAGCGCGGCCACTTGGAACAAACGCGCGTAGTTCGCAATTTATGGATGGAAGTTTTGAGGTAGTTTATACTGCTTTTCTAAATTGCTTTTATTTTAGCAGCGATTCTAGCTGCTGTAGTAGGCATTTGTAATTGATATCTTTTGACTATAAAACTCCCGTGAGACTCATACATATTTAAAAATATTTTAAGCGGGTTACTCACGTATTAAGTCGATATAGCGTTCGACATGTTTCGGTTCAATTTCGAGAACCTTTCTCAAGAAAGCGGGGTCGCTACTCTTGAGAAAGGTTCTCGAAATTGAACCGAAACATGTCGAACGCTATATCGACTTAATACGTGAGTAACCCGCTTAAAATATTTTTAAATATGATATCTTTTGATTTTAAAAATTATACCATTTCATACATATAGAGCTACAAAACCTTATCAACATTTACTCACGTCCTCCGTAAAAAAAACAGTTGATATAATTTTATTTTTAGTGATTTGATGGGCATAGACGTTGTAAAGCTGGTATCTTTATACATATTGATATATGGCCTTACGATAACCTTAATCGTCCAATCTAAAAGTTCGAAATAAATACTTTCAACACCTCGGTGTAGCAGTATAGGTTATTGCCTAGCATCTGCCAGCATAGCCGAAATGACAGCTAGACGCCTATGGAATGGAAACAGTCTGGCTCTGTCGCGTCAGTACGGAAGAGGTATAGATATAACATAGCTGCAATGACGATAGTATAGTAAGCGTTTGGGCACTTGGATACGTACCCTGGTGACAACGCAAATAATGCGACGAAATCGATAAGCATTTTCGCTGCGACTTACACGAAATTTTTACTGCGTTTTCTGACGCAATACTCAGTCTGCCTATACGTGTGTAGTTTCCTAGTATTGTTCGTGACGGGTTGTCAGCTAATGAAATGTTTCGACGGCTAGAGTTATTTAGTCTCGCAATCGCTATCGGACACATGCTAGTATAATAAATAAATAATGTAGTACAGTACAAGTAACGGCTCAGCCACGACATTGGTCTAAGCGCGACAGCGGTGAGCGGCGACCATACATTGGAGCGAGACACAGCGATGGGACTTTTCATTCGGGCGTATGGCTGCCGCTCACCGCTGTCGCGCTTAGACCAATGTCGTGGCTGGGCCGTAAGTGTATGTAGCTACAAAATTTCAGAATAAACCAGCGTTTTTATCAGACAAACGTCAGTCTGTCTATAAAATTATGTGTAGTTGTAGTTATACCTTATTGTCCATGGCAGGTGGCGGTCTAATCAATTATTATAGTGAAGTACTTCTACAAGTATGTTATTGAAAAACTAGCTTTTGCCCGCGGCTTCGCTCGCGTTCAATTCGAAAAATGGGGAATGCTTCATACAAATTTTCACCCCCTATTTTAGGGAAGCGGGGGGTTAGAAAGAGACAAAAATTGTCCTAGGTTACTCTTCGTCCTTTCAACTACCTCCACTTAAGTTTATACGAATATTATACAGCTTTAATGGTGATTGTACCATTACCGTTGAGAATCTCGCAATCATTACGAATATTGTCATCGCAAATTAAATATAATCCCCGACCCAATTAAGTTTTTACCTGCGGCGTCTCATTAACTACGGACCCATTACCGTGTTATGGCTAATTAGTACTCAGCATAAGTGACATTTTATGTCACAAGGTACCAGTGACGGCTGGTGAAAATTTTTGCTAGGCAACACTGAGCAAAATGACACCTATCTTTACATTAGGTACTTTACTAGTAATCAATTTTAGGCAAGCCGGTGGGAATCGGCTTGTATGGACCAGCCGCTGCTGCTGCAAGGTACCGCAATGTCGGTTGTCAATTAGACCGATTTATTATTTAAGCTTTTATGAATATAGCGCCTTAATAACAAAGGATAATGAGTACCATTTTGATTGGGAAAGTGTGCGGGTCTGTCTGTTTGTCCGTCTTTACGGAAAAATGGAGCGATGAATTGAGATGTTTTTTTTCTCTTTGTCTTTTTCTGACTCCCCACTTCGTTAAAATGGGGGGTGGAAGTTTGTATGGAGCTTGCAGTTTGCAGTCCGCATTTTTAAGCGATCGAAGCCGCGGGCAAAAGCTAGTATGCATTTATTTTTACGAAAATGCTTAACGTTTTTACGCAAATAGTTTAAAATGTTGGAATATTTTCGTACGAATTGGTGAAATTTCGGTTCGCCGGTCGTTAAAAAGGATTTATAACTTTGTTTGAGCTTCGATGTTTGCTTTTTTCAATATTTGAGTTTTAAGCAGAGGCTAGTTAGATTTTTCAGCAATTCCCGTCAACTTTGTACAAAAATTAAGGGAAAAGTTAAATTTGTTTTTATTAATTCCTATTTTGTTACCAAGATTTTGTTGATTAATTGAGATTTTATTAAGTTTTATTTCGTCATTAAGGTTCTCTAGTATCTATATTTTCTTAATTATAACAATTATCCTGTATATATCTTACGAAAGTCGAATTATATTACTTAATGTTGGTAACAAAATAGGATCAATTAAAATTTGCTGACGTGGCATTGTACAAAGTTGACGGGAATTGCTGTTTTATATTTTAAGTACCTAACTCGAATATGAAAAGTCCTACTCACTATCGACCTAACCATACCAATGTCACTTTTGACACCGTTTTTCAGCAGGGGATCGATTTTTCAATTTCGAACGCACGTATTCCCCGTTCGAAAGTCTGTGGAAAACGACGTAATGCTATTTTTGAAAAAGGACGACTAGTAATTTTAAAACTAGTGGTAATGACCACTCGTTTTCGATTCTGTTAGTAGAATTTAAATCGCTAGTAGTGGAGATATTATTGAACGAACTTCACGAATCGAAGCAGAGATTCAAAAATCGGCCCCCTGTTCTCAAAAAGTTTGTACAAAAATTAAGGAAAAAGTTAAATTTGTTTTTATTATTCCTATTTTGTTACCAAGATTTTTTTGATGAATTGAGATTTTAGTAAGTTTTCTTTCGCCTATACTTTTATAATTATAACAATTTTATTCTCCTGTCTCTCATGAAAGTCGACTTATATTACTGACTATAATGTTGGTAACAAAATAGGATCAATTAAAATTTGCGGACGTGGCCAATGTACACACTTTTTGACAATTGCTCTTTCACAAGTTCAAGTCTAGGCCAGTAAGAGGAGTGGTACAACATCCAGTTTAAATACTTTTCTGTGAAAGGAATACATGGTATTTCTATAATTTTCAGCAATTACCAGTTTCAATAATTAAAACATTCTCTCAGTGTTTAATAATTTAATTATCATTAACAAACCGGATCCCGGTAATAAAGGGTAAATGGGCCGGTGTTTGGACACTGATTCCGACATTTTATTTATTAATCAAATTTACATTTTACAAAACTTTTGGAAATTGTCGTTTGTTGAGACTTCAATAGGATTGCCGGTCTTAATAGCTTTGACTTGGAATAATTGGGGAAATAGAAAAGGTGAATGATTTATTTGAATCATTTGTCATAGCATAATGTTCAAAGACTTTGTCTAATAATTAGAGAGCGGATTTCAGGTAGCGATTTAAATATTAATAAGGATGTGACTCGCATTATTTATAATTTTTTCTACATACGAAAAAATGTATCGAAACATAAAAGTAAAACCCTTTTTAACCCCCGACGCAAAAACGAAGGGGTGTTATAAGTTTGACGTGTCTGTCTGTCTGTCCGTCTGTCTGTCTGTCTGTCTGTCTGTCTGTCTGTCTGTCTGTCTGTCTGTCTGTCTGTTTGTCTGTTTGTCTGTCTGTCTGTGTGTGTGTCTGTCTGTGACATCGTAGCTCCCGAACGGATGAACCGATTTAGATTTAGTTTTTTTTGTCTGAAAGCTGAGTTAGTCGGGAGTGTTCTTATTGGGTGCTTTTATGAATATTGGGCAAAAAATATAACGATAATAAATAAAAAAAACGGTTTTTATTTTTTTTAATACTTTATTTATTTCAGTTCTTCTTCTTTAATATTTATTTTGCGCATTGCACAGTAAATAGGTACTTCTATTACGATTCAAAGAATAGAAAAATGAAAATAATTCGCTTCCTGTATACAAAATCCTTTATTTAGAATAAAATACTTTAAGTGTAGTTTGTTGCAAAAATAACATTAATTTAAGCTAATTATTTAGCGAAGTTTGCGGTGTGCGACGTGATAATAATAGATTGTAAGACTTTATTGCAAACCACATGACATGTATAATAACCTAACCATAAAATTAAAATTTTGAAAAAACCCCCGACCGCGACATAGTAGACCGATTTTCATGAAACATGGCTAAGAACACTCCCGATTAACTCAGCTTTCAGACAAAAAAAAAACTAAATCAAAATCGGTTCATCCGTTCGGGAGCTACGATGCCACAGACAGACACAGATCAGGGGCCCGTTTTTCGAAAGGTACAAGCCTTGTATTACAAGTGCGCGAACTGTCAAATCGTATGGGTTGTCATGGAAACACATTTGTAATACAAGGCTTGTACCTTTCGAGAAACGGGCCACTGATGATTCAGATATACTAACATAATTGAGTGCAAGCAAAACTAGTCGATGTAAGCACGTCAATAATTTACCGATTAGTTACTTTTGAAGACTTAACTTAACATTTTGTTTAGTTACTCAGAAATGCCAAGAGTCAAATCCAGAACCTAACCACAAAATTAAAATTTTGAAAAAACCCCCGACCGCGACATAGTAGACCGATTTTCATGAAACATGGCTAAGAACACTCCCGACTAACTCAGCTTTCAGACAAAAAAAACTAAATCAAAATCGGTTCATCCGTTCGGGAGCTACTATGCCACAGACAGACACACACACAGACAGACAAACAGACAGACAGACAGACAGACAGACAGACAGACAGACAGACAGACAGACAGACAGACAGACAGACAGACAGACAGACAGACACGTCAAACTTATAACACCCCTTCGTTTTTGCGTCGGGGGTTAAAAATAGTCAGTAAAAAGCTTTCCCCTCAAATTATTTTATATGCCAAAGTGTCATTTACCTAAGCCGCGTGTAGGCGTAAGTATAATGGAATCATAATGAAGGAACAGATTGAAGGCTTCGTAATCAAAACCAGAGTTTATCTAAGGTTAAATAAATCTAAAGGTGGTTTTCCACCAGCACGGCGTGAATGGGCAGAGCGGAGAGGGAATTGAAATTTGTATGGCAAATTTTCAATTCTCGCAAAGCGCATCTTCCTTCGGTGGAAATAGTAAAGATTGACTGGGATTTGTGGGACTTTAATTGAGATATTTGTTAGTGTAAAAATGAACTGTATTGCTTCCGATTTAAAGTATAAATTAACTCTGATGGTAGTTTTCCACCGGCAGGGCGAGACGAGAAGTGGCTTAGCGTGGAGAGTGGATTGATGTGGATGTGTGGGACGTGAATTGAGATATTTGTTAGTGTAAAAATTTACCGTATTGCTTTCGACATAGAGTATCTTATGAAACCTACAAGCTGCGCCAGGCACGCGCGAGCTCGCGATTGACATTGATGTCCATCGCGAGCTCGCGCAGGTTCGCGATGGCTATTAATGCCAATTTTTCGTGGAAAAGGGTCTGGGCGATTTCAATTCCCTCCCCGCTCTGCCCATTCACGCCCTGCCGGTGGAAAACCACCTTAAGGGCCCAAAAGATGCGTGGGTGCCTTGAAAATGTCACTAAGTGATATTAAAAAGTGATACTAATTTGCAATTTAAACCAGCTCGTTTTCGTTGGCCAAAATATACTTGCGTGGGACCTTTAAATATCACAAAGCGCGCAATTAGACATTTCTTGGAATTCAACGAGGCAACGGCTGTCAATGTCAAAGATAGGTACTTTATTATGTTTTAAGACGATAAAGGGGCGAATTCTCCATACAAACGCTCTCAACTATTTCCTCCCTGGCTTTTGAAGATAGAGCAATGATTTTTTCAACACAACATTATTTTTTTTTTTATCTGTGTCGGACCGTTTTGATTTTTTTAATATTCTTTTTTTAAAGACCCTAGAGCCATTCAAAAATTTCCAAAAACGGCCTTATGGCCTTATGGCGCAAAAAAGATGTGGTAGGTATTCAAAATTGGTAACATTTAACCAAAAAAACTAAACGATCCGACACAGATTATTTCATTGTAATTCTGATTCTTAAATTTCGTTACGATTGATTAAGTTTTGGAGGAGGTAACGGTCGAGAGCGAGAGTCCTTTCCATTTTAGCATTTTCGCTCCTGTAGCGTCTTAAACGGGCGACTCACGTGTTAAGTCGATTTAACCCACTTAACCCTACCAGGTGTTATAACACCGATTCTTTTTTTTTAATTTTTCTTGTGGGTAGGTGACAATATATAAACATATCCCGAAAAATCCGGGGGTACGATTTTTTGCATTTAGGGTTATCTGGGATAACGTTCGACATGTTTCGATCCATTTCCTAGGATCTTTTTCAAGAGTAGCGACCCCGCTTAAAATATGTTGGAGTCTCACGGGAGTTTGATAGGGGTAAAAAAATAATGTCTGATTGTAAACAGAGTAACTTTATTTGTTTCAGGTATGGAATCAATTTGTAGAAAAAAACAACGCGCAACGTATTCGAAGCATAAGGATCGAAGAAAAAATCTATACATTTCTTGGTGAAATTTGCTTGACGTCATACCTACCTATAAGTATAACATTTTATCTTTATTTTGCCTTCAGAAATGCGTACTTAAAATCTTTCGGTGTCTTTATGTTACACCGTGTATATTGAATATATAGAATGGAAAAGAGAATGAAAGATCAAAGGAGATTAGAGTATTACTTGTAAATCAGTCAAAACAAAATACAATTTTGTAGAAACCACTTATCTTGCAAAAGCCAAATCTCAGTATTGTAAACAAGGGTACACAGGCGACATCTGGCGACCATTCATCAGCACTCCGAGACAAGCGTCCATAAGGAACCCTTTCGGATTAGCGCGGGCTTCAGACGTAACTCTTTAATTTATTGTGTCACGTAGGCCCGGGAGCCATACAAAAGGAAAGTGCATAGTAGTATAACACAGCTTTCAAATAAAAAAAACAAAATCGAAATCGGTTCATCCGTTCGGGAGCTACGATGCCACAGACAAACACACACACAGACAGACAAATAGACAGACAGACAGACAGACAGACAGACAGACAGACACTTCAAACTTATAACACCCCGTCGTTTTTGCGTCGGGGGTTAAAAAAGATTGAAGAAGCTGTATGTGTGAGCCAGTGTCTCTGTAAGTTAGAGAACTCGCTCTAAGCTTGATAAACTTAAATTGTTATATCTCACTGCTGGTCCACAGTATAATAAAGAGTACTATCGTACAGTATGGCTACTCCCGCTCCCCGCTGAAATGCCTGACTCCTCGGTTACCTGACAGTTACCGTCTGTCAAAAACGCGAACAGTCGACCTGTCATATCTCATTCATGCAAGCATGGTACGCGTTCACCTACACGAGCCTAGAATGTGTGCTAGGAACGCACCTCTTTCATATATTTGATCGCCAGTATCCGAAGATGGGGCTGGGCAAAGGCCTCCCTCTCTTTCTTCCAGGCATTTAGGTCGACCTGAACACCAAATTAGCCAAATAAATAACAAAAATAAGTTTTCAGGTCATTTTGCCATTTCTTGAAAAGTTTTCAAAGAAAACGTGCTTTGAAAACCGACAGAAAACTTCAGTAGTGAATCGGCCATTACGTTTAAAATTAATTATAGAAAATTTCACGAAAAAGTAGTTTTTAAAGTTGTTAAAATTAAATTAAATGGAGCTTAATGAAGATAATAACTTTTCCGAAGTTCTACGTGTAGCGGCAGTATTTATCCGAAAACCATTAACCAAGGAAGCTGGAAGCAAGAACCTAGTAGAATCTAGTGAGGTTTCACTCGGCTATAATATTTTCAGAGAATTATTTTAAAATTTTAGAGGTGTGCACAATTCTCTTTATACGATTTGATTTTTAAGAGCTCGTCAAAAAGTTGCCGGACGGGATGCCGGGACGCCGGACTATAATAATGAGGCCAATGTTATCTTTATGAAATAAATTATTATTTGTTTCTCCGTTTTAAAACTCTCGGATCTTTCGAGCCCGGTCATTTATATGGCGTGCGTGGGGGTATAGATCCAACACTTAGAAGCCGTTTTATCTCCAAACTTCTTTGATGTCATCAATGTCATATAGAACGACTGCCGGGACCCATTCACAGGTACATGAACAGATACCTGCGGGCTTAATATTATTATTATAAGCAGCCTCATGTTTAATCAGTATCATGCCGTGTTAAGTCTAGCCGCTCGAGCACTCCTATATGCCTGAGGACGGGTCTCCTAAATGGCCTGAAACATGTCGCAACAGTCGCTTTGGTATCTCAGATATATTATCATCTGATGGGTCTGTACTCACTTTATTCCGTCTAAAGTCTAAACAGTTTGATAAAGTCTTAAAGCTTCCAAAAACTTCAGTAATTTCCAACACTAAACCTGGCACGTCTAGCCAGTTAGTCTCACGCTGTAGTCGCAAGCTTGTGTCTAAGTTTTAGGCATAACTTAGGATTTACAACGGCTTTAAACAAGCTTATGGCTTAGTACGGTATATTATAATCACAGTATGGGATAAAATAAGTGTTGAAACTTTGGCAAAATGGTTGGATTCTGGTAATAATGTTCAATTATGAACATCTTATAATTATAACAAATTAACGACATGGGTGTCTTGTTTGACGTGTCTGTCTGTCTGTCTGTCTGTCTGTCTGTCTGTCTGTCTGTCTGTCTGTCTGTCTGTCCGTATTTCTGTCTGTCTGTCTGTCTGTCTGTTTGTCTGTCTGTCTGTGTGTGTGTGTGTCTGTGGCATCGTAGCTCCCGAACGGATGAACCGATTTAGATTTAGTTTTTTTTTTGTCTGAAAGCTGAGTTAGTCGGGAGTGGTCTTAGCTACGTTTCATGAAAATCGATCTACTATGTCGCAGTCGGGGGTTTTTTCAAAATTTTAATTTTGAGGTTAGGTTAGTTCTCTCTTTGTTAATGTGTGCTGTGTAATACATAATTAGAAATTAGTGAGTGTGCACGGGAAAACGTCCTACTTTGTCGATTTGCTACACTTGAAGCCGCTTTGTCGGTTTATTCATATAAAGATACAAGTAAATCTCACCTTAATGGTAACCGAAGTGGGACGACTTACTAAACACTCACATTAATAGGATATTCTTACACATATTAACTAAAGTATTCAGACAAGGATATACATAATTGAAAGTATAGCAATAGGTTCTTAAATATGTACACAGAGAACACAACCATAACTCAGGAAAAACATATCTCATGTTTATAAAAAAAATAACTGCCCTTACCCGGATACGAACCGAGGACCATCGACTTAGCAGGAGTAGGTGATCGGGCCCCCAACGGTAAACTAAAAAACTTTATATGTATAGTTTATACAGACCAAATTTACATAAACGGAAAAAAAGCACTGGATATTTACAAAACAACACTATACATACATATTATTTACAAAAGTTGTGTAAAATAAAACATTCATTGACATGACAGAACAAAAAATACGAAAAAATATGTACAAGGAAAAACAAAAGACGCGCGCTGGCAGCCGCGGCAACCGCAGCGTTCGTCGAACTGTAGGTTGAATAAAAATGCTAGGCTTTTCAACAGTCAGCAATTGTAACCAATTCATTAAACATAAATAACAAAAACCGGCCAAGAGCGTGTCGGGCCACGCTCAGTGTAGGGTTCCGTAGTTTTTCGTATCTTTCTCAAAAACTACTGAACCAATCAAGTTCAAAACAATTTTCCTAGAAAGTTTTTATAAAGTTCTACTACTATTGTGATTTTTTTCATATTTTTGGAACATAGGGTTCAAAAGTTAGAGGGGGGGGGACGCACTTTTTTTTCCTTTAGAAGCGATTATTTCCGAAACTATTAATATTATCAAAAAACGATCTTAGTAAACCCTTCTTCATTTTTAAATACCTATTCAACAATATATCACACGTTGGGGTTGGAATGAAAAAAAATATCAGCCCCCACTTTACATGTAGGGGGGGTACCCTAATAAAACACTTTTTTCCATATTTTATAAGATTATTTTGGCCTTTATCGTGGCAACACTCACCTTTTTGAATTGCTGTCAGTTGAATACTGACAGTCAGTCTGTCACCGAACGACTACCAGTGCACATCTTTCGCCAATTTTTTCGTTATTATTTTTCGCGCCGTTCAGTACCTAAAAGTACTACTGCCAAACATTAGATTAGCTAGAATCAGTGTGGTGTATCAGGTGAGGCGAGGAGACCGTCAAGTGGCAGAATCGAGGGCTAAGTTGAACGACTAGAGGTAACGGTTCTTAGCCTACTTTCTAGCGAGCTACAAAGGACAGCCAGAATCCAGCCCGAGGTCTTCAACGGTGACCAGCGATTAAGTCTCATCATCGGCGGGTCGAGAGGTAATCTTCGCGTTACACTTTTGCGCACACTTAGTCCATTTATCTAACTGCCTACCTGACTCCCTAAATCTGAACTGCCTGTCGTCCCCCAACTTTCTCGAATTTCCTACAGTCCACTCTATCGTTATTAAACAAATACCATTTACCGTCTCATCTCAATTAATTCCGGCATTGTCCCGTTTTGTAAACAAATATAATATTCATTTACACATTTCACAATACGCCATGGCACGTCAGTGGAACCGTGGGTCTGACGTGCGAGTTTTCAACAAAGCGTTAAGGGCCGTTCAATTGAGCCTGAATTTTTGTGATTTTCAGTAGAATACTCTTTTCATGTCAGCTTTTTAGTGCCACGCGTTTTGAAGTTATTTAGGAGCAGTAATTTTCTTACTTAAGGAGCTAGGTGCCTATGTAAAGGGAACTCATTAAGAAGCTACTACGAGTTGGTAAAATTCCTCTGCGCCACACATAAAGCGTTTTGATAGCGTAGCGTTAGCGGAGCGCAATGATAGCGGTGCGCCGGACGACCGCTGGCGTTCCGCTCGCAATCCGCGCTTGTTAGTTCCCGCCGGCGTCCGCTGGGCGCAACGCCAGCGTTCGTCCGGCGCACCGCTATCATTGCGCTCCGCTAACGCTCCGCCTACGCTCTCAAAACGCGCGTGTGTGGCGGAGCTTTAACAACTATGATAGTAAGATGCGTACGGTGCTTAAGGTGCTTAGGTGGTACTTTTCAGTGTTTTCTTTTGATAAACAATGAGTATTAAACTAACTTTTGCGTACATTATTCAATCCTAATTCTATGTTTATAGCAGTCATCACAAAGTAATAGGTGAGATGGAATATATGTATTTCTATTTACAATACAAACACTGTAACTTTTATTGGCCTAAGATAATGTAAAAATACTTATGTAAGTTGAACGGCTGTTGTTCAGTTGTCATACATACCGATAAATAAATAAATAAAATAAACACTACCACAAGTCTACAAAAAATATTATTAAATTGCATATCGTCCACAAGAGACGACGCAATGATTTTAATAACATTTTTGAGTTGTTTTCTCGTTTCAGTTCCTTGGTAGAAAATATTTTTTATGCCAATTTTGGAAAAAGAAAAAAAAAATAAACAAAGCATAAGGCCTGCCTGATGGTAAGCAGTCACCTTAGCCTATGGACGCCTGCAACTCCAGAGGTGTACCTATTAAATTTAATTTTTAAAATTTCAATCATGGCAAGGAAGGTTTTTTTTACCAACTCCCATGCCCACCCAGCAAAGGTTACATCTATAAAATAACCAGATCCCACGGTCCATTAGGACCAATGACCGGGCGTTAACGGCCCAACTTGCCGGGAGACCGGGAGAGGGCCGGCCCTTCGGGGACTTCTTGCGCCGGATTTGCGGAGGTGTGCTCTGAATTTGTAGCTTGTCAGCCTTTTAAGGGTTTTGGTAAACGTGGTGTCTTTATAGCGCATTTGGTTATATTTTTTACAAAAACCTGTACATAAATAAATAAATATAAGGACGTTCTTACACAAATTGACCGAGTCCCACGGTAAGCTCAAGAAGGCTTGTGTTGTGGGTACTCAGACAACGATATATATAATATACAAATACTTATATACATAGAAAACATCCATGACTCAGGAACGCTCATCATACAAATAAATGTCCTTACATGATTGACAATTAATGAGACTGAGCAGGATCAACATTTAGACGTGTTAGCAAAATATTAAATAGCACTAAATAACGAGACCGCATCTAAAAGTTAGAATTTGATGCATACATTTCCTAGATATATTGCGAAACTGCAATGGCCATTGGAACCATTTCGTGGCAAATATTATGTACCTACGTATCTTTTTGTATTATGTGTAAATAATTTATGTTGTCACTAAACTTGTCTCGAATAAATGATTTCTATTCTATTCTATTCTGTTCTAAATTTAAAATTGAAGTGAAAAAGCAGCTAGCTTAATCGGTTACCATTAAAGTATGCGTTAGACTTTATTTGTTATCATTTCTAAAATAAGTTACCAAAATTATGCAATCATTTAAGTAATTCATATCACAAATACAGCGATTTATAATAAGTGAATGAATTCATTAATAAATTCGCCATGCACTTTCGCAGCTTCATAGTACGTTACAATACTATTTCAAGCGAGGTTGATAAAAATATAATACAATTCAATACCTGTTTATTCTAACCTGAATGACAATAATGTAACTTCTAGTGCCTACAGGAATATTCTATTCAGGATTCGCAACGAGCAAACTGCTATCATTGCCCGCGACGCCCTTTGCATATCTAAATCGCGTTACTATGTACATGGAATATATAATATATCGTAGCTATATCATTATTCTTTATTTGAAACAATTTTCTATTCATTTGATACTAAATTAGATTTCATACTGACTAAAGAAAAATGCTATAATGATATGGACACAGATGTCTTATATACCATAAATCAAGCAAACGTATCTACTTAGCGTGTCAAATGAACTCAGTAAAATCCACTGAGTAAGTGCGTAGCCTGTGTGGTGACGGGTTAAGAATTTCACCACCCCCTTTCTTCCCGTGGGTGTCGTAGAAGGCGACTATGGGATATGAGTTCAATTGTGGCGTTAGGCGAGAGGCTGGCAACCTGTCACTGCAATGTCACAGTTTCGTTTTCTTTCAACCCCTTATTTGCCAAGAGTGGCACTGAAGCTTTAGTAGTTTCATGTGTTCTGCCTACCCTTTTATGGGATACAGGCGTGATTGTATGTATGTATGAATGTATGAAATTGTCCGTCTTTACTTTAATCGCAGCTTGCAGCATTCGGGCGTCAATTTTTGTAAGTTGAAATCAACAAAAACATTAAAAATGCCTCGTTACGTGATATTTAACTGCAACAACACAAAAATTATGAACAATCAAGGGCCTGAGACATATTTAAAATCGCAGGCAAGTAACAACTAGAAGTAATTATATTTATATAAGTCTGTCTTTTATATATTATATAGTACGAGTATATAGTATTCATTCAATTTAAATGTAGTTTTGTTAATTTATCATTGATGTCACGATTATATTTGTCTCTGTTACTTAGCTATTAATTTTCCTGCACCAACATATTATGTCTCTGTTTAACTCAATGGTTGACTGGTAGAGAATGCCTTTTGTACATGTTTCTTTGTTGTGCAATAAAGTTTAAATAAATAAATAAATAATTACACTATTTTTATTTAGATAAAGATAAGATAGATAAAGATAAAAATCATTTATTGTATAAACCATTCTACATATCGTCCCATTACTGCAAATACCGACTATGTGCAAAAAAGTGATTTTGAGATAATACGATTTTAATGTTTGAAGGTACGATTTCATATGAAAACATGAAAAAAATTACTATTTGTATACAGCATTCTACAGCCCGTATTGTCTTGTTTAATACTTAATCGTAAAAAATATCCAGGCTGTATTTGATTGCCGATAAAACTACGATTTAAAAAAAATAGTAGCAAACTTAGTTGGTTTTTCCTGTAGAAATAAAAATTTGTATATTTCTCTTATTAATACATATAAAGCAGTGTTTCCCTTTGATTAAGCTTTGCTTTTCATACACTTTACTTATGATTTGCAAAAAAAGAAAAAATATACAAAAGTTTTGAACTTATTTCAAAATATATTAAATATTCTCAATGACATAGGCGGTTTTAGCTGCAGGAAATATAGCTGCTCTAATTTTATGTTACAAAACTTCACTTATCATTGTTAATTAAAGTGGTACATTTGTAACAAAAAGTTTTTTAACATTACTAACCATTAATAATACTTTATTTGAGGTTTTGAAGGATTATTCTCAAAAAAAAATTTTTGAAAAAAATCCTCTTCAATCGGTTTTAGGAGATTTTTCACAAAATACTTTAACCGATTTCAGTAAAATTTAACAAGAAGTAACGCAATAGCATTCTCTTGAAATAACAAAAAGAATTTTACAAATCGGTTAATGCGTTTTTGGGTAATAGCATAATATGCATAGGTACTTACTACATACTAGTTCACTGTCGCGGCAATCTGAAGTCCGCCATAATTTATGTCCAAAATTTCACTATCTACACTGTTACATTTAATATAGGTAAATAGTTTTTGTACGCTCAATAACCTGAAGTAATAGTTTATTTAAAGTTTTGTAGTAATCATTTACGCCAAAGTCACTAAAATGTAGGCGTAGATGAGGTAATAAGTAAGAAAAAGTAATGTGTAACGGTAATTACATAGGTTTCTGGGGTGATTTAAAGCAATCATGTTTGCAATATTCCTACGCCCCCAGTTACACGCAGTGTTTTTCATCACACTTGCAATAAAAAGATAAAAAAGTATTTATGGTAGTCCAAAATACAAATTTAAACACTTTAAACAAAAGTTTTTTCTTTTACTTCTAATACGCCTGCGTGCGATTGCACACTTACTGCGCAAGAGTGATAAAAAGTTATTAAACAACATCTTCATCGCTGGTGGAATTCGATACAAACACTCTGTAACACGGCTGACAATGCTAGACTAACTAGGTATTAAGTGATTGGAAGCACTCATGGTACTATTTAATTATGATACCTTTGTCAAAAAGTCTGCGTAAGTCCATTTTCTTGAACGCAGAGATAGCTAGTTGTTTATCGAGCTTTAGACCAAGATAGATATATGGTATGATACGTTAAGAGGTTTGAGGTGGTTCTATTGAACTGGAGTTCAATTTGTGGCGTTGATTTCCTTGCCTTGTGCTAAATTTAGATCTCGACATGACTTAAGCCTGGTGCCCATTAAGCTCGCCGAGTCGAATCTCATTAATTCGCCTTCTGCATTTCTTATGAAACTACGTCCATTAGCGACGCGTCGAATCGGATTCATCGTTCATTGTAAATGTATGCAGGGCTCGATTCGACGCTGCTCGACTCCACCTAAGTGTCCTCAAGGCTTTATGCAGCCTTTGTGACAGAGATTTCATACCTAAAGAGTACCATGGGTGGTTTTAATCACTTACGCCGTGTCTTGCGTGGGCGACTACGCGCGACCGTCGCCGTCGCGTCTCATCGCATCGTCTACTTCCATATCGATAAGGTTTGATTTCGTATGCATCGCATCGCCGTCGCGAGACCATCGCGCGACCGTCGCCCACGTAAGCCATGACGTTAATACTGCAGTTGGTGAAGTGGTACACAGTTGTGACATCTGAAGTCTACTCGTACCGTAGGTATGCCAGTAAGTAAAGTAAAGTAAAGTTTATTCATAATTAACTGTGTACATAAGATGGTATGATATACAGGAAATACAGTACCTATCAACAGTTGCCTATTTCGAGCGTACTATATTCTTAAAAACTACTGACTATATTAGCTTACTGGCTAACTTACAATTATTACCCGGGATATTTCAGGTTACTTGCCAACCAGCTTAGGTTACCAAATTAAAATTAGTATGAAATAACTTTGCACTAATGCAATCCACAAGATTTTGTGGATAAAATGCAACTCTCTCGTCCGTTTTCGAAGAACTAATAGACTTTACCAGTCGGTGAAGTGGCGAAAAAGATTTGATTTAAATATAACACTGTAATTAGTAACGGTCATCGAAGTTATGAAACATAAAATTACACTAAATTCGATTCCTTCAGCTTAAACCGTTTGTGTTATTGTATTTTTAATCGATTTCAAAAAAAGGAGGAGGTTCTCAACGCACTTTTTGCTAATCACGAGAACATCATATGAAAAACGAAGCTTAATTTAAGACAAACAATGGTTTATATGTATAAAGAAGAGAAATATGCAAACATTTATTTCTACAGGAAAAACCAACTAAGTAGGTATTCGACTGTTTCATTAAATCGTATTTGATCGCCAACTAAATACATTCTGAATATATATACGACAAAGTAGTAAATAAAAAAATATAGGTTTTAAAATGCCATACACATAACGTACATTTCTTCATGTTTTTATATAAAACGTACCTTCAAACTTTAAAACCGCATTATCTCAAAATCGCCTATTTACACATAGTCGGTATTTGCAGTAATAGACCGTTATCCTTTCCTTTGTCATATCACATGCAAAACCAATTATAGTCCCTATACAACTTTTTGGTAGAATGACATTGCTGATGTTTGTAAACAAACATCTTCTGGAAAAACATCTTAAAGACATTTGGTGTATTTAGCCTGACTTAAAATAAAGAATTTTGTTGATAGTTTTATTTGCAAAAATCAAATATGTACACATTAAACTTTTTTGTAGAACATAAGATGGCTACTTTAACAAAATGTTAAAATGCAAAAAAACACTATACACCATTAAAAGGTTCTACTTGGCGGATAAAGCATAAAAGTTTATATTAAATATTCATATCACATTCTGGCAGTTTATAATGCAACAAATTGACTATTAAGTAACTTTATGCGAAAGCTATCTTTTGAATGCAGCGTCGTATCAACACATGGGTTTTAACATATTGTAGCCCTTGAAAACCTTATTCTATAGGTGCTAAAAACTCGATTTCGTCAAAAAGTCACTTAGTCGGTATTTGCATTAATGGGACGATATGGCGCCTTAACCTACGTTACAAGAACAACTTACTCTCTAAACATTTAAGGTACTAGATACTGATTACACCTAAAACCAGTTACACAAAGATAAACGCAAAAATAGATGGTGCATCAGTAGAACAAAAAAAAAATAAACAGGGATTGTGGAAGAAACATTGGCGCCTGTGTAGTGGCAACAAAAGGACGCCACTCAGCATATGCTATGATATGAGTACCACAGCGCTGGTCTTCCGTAGCGCCCCGGGTTGAGGGGTAGCTTTAGAACTATTACCTAGGTAATGGCAAATCTATAATATTGCAGAGCACAAGAACACAGATATTGAGGGGAACAGTTGTAGTTGGAAATATGCATACACAAAGATACTAGTTATCGAAACAGTTAAGGGCAGGTTTATATAAATTTTGAGATACTGACGTGACGGTTAGGGTTTAACTTTTATGTACCATTATTATTATGTATAAAAGATATATGAAAATAATATTTAATTATAATTGAAACTGTATATTTTGGTTTAATGAGGCAATAGAAAATACGTATAATATTATATTAATAAGAATCCACGGAACGCAGCGAGCACGGCATCTGCAGACTAAAAAGATATTTTTTAAATTTTAATTTAAAAGTGAATATAGACGTGGCATTACGAATAGGAGGAGGTATGTTGTTCCAGCATTTCGTAGCAGAGTAACGAAAACTGCCACGAAATGCTGCTGCACTGCCGTGTCTCGGACAGATTAGTCGAGTAGCTTCTCTGGTCGGGCGGGTGGAAAACTTTAATTTATTGTAGAGATACGGAGGTTGTTGATAATGGATCACACCGAAAAGCAGACAAGCAAAGTGCAAAGAACGTCGTGCATCCATTTTCAACATCTTACCGCTATTGAGATAGGGAGTGACATTTGATTTTCTCCTTCAGTTGTCTCATTTCTATAATCAGCTCGACAGCACGCGGTTCAAATAACCTGTCATTTGCTCGAAAATACTTTAAATGTAAATTGTACAACATCAATAAGGGATTGAAGTTTACCAAATATATATTGGAAAAACATGTTACTTCGCTTCCAATCATTGTATAATCAGGTCTCAGTAATAAGTCCAATTTGTAAACTGAATTAAAAGACATTTTCTAATAAGGATAAAGTAGGCATTAATAATATTCTTATATTACCCTTATTTACTTAATTGAATACACATACATTATAAATATGTACTATTTGTATTTTTGGCACCTTGTTCACATAACGAACAGTTTGGTGCTAATCCCACAACCGACCCTAGAGACCAAAGATGGTGTAAGTGTTAACTTTATAATTATCATCAGGGCTTCTACGATAACATAAATGTATAAATAATGTAGAATGTATACTTATTTAAGAAATAAATAAAAAACTATGGGTTTTCGGACTCGATATCGTAACGGTAACGGAAAATTAACTGAACAGAGAACAACTTCGTAATCTTACTACAGTCAAAAAATATTATATTTTCCGTGACGTGTAGATAACTTTATTCTAAAATGGTGAAGGTTTAGGGAATTTTTTAGCAGCCAGCTTACGAAGCGAAGAAGCACGCCCCTACTTTTCGAGGCTACACTCGCAAGTCGTAACTAGCCTCAGATTGCTTTCCTCCTACTTCTGATTCTTTGCATATTTTGTTTACGTCTTATTATTTCTTTCTAAGTTGCTGCGGAGTTTGAAATTGTGCTTTGAAATGAAAGTTGGATTTGTTATGAAAAACAACCTTTAAAATCTAATGTATTTATGTATAAGTACTTGATTTTTTTCGCTGAACAAGTAGTTTAAGTTTCATAATTAAACATAAATGAAGCAACATGATTTAAAATGAGATTCCGGTGAATACTCGTACAGGTAAAAATGAAAATATTTTGTTATTCGATTCAACTTTAAACTTGAATAAGCAAATAAAACCGCTTTTTCGGTAAATATTTTCATAAGAATGAATTATTTAATTATTATTTTCTTTATTACAAATGCATAACCTATTTATATTATTATCACGGTACGAAACATTGGAGTTGTGTATTAAACTTTTTTGAGTTTCACTTTCGAGACCACAAGGTCATAAAAATCTTTGAAATGTCAGAATACATTCTTAAGTTATAAATAATAAGGTTAACTGTTATTCGTTTAATAAAATTTTAGGGATCTATAAAAATACAATGTCTTGTAACCTCAACTAAAGTGAGGTTACTGGGTTTATGAGTTCATGCAAAATCGTGGTCACGGCACCAATTGTAACCATCGGGGCGTATTGGCTGTAAACTTCGGTTGTAAAACAAACTGTGCCATTACTTACATTGTCTTAGATAGACAATGTTCTTTAAATTTTGGAAATCTATTGTAATATACTGTAAATGACAAATAGTAAAAAAAAACTAATATTTGTATTCAGTCTCCATGATTCCAATATATAGAAATATTATACACTTACACAGATTGACTGAATCCACCGGTAAGCTCAAGAAAGCTTGTGCTGTGACAACGATATATTCATATAATATACATAGACCACATCTATGATTCAGGAAAAATATCATGCTCATCAAATAAATGGTCTGGGATTCGACCCAGGCTTATCAAGTAGGGTCACTATCGACTCCGACCGGTCTTTGTATGAATGTATATTACTCATAGGCCGTCCGTCGTTACATAATACGAAATTGTAACTGAAAAAACGTGAAATTACAGTATCACACTACACTAATCTATGCCTCAAGCCGTCATGCTATCGCGGCATAGCACGCCACTGGGCGCCGATTCAAAATGTTTTTAGAGACTTTTTCTAACCTATATGACTTTTCTAGGTCATAAAATGTATTATAATGGGAGGAGATTCATAAGAGTCCTAAGGCTTGGAAAAGGTACAACTGCAGGATGTCTATTCTAAAAACTGGGCGTAATTTTCTATCACATGTGATTGCCCCGAGGAATTGTTCGGATTAATCTCAATCACTTATTGGCTGGCAGTTTTCAACTGTGCGTTTCTCTAGTAACTTTTTGCCACCCAAAGTTAGACTGTGGAATGAACTGCGTTATTTCCGGACCGATACGTCCTTCAAACCTTCATGAAAAGAGCGTACACCCATCTTAAAGGCTGGTAACGCACCTCCAACCCCCTTCTGGTGTTTCGGGTGTCCATAGGCAGGAACCGCCTGCTACCACGCAACCTGTCTGCTCGTTTGTCTTCTATCTCCTAAAACAATACCACAGTGTTGTACAATCGACGCTAAGTAAAACAACAGCAACATTATAATATCACAAGCACCCCGAAAACTATCTTGAATACCGCCCTAAGCTTTTAAGTTCACCGTGGCGGTTAAACACGTCCCTCGTTATAAAAGTCGTGGTTCCCGTTCAGAATATTTGCACGCCATTCAGTGACGTAACTCTCGTTATCGAGTAACATATTGTTAATGCATGGTAGCTCTATTGTTATATCTCGAAACTGCACTATGTCGAAACTGCGTGTTCTATCGCCTGAACAATGGGTTGTGTTCTAAGGAACTGTTTGACATGATGCCAACGTCCACTTTTCATCATCGCACCGCTCGCCATCGACAAAGCGCTCATCCACACACCTTGCAACCTAAATGGTCGCGCACCGTGCGGCTTCAAAGGAATTTCCTCCCGCTGCTCCGGCTGTGGAATGAGCTCCCTTCTGAGGCATTTCCGATGAACTACAGTATGGGATTCTTCAAAAAAGGGGTGTACAAGTTTCTAATTCGTGAACGGGTGCTGTTTGTGAAGACCGGTCTGTTTCAGCTAATAGGGGCTATGCTATTCTATGTAACATTAATTTTGAATGAGATTACGTTGAGGCACTCTGTTCGGTCCTTGTTTGTTTATTTTTCTTTCTGACTCTTGGAGACCATATACATCTCCAAGGAAAAAAGTAGATTAAGTATACATATATTTTTTTTTTCCTTTGCTTAAGACAACAAGAGTCTTTTACAACTCTAAAGTTATTTTAGTTATTCGGTTTTTTTCTTCATGTATAATTTTTTTAACTGTACTTTGACACTTAGAGACTCTATACATCTCTAACATCTCTTATTAATAATCATAATAGCTTTGTACTTTGTATAATTTCTTGTGTTAATATTTTTTTTATGAATACTTTTGCTTATTAAATTGTATCTTGTTTTTTTTTTTTAATGCATGTTAAATATAAGATGTAATGTTTTGAAAAGAAGTGGCCCGCCGAGTTTCTTGCCGGTCCCATAGTGGATACCCTCCTCCAACTGAGGGGGGACTGAAATCTTCTCGAGGCTGAGGCGTAGGGTTAGAGCCGGCGTAGTTTTATTTGACGTTCATAAGCGCATTGTAATATGCCTACTTGGAAAATAAATATTTCATTTCATTTCATAATGGGTCGGTAATGCGCATTTGACACCCCTTGAGTTGCAGGCATCCATATATTGTCATCATCAACATCATGATAATATCAGCCCTTTATTGCCCACTGCTGAGCATAGGCTTCTCTTCTAGTACGCCCACGTTTCCCAGTCCTGGGCTAGTCTCATTCAGATGTGACCCGCTATTTTCCGTATGTCATCGACCCAACGAGCCAATGGATGCCAGGCATTCCTTACATTTGTCAGCGGCCACCACTCCGTTAACATTTTAGTCCACCTGCCAGCACTCTGCCTAGCAACATGTCCCGCCCAACTCCACTTTAGTTTGGTAATAACGAAACCCACTTCTTGCACCTAGGTTGTGGTGACCGCTTTCCATCAGGCGGACCGTATATCTGTTTGCCACCGACGTGGTATAAAAGAAAAAACTTCAAATGGCCATAATGTACTGAAAAACGTCATACGAAACAAGGGAAAAGAGGGAATTTGGAACACGTGTCGATTTAAAACACTCAAACATTGTAATTTTCTATTACAGTACATACAATACTTTTTTCCGCACCAGTGCTCAAATACCTAGTATGTCGAAACTTAAGGGTCAAAATTATTGCGCTGTGAAAATATGTCGTACGATAAAAGTGAGAAGATAGAGTCGTTTTAACTATAAAACTCCCGTGAGACTCATACATATTTAAAAATATTTTAAGCGAGTTACTCACGTATTAAGTCGATATAGCGTTGGCGATGTAGCGTCGCGCTCTCGACATGTAAAGGCGGGGTGGCTACTCTTGAGAATATCCTAGAAATTGGATCGAAACATGTCGAACGCTATATCGACTTAATACGTGAGTAACCCGCTTAAAATATTTTTAAATAGATAGAGTCGTTGTGATTTATCGCCAAGTCGATCTTCATCTTTTTCTCACTTGTATCTTAATGTCCTATTATTTCACCATCATCTCCGTCGAAGTTTCAGTATTTACAGTAATAATTTGAAACTCGTCATCTAACTTACCAAATAAATCTAACATTAACAATTCAAGTCTCAAAGCCGAATTACCATTTCCCGGAACCAATTCCAACAAACAGGGTACCTAGCCAACGTTACCATCGCTTACGCTTAAGCGTGTTGTGGCTAGCTCCCCTATCGCTCTTCTGTAGTGGCAAGACAGAGCCAGACTGAGTTTCGATCGCTACCTAGCGTCCACGATTATTTCGTCTAGGCAGTCGGTCTAGCCCACAGATATCATATATACCATAGATCAAGCAAACGTATCTACTTATCGTGTCAAATGAACTCAGTTAATTCCACTGAGTTGTCCGTCTTTAATCGCAGTTTGCAGCTTTCAGGCGTCAATTTTTGTAAGTTGTTCAGTCAACAAAAACATTAAAATGCCTCGTTATGTGATATTAAATTTCTTTTTATTACTCAAGGGCCTGGACATATTTAAAATCACAGGCAAGTAACAACTTCAATACAAAATCTGACACGCTCGGCCCCTATACAAACAGATGAACTAATTGTTTCTTCTATCTAAATCTATTTCTGTGGTCTAGCCGACTGACGCAGTCTGGCTCTGTCGCGCTAATACGGAAGAGTGATAGAAATTAGCAATATTATCGTAAGCGTTTGTGTATTTGGCTACGAACCCAAGAGAGACTGATAACTATTCAAAAATTTCAACGGACAAAATTAAAATGCAAATCGGAAAAGATTGGCCCAATATTTGATTTGAAACTGAAGCCTGAAGGCTCTTGGGTACAGTTGTTGCTTCTGTGTTGCTTTATTGAATTGGATTTTATTTTAATTGCTGTTTTTGAGGTTATGAGAAACTGTTTTTGATAGATTGGACGGGACGTAGAAAATGTGTGGTGTAGGTAATTAAACACATTTTTTTTTTAATACCCAGTTTCAAAATTTGTTTAAGTGTGATATTAACTACCTAGCCATCCAATAAATAACAACTATTTAACAAAATGTATATAAACATTAATAGTTAATGTACAGCGGTGCCAATCTCGACTGGGGGGCAAATGTAACTGGTCCATTTTTTCCATGTTTTACAACGTTTGCATTATTAAATAGAGTGTCCACCGGTTATAGAGGTATATGGTAGGCGTGTTCAGTGGATACACGTAGGACTCAAAATCATAGTGTAATAATGGAAAAAATGGATTAGTTACAATTGGCCCTTAATTGAAATTTGCTCCGCTGTACATACCTTAACCAAAACACTAAACTGTGCCATTTTTGGAAAGCGTAAAATTATTATTTTTTGCATTTCCAAATACATAATCTGTTAAAATGTATTAATATTTTATTACTTCATTCCTAGTTTACACGTTATTTCACTACCTAAATATTAACGCAATAACTATGAACGTATTTTCCCTGGAATCTAGCGAACAAACTTACCTACTAAGTCTCCGGGGAAACCTAGTATTCCTAGCTTCTAAAATTGCCTGGATCGTGACCAGAATTCCAGAAATCCATTAGTTGTTTCATGTAACTTTTGACCAGATTACAATTTGAGTTCTCAAATAGATTGTACATGTGGATCACGTCTTCGATATTGATAAAAATTGAGCTACAGTACATGCTAAGATACCAGATTTCATTACTTTTATAAAAAGGAAAAGGAAAGTTTCATACAATCTGGCAGGTACAACTTTATTGGCAGGGTGCAAAGCGGGTGGAGGGGGTAGCTAAAACGATCACAGCGCTCACTACGGGCAAAATTGACATCTTAGTCGCTGACTTGCGCTGTCAAATCCATATTGCAGTAAACATTTTCATGTCGTTTTTGAGATAAATTTAATACGGGCCCAGTAAAATTTGTTATGGCGAATTGTAATAACTGCAAGAAAAGTAGCGACTAAATTCTAGCTATTTCCAAGACCGTGGTGGAAACGAAACCACCGTTTAAGTGAATAGTTGCCGTAAGAAGAAAAGTGTCGTCCAATCTCTGAAGTTTTACTTATAGTGCGTAATCATTTGATACAAGTATTGAATTGAATTTACGGTGAATTTATAGTGCAAATTTTATTGGAGGTAGAAAAGCCGACGTGGAAGCCAATCCCAGTTATGTTCGAAAATCATTTTATTTGTTTTCACCACACCAACTGGTAAAGGCTTTCTTTGCTATTCGAAAACAGATAGCAAAATTGCATTTTATCCACAAGGGGGCAAAGTAATTTCATACAAATTTTAACACGATGTCTTAATCTGGCTGCTAGATTTTACCTATAAATGATGATTTTGAATCATAAATATTGAATAAATTGATGGATTTGATTTATTTTGATGTTTTATAGTCAGTATTTTGTTCGTGTCAGTGTGGTGAAAAAATTTGTGTTTCACTCGGTGGCAAAGTTTGTTTAACCTTCGTGCCTTGATACCCTCGCAACGCTCAAGATTCCACTTTTTGAACCACTCGCTACGCTCGCGGTTCAATATTGGAATCTTTCGCTTGCTCAGGTATCAATATTGGCACGTGCGGTTAAACAACTACTTTGCCCCCTTGTAAAACAAATAACTATTCCTCATCTGTGCTCCTGTTTACAAATCGAAACGGATTGACGAAAATGCGTAAATATCGAGGTTTCAATGGGAAGAAGGAGCACGAGAACAATAGAAGCAGAAGCAGTCCATCCACTGAAGGCTTATCACATTTTAAATAAAATTCCTGAGAACTTATTTCATCGCATTCATGATTGTATTTGATCTGGTAAACCTCCAATATTTTCAAGTAAATGAAACAAGTTTTTGTAATGTATAATGTGTAATGTATAATGTAATTAAACGTTATTATAGCAAGTTTGTTTTTATTTTACAATAAACCCTGTACCCTGCAATGATATTTATAATTCCTATAAGTAGTTAGCCTATGAAAATGACAGGATAGCAGTGAACTGATCAACTTATTTATTTATACTTTATTGCACATAGGTATAAATGGTGGAATAATGTCTTCAATCTGTAGAAAATGCCCAGCTAGCACCAATTTATTGCCTTTATTCATCGTCTCAGGTTGGAAAATGTTTTCTTGAGCGATGGCACGAAACCCCGTTTTAGTCACCAGTTTGTTAATTTCTCACTGAAAACAACGATTTAATGTTATTGGCGATAATGTTGTAACCACCATCGTCAAGAATTGTCTAATATAGTAAAATAGCACAAGATTTCATTAATTTTTTCACAATGTTTACTTACTTCTCGCTTCACAGCGGTTACAATATTGTCACTGTCACGTGGCGTTGTCGTCGCGCACGGTCCCAATTAGCATCATGTATGTGGTGTATGGTGTGTGGTGTATGTATGTAGTATCTAGAGCTCAAAACGAACTAAAAAGTTAAACACGGTCTATATCTCGGTAAATGTAAATCTTAGGTATTTAGATTATATTATGAGGTGGGGCTAGGTTCGTGTGACTTTTGAATTCCCATTGATACATAATCTAGAAAAACAAATACAAGATAGGCCCTTTAAGTAAACTTATGGACCTAACCTACTTCTACCGACCAAACCCTTTTTCGAGTCTATCTTACTTACTGGAACGATCCTCTCATCTACTCCAAGGTTAGCTGTAAGAGATCCCTTATAGGGATAAGCTTGATTTTATATTTCTATTCCTACAAACTGTTTATAAACTGTTGTACACAATAAAGTGATTACTACTACCATACAGGAATAATAATAATAATAATAATAATAATAATATATACTTTATTGTACACCACTTATTGACAATGAGATTCAGTACAAAAACAAAACGTATTAAGAAGCAGGTAACAACAGGCGGTCTTATCGCTAAAAAGCGATCTCTACCAGACAACCTTAGGGTAGCAGGAAACAGATTGCAAATAACAATGAACGGGTAGTGCCAACATAAAAATTACGTAGGTATTCGAACTATTTCAACACATCAAAAAGTAAGAGAAAAAAAAAATATGCAAAAGACTATTTTGACCAAAATAATATTATAAACGCATACACACATATACAATACATATATACAATATATATATATACATATATAATACACATGTACAAAGGCAAGTCAAGGTAGCGAGAGGTAATGAGATTTTAAAATATTTTTAAACAAGGGAAGAGATTTCGCGCATCTTACATCCAACGGCAAAGCATTCCACAAACGGACAGCCCGAAAAGTAAAAGAGTTTATGTAGAATTTAGAAGTAGAAGATGGAGGGACAAGGAGAAGTTTTTCAGCACATCTCGTAGAAGACAGATAGCTAAATCGGTTTTTAAGATAAGAAGGTGTAGTGGGATTGAAGAGAATATTATAAAGAAGGATAAGAATATGAGAGTTGCGTCGTTGTCGAATGGGCAGCCATTTGAGCTGAGTTCGAAATACAGATACATGGTCGTATTTACGCAGGCCGAATACAAACCTTATACAAGCATTTTGTAGACGCTCGAGTTTATTGAGCTGATCTTCCGTAATGTCCAGATAACAAACATCAGCGTAATCTAAAATTGGAAGAAGAAGGGCTTGTGCGAGCGCAATTCTGGTGGCAATCGGTAAAAAATTACGAAGTCTACGAAGTGAACGAATAAGTAAGGGAATTAGAGTTGTAACTCCATACATCAGTAAATGCGGGTTATGTGTAGTGACATCTAGCGACAATCACGCGTCAAATAGCATAAATTATCAGTACTGCTACTTGTCAATAGATGTCGCGACGAACGAAGAGTCTAATGCTTACCAAAGTTTAGCTAATATTACAATACTATTAATCAGTATTCTGTTTTCAATTCCTTCTGCTTGTAATATAAGTTGTAAACTGTTCTAATATTAATTATTTTTGGCAGACGAGACACTGTTGACACTTAGTATCGAGTAGTGTACCTACTAATAATTAACGCTATTTGACGCGTGATTGTCGCTAGATGTCACTACAAATAACCCGAATTTACTGATGTATGGAGTTTAAAAATATTTTAAGCGGGTTACTCACGTATTAAGTCGATATAGCGTTCGACATGTTTCGGTTCAATTTCAAGAACCTTTCTCAAGAGTAGCGACACCCCGCCTTTACATGTCGAGAGCGCGACGCATACTGCGGGCGCTTGCTCGGTGTATACGCACCCTTTACAAGTGACGTAATAAGTGTTGTGTGCAATCCTGCTTTTGACAAAAGTAACATAGTGGGTAGCTCCGATCTCGCCACGGTGACGTCGCCCGCGCCGCCGACCCCCCGTCCTCAGCAGCCGCGCGCACCGAGCAAGCGCCTAGAGATGTGCCAAACCGAAAATATCGCAAACCGGGCTGAACGGTTTGATTTTCTACGTAAACCGGTTTCAACCCG
This sequence comes from Leguminivora glycinivorella, assembly GCF_023078275.1. Taxonomy (NCBI): domain Eukaryota; kingdom Metazoa; phylum Arthropoda; class Insecta; order Lepidoptera; family Tortricidae; genus Leguminivora; species Leguminivora glycinivorella. Next base: position 1,041,811 of record NC_062976.1, on the reverse strand, counting down.
GTTTGACCAAACCGAGTTGCTACGACGGTCCTTAGCGTATTAATGTAGCGGTTAGGTTTGGCCCGTGTGAAGCGATTCGTCAAATTTAAACACGAATCAAGTCGGTCGGGTTGAGTCGAGTCAAGTTATGCCCGAAACACATTATAACGTGACGCGCAATATATCGACTTAAAAAGCGTCACAATTAAAGTTGTGTTTGAACAAGCTAAACTAAAACTAAATTAATGCAAATCAATATATTTCATTTGATCAAAATATTCGTAATGGAGACAGAATTCACAGAATATCGGCAAGGGCGGCAACGGCAGAATAGCGGGAGCATTTAATTACAGTTTTAAACTGTTATATTTTCCCATTTATTATTAGGAAAATGAGCACCATCTGTTATAATTGATTTCAAACCAAAGCGAGTACGGCCGGGCGCACCGCGAGCGTGTTTCAGATTCTGGCCGTGGCGCCACTTCCGCGCGAAAGTACAGCTATCCTGCTTGCAGTTCCGATGCCGATGTTACCGGTTTCGTTATCAACATTTTCGAGTCGAGTCATGTCATGTGGGAGTGGGACCGATCGGTACGTTTGTTCTGCTGCGTTCCGTCTGCTCGTTGGAACCGGTTTGGTGAACTGTCAAACCGAGTCGGGCCGAGTTGAGCCTAACTCGGTTTGAACCGGGTTGGCAAACCGGGTTGACACATCTCTACAAGCGCCCGCAGTATGCGTCGCGCTCTCGACATGTAAAGGCGGGGTGTCGCTACTCTTGAGAAAGGTTCTCGAAATTGAACCGAAATATGTCGAACGCTATATCGACTTAATACGTGAGTAACCCGCTTAAAATATTTTTAAATATGTATGAGTCTCACGGGAGTTTTATAGTTATGTATGGAGTTGTTACAACTCTTCCCTTACTTATTCCTCTATGCCAGCGGTTCTCAAACTTATTTTCCCATGGAACCCTTTTAGAAAGTAAAACATCTGACGGAACCCTTAAATTTTTTTTTTATTGCAATCTTTATTTTAATAAGCAATCATGATAGTCAAATCTAATCACTAGATTCTAATGTGAGGTATTACATGGAACTGTTTTTTATTTTTTAACAATTGGTGAATATTTGGTTTCATGGAAGAGAGTTGAAGTTGCATGTCAGGTACCCAAAATTCACACGGAGCCCACAGAGAGGCTTTGCGGAGCCCTAGGGGTCCGCGGAGCACACTTTGAGAATGGCTGCTCTATACTACTACTACTAACCCTTTCACCCTCCCCGAAGCAGAACATCTCACTTCTCTAAACACACATGCACGAGATGAAGTATTCAAGACTCCGTCATTACTTCATCAGCCGACATTAATTTGCGAGTACACACCGTTACTCTATATACCAGAGACCTTCATAATAAAGACTGTTGAACCCTTGATAGTGATATCGCAATGTGATAGCAAAATTGGCGCTTGGTTCTTAGCATTTTTGATTAGTAGTAGTAATCACTTTATTGTGTACAACAGTTTATTAAACAATATGTCAGGAATAAAGGTACAAAGGCGAGCTTATCCCTAAAAGGGTCTCTTACAGCTAAACTTGGAGTACCTAGACGAGAACATCGTTCCATTGTTGATTTGCTAGTGGTCCCTAACGACCCAGCCACGACATTGGTCTAAGCGCGACAGCGGTGAGCGGCAGCCATACGTGCGAATGAAGTCCCATCGCTGTGTCTCGCTCCAATGTATGGCCGCCGCTCACCGCTGTCGCGCTTAGACCAATGTCGTGGCTGAGCCGTAAGAATGTATTGTACACTTTCCTGAAGCGTTCAGACTGAACGGCTCTTTCAATCGAAGGAAAAGGTTCCTCCAGCTCCTAAATTAAGTTTTGTGGAGCTTATGCATTAAACGTCTTTTGAAAATTGCCAATATCTTTTTGACGAAGAAAAACATCGTAGAAAAACCGGAATAATCGAAATGGGCCCAATTTGCCCTTTAGGTTAAATTGAAACGTAAAAAGGCAGTCAGTGTCATGATCTAGTGGAGCTAGTGTCTGCCATCAGAAGACACTCGGAACAAAGATTCACTTTTATCATACATTCACAGAAACTTCACCATACTTTCCCATACACCTGAAAATTCATTATCTGTGGGCTATTTCACCACATTCATAAATAAATATTATAGGACATTTTTACACAGATTGAGTCCCACGGTAAGCTCAAGAAGGCTTGTGTTGCAGATACTCAGAGACAACGATATATAATAACACATAACATACAAACCTTCCCTAATCTGTGTTCATCACACAAATAAATGCCCTTACCGGGATTCGAACGCGGGACCGCGGCGTAGCAGGCTGGGTCACTGCGCGCTAGGCCAGACCGGTCGTCAAAACATTTACATTGATACTTGTCACTGACATCATCATTCGCCTGCCCTTATCCCATTCATTTGGGGTCGGCGCAGCATGTCTTCCGCTTCCATACCTCCCTATCATCCGTCATCTCATCATTCACTTGCTTTCGCTTCATATCATCTCTCACACAATCCATCCACCTTTTCCTCGGTTTTCCTCTCCCGTTACTTCCTTCCACACTCATTCGCAATGCCTTTCTCGTCACATGACTTTCATCCCTTTGCATCACATGCCCATACCATGCCAGACGATTCGCTCTTACTTTTTCTGCTATCGGTGCAACTTTCAGGCTTCCTCTAATATACTCACTCTTTATCTTATCCATCCCTGTCACGCCACACATCCATCTTAACATTCTCATCTCTGTTACATGCAATCTCTTTTCATCCATCACCTTTAGGGCCCAGCACTCTGATCCATACATGACGACAGGTCTGATGATAGATTTATAAATTTTACCCTTCAATCGAAGAGGCATCCGGGCGTCGCAAATAGTCCCCGTAACCTGTCGCCATTTCATCCATCCTGTGCTAATCCGGTTTTTCACGTCCCGATCGATATCGCCATTGCTCTGTATGAGCGAGCCAAGGCACTTGAAGTCGGAGCAGACCGGCAATAAAGTGCCATCGAGTTCTATGGCCGCAAAACTAGAGAGACCGCCGAAATCACAGAACATATATTCACTGACAATTCTGTACTACTGTATTGATAAGTACCATTGTTTCTCAACGTCAATATTTCCTTATCGAACAAGGAATGAACGGCGAAGTGTCACTGTAGGACGACAATTTCGTTGTCACTATAATAGTGAAATAGGCTACTAAAATTCGAGGTATTAACAAACTTTATTATTTCCTCGTCTCTCAGGTCTACACTGTACAGTGAATAAGTTGAGAACGGGCCAAGCTTCATGCTCGCGTGAGCTCCGTCAACGCGGCTGGAAAACAAATGTCGGACTGGGGACGAGGGTCGGGTCGCTAAAGATGCTGCAAAATGGCTTAAACCCTTGACTTTTGTTTTTAAAGGAATTTCATTTATTTGAAATAATAAATGCACCTCTTTTTAGAAATTACCCGGGATTTTTTTATATCACGTCGGTGGCAAACAGGTATACAGCCCGCCTGATGGAAAGCGGTCACCGTAACCTGTGGACGCCTGCAACTCAAGGGGTGTCACATGCACATCTTGTACACTCTTTTTTTGAAGAACCCTATACAAAAAACTTAATATTTTTTTATCTAAACTACCTCCTTGAGACTTTGTACCGTGCCGCCGACATATGCAATAAATTGATATTGTGTATTTATGCAAATGCACTAATCCGTCTTTCAAGGCAAAACGGAGCGACAAATTGACACGATTTTTTTAAGTAGATATATCATAATTGAAGGGATAAATACTAACATAGGATATTTTTGTCTCTTTCTAACACCCCATTTAAATGGTGGTGGAAGTTTGTATGGAGTATCACTAATTTTTGAATTTAATGCGAGCGAAGTCGCGGGAAAAAACTAGTTATAAATAAATATATTTTTAGTTGTTTCAGCATTGATGCAGACTCTTTATATTATTATTTTGATGCTGAACATACTCATTCAATTTACATTTTGTTTGCCACTGCAGCCTCGAGTCCATATCCACTCCCACATTTATTAATATTAATTGATTTTAGTTATAAGCTTATTGTTAATTTTAAGTGTTTGTAACAAATAACTTGCATGCTGGATTCTCTGTAAATGTAAGTTAAATGTAAATGTAATAAATAAATGATTTTATTTGTTTCAGGTATGAAATCAACCTGTAAAATATACAACGCGCAATGAATTCGAAGAACCCAAGTAACGTAAAACCAATGTGGAAAATCATTTAAAATCATGTTGCTTCCCGTTATGTGAAGTATCTATTACTTTAGTTACGCTATACCTAATGTATATTTGTATGTAAACCTTGCACATACTTAATACAGCTTGCTTTCTCTCTAACTGTCAAGCTGAGAGCAATGGAGATTGAACAACCTAAAGACAAAATAAAAATTTTGAAAAACCCCCGACCGCGACATAGTGGACTGATTGGCTAAGAACACTCCCGACAAACTCACCTTTCAAACAAAAAAACAACTAAATCTAAATCAGTTCATCCATTCGCGAGCTACGATGCCAAAGACACATACACACAGACAGACTGACAGACAAACAGATAGACAGGCAGACAGACACGTCAAACTTATAACATTCCGTCGTTTTTGCGTCGGGGCTTAAAAAGCAAAAGATATTATGTATATGATTGCCCTTAAAGGTTTGTGAGCTTACCTGTTTACAAAATTACCTTTATATGTGTGAGAAGATTCAATGTTTACGTCTAAGCTAGTATTTTAAGAATAATTAAATAAAAAAAAACCGCCGCCTTTGGGGTTCTGGTGAAAGCTACTTGCGAATGATAGATGATTATGTAGAAATGTGTAGATATTTTTTAAAACTGCTTTTAATGCTTTAATTATTTGATGGCAACACAAATGAATATATACGTATACCGTTAAGGTTTGAGGAGTTTCCTCAATTTCTCATGAATCCGATTATAAGAAATCGCAGCTTGACAAAATTTGACTTGAAAACTCAATGTTCTTAACAAACATAACTAAATAAATGTCACTGTTCTGTACTTAAATGCATGCTATTCTTATAAAAATACCAAAGTCACCATTTCAAAATCGGTAAAGTAACGACGGAGTTATCGTGGAACAAACATTTAAAAAAAAACACAGACGAATTGAGAACCATCTTCCTTGAGAGATTTGAGGCGGCGGTTAAAAAGGCTAGCGCATTATTGGAGAAAGATTATCTCGCCGTAACATAGACTGAGAATCTGAAAATATATAAGTACAAAAGTACATAAAAATAAAAAAAATTATTGGTCTTCTTTGATACAGGCACGTTACCAATGAAAAGAAATTTGATAAAGCTTGATATTGACACAGAACAATCTCCGTACAAAAGAGCACTTCTGACTGACATGACAACAGGAAAAACGCTTCTCCAATATTTTCTATTCCCTTTGACGATATCGGAACTTTGACAAAAATCTTATCACAAAGAAAGGTAATTTCTGAAGATTTGAAGACGGATTCTGATTCTACATTTTATTTTATTTTTACTTGTTTTGACACAACCTTTAATGGCAAAATACATACATACATAACATAAAAATCACGCCTGTTTCCCATGAAGGGGTAGGCAGAGCACATGAAACTACTCAAGTTTCAGTGCCACTCTTGGCAAAAAAGGGGTTGAAAGAAAATTAAACTCTGACATTGCAGTGACAGGTTGCCAGCCTCTCGCCTACGCCACAATTTAACCCACATCCCACAGAAATAATGTCAAAATAAAATAAAGTATTTCTGACTCATATTTTAAAACCACCCCGGTGTCATACAAGTATTATGCCCGTCCGTCCGCCTAAGTGCGTTTTCACATTATCCGATTCGATATCGGATGTCGGACGGATTTCAATTGCGGACTTCAATGTATGGGATATCCGATTCGGTCCTACATCCGAGATAATGTGATAGCGCACTAAGCAGTCACGGTAGGACAAATACCTCCAACTCGTTACATGCGTGTCGCGGGCCCCTCCTGATATACATTACGCATGTTAAGCTTAGAATAAAACTACATATCAATCGTACCAGAGTATGTAACGTATGTCTATCTCCATCGCTCATCCGTATTGGCGTGACAGAGCAACTGCGATTCGATCGGCGACTTGCATCAACGACTGTCATTTCGGCTAGGTCGGCTGTTGGATGACTACTTACTTATAAAGAGGAGGCACACTGACATTTTATCCCGCCAGGCGGCGCCTGTGCAAGTGTCTAGGCATGTCACTGTCATTCATATGTGTGAGAGAGAAAAACATATCTTCTCGCTCTCACGTATGAAATTCTTTATCTGTGCAATGGACTAATAGGGTGGCGCCATCTGTCATAACCTTTGAGCGTGCCTCCTCATTAGCTGGCGCGATAACCCAAACTGAGTTTTAGCCTCCAACACAAGAGCATGCCATTTTGCTCGGTGTTGAGCGGTTTCGCGCCAGCTTTTGCCGACGCCGAGCACACGGAAGTCTACCTCCACTCTATCCACCCAACGATATTTTGGGTGATCAGAAAGACGAGCCCTTTTGACTGCGCTTTCTTCCCCATTATCTCAAGGTTGATAGACAGACACATTAATTATCCATACCCACAACATACATACATGGCATTGACAATATAACACTAAAAAAAATTAAAACAAAAAACAGTAAAAGAGTATATAAAAAAAATATTTTAACAAATTACCTATGCTATGCATCGTAGCAGAGAAAAGGCGCTGAATCAGGTAGCTGGGTCGTGAGGTTGGATGATTTCAGATGGTTATTGCAATTCAGTACCAGCAAAATAATACTAAATCCTTACCAAAACGTGGAGGCAGAATAAGCCTTCTGGTTCTTTGAATAGAAACTGACAATTTAGGGTTCTCAAGGAAATTTCTCGTTACGATAATCGTGCCTGAGTGCTCTCGGCGTAACGAGGGCGTCAAAACGGTTGTTTTCCAATTACGGAAACGCACTTGTGCTGATCTTGAAATCTGGCGATCCATTGTCACGAGGAGGTTAAGACATTTAAGGTTGCTCTGAAGTTAAAATTCTGATAATTTTTCGGCAGATTGAAGTCGCTTTTGTAGAAATTATACGTAAGTGTAAAAAAAAAAACAAGTATAATGACAGTAATGACATTTTCACCACACCAACTGATAAAGGCTTACTTTGCTATTCGAAAACTGATAGCAAAATTGCATTTTATCCACAAGAGTGCAAAGTAATTTCATACAAATTTTAACTTGATATCTTGAGCTGGCTTGTAGAAATTACCTATAAATGATGATTATGAAATATAAATATTATAAGTTTGATGTTTTATAGTCAGTATTTTGTTCGTGTTGGTGTGGTGAAAATTTTTGTGTTTTACAAGGGGGCAAAAGTTGTTGTTTAACCGCACGTGCCAATATTGGTACCCGAGCAAGCGGAAGATTCCAATGTTGAACCGCGAGCGTAGCGAGTGGTTCAAAAAGTGGAATCTTGAGCGTTGCTCGGGTTTTGGCACGTGCAAACGAAACTTTTGTTAAAACAAATAACTATTGTATTGCAACTGACCCATGACTTGCGTTGACATGAGGTTTGTTACGCTGACATTATCAAACTTTCGTTACATGTCGCGCACGTCCTATATCCGATATCAGATCGGATAATGTGAAAACGTACTAAGGGTGCCATCTATTCAGAATTATTATGTTGAGGTACTTTTAAGTTACTGTAACGTTTTCGAATTACACAAAGTATAAAAAAACATTCGAATATTAAATTATTACCTTTATGTAATTACTAGCTTTTGCCCGCGGCTTTGCTCAAGTTAGAAAGAGACAAAAAGTAGCCTAAGTCACTCTCCATCCCTTCAACTATCTCCACTTAAAAAATCACGACAATTCGTCGCTCCGTTTTAACGTGAAGGCCGGACAAACAAACGGACACTTTCCCATTTATAATTAACATTAATAATCCTCCAGATTACTACATCCAAATCAAACCATATCTATAAAATAAAATGATTTACGTCCATTTTATCTCGCTTGTCATTTTTTCTGTGTCGTAATTGGGTTTCGATCAGCCGGGTCGCGGTCGGCCGCGGCTGGAGATTATAATTAATAGCTCTTCTGAGTTACACTTGTGTTGCCCATTCGTTACAATTGTACGAAAAAAGTGAATAGCTACTTACTTACTTGGACCAAAAATTACACAATTGTATTTCGTAGACGTGTGCGCTTTAAAGTTATGAATTAAAAACCTCAATAATCCGTGGACCCCATAGTAGATACTCTTCAAGGAAATGTGAGTAGGTAACTCGCTATTAACCATACTTCTTAGAACGTATTTACTATAATACAGAAGTTAAATGGGCAGACGGGTCTCTTGATGGTATTAGCGATACTTAGAATTGAATGTATAAAGTCTTTTATTTTATAGAGGCTTCTGTATACTCGTCGCGACGATGCCAGCCTCATAGGAGATTGTGCACCTAAGATATGTGCACCTAACACTCAGATCTTAGTGCGAGATAATTTTTAAAATACGTCAATATTTTCTCAACCTCTTTTGACAAAGGCTGAGAAAGCCAGATATTTAGGGATAAAAACGTATAAAGTTAAAGAGGTCATTAAAGCTACTATCTCGCACTTATATTAGTGTCATACTTGTGGTGGCCTTAATGTTCCAATTTTATGTCATTAGCAACCTGATAGGAATCATAACATATTTACTACTCAGTTGATGCCCACTGCTTGTATTCTTGATCATGTGCAATTGTACCATCATATTAAAAAAATATTTTACAAAAAGACAAAAAGTTACGGTGGCATATCCGCTCCTGACACACATTAATTAACGTTGTAAACCCCACCTCAAACACGAGTGAAGCCGCCAACACATTTTTCCGGACCGCATCCGCGCAGCATCCATCATCCGGACGCCGGACGCCGGACGCCGGCGGTTAATTTATTTTCCGGACCGCTGTTCTAATGGACGCCGCCATCAATATGTTGGTGTTCCGATCGCGGGATAAGTATGTCAAAGTATATTCCATATTTCTGCCTTTGTAAAGACTTTTGGGTTCACTATTATCTTGCAGAAACTTTTTTTCGCATACATTTGATTTGTATAATAGTTCTTGGCAGAAGTCACGTATGGCAGAAACACCTTACGCAGAATATGCTATAGCATAAATATTTAGCAGATTCTTATAATACCGAATCGTACGTCGTAATGTCCTGTTAAACAGTATTCTGCCAAATGTGTCGTATGCGTGGTAGTTATAATGCCAACTTAGTTTTCTGCAAAATTACCATTCGACCGAAACTGTTTCTGCGAAACATGTTAAGCGAAATGTGTTTCTGACCAAAATAAAATTATTCTGCTATTGAGGGTAACCCAGACTTTTGATTTAATACAATTTGTAGATTCTGTGAGCTATATAATACCTCTAGAATTTGCTTTAAAAGAATTCGATCGGATGGTGAATCAAACTTAATCATTTTCTCTAAAAAGCCTTGTTCTTAATGTACACCACCAATTTTCTCTAGCACGCTTTGTGGCAAAATAGTTATACGGTTCGAGTAGGTATATTATTAGTGGCCATGTAGTTAATATGGCCATCAAGCTACGCAATGCGTAGTAAGCTATGCAACTACACGCCATATAACTATCTAAAACTAACTAATAAGTTTCTGCGATGCAAAGAGGATCTTAATAGCCTCTAAAAGGGGTAAGTAATAGAACGTATACAAACGTATGGTATATTCGGTAGAAGGTATAATTTCAATTTGTATAATTTTGTATGGTATAAAGTTCAATTAGTATAATTGCTGTTATATATAATTTTAGATAGCATAAATTCAAATTATATAATGTTTGTTACATATAATATTGTTTCCTATAAGTATAATGTGGTATAACGTTGAAGTAATAGAATATACAAAACGAATACCATACAGGTGATATAAGCGCCTGCTGTTTTCTCTCTCTCGCTCCTCGCTCTTTTGACAGGATTCGTTTCTGTGGGGTCACAGTTCAAACCTAACCTAAACCTACTTTTTTGACAGGATTCGTTTCTGTGGGGGTCACAGTTCAAACCTAACCTAAACCTACTTTTTTGACAAGATTCGTTTCTGTGGGGTCACAGTTCAAACCTAACCTAAACCTACTATTGTGACAGGATTCGTTTCTGTGGGGTCACAGTTCAAACCTAACCTAAACCTACTTTTATGACAGGATTCGTTTCTGTGGGGTCACAGTTCAAACCTAACCTAAACCTACTGTTTTGACAGGATTCGTTTCTGTGGGGTCACAGTTCAAACCTAACCTAAACTTACTATTGTGACAGGATTAGTTTCTGTGGGGTCACAGTTCAAACCTAACCTAAACCTACTTTTTTGACAGGATTCGTTTCTGTGGGGTCACAGTTCAAACCTAACCTAAACCTACTTTTTTGACAGGGTTCGTTTCTGTGGGGTTCCCAACCGAATTTTGTGATTTATATGACATGTTGTTATATTTTTTAATATTTATATATTATTAAAGATATAGTAAATGTAATTAGTTAATATGTATATTATAGTATACGGTAGTATGTATATTGTATGTTATATTATTTGTATCTTATACAAATTGAAATTATACCTTTTGTGCATTATACATAAAAAAAGTATACTTTTTGAGCGTTTGTAAATTGAGAATATGCCAAAAGTTTGTATTCATTATGTTACGCACCCCTCTAAAAGAGATCGCCACTTTTCCCGATCCTGCGCAGCTTCCTGCCTATTATCGGGTTGTAGCTGACACAGGTCCGCCATCACACTGTCTTCCAAGCGGTATCTGGGCCGGCCTGCCGAGCGGCCACCAGTTGGTCTTCCCAAATGCGCCCTCTTAGCAGCCCGATCCTCTCCCATTCTTAGTAGGTGGCGGAACCAGGGAATTACACGCCATATAGTATCAAATAAGAAGCACTGGTAACAGCAGTAAGTACGTGCGACTTTCGTTCCGGAGGTCGCGGGTTCGAATCTCGGCTCGCACCATTTGATATTTGCTTTTCGGTGAAGGAAAACATCGTGAGGAAACCGGACTAATTCCAATAAGGTCTAGTTTACCCTTCGGGCAGATGGCAGTCGCTTTCGAAAAACTAGTGCCTACGCTAAATCTTGGGATTAGTTGTCAAAGCGGACTCGGCTCCCATGAGCCGTGGCAAATGCCGGGATAACGCAAGGAGGATGATGATGATGATAATATCAAATAATACACACTAGTACGCTTTGTTTCACTGTCGTAGCGTAAGGCCGTTTTCACATTATCCGATCCCATATCGGATTTCGTAAGGATTTCAATGGAAAAAATCCAAGATAGCGCCTGTAATGTATGGGATATGGGTCGTATATCCGATATCAGATCGGATAATGTGAAAACGCACTAAGCGTATGTCTCTTGGATGACTGGTGATCTCTCACCAGAGACGAATAATTGTAAAGGGCGCGGAACACAGTTCTTATTGCTTATTATTTGGAAGAGTTATTTTTTTCTGATCCCGTCTATGATTTTTCGGCTGAATGAAGGCTCATAATTTGTTGTACTGTAGAAAGATAAAAGACGGCTGAAAGAACCAATGAGGCATTTAGATAATTTAGGAAATTGGGTTAATTTTAAAAGAAATACTTTTAAAAAATTGTTTTTTTTTTGTGGACTGTGGAGTTTTACAACTTGTTTGGTTTAGGTCGGCAATGCTCCGAAGAGGAGTTTCCAAAATTGCGAATGTACGGAAAGATCTTTTAATTTTTTATGGCATGATGAGTCGATAATAAACGCCAGTGGGATCTAAAAGAGGTGCACCTTAAAAATAATGTTCTCAATAACAACTTGCATGATAAAGTTCTTACAGTTACAGAAATTATCCTACTTTTCGGCAGAGTGCTCGGAAAACTGTTTTTCGATCCAGGATACCCCATAAGGTAAGTAATCCCACGGGGTAAGGTTCGACTGCGGGACAATTGTAACTGATACATTTTTAACCCCCGACGCAAAAACGACGGGGTGTTATAAGTTTGACGTGTCTGTCTGTCTGTCTGTCTGTCTGTCTGTTTGTCTGTGTGTGTGTCTGTCTGTGGCACCGTAGCTCCCGAACGGGTGAACCGATTTCGATTTAGTTTTTTTTGTTTGAAAGCTGAGTTAGTCGGGAGTGTTCTTAGCCATGTTTCATGAAAATCGGTCCACTATGTCGCGGTCGGGGGTTTTTTCAAAATTTTAATTTTGTGGTTAGGTTATTTCCTATATTACATTATGATGTTGAGTTCTACATGTATCCGCTGAACTCGCCTACCATATGATAACCGGTGGACACTGTATTATAATAATGCAAACATTGTAAAACATGGAAAAATGGACCAGTTACATTTGCCCTCCAATCGAGATTTGCCCCGCTGCACCATCCATACTAATATTATAAATGGAGAAGTGTGTGTGTCTGTTTGTTTGTCCGTCCGTTTTTCACGGATTTTTCATCATTTTCATACATAATAAATTAATGTATTAGTGCGAAAGAATAACATTCAAGTTAGTGTCAAGTGATTGACGGCACATGTCAAAACAAATACCATTAGGAATTGGTAAAGGCTGTCACACACGTGTTTAGTGATTATATATTTTTTTTTTATAACTCGTTAACCGTAAGAGTTAAGACCCTAGTTTCTTAGATAAATTAATTGTATTTGATCTAAAGAACCTTCCATTAAAGTTAACGGAATTCAATAAAAACCTGTATAATACAACATTACAATCTTAATCATAAACACTGGTATTATGAGTATTGTGTACAATCAAAGGCGTTTACATTACCAAGTCAATATTAGTTGATGATAGTATTGGCGTGTGGACACAATCTACATTATGGTTGTAATCCCGCTGTAAGCCGGACTTGTGTAAACATGGTACAATGGCCTTTGAGGTGATTACATTATGGGATTTATTACATACATACATACATACAATCACGCCTGTATCCCATGGAGGGGTAGGCAGAGCACATGAAACTACTCAAGCTTCAGTGCCACTTTTGGCAAATAAGGGGTTGACAGAAAACGAAACTGTGAAACTGTGGGATTTATTATAATAATAATAATACCCACTTCACACTGTGACGATAAACTTTCTTTGAAGATAATATAAATTTTGACAATTATAAAAGGCGCGTAAAAAAATATAAAAGAATGACGTGTTGGGTATCTTATGTTTACTTTTATAGCAATCAGTCACTATGGAATGGTCTTTTTAGGGTTCCGTAGTCAACTAGGAACCCTTATAGTTTCGCCATGTCTGTCTGTCCGTCCGTCCGTCCGTCCGTCCGTCCGTCCGTCCGTCCGCGGATAATCTCAGTAACCGTTAGCACTAGAAAGCTGAAATTTGGTACCAATATGTATATCAATCACGCCAACAAAGTGGAAAAATAGAAAATGGAAAAAAATGTTTTATTAGGGTACCCCCCCTACATGTAAAGTGGAGGCTGATATATTTTTTCATTCTAACCCCAAAGTGTGATATATTGTTGGATAGGTATTGAAATATGAATAAGGGTTTCCTAAGATCGTTTTTTGATAATATTAATATTTTCGGAAATAATCGCTCCTAAAGGAAAAAAAAGAGCGTCCCCCCCCTCTAACTTTTGAACCATGTTTAAAAAATATGAAAAAAATCACAAATGTAGAACTTTATAAAGACTTTCTAGGAAAATTGTTTTGAACTTGATAGGTTCAGTAGTTTTTGAGAAAAATACGGAAAACTACGGAACCCTTCACTGAGCGTGACCCGACACGCTCTTGGCCGGTTTTTTTTATTTTACCCTGTATATATTTTTTTCTTTTTGAAATACGAATAAGAAGCTAAAAACAACATTGATCCCACCGACTGCGACAATACAAATCATATTACCACGAAAAAGTTACACCTACTGAATATTAATGTACCAAGTTTACAAAAAAAAAACATTTTTTTCTCAAATCAAAAACAAATATTATTTCGAAATATTTTGAGCCCGCCATTTTTTCATTCCAGATATCGGAACGGTTGATGTTTAGACCAATGATTCCGAATTAAAGGGGGTGAAGTAAAGGAGGGGGCAATATTCTCGTCAGCAGAATCGCTGACTCGTAAAAGTTTTCGAACCGAATGTGGACACAGCCGGCAAAACAGATAAATCATTTGGCGAATGACAGTCGCTTATTAATGTTCAGATTGTTTGTGAAGGGAAACATATTTTGCTGATACTAAGTTGTTTGGTTTATTTGAGTGATTAAGGGGGTAATCCATTGATTAGATGTGGTCTTGTTTATCTTTCGTAACCCCGTTTATAAGCAAATGATCTGAGATAACTAGGAACTAGCACTGAGTTAGCGGAAAGTCAAATTGACCGATTGAATACTGTCATACTGTGTTTGTACACTTCAAAAATGTAACTTTAAAATCTATTTCGTGCTATACTTATTAATAAATCGCACGAATATTAAAGATTTCAGTTTATTGGCTAAGTAATTTGCTTCTTGCAACCTTTTTACCTTTTTGTAGTTTGGAGCCCTAAAGTTTTACCGGCCTAGGACCATTTGATTATTGAAATAAAGTGAAAAAAAAAAATTGCATGTTTGCAAAGGTAAAACCCAATAACAACTTTCATTTTGTAGCGTTTGCGCAGACAGTTTGCACCTATCAAATAATAATTGACAGTTGAATTAATGTGAATAATTAAAACAACATGTTTAACTTAAATCCAGAATACATACATAGTACATTGTATGTATACTTACACATCTTTTACACAACAATAAAAATTGCAACACAAATCATATTAAACTAGCTGTCTCATCAGTCTGTGAGAGGGGGGGGTAATAGCTACGCCGAGTGTTTAGCTGTAATGACAATGTCGCGACATCCGAATCAGGGCCAAAAGGTTTCCCATTATCCTGATGTCGAGATAAAGTGGTAAAACGCGAAGCCTACCGCGTTCATCGATTCGTTCATCTCTGTCACTCGAATCAAAAACGAAAGAGATGAAGAGATGATTTTGGACTGCGTTTGGTTGGTAGATATATCGATACTATTTAGATGGTGAAAGCTTTTTATGTAATGAGAACACTTTACTTGTATTTTATCTTTGGGGAATCAATTCAATAAGTATGACAAAAGGCGTAGGACTGTAAGAAAAATAAAGTTTTGAAAATAAATTGAAATATCATTATTATAACACAGATAAAACACACAGTTTATGATTTTTTTTAAATAGTAAATATTTATGGGTCTATTACTTAAGTTGTTGTTTAAAAACTTCAGTCAGCAAAGTATTTTTACATAACTTCAGTAAGCAAAGTATTTTTACATAACTTTACAATAAATATTTGAGTAATTTTACTATATTTGAGTAATTACTTATTTTTGTTAAGTGGTAGATGATATTAGTTGTACATTTAATATACATAGGAGAAGGGAATCATTAAAAAAATCTGTAATAATTTTAAACTTCATCTTACTTAATTGAAGCATGTTTTTTTTTCTTCTCCCTATCTGACTCAAAATTTTAGTATCGTCAAATGGCCACGAGGGTAGCCATCCCTCTGTGATAAAATAAAATACCTAATAAGGTAACATAATGTTGATTAATCGAGTTCGATTTGTTAGTGACTTTAAACTATACTTTACTCTAAGCAGTGTTTCAATAATGTTAGAAGGATACTGGCAGTTTTTTTTTAACTTCACCTTAAGGCACTGGTCCCACCGCGAGCTAGTAAGCTATGAGATATCGGCTATAAAAACGAACAAAATATAAGCACCCCCGTGTAAATAAAAGAGACACGGTGATTTTGATAGCTCACCGCTGGGCGAGTAACTATAAACATCGCCGTGTCTCTTTTATTTACAAGGGAGTGATTATCTTTTGTTCGTTTTTATAGCCGACTAGCTTTGACCGCGGCTTCGCTCGCGTTAGAAAGAGACAAAAAGTAGCCTATGTCACTTTCCATCCCTTCAACTATCTCCTCTTAAAAATCATGTCAATTCGTCGTTCCGTTTTGCCGTGAAAGGCGGACAAACAAACATACACACATACTTTTCAATTTATAATATTAGTATGGATAGCTCGCAGTGGGACCAGTGCCTAAGGTTAGAATTCAAACCATCCTCGCCATTTTTTCCGTTTTCGAGTCAAAGTGTTAGTGTGTGACAAAGGCCACGAGGACAGCCTCACCTCACGCCGCGCCTGATTACGCTTTTGTTTCCGCGACGAGTGCGTGGCTTTGTGCTGAGTGTTCTTTTTGCGGTGCGTGCGATTGTTCTGCGTGCGCGGTGCGGCTATTGTTTGCGTCGAGTATCACACTAATCTTGGTCTCTGTTTGCTCACGTTTGAATTTTGATAGAACGATGCGTATAGAAGCAAAATATACAACAACAAGCGTGAAAAAATTGTACTAAAGGTAGTTTTCGTAAAATTCAGTGTTTTGAATAGCGTAAAGACTATACTTATAGAAGTATAATTATAATTTGATAAATATACTCCTGAGCCGGAAAAAGCACACCACAAGGAATTGTGGAATCAAGGGAGGGCTTATGCTAGATATGGAACATATAACCATCCACACATTGATGTGGGACACTATGACGGTCTAATTAAAAAAAAATAGCTACACCTTACACAGATAAACTTCAGCCCGCTTAAGCAAAAAAAGCGTGTTGAGTCGTAACAGCTATTAACTATGGCTAGCTAATCGACGATAAATATACTTAAATAAATAAATACATACTTAAATACATAGAAAACATCCATTATTCAGGAACAAATATCTGTGCTCATCACACAAATAAATACCCTTTCCGGGATTCGAACCCAGGACCGCGTCTTAGCAGGCAGGGTCACTACCGACTGAGCTAGACCGGTCGTCAATAATAAATAATAATAATAACCAATATTTAGTCCATTTTATTTAGTCCATCACTTTCATAAAAATAGACCAGTTCATTTTAGATTCCATTAACTCTCAAATAGTCCTTACACCCTGGCGGGTGTTGCCTCTGCGTGTGTCCCATGATACGGGCAAGGGCAACATCCGCTCGGCGTACCCGTTACATTTCATTAAAGTGTCAAAAGGGCCTCTACGCGTTGGCTTCGGCCCCGCGCACGCCTCCCAAAGGTCCGGAAATCATTGTTCCATGATGGGAAAGACCAATATTTAGCCAATATTCCGTCACATTTCCCGGAAATATGTTCGTAACGTAGCCTATGCGACGCAGTGTGTCAACGTCACCAACTGCCCTCGGGCGTCGTTGGCTGAATAAATGATTGGATGGTGATTGCGGCTGCCTCCTTACGATACGATTCTATACCGTGCGTTAAAATTAATATTTATTAGTCATTTTAAATATCTCGAATTAGGGTTATAAATTGTCTTTTAGACGTGTTATCACTTATCAATTTTGTAGGTTAAGCATACTCATCGCGCGGATAGTCCGACGGTTCCTCTCTCTGCATCCCTAACCACCGGCAGCTTGGGCCCTGCCCCGCTGCTGGCGGCACCCTAGGTTAGGTTTTTTTATAATTTATGTATATATTTTTTTTATTGTTTTGTAAGCGGTTTTGTATTTTACTTTTATATTCGTATTATAAATAGCCTAGCCTAATAAGACTTAAAAGAAATAAAGAGTATAGTAACACAAATCTCACGTGACACAGTCCAGTTAGGTGCGACGACGAGCGAAACGAGGAGTAGCGTGTTAGGTTGACCGTGAGAAAACCGGAAACAACTTTTTAATGTAATAAAAAACAAATAGACATGGAACACCTTTCTTTCTCTCAAATTTACTTTTCAGAGACTATGGAAAAGAAGGTTATTCTCTGAGATCTTCATATGTTTCATTTATAATTGGGTTAAGATGCGAATTTAATTTAATAATAAGTATAGTAAAACAAATCTCATGTGACAGAGTCCAGTTAGGTGCGACGACGAGCGAAGCGAGGAGGATCGTGTTAGGTTGACCGTGAGCAAACCGAAAACAACTTTTTATTGTAATAAAAAACAAATAGAAAAATAAAACCTTCCTTTCCCTCAAATGCAGAGATTGATGTTTCAAGTTGATGAATGTTTCAAGGAGAGTTAGTGAACTATTATTATTATGACTGATAATAAAGCTGGCTATTATGGCTGATAAAATGGCAAAAAAATGCTAGAAATCGTTATACATAATAGTTATTTGTTATACTGTCTGCTCGTTTGCCTCCTATCCCATAAAAAAAAAAAATACAAGGGGGCAAAGTTGTATTTTAACGCCGAGTGTGGAATTGAAAAACGAGCAAGTGAAAGGATTCTATAGTTGAACCACGAGCGAAGCGAGTGGTTCGAGAATATAATCCTGCACTTGCGAGTTTTTTAACACACGAGAAGTAAAATACATTTGCACCCGAGTGTAACACAAAACTTTTCCTCTCGGTATAGCGAGGAAACTAAAACACAAAAAATGCGTTTATCACTGCTTCCAGTAGTTCCACAGGTGGTAAATCATCTTTATCACTAGATTCACCTACTTTTACCAATTTTAAAGTAGTTAATTTGACTTTATTCAAGGTCAAATTACTTTACCCACTAGTGGATAAAATGCGTTTTTACCCGCTGGTATTAAAGGACACAACACGTGTTTCCGAGCTAGTGAGGGGAAAAATAATTACCTAATAAGTGTGCTGTTAGTTGGTATTATGACATTTGATTTATTATAATTTAAATTTGTATGTATGTATAAAAAGTATATGACATCTACTAAGTATGACAAAAAATAATATGAATTCCCATATGTATGTGCACTAATGATGATACCATAAGTTGTTATGTGCATAGAAGATACGACAAAAAAATATATGCGACCCGATATGGACCCATTTATACATACTTATAGTTAATATCACGAAAGCTGAGCTTCGAATGAAATGAACGAATCTTTGATTGTGTGTGACATCTGTTCAAAAATGAATAGTCGTAACTGTCAAGAGCCAAATAATTTCATTGGTTAATCTGTCACACGAGATGGCGCGCATTTCGCCACTAAAACTCAAATAGTGTATTTTCATTCGTTTTAGCCTTGACATTCTAGTGTTTGCAATAAATAGTACTTACATCGACCGAAAGAATTCTGTCTTAACAGTACAACTACTGGCGCGCGAAGAAAAACGCATGAAAAATCGAAAATTCGCGTTTTCCGAGACCTAAGGATAAGTAAGACCGATTTTTCACCCCCAAAAACCCCCACATAACAAATTTCTGCGAAATCGTTAGAGCGGTTTCCGTCAGTGTAAATAAATATATATATATATATATAAATAAATAAATAAATATACAAGAATTGCTCGTTTAAAAGTATAAGATACCTAGAAAACGTCCATGATTCAGGAACAAATATCTGTGCTCATCACACAAATAAATGCCCTTACCGGGATTCGAACCCACGACTGCGGCTTAGCAGGGTCACTAGTGACTGAGCTATAGACCGGTCGTCAAATCTGTGTTTAAGTGAACGCATATATTTACGAACCTCATCTTTTATAATGTAAAATTACCAGAGCACGAGACTTCGTAGACAATGCGATAATAAAGGAATCCTTAGTTATTGCACAAAACCCAACTCCGTTCCGTTTGTCCTTTAAGTAACAATCCGCATTGCGCGCATACCAAGACTTTATTCCCATGCGAGTCTCGACCCAGAGGGGGGTTCGGGAACCAGGGGTGGGGGGTTGGGGGTCCATATATCTCGGCGAACGATCGCCGCTAACCATTAGACGAGTCATTGCTGACGGGATGGGTGCACAGATAAGTACGGCTTCGTTGCTTTCAAAATAACTGTAAAAGAATTTTGAGATATGACTTTTGCTGTGATAATTTGCAAAGGATAACTATTAATTATAACTCATAAACTGAAGTAGATGCCATACACTAAAGAATAACCTAACCACAAAATTAAAATTTTGAAAATACCCCCGACTGCGACATAGTAGACCGATTTTCATAAAACATGGCTAAGAACACTCCCGACTAACTCAGCTTTCAGACAAAAAAAAACTAAATCTAGACAGACAGACAGACGGACAGACAGACAGACAGACAGACCAGACAGACAGACAGACAGACAGACGGACAGACGGACGGACGGACGGACGGACGGACGGACGGACGGACGGACGGACGGACAGACAGACAGACAGACAGACAGATAGACACGTCAAACTTATAACACCCCTTCGTTTTTGCGTCGGGGGTTAAAAAGCGATCAAGCTCACTGGTGGCGAAGCCGGGAATCGAACCCGGGTCTCCAGATATCGCGGCTGACGTGAAAACTGCTACACACCCCAACCGCCGAGGTACTCATCGACATTTCTCTAGTGTATGTTATCTCTGAAGGCTAGGCGCCTAACTATAACTCGTATGCTCTTCAGGATGTACGTAGGTAGCAATAGCGTAACAACGTTTTTTATCTGATATTACTTTGGTAGCAAACTAACTAATATCAAAGACATGTATTGTATAACTCCGTATAGACAGATAAAGTCTAAAGAAACCGTACATCAGTATCATACAGAAAAAGGTACGGTGGCCTAGATGGCATTACACCTTTGTGGTACGCTTAGCTAGATGGCGCTGATATTCATATTTGACATTTTAAAACATATCAAGCTAAGAATATGGGCCGAATTTGTCAAAACTGAGGTTCAAAAGTTTTAAGCCTGTGTCAAGAGATGGCAGTCTATGCACTGTGATTACACATTTTACTTCGACAGTAACTCTCTATAATACTCGATCCTCTTTGCTAATATACACCAGGCCCCGTAGCCGAATGGCATTTGACTCGACGCGAAACGAAAGCGAAACGCCGCGAAAGGTAGTCTGGCTCTGTGGCACCAATACGTAAGAGCGATAGAGATAGATATCTACGAGCGTTTCGTTTCGTGAGCGTTTCGTGAGCATTTGTGCTACTCGGCTACGCACCCAGGGGTGTTACAATATGCGTTGCCGACCCTAACGGCACCCTCATTGAGCTCTAATATCCTTATACTCATTGGCAGAAAAACAGGAGCGTGTTTGTTTTTAAGACCTGCAGAATTTAGTGGAACACACAAAACCACCGCCTAAAAACGCTCAATAAAATCGAAACCACGCTTGCACGAATTGCTCGCAATAAAATCACGCACGCTCATTTTAAAGCGACAATATTTTCTGTGCTAATAACCGACTCATTTAGTAGTTTTCTCTCTCTCTAGTGCTCTTTCATATTGGTGGAACAGACCGATTGTACATTTTGCTACATGTTTTATACCATTTAAACTTTATTGGCATTAATATAATGAAAAATAATGAGCCTGGGACGTTTATAAACGTCACACTGCAAGTTTCCTCACGATGTTTTTCTTCGCAGAAAAGCGGTGAATATGAACTGATATTTCCTACGCATGTAACGTCGGAAAAATATGTCGGCACGAGCCAAGATTTGACCCGCAACCTCCGGATTGATGGTCCGGTGTCATATCCACTCGGTCACAACAGCTTAGCTAGAGTCAACCAATTGGAACCCTACCACTGTAGAACTATGTCATAGTGACGTTATAAATCAGATTATAAGAAATCTCTTACTGCTTGTCATTTTTACATGGTTGTAGAGTGGCCTAATATTTTAGATTAGATACCCTCGAGAGTATATGCCTGCAAACACCCATTGACGAGGAAATCGCGACACGAAAATGGAGATGGATTGGACACACTCTTCGGAGAGGGGAAAGAAATAACGCGAGCATTGCTCTCGACTGAAACCGCAGAAAGCAAGTCGTGGCCCCGGGCGCCCTGTCCACTCTGAAAGCGGTCCGACGAAAAGCTACGAGTGGCTGGTTTGAGCTGGAGCAAGGCCACGAGGGTCGCTGAAGATAGGAAGGCGTGGCGCGAGCTCGTGAAGGCCCTTTGCACCTCTGAGGTGCCTTAGGACTACAACAACAACAACACTCGAGATGCAAAACAATAACTTATGTCTCGCGAGAGTTTTCAATAAATATGTAGAGAGTTAGCACATCAATAAGATAGACTACCCGTCCTTCTGTCATTAATACAGTTAGAAGAAGACGTGTCATCTATCTCGCGGCGACATACTCCCGCGGCAATCATGTGCTAGGCCTACAGTTTGCAAGTATCATTTCCTTAACAATGAAACGTGCATGCAAATATGCATCTCCTTACATTTTAGTTCTCCACAAGCATTCATTACGTCAAGTGAACGCTCTGTTGTATTTCTACTATACAGTAGAATAACGACGAATTCTCTTACTAGCTTCATGGTACTAGGCTCTTTTTACCAAGACATAGCCCCAGGAAGTGTGAAATGAATTTCACACAAACGCTTAAGTTAGTATTGTAAACACTTAGCAAGGCAACGCAGTTTTATGTTATAACAGCCGGCGTATCATGCTGCCAATTTTATCACTTATCCACGTGGATAAGACATCTGTCACTCTCACACTGACATACTTGCTAAATCCACGTGGATAAGTGATAAAATTGGCAGCATGATGGTTTTTCTGGTTAAATTATGAAACTTGGTTTTCAGACTTCAAGATTAATCCACAAAGAAGTAATAGTCTAACTCAACAGCAACAAAAATAGACAGAAACACATAGAAACCCTTCATACTCAGTCCTAACATAAAAAATGATACCAAACCATTTATTTTTATTTCGGAAATACAATAAAAGCCCAACTCCAATACCACTGGGAAGACAGTGAGGATCTAAAAAGCCGATGATTAAATGCGCAGGATGAAAATATCGTTTTGGAGGCCAAGATTTTTTTTATTAGTTCGTTAGTTAGTTATTTATTTTATAAAAATTATTCAATTTTTTCCATTTTATTTTCCCGTATCCTAAAATCACTTTACGTTTCATTATCCCGAACTCCGAAATTTCCCCAGTTGACGACGCCATAAACAGCCATAGCAAAAACAAGTGCAAGATAAGCGTGAGATATAAGCCTCGCGCGAACAGTGTCAGCGGAAATAGGTTCTACACGAGTGCTCGGAATTCATACTGTGTTTTCACTCGATTCAGACAAATGTGTGTTGAAAATTAAATGTTGAAACAAACGGAGAAATGTCACGTGACGGGTTTGTTACAATACAGTTAAGTAGTACGAGTAAATGCAGCGTTCTAACATTTATCTGAACTCTTACAAAGTTTTATGAAGTAGTAGTGGTCCGCCCCGGCTTCGTACGGGGATTAACTCCATAAAAATTGTGACTTTTATTGTTGATGTCCATGGGAGGCGATGACTGCTTCCCATCAGACGACTCGTTTGCTGCCCAGATCATTAAATAATGTTGTATTTAGATTTGTGAAATAACGCCTAATTTAAGACATTGAATCTACTTTATACCATATATTTGATTTCAAATAGTCTAGTCTGTTTTAAATGTACCTATACACAATTACACATACACACACTCCTTCCTATTTTATTTTTTTTGCAATGTATGTTTATGACATATGACTAAAAGCAATGTCACAGTTTCGTTTTCTTTCAACCCCTTATTTGCCAAGAGTGGCACTGAAGCTTTAGTAGTTTCGTGTGTTCTGCCTACCCCTTTATGGGATACAGGCGTGATTGTATGTATGTATGACTAAAAGCAATCGTTTAAACATAGGCAAACTATTAATGTCTTATTTTAATTTTTACATTATTTTTTTTACAGTGTTCTATTAGTGGCCTGGGTTCTAGCAGAATTATCAGTAGCTTCGCACGTCGAAAGAGTGGAGCATATTACTGAGCCCTTTTGTTTTTGCTGCAACGCACACAGAAACCCGTACGTTTTAATGTATGCTATTGTTGTTTTTTCTCTAGTGTTAATACTTATTAATGTTTATTTTTGTTTTAATTGTGTAATTTTTATAAAAGTAAAACAAAAACCGCCAATTCATGTCAAAGTTAATCAAGTCCTAAATCGGGAATACTGAAAGGCTCGGATTACGAAGTTTTGCAGATTTGAAAGCTCTTAAATTGAAAAGTTAATTTTGATATCGAAAGTAGGTATTCAAAACTTAGTAGATTAACAGGAAAAATTGACATCGTAAATTATTTAGTATATTGATTTATTGATGTAAAATCTGAAAGGTGTATTTAAAAATATATGTATTTTCAGAATGTCAAAAAAAAAATCCTAACATTTTTTTAAAGTACATACTGTAAAGGCCGGGAAGTAAGTGGCTACTCTGGCTGAACAATTGTACAATAATTATGATTTTTTTATTTCGTAACAACTACTCTTTTTGATTGCCTATGTTTTTTATTTCCGCTACCCAAGGGTTCTCTGGTAGAGATTGCTCTTTAGCGATAAGACCTTCTGTTGTCTGCCTCTATTTATAATAATTTGTTTTGTCTCCACTGTATGTAGGTGTGCCAATTAAGAGTATTCTATCTATCCATCTATATAGTATAATAGCGTAAGCGTAAGTAAGCGAGCACTGCCGCCCATGGATACGAGAAACGCCAGAAGGGTAGGTGTGTTGCCGACCTTTAAGATAAGTGTACGCTCTTTTATTTAATGTTTGAAGGTCGTAAATCTATCAAAAGACCGAGATTTATAGACGCCTGAAATATGAAACCAAAAAATTCAGGATAAAAAAAAATTGTAAATATCTACCGCAGAATTGTGTTTTTGTTTTATCCCCGAGGCCGAATAAACCGATTCTAATAAAAATACGATTATGTATTACACAATACACAGTAGCGCTCAGAAAACAATCCGCGTCACGCCCCCGGCCAGAACAAGGAGGGAATAGTGAAGCAATGTTGCCAGGTTTATGAAAATTTGTAGATAGCTCGATGTAAAAAAATCTCAAAAAAGTATGAAAAAAAATTTTTTTTTTTTATTATTATAAATGGGCTTACTCTTGACCACAGACTAGCCAAAGGCAAAGACGTGGCCTACGATGGAGTGAGCTCGCCCAGAAGATGCCTGTTGAGCGAGAAGTAAAATATTTCTTATTTCTAGCGTTATATTGATATTTGGACACGACTCATGACAGCCTGGGGTGCGTTTTAGCAATAATTTTTACCGTGAACTGTCTGAAAAGTTTAACTTTTCATAATTTGTTGTACATTAGTTAAATATAAACAAATCCAGTTTTAGAGTAAACTTAATCTAGTTTTGGACCTGTGTCTAAGGTAATTAAACAAAACGAAAATTTTAGGAAAAAAAAAAGTTACAAACAAAACTTGCTATTTAAATCAAATTTAAATGTCATGAGACAAACTAAAATAACTGTAGCAATACGAGATCGAGATCCGAGGAAAAACGAATGTTTACCGACTCGATTCGCCATTCCATTTTTCCTTATGCCTACCGAAAATCACTTTACATTTCATTATTCCGTACTCTCAAATTTCCCCAGTTGACGATGCCATAAACACGCACAGGAAAAACAAGTGCAAGGTAAGCGTGAGAAAGAATCCCCGATCGAACAGTGTCGCTACGTCACTGCTGATGACGTGTTTTTTTTACAAGCAAGCATACGGTCCGCCTGATGGAAAGCGGTCACCGTCACTTGTACACAGCAAAAAGGAGGATTCGGGGGGATTTCCCCGTATGTAGCGAAAATGCATCGTAGAGTATTTTTTACAAGCAAGCATACGGTCCGCCTGATGGAAAGCGGTCACCGTCACTTGTACACAGCAAAAAGGAGGATTCGGGGGGATTTCCCCGTATGTAGCAAAAATGCATCGTAGAGTAGTGTTAGCAATGAAAGGGTTGAGATAATGCTAGATTATGATTTCACTCATATCTTGTCCAACCTAATAATATTTACTTTCACGTATTTTTCTAAACTAGCAACTCCAACGCTAGAGGTTATTTACAAATCCGCCCCAGAGATTGCGGCCCCATTACACTGTACACATATTGGAACTGCGATTTCATGGTTTTTACATGCAAATCCGAGGAAAACGAGTGTTTACCGACTCGCTCGAACGAAGCTATATGAAAGCCATTATGATGTTTGGCTTGGAAATTATATGTTGTAGAATATGCAGGGTACTTAAGCGGGTGCTTTGATCAAATTTAAATGTGATTTTAACGATGAACATTATAAATAGGTATAATGAACTTGCTCGTGATGGAATTATACAGTTGTCTGGAGACAAACAACAATTATAAAGACATTTAACAGTTTTAGAGGATCAGACTAACCGTAGACGGAATGTTGCTGATCTTCGAAAGCTTAATATCTATTAGTGACAATAGTGACGGCTAGATATAAAATAAATCAATATAAAAAAATGCTTTCAGTAGGTATGTTATTTTAAAGAACGCCATTTCCAAACTCAAATGGAATTGGGCGGGGCATGTTGCCAGGCAGAGTGATGGCAGGTGGACCAAAATGTTGACCGAATGGCGGCCGCTATCGGATAGTGCCTGGCATCCGTTGGCTCGTTGGGTGGACGACATTCAAAAAACTGCGGGGCACTTCTAGATGAGATTAGCCCAGGACCGGGATAAGTGGCGTACACAAAGGGAGGACTATGCTCAGCAGTGGGCGATTAATGGCTGAAATGATGATGATGATGATGTTAAAGAGTAATCACTAGTAAATAGTAGAGTAATAACTAGTAAATAATATTATTATGTAGGTAGGTACAACGTTAGTTGAACGAACACGGTTTTATATAATACTAGGCTAAATAGACTATTTTTCATAATATTCGAGACGTGTTAAAATATTTATAAGCAAGTTTATTAAGCTCACTTTTGTGATCGAATAAATTGTGTTGATATCAGAATCAGAGACATATGTAACTCCGTATAGACGGATAAAGTCAAAGAAAAAAACGAACCTCAAAGCCCTAGAGAAAAAGGTATGATGGCCTAGATGGCGTTACACCTTTAGGGAACGCTCGGCTAGATGGCGCTAATATTAATATTTGATATTTTGGACATGATGTGACCAGAGATGTACAAAATGGTTTTAAAAAAGCATTTAAATACAAAATGCAAAATACTTTTCAGATTTACTATTTCAAATGCAAAATACCAAATACTTTTGAGTTTTGTATTTCAAATGCTAAATGCAAAATAGGTATTTTCAAAATACTTTTTGAAAATAAAATACCTTTTGACCAAATCTCAGATATTTTTATTTATTTTCGGTATTAATAATCATGAGAAATAGAGTCACAATGCCGAACAAAAACGTCTAATAACATGGCACCTAATGAAAGTAATGAATGACAATTTGGTCATATTTATGTTGATTGTGCATCTAGTTCTTATATTTCATACCTATATCACCTAAATGCTCTTTATTTATTTTCATTCTATAGCTTAGGATTTTTACAATAGGAATAATAACTCAACACTTTAAAGAAGGTAGGTAATTAAATCAAAATCAGTCATTAGCACTCAGCACCAGCAGTCCAGCAAACAATAAATCCGTTAAATCGTCGGCATCAGTGACGTCGCTTTCCATAGATAATATTCGTTTTCGTTTGACATTGACAGTGTCAAATTGACATTAGTCAGTCAGGCGCGCATGGCTAGCAGGCGCCTCTATCGGTCAAATTCGGCAATACAAGCGTCATTTGTTCACATTTTGTTTGACTGGTAATGTTGGCTAAACTTAATTTAATCATAAAGTATTTTGCATTTTGAAATACATATTAAAAATGCAAAATACATCTCAAAAAGTATTTCAAATAAAATACAAAATGTTTTTTACTAAAAGGCATTTAAATGCAAAATCAAAATAGGTATTTTGCATTTTGTATTTGCATTTTAAATAGAATTATTTCAAATAAATCGCATCTCTGGATGTGACACATATTATCAAGCTAAGAATATGGGCCAAATTGTCAAAACTGAGGTTCAAAAGTTTTAAGCTTGTGTCGAGAGACGGCAGTCTATGCACTGTGATTACACATTTTACTTTGACAGTAACTTTCTATAATACTCGATTCTCTTTGGTTGATATGAATATTATGAATCTATACTATAAAATATACGCGATTCGTATACAATTAATGACAGTCAAAAATTTCTCAAACGCTTCAGACCAGAAAGGTTCCAGAAAAATCATTGCTAACTACCCTCGTATGTTACTCTCAAGGTTACTTTGTACCTAATAACGCTCGCCAAACGTCCTGCCCACTAAAAGTCTAAAATATACCTCACATCCCTGGTACAAGGTACACGGAGATTGAGGTTCGTTGAACGTTGAAGGCCTAGCCGAAATTACAATCGTTAACGCTACAGAGTGGCAAAAAAAGAGTAGAAAAGAATAGGGGCGCCACCGTCTATGTAAACCGACGATATGCAGTCTGACTTAGTCGCGCCATTACAGAAACACACTTAGGACAATGGCGATCAACGATCCCACAGTCAAACCGTGGAAACTGTTTTGTGGAACACTGTACTTGTATAAGCTGTATACATTTTTGATAATAAATAAATAATAATATGAAAGAGGCGCGTTCCTACGCACACGGTCTAAGCTCATGTAGGTGACCGCGTACCAAGCTTGTATAAGTGAGATACAGGTCGACTGCAGAGTTAGCTCATGATTGCCGCGAGAGTATGTCGCCGCGAGATAGAGTTCCCGTCCTTATGTCATTAAAACAATTAGAACAAGACATGTGATCTATCTCGCGGCGACATACTTTCGCGTTAATCATGTGCTAGACCTAATACTGGTCGCGTTTTTGATAGGCGGCAACAACTGTGAGGTAGCCGAGAGCGAGGAGCGGCACATTCAGCGGGGAGCCGGAGTGGCCATACTATATGATAGTACTCTTTTTTATACTGTGACAAGAGAGATACGGAGAGCTGGCTACGATACGTTTACGAAGCGTAAGCGTCTGTGACGTTGGCTAGGTACCTTGTTCGCAACAAAGGGCAACAAGTAATTGAGTGGAAGGGACGAACGCTCTGTGTAAGTATTCACAAACCGAGCGGTTTGTAGGGCGCCACTGGTTAGGTTGTATTTTTATTTCAGGTACTAAAAGGAATTGATTGATCATCACATTATAATCCATACTAATATTAGTACCTGGGTGACCGAGCTTCGCTCGGTGTTATTTTATTATAAATATACTTATGTTTGTTGTATTGTATAACATCTACCGCGGAATGGAATCCTATCGAGACAAACCTTATTGGTTTAACGATACTGAGTAATTAATTAGAGATTTCTGTTTGTAATTACCTAAATTAATAAATAAAATAAAAAAATAATATTATATATTCGCATTTTCCGGGGCCTAAGGCTAAGTTAGATCGATTTTTCACCCCCGAAAATTTCCACATAACAAATTTCAGCGAAATCGTTAGAGCGGTTTCCGAGATCGTCGGTATATATATGTATATATAAATAAATAAATATACAAATTTCTAATTGCTCGTTTAAAGGTATAACAAATAAGGATAAATGGGAAAATGTGTGTCTGTTTGTTTGTCTGTCTTTCACGGCAAAACAAAGCGACGAATTGTCGTGATTTTTTAAGTGGAGATAGTTGAAGAGAGAGAGTGACATCTATCTGTTTCTTACCTCCCAATTCCCTTAAATGGGGGGCCCGCTTCATTTTGTTGCCTGTTGGTAAAATTGTATGGATTAAATAAATAAATAAATGATAAATAAATATTATAGGACATTCTTACACAGATTGACTGAGCCCCACGGTAAGCTCAAGAAGGCTTGTGTTGTGGGTACTCAGACAACGATATATAATAATATCTTATATAAATACTTATATACATAGAAAACATCCATGACTCAGGAACAAATATCTGCTCATCACACAAATAAATGCCCTTACCGGGATTCGAACCCGGGACCGCGGCGCAGCAGGCAGGGTCACTACCGACTGCGCCCGGTCGTCGGGTAAAATGAGTTTAACCCCCGACGCAAAAACGACGGGGTGTTATAAATTTGACGTGTCTGTCGGTCTGTCTGTCTGTGTGTGTGTGTGTCTGTCTGTGGAATTGTAGCTTCCGAACGTATGAACCGATTTAGATTTAGTTTTTTTTTAATTGAAAGCTGAGTTAGTCGGGAGTGTTTTTAGCAATGTTTCATGAAAATCGGTCCACTATGTCGCGGTCGGGGTTTTTAAAAATGTTCGGCTATTGTTCAAGTTTAACAAGCTCCAAACAATAAGCGCCACTTCCTCGCGCACTTTTCACTCTCTTACGTCTTTTTCAAAAATAAATAATTAAAACGTCAAAAAAAGCGACTAGAAACATCTCGGATGTGCGTCGATGACGCGTTTTAACCGAAGTTCCTTGTTTTAAAGTTATTATTATTATTGAGAGCCCATATTGTCCCACTGTTGGGCAAAGGCCTCTCTCAAATTCCTCCAAGCATCCCTATCCCCTGAAGTCTCCCACCAGTCCTCGTCAAAGGCCTCAAGCTCGTCACATCATCTCTGGCAAGGTCTACCGCGACGCCTTACAATTTAAATTTATTTTATTTTTATTTTGTTTTAAAGTAACACATTGTCATGGAAATTCATTTGAATAGAAAAAAAATACAATGCCTAAGCTATATATACTCGTAAATAATAATCACTTTGACACATTTAAAAAAAAATATTTCAAAAATTATTTTTTATGATATAGACATACATTATTTAATACATGGAATGAGGCCGCCCAGTAAGAAAAATTGCTTCCCTTTATTTGTTAAGTAGCTCAAAAGATAAAAATACAAGAAGATCTGGGTTTTATTTAATAATCAAGTTTTTAGAAGGCAAAAGCTACACGGGTATCATTTATTAAAATATTTTAGTAACATCTTCAATCAAAATTAAATTAATAAGCTTAAGAATATAATGTTTTGATTATAAAACAGCTAAGACATAAAATTATGTGTTGAAACAATATTAATTTAATATAAAGAGAAGATAAAATAAGCCTGAGTATAAAACTCAAAGAGAGACTTTGGAAGAAAATATTCCTTATGATTTAATTTTCTGCTTTATTACGTGTTTAAGTGTTAAATAATTTCCCTATTCTTTGGAGGAAAAACGTTAAATTATTTATTACAAAATGTACATATGAAAGTTGTTTTTGTACTTGTTATAAATTATAAATTGAAATAGTAGTAATTGTTCTTGTTGATGTACATCAAGTAGAAGTCCCTCTATTAGTCTATCACGTGTAAAAGCTACAATCTTGTTGGTTTCTTCTGTTTAAAAAATATTTTTGTTATATTTGTATACTTAGATAGATTCTACATTTGTAGGCGCCGTTTCCTAATAATGTAGTTACTATATTCTTAACTAACTTCGCTGGTTCAGCGACTCGAAGTGGTTCTTGGCCTCGGCCATTTGCTTTCATCCTGTGTGATCTGACGCCATTCAGTCGCTTCAAAGTCACACAGAGCTTTCTGAACCTCATCGATTACTGGGGCTTTCCAATTAGGCATTTAAAAATGTACTATTTTATGAGTAAAAAAATGTAAGATAATATACACCATGTTTTTATTGAATTCCGTTAACTTCGTCATATAGTTAGGTCCATTATAGGAAACAGAATAGCATAGATAGTTTTTTACATTCCTAACAATTTTCTTAAAAATCCCATACACCTGCGATACATGTTACATCAATTGCTGTTAAGAAACGGGCTTTGTGTGTTCAATATGCGATTGACATGTCATAGTGTTGACACTTACTTAGTGTGAATTAATTGTAAAGCCCGTTTCTCAACAGCATTTGAAGTTAATATCTATCTCAGATGTATGGTTTTTTTTTTAGAAAAAAAATACCAATTTAAGAAACTAACTATGTTATTCTGTTTCCTATAATGGACCTAACTATATGCCGAAGTTAACGGAATTCAATGAAAACACGGTGTATTTAAAAGAAAATAACACACTAATGAAATGGGTAAATTAATATCAAAATACTCAATTTGCAATTACTTAGTTTTAAGTCTACTCGCATAACGGCTCGAAAATCCAACTAAATCAAAGTAGAAGCCTCTACTTTAAGTACAAGGGTAGAGGTAGTAATTGAGTGTACATAGTGTATGAAAAGAAGTAGTATATCTGATATAGGCTATTACTGAATCGGTGAGCTCCATCTAAGGGCCGGTTGCACCAAACCGTCTGTCGCCGTTAAAGCGTTTGTTAAATTTTATTGTATGGGAATTTCCATAGACGTCTGCTGCGTGACGATGATGTGTTTGATGCAACTGGCCCTTAGACTCTGTCTTCACTTCCCATCAGGTGTGACTAGGGTCAATCGCCGATCAGTCCATAATAAAAAAAAAAGTAGTTTAGTAGCTCGAAAAAAAGGATAGATCGCGCGCTGTCTACACGACTTTGAAGTTCACTCGCTATCTTTAGATTCCATCTATATACTACTGGCCTAGCGTCTGTTTCAGAAGATTTATGGTGCAATGTCAAAGCGATGGCTAAACGGACCTATGCGAGAGTGACATATTTTTCCACATAGCCACTGTTTAATATTTTATTTTGTGTTACTTGTTGTAATGTTTATTTAAAATTCACGGTGCTTTAGTTTTATTTACTGTCATACTGTGTAATTTTCTTTGTGTAAAATAAATAAAAAAAAAAAAAAAAAAATAGCTGACAAGGGAAGCTTGTAACCGATTGCGATTCCGATTGTAAACCGTCTCATCGACCAACTTGCGACCATCTCCAACGACCATTCCGTCCTCTTCTCCGCAAGCTTCTCCCAGTTATGGTAGTCGATCTTAGGTGCCATGTCCCTCTTGGCGCAGTCTTTGAACTGAAGCAATGGTCTCCCAACATCTCTATAAGTCTAATGAAAATAACCGTGAATCATACCACAAATTAAATATAACAAGATAATACCATCCCATACATTAAAATGCAACCGCCTAAGACCGCGCTTACACTCCACCACACATAGATGGCGCCACAAAAAAATGTCTTGTAGCTTTCGATTATACTTGTAGATGGCGTTAAGTGTCACTTTTGACATAGATTTACGGCTCGGAATTGACACTTAATGCCAATCTACAAATAATCGGTGGCAACAAGGCATTTTTTTGTGGCGCCATCTATGTGTGGTGGAGTGTAAGCGCGTTCGTAGGCGGTCGCATTTTAATATATGAGATGGTATGATTTTGTTATATTTAATTTATGATCATACATACTCTTTTTGGGTAAAACCTTGTAGATCCACGATAAATATCATCGGCAAAGAGTTATACTACTCGGTGCCCACTACACTACTCTGCAAAGGGTCTGTTTACATTTCCGCCTTATTTCGCAGGTTTGAAATATGTTGGTCGGAATTTATGGGCGGGTCGGCGGTTATTAATGCCGCGTTCACGTAAGCTCACTATCCGAACGGAGTGTTAACTGTGCCTGTGGGAATGTTCGGGAATGTTCCTTTATGCTAATACTCGCGTGGGAGAATCGGAAAGAAGATATTCTTAGTATCAAGGATTATTTACTTTGAAAGCTTGAAATTTATTTAGATAGAGACAAAAAGTAGCCTAAGTCACTCTCCATCCCTTCAACTATCTCCACTTCAAAAATCACGTCAATTCGTTGCTCCATTTTGCTGTGAAAGACGGACAAACAAACAGGCACACACACTTTCCAATTTATAATATTAGTATAGATTAGTATAGATTTACAATCTTCATACCTCCATTTTTAGCGCCGCCTATTAAATACTATCTTAACTACACTGCATATGCCTACAATATTTTTCTTAAATGTGTATTGACCTGATATCATAATATTAAAATAAAAAAATGTGTCATTTGTTCTTATAAAAAATAAAAACACGCAAAAATACTTGGGGAAAATATGATTTTGGTCACTTCCAGGCTGTGAAACAGCGTGCAGCGCCATCTAGTTTTAAGCCTAGACATTTCAGTGCGCTTTTTTGTATGGGCTTTGTCAGTCCCGTAATATAGTTTTCTAATTTTATTTACTAGAATTACCTACTGCAACATAGCAGCCTAATAATTCTGCCGATAACATTACCGTATTAACAAATTAACAATAAATATAATGTCAAAAATCCAACAAGAAACATTAATTTTGTTTGTTATTCTTTACAGGTACGTTTGAGAAGAAGGATATTCGTAGTTTTAAGAAAAAAAATTCGAAAGGTAACTTTGGATTATTGTAATAACTGCGACATATATTTTGTTCTTGTGTACACAACCGCTTTACAGCTTGATCAGAAATATAAATGACTATTGTGTTCATTTTTAGAGTAGAAATGTATATTATGTGTAAAGATATGTTTATAGGTACTTTCTTTATATGCCGCTGTACTTTAGTTGTGTTTGTCTACCATTACCTTTTTTCCTCTCTGTTATATTCTAAGGTTAGCTGGAAGTGATCCCTTAAAGGGATGCTCGCCTTTGAACATAACCATTATAATCATTCAACTAAGGTTTCTGTTTGATCCAATGGTTGACTGTAGAGAATGCCTTAAGGCATTAAGTCCGCCATTTGTACAATTTTATGTCGTGCAATAAAGTCTAAATAAATAAATAAATTCACTGTACTTGTATTTTTTTCTGTGCAATCAAGTGTTTACTACTACTACTAAAAAATCTAAATTTTACTGATATGGGTGTACGTGTTGCCTGAAATAAAACTTTATTTATTTTATTTTTTATTGTCAGGAGGGCGCTGTTATTCTGATATATGGGATGACAGTTCAGTTTAGTATGGAGAAAATAGTTCTAATGAAATTCCGCAAGATGGCGCGTAGTCTTATTTTTGGTCAGGCTTTACACCCGATCTGATGCGATCGTGAGGCTATTAACGGGTTCTTAACATACATATAATTGACAACATTTCATATTTTTGAGTACTACTTTTTATTGTTTGGTTTGAAAGAACTCAATACTAAAAGATACACGTATTTTTTTATTTTTCCAAAAACTGCTATTTTAATGAGAAATTCCCTTTTTATTACTGCTTCGAGCAGAAAGAGCGTAAGTTACAAACGTCAAGACACAGCTTCGTGACGTCACATGTGTTGTTTCATACACCTAAGAAAACGACAAAATCATTCCTAAAAAAAATTTAACAGTCAGCTTAAACAGTCTGACTGTCAAGTGTCACTGTCAACCACTAGTGAATGACTACGAATCATAGACTAAGCCATGATTTTTTTAATATCTTTGCTACGAACTGTGATAAGTTTCACTGTCAAACTCAAGTGACATCCCAACTGGAAGATTTTTTTGATATAGTGGCAGCTCTCTATACTCGTTGCTTTTGCTTTGGCTACTTGGCCATACTATGTAGTAGTATCACCATCATCCTTGTGTTATTATTTTTTAATATCATCACATAAAAAGTAAATTTTATTCATAAAACTGGCACTAAAAATGAGTTTTAATGTTTTTTTTTTCTAAAAACCTCATTTTTGAATATCTGTCAGTTTTTGACATCTGTCAATGAGGATAGTGAGACTTTTCTCCATAATGACATCAACGCTGTTAAAAAAGCCTTTTGTACTGAGTAATTTTATTGTAAAAATATTCATAGATAATGTCGTGTTGTCGGCGACTAAAAGTAGACTGATGTCTTTGGTAATCAATTACAGATGTAGTGGAAATAAAAGCGTCAAACATGCTGCTGCGCTAAACAATGTTACGGCTTCCCGGCTCTGTCGAACAGAAAAATAGTACACACCTTGGCTAGAAAATAAAAAAGCCTCAGATCAGATGTTTGTTGCCCTCGGCTCAAGCTTGACCGACATATACATGTGATCAGTGAACCCTCGCCTGTAAAACCAAAGACATAATGTAACTCCGTATAGACAGCTACAGTCTAAGAAAAAAATGAGTCTGCGGTTTGATTTTACTTGTATCGATTATTCTACGATATGAACTGTCGATGAAATGAAATTATTTGAAACGTTGTCTTTGAAATAATATTCGAACAAGTGTCTGTCGGCGATTCAAGGGTAAACCCAAGCTAAGAATATGGGCCAAATTGTCAAAACTGAGGTTTAAAAGTTTTAAGCTTGTGTCGAGAAATGGCAGTCTATGCACTGTGATTACATATTTAACTTTGACAATAACTCAGCTCTATACTTTATCCTCTTTGGTAAAACTAAGGTGTTTTCTCATATTTCCATCTCGCCAGTTATTATTCTTCATCACTGCGGATAAGTAAACAATAGCAAAAAGAGTTGGAACTAAATATTTATGATTTATGACCGGCGAGAGGATTATCTCGGACCGGAGATGCCCGGGACTGCGTAAACCGCGCCGGGATATTGCATACTCGTTGCTTTTGCTTTGGCTACTTGGCCATACTATGTAGTAGTATCACCATCATCCTTGTGTTATCCCGGCACTTGCCACGGCTCATGGGAGCTTGGGGTCCGCTTTGACAACTAATTATGTGGCTTCATAAACCTTTGACCTAAGGCCCGAGGTATGTGACTTCATAAATAATTAATTATTGATGGATGATAATATGCAAGCTTGTGATCATGCTTGTTAGTACAAGAATAACACAAATACTTTTCAAATTTAAAGATACAGTCAAGACAGTTTTAAAGATTTCAAAAAACATTAAGGTATAATATAAGCATTGAAAGTTACATAAGAACTGATTGACAGCGTGCAAAAACTCCCATGCTATCTTCTTGCATTAAAATATTGTAGGTATATTGAAATTGAATGTATCCTCAACCGTCTGCAATATAATTAAAATCGTATGCGAGTCGCGCGGCTTATAAATGGCAGAATGACTTAGACATGGAACTAATCAATAACAAAAGGTTGGTATCAAGGTAGTTGCAGTTATATATTCCTTATTTTATGGTCATTATAGCGATGAAAAGGTAGATGGAATGCGTGAGAGATGATATGAAACGAATGAAAGAGAATGATGCGATAACATCCGATTTCATTTTCTTTAAACCCATAAATTTCTAAAAGTAGTACTAAAACTTGAGCAGTTTCAGGACGTTATTTTATGTATTTTTCATTACATCCGTCAATTGATATCCGTTTTCCTAAAACTGCCTCGAGCGGATTGTCCAGGTGGATTTTATAACAAACGAGCTTTCGTCGTGATTTGATTAGCTCTATCCACAAACGATTTAGATATCCATTTTGTGTATTTAGGTACTGAGGTGGTTTTGTTGTATCCATTAAACTGTATTGACGGGGATACCCTTTTGATTTTTGTCAAGCTCCCGATATGATGGCGCAGTAAAGTTACAAGTCAAATTCACTTATGATGAAACTAACCGTGTATCATTGAAACTCTTATTATTGTACCCGTTTCATAATTATGATCAAGTAAAATCTTAACTAGCGACATCCAAGATAGCTCAAGGGCAACACCGGTGTGAGAACTCAAGGGTGTCGAGAGGTGTACACCGCTTTCTGCCCAGTGGCCGTTAAGGCACTGTACCAACTCGCGTCTTACGCAGATTTTCACTTCCACCCCTGGGGCATGTAGCCCTAATGACTCCACTCTGGACGGCCAACCAAGGCAACCCACCCATCCTACGGGAGTTACGGGTAACAGAACTCCCCAGGAGCACTCCGGTACGTGGGGTCGCTGTTCCCCAACAGCTCGCCACAAGCTGCCCTGCGTTGACTGATTGCACTGGTAAAACCAGTGGGCGATGGGGTCGTCACATCCCTACGCCATCCTGGTAAGTTATTATGCATATTCCATATTAATGATCATGAATGTGTCATTTTGAAATATTCAATAGATAAACGTAGTATCTATTAAAATAACCACAAGAATCAGTTCCAAAACCCGACAAATCTAGCCTGGAACATTCGAACCTCAAAAAGTTAAAATAAAGACATTTCTCCCGCTCGGTGAATATCAACATGTGATCTTCAACAAACAGTCACTAGTATAGTCTGGCAGAAAGTACTAGAAACTAAAAAAAGGCAACTTTAGTGTCGTCCCTTTCAAATCAACATGTGTGAGAAAACAGGACACTACGACACTACTCATATATCCCGGCAACCTTCAAATCAAGAGTGAACAGGCATCTTCTGGGCGAGCTCACTCCATCGTAGGCCACGTCTTTGCCTTTGGCTAGTCTGTGGCCAAGAGTAAGCCCATTTATAATTAAAAAAAAAAAGATGTTGCCAACTTTTGTATTCTACTGCCTATGTGCCAAGCCATTATATATTCCTAGTTTGTATAACTTAGAAGGCGAAACCCATACCTTAACATAAAACCTTTTACCCGTGATCACGGTAACCTTGTTTAACCATTCCGCCTAAAGAAAAAGCAATCGCTTGATTGCTTTTTCTTTACTGTATGGTATCTATTTCAGTTTATAATACATAATATAATTGTCAATTTTAAAACATGTCATAAAAAAATGAAAATTAAGTTAACATACATACATACATACATACATATTAATCACTCCTCTAGGCAGAGCACATGAACTGCTTAAGTTTCAGTGCCACTCTTGGCAAAAAGGGGTTGAAAGTTAAGTTAGCAAACCTCGACGTTTTCGGTTGCAAATCGGTATGGTATTAATATTCGACTTTAAACTTCAGTTGACAAAGAGTCCCTTTGTCTCTTAAATTACATCCACCAAAAACCCGGAAAATGACAAAACCCGATATATTTTCCTTTGTATAGTTATGTAAAATAATTCCCGTTTTTTACGACAGCAGTGACCCGAATACCGGCAGAATGGATCACTCGTTAAAAGGCCCATAAATACACAAAGAAGATAGTGGCTTTTAGGCGGAATGGTTAAACAAGGTTACCGTGATCACGGGTAAAAGGTTTTATGTTAAGGTATGGGTTTCGCCTTCTAAGTTATACAAACTAGGAATATATAATGGCTTGGCACATAGGCAGTAGAATACAAAAGTTGGCAACATCTTTTTTTTTTAAATTATAAATGGGCTTACTCTTGGCCACAGACTAGCCAAAGGCAAAGACGTGGCCTACGATGGAGTGAGCTCGCCCAGAAGATGCCTGTTCACTCTTGATTTGAAGGTTGCCGGGTTATATGAGGAGTGTCGTAGTGTCCTGTTTTCTCACACATGTTGATTTGAAAGGGACGACACTAAAGTTGCCTTTTTTTAATTTCTAGTACTTTCTGCCAGACTATACTAGTGACTGTTTGTTGAAGATCACATGTTGATATTCACCGAGCGGGAGAAATGTCTTTATTTTAACTTTTTGAGGTTCGAATGTTCCAGGCTAGATTTGTCGGGTTTTGGAACTGATTCTTGTGGTTATTTTAATAGATACTACGTTTATCTATTGAATATTTCAAAATGACACATTCATGATCATTAATATGGAATATGAATATGAATAATAACTTACCAGGATGGCGTAGGTATGTGACGACCCCATCGCCCACTGGTTTTACCAGTGCAATCAGTCAACGCAGGGCAGCTTGTGGCGAGCTGTTGGGGAACAGCGACCCCACGTACCGGAGTGCTCCTGGGGAGTTCTGTTACCCGTAACTCCCGTAGGATGGGTGGGTGGAACAGGACTCTCTACCTCTGGCTTGCCTTGGTTGGCCGTCCAGAGTGGAGTCATTAGGGCTACATGCCCCAGGGGTGGAAGTGAAAATCTGCGTAAGACGCGAGTTGGTACAGTGGCTTAACGGCCACTGGGCAGAAAGCGGTGTACACCTCTCGACACCCTTGAGTTCTCACACCGGTGTTGCCCTTGAGCCATCTTGGATGTCGCTAGTTAAGATTTTACTTGATCATAATTATGAAACGGGTACAATAATAAGAGTTTCAATGATACACGGTTAGTTTCATCATAAGTGAATTTGACTTGTAACGTTACTGCGCCATCATATCGGGAGCTTGACAAAAATCAAAAGGGTATCCCCGTCAATACAGTCTAATGGATACAACAAAACACCTCAGTACCTAAATACACAAAATGGATATCTAAATCGTTTGTGGATAGAGCTAATCAAATCACGACGAAAGCTCGTTTGTTATAAAATCCACCTGGACAATCCGCTCGAGGCAGTTTTAGAAAAACGGATATCAATTGACGGATGTAATGAAAAATACATAAAAGCACGTCCTGAAACTGCTCAAGTTTTAGTACTACTTTTAGAAATTTATGGGTTTAAAGAAAATGAAATCGGATGTTATCGCATCATTCTGTTTCATTCGTTTCATATCATCTCTCACGCATTCCATCTACCTTTTCATCGCTATAATGACCATATAATAAGGAATATATAACTGCAACTACCTTGATACCAACCTTTTGTTATTGATTAGTTCCATGTCTAAGTCATTCTGCCATTTATAAGCCGCGCGACTCGCATACGATTTTAATTATATTGCAGACGTTTGAGGATACATTCAATTTCAATATACCTACAATATTTTAATGCAAGAAGATAGCATGGGAGTTTTTGCACGCTGTCAATCAGTTCTTATGTAACTTTCAATGCTTATATACCTTAATGTTTTTTGAAATCTTTAAAACTGTCTTGACTGTATCTTTAAATTTGAAAAGTATTTGTGTTATTCTTGTACTAACAAGCATGATCACAAGCTTGCATATTATCATCAATCAATAATTAATTATTTATGAAGTCACATACCTCGGGCCTTAGGTCAAAGGTTTATGAAGCCACATAATTAGTTGTCAAAGCGGACCCCAAGCTCCCATGAGCCGTGGCAAATGCCGGGATAACACAAGGATGATGGTGATACTACTACATAGTATGGCCAAGTAGCCAAAGCAAAAGCAACGAGTATGCAATATCCCGGCGCGGTTTACGCAGTCCCGGGCATCTCCGGTCCGAGATAATCCTCTCGCCAGTCATAAATCATAAATATTTAGTTCCAACTCTTTTTGCTATTGTTTACTTATCCGCAGTGATGAAGAATAATAACTGGCGAGATGGAAATATGAGAAAACACATTAGTTTTACCAAAGAGGATAAAGTATAGAGCTGAGTTATTGCCAAAGTTAAATATGTAATCACAGTGCATAGACTGCCATTTCTCGACACAAGCTTAAAACTTTTAAACCTCAGTTTTGACAATTTGGCCCATATTCTCAGCTTGGACCCTTGAATCGCCGACAGACTTGTTCGAATATTATTTCAAAGACAACGTTTCAAATAATTTCATTCCATCGACAGTTCATATCGTAGAATAATCGATACAAGTAAAATCAAACCGCAGACTCATTTTTTTCTTAGACTGTAGCTGTCTATACGGAGTTACATATGTCTTTGGTTTTACAGGCGAGGGTTCACTGATCACAAATGTATTTGTCGGTCAAGCTTGAGCCGAGGGCAACAAACATCTGATCTGAGGCTTTTTTATTTTCTAGCCAAGGTGTGTACTATTTTTCTGTTCGACAGAGCCGGGAAGCCGTAACATTGTTTAGCGCAGCAGCATGTTTGACGCTTTTATTTCCACTACATCTGTAATTGATTACCAAAGATATCAGTCTACTTTTAGTCGCCGACAACACGACATTATCTATGAATATTTTTACAATAAAATTACTCAGTACAAAAGGCTTTTTTAACAGCGTTGATGTCATTATGGAGAAAAGTCTCACTATCCTCATTGACAGATGTCAAAAACTGACAGATATTCAAAAATGAGGTTTTTAGAAAAAAAAAAACATTAAAACTCATTTTTAACCCCCGACGCAAAAACGAAGGGGTGTTATAAATAAATAAATAAATAAAATAAAAATAAAAAAAAATAAAATGCATTTATTTCAGACTATTTGAGTCCATAAGTTTGTTAATAAATTTTACAGAGATAAACCTTATAAACTAATGTTAATATCTTAAATTACTAACTTAGAACCTAGACATAAATGTAGCTGAGACCAGTGTTTAATTAAACGACTGTCCCACCTACCTGCAACGACGGCTAGGAGACTGTGGCGGCTGCCGCTCACCCTGCTGAGCGTGGCAGCGCAGCGCTTGCGCAGTGTCGCGTGGAACCCATCCACATGCGCGTCCGCGAACATGCCAGACGCGCTGCAGTACCGCGGCAGCCGCAACAGTACCCTGAACGCGTCATTGTATTGCACGCGCAGGGCGTTAAACGCTTTTTGCGTATACCTAGTCCACAGGCTACAGGCGTACAGTGAGGTACAGTACGCGCGAAATAGTGCTATTTTAACCAGCGCTGTACACCTGCTGAACCTGCGGGCTATCATGTTGGCCCTGATGGCCAGAGCCCTACGCTCTCGTTCCATGTCCGCGTCATCACGCAGGTCATCGGTAACTAAGTGCCCGAGATATTTAAATTTAAATACTCTTTGTAATTGTTCGCCATTCAGGAGAATGGGTGGGATATGAGAAGGGCACTTATTTCCCGCCCTAAATACCATGTACTCACTCTTGAGCACATTGTACTTAAGGCTATGATTTAGAGCGTAGGATTCACACTTCTCAATCAGCATACGCAGGCCACCAACCGAGGGGCTCAGCAATACCATGTCAATTATAAGTTTGACGTGTCTGTCTGTCTGTCTGTCTGTCTGTCTGTCTGTCTCTCTGTCTGTTTGTCTGTGTGTGTGTCTGTCTGTGGCATCGTAGCTCCCGAACGGATGAACCGATTTGGATTTAGTTTTTTTTGTCTGAAAGCTGAGTTAGTCGGGAGTGTTCTTAGCCATGTTTCATGAAAATCGGTCCACTATGTCGCGGTCGGGGGTTTTTTCAAAATTTTAATTTTGTGGTTAGGTTATTAGTGCCAGTTTTATGAATAAAATTTACTTTTTATGTGATGATATTAAAAAATAGTAAAAAAAAAATATTTTGGCAAAATTTCCGAATTTGTATAAAAAAAATTGTTTCTTTTGACCTCAGAAATGCGTGGTTAAAGTCTCTTGCAATGCTTACGAGCACCGTGTATATATTTATATTTACACTACCTAGTTGCACATATTGATATTTGCTCAGCTACAATTCAGTGTCCAGTCGTAAAGCCAAGTTTAAAGCCAGCTCCGTAACCGCGGCCAGCCGTATAACCGAGGGTGTAACCCCGGCTTTACGACGCACTTACGGAACTTGTGTATACCCCTTTAGTGTTAAGGTGCTGTTTGAATTTGAGCTTTACTTATAATGTCAAAAATCCAGGAATAAACATACATAAAATTAAGTATACATAAAAATTAAGGGTGGCATGGAATTTATTTTACCTCTATATTTTAAACAGATTTTTTTTTGTTACGGTGGGCGTAGGTACAAGAATATTTGTACCCTTAAATACTAAAGACATTATGCCTAATAAGTATAGGATAACCTAACCACAAAATTAAAATTTTGAAAAAAACCCCGATCACGACACAGTAGACCGATTTTCATGAAACATGGCTAAGAACACTCCCGACTAACTCAGCTTTCAGACAAAAAAAACTAAATTTAAATCGGTTCATCCGTTCGGGAGCTACGATTCCACAGACAGACACACACACAGACAGACAGACAAACAGACAAACAGACAGACGGACAGACAGACACGTCAAACTTATAACACCCCGTCGTTTTTGCGTCGGGGGTTAAAAAATGAAGAGAGAAGCGCTGGTGGCCTAGCGGTAAGAGCGTGCGACTTTCAATCCGGAGGTCGCGGGTTCGAACCCCGGCTCGTACCAATGAGTTTTTCGGAACTTATGTGCGAAATGTAACTTGATATTTGCCAGTCGCTTTTCGGTAAAGGAAAACATCTTGAGGAAACCGCACTAATTCCAATAAGACCTAGTGACCCTTTGGGTTTGAAGGTCAGATGGCAGCACAGATGTCATATATACCATAGATCAAGCAAACGTATCTAGTTAGCGTGTCAAATGAACTCAGTGAAATCCACTGAGTTGTCCGTCTTTACTCGCAGCTTGCAGCTTTTGGGCGTCAATTTTTGTAAGTTGAAGTCAACCAAAACATAAAAAATGCCTCGTTACGTGATATTCAATTGCAACAACACAAAAATTATGAACAATCCAGAGCCTGAGACATATTTAAAATTACAGGCAAGAATCAACTTCAGTACAAAATTTGACACGCTCGGCCCCTATACAAATATATGAATTTGTTTCTTCTATCTAAATTAAGTTCTGTGGATGGCAGTCACTTTCGTAAAACTTAGTGTCTACGCTAAATCTT
Organism: Leguminivora glycinivorella; assembly: GCF_023078275.1. Lineage (NCBI taxonomy): Eukaryota > Metazoa > Arthropoda > Insecta > Lepidoptera > Tortricidae > Leguminivora > Leguminivora glycinivorella. The sequence continues at coordinate 997,657 of NC_062976.1, read as the reverse complement.
GGGATTAGTTGTCACAGCGGATCCCAGGCTCCTATGAGCCGTGGCAAATGCCGGGATAACGCAAGGAAGATGATGATGAAATATAGAAATTAACAAAAAATAAAACCGCCTTCAAAAATAAGCGCGTTACAAAACACGGAGAAACTAAAAAGCCAAAAATAATAAACCTTTCAATTCAGATTTCTTATCGTATTGCAATAAGCTAAACATCCAAATTATAAACAAATCAATTATTTTTGTAGTCGGTACCAGACCTATTCGTCGCCTTGCTATTGCCTGTTTGCCCCACCCAACCATACACAGGCTGGTACCGACTCCAAAAATAATTAATTTGTTTATAATTTGGATGTTTAGCTTATTGCAATACGATAAGAAATCTGAATTGAAAGGTTTATTATTTTTGGCTTTTTAGTTTCTCCGTGTTTTGTAACGCGCTTATTTTTGAAGGCGGTTTTATTTTTTGTTAAAAAGTTTATTTATTTGTTGATTTTTAGTGGTTCCTAGTGATATTATATGTATCAGTCCGAATACATGTACAGTAGTGAAAGAATTATCCTTTAACTCCTAACCATTGAGGAGTTGACCTTCCATCATCAGCTCAGCCACATAAAATTATTACCATCAGACGTAAATACTGGTGTACCTTTGAAAAATAGACTAAAAACATTACATGTGCCTATAACATTTGAAGAGTTCCCTCGATTTCTCCAGGATCCCATCATCAGACCCTGACTTGGTGCCAATGGGACCATCTCGGGGTTATACCGGTTCGATCAAAAAAAAAATTTTGAAAATCGGTCCACGATTCTCGGAGATATCGAGTAACATACATACAAAAAAAAAAAAAATAAAAAAAAAAACAAAAAAAAAAAAACATTCAGTCGAATTGAGAACCTCCTCCTTTTTTGAAGTCGGTTAAAAAGAACCCCATGTTTTCTTCAAACCATCAAGCCAAGCTTCTTAGCGTAGGTACTAAAACAACAGTGGCAACGCGCATGTGACACTGTTTGAGTTGCAGGCGTCCATAGGTTACGGTGACCGCTTTACATCAGGCGGGCCGTATACTTGTTTGCCACCGACGTAGTATAAAAAAAAAAAAGTAATCTTGGGTGAAGGTAAATCAAAACGTAAAGCTAAATTTTTCAAAGTTAAATAATTTAAAAAAAAGAAACAAGATGTCATATATTAAAGAAAAAATGACGGACACCACCAGTGGCGAAGGCCGGATTCGAACTAGCGTCTTTAGCAATCCGGGCTAACGCCATGAACCCCTAGGCCACCCCGTCATGGCGTTAGCCCGGATTGCTAAAGACGCCGGTTCGAATATCCGGCCTTCGCCACCACAGATGTCATATATACCATAGATCAAGCAAACGTATCTACTTAGCGTGTCAAATGAACTCAGTGAAATCCACTGAGTTGTCCGTCTTTACTCGCAGCTTGCAGCTTTCGGGCGTCAATTTTTGTAAGTTGAAGTCAACCAAAACATAAACAATGCCTCGTTACGTGATATTCAATTGCAACAACACAAAAATTATGGATGCTGGCAACCCTTGCCATGTAAACAGCAACAAGTGGACCTTATAGAGATTTTAATTAAATACGACTAATAAAACTACATTACATTAACCAACCTGTGTACATATTGTGCGCCAAGTCACTCTCTTCATGATACATCCAACAAAACAGCAAGAAGAACGCACAAAATCACATATACGGTGAGAAATTGAATTACTAAACAGTTACTATTTTGATTTTGAATAACAAACGCCTTTTTAAATGGATTCTAACGGGATATTTTGAGCTAAATACGCAGATTCACAACACTTGATTGGACACTCAGCTGACAACTGTCAAATAACAGAAGCTGTCACTTTTCGCAATGTTGACACATGAGAAATCAAGTTAAGCTGCGTTCGGTTACTGCACTTGCAATTATTGTTTATGTGGATAGCTATAAGGAAAGTACGTAGTTCACGCAAAGATCGCTAGATGACACTACTGCCTTTAATTGCTTTTATTGATTAAATTATTTATTTGTAGTCCAAAAAATGTCCGAACAAGGAAAAAGTAAACTGGCAAACAGCGGTCGTAAAGCTGCAGAATGCGTGCAATGCTTCAAGTGTAAACAGTGGGTTGACATAAAAAACACTTTGCTTTGCTCACTTTGTCAGAATAGGTATGAGTTTGATTGCGCAGGACACTCAGAAAAGCTTCATCGTATAAAGACCCCAGATTCAAGAAAAAAATGGAAATGTAAGGCATGTTTAGCATCACCTATACAATCAAATGTTACAGTTAGGAAAAAATGTATATCCCGAAATAATACTAAACTGGCGCCAAAACTTGGAAGCACTTCATCAGAAATAAATAAACCGTGTACCTCAAAAACGACGATGGCCTGTACGAGACCCTCGCCCTCACATGCCGAGGATGCTGAGACACGCTCCACTTCAAACATGTCATCTACTGGAGACACGCAACCTATTGCAGATTTGTTACCTACTGAGGAAAGTTTAGCATCTACGGACAATTTAACAACGGCGAATATTTTACCCACTACGATAATATTACCCGATATCAATAATTCACCTATCTTGAGTCACTCAAACATTTCAGACAGTACTACAATCCATAGTGAAGAGGAAACGCATACTTCCATGGAAAGCACATTATGTAGCCCGCAATCATCTTATTCTTTGGCAAACTTATCCGATAGTCAAGCAAACCTAAATAAAAGCTGTCCCGATGACGTCCTGGAAAGTAATTCTGAGAAACTAAAAAATATGAATATGAAAATGACAGAACTAGAAGAAAAACTAAAAAGCGCTGAACAGGAAATTGAAAACCTCTTGTTGGAAAATTCATCTTTAAAATCCACCATCGACGCATATTCTAATAAAATTAATAAATTGACTCACATTTGTCAATCTAATGGTAAAACGTCGTCTAGCAAAAAACGTAAGAAGCGCTTAGTAAAATCAAAACTAAATCTTACCCTTAATGATAGTGATGTTGATCATGATTACAGTAATAACAACTTAAACTCGAATGACGATAATATAAAAAACGATGATCGACTGCAATCACCAACGCCAACCACGAAGACTGCTCCTATCCCCTCTGCCACGGAGGTATCGCCGAAGTCACAAACGGGGAACGTCGTATCTTCGAAGAGTCTGAAGCAAACGGCGAAACTGGTAAAAGCAGCAAGCTCTACGTGTTCTCCACTAGATGGCGCCACAGATACGAATCAAGGTGATATAGCTCCAAAGAAAAATAAAATTTGCATTTTAAGTACTAATGTATACAATCGAATAACTAAACTCGCTGAATTCAAATTAAGTGAAAATTTTGATTTATGTCACTACTTGTACCCGAGCGCTGGGACTTCTTACCTACTAAACAACATACAGAATAAACTGGTGGACTACACAAAGCAAGATTATTGTATAATTTTCATAGGGGAGGAAGATTTTAAAGTTACAAAAAATTATGTTGATTTAATACTTAACATACGGAAAAGATTAGAGCGCCTTCACCATACAAATGTTATTCTTTGTTACCCAACGTATAAACTAAATCATTATTGCAGTATGTATAACATGAGACTAGAAACATTTAACCATTTACTGTATACCGACAACTGCGAACACGAATATGCATATCTGCTTGACAGCAATCGCAATCTTAATTATGACTATAGTATGTTCAAGTTTAATTCGGGTAGGGTTAATAGCCGAGGCATGAGAGAGATTTTTCATGACATTGCAAATCTTATAAATAATATTCAGACTGATAATATCAGGTCATTGCATTCTTCAAGCCCATATGCATGCCAGAGCTCTCCTCATAGATCATCAGAGTTTTTTCGTGAATAATAAAACAACTTATCACCCGGAAACACACACATTTAAAATAATGCACCAAAACATTGGAGGATTGTTGAATAAACTAGATTTAGTACAAATAATGCTACAGGAGATCTCTGACAATGAAGGAGATGTCGATGTGTTGTGTTTTAGTGAGACTTTTGTAAAAAATGACTGTGTAAAGAATATGAAACTCGACAACTTCAAGCTGGCTTCATCTTATTGTAGAGATAAAGGTAGAGGTGGAACGGCTATTTTTGTGCGGAAATCACTGGATGTTAAACCGATCGCATTTGTGTCTGAATTATCATCGGCCCATTTCTTTGAATGTTGTGGCACAGAGATTTTGGGATTGGACATTATAGTTATAGTTATTTACAGAGTGCCAGAGAACACTAAAGCTAACATAGGATTATTCTTTCACAAACTTAACAAATTGGTTTTTCAATTAACTACTAAATACAAGAAAAAAAGTTAGTATTATGTGGCGACTGGAACATAGACATCTTAAAGGACACATTGTTTGCAAAAGATCTTAGGGATATCTTATTAAGTGGTGGTTTTGAACTGCATATAAACACACCGACTAGACTCAATGCATGTCTCGATCAGATAGCTACGAACATGAAACAAGTAGAAGCGTTTACTCGCAGTCTCTACTTATCTGACCATGACACTGCTCAATTTCTGACTTTCAGTGTTAAAAAAGCTAAGTCGTTTATTACCTGGTTTGAGTACAGAAGAGATTACAGCAGTGACAACATATGTAAGTTTAAAGAGTGCCTTGCTGCCTTGTCATTCTCGGATGTGCTAAGTGTAAGTGATGCGCAGGACTCTTTTACAATATTCTATGATTTGCTGTGCCTCTTTTTTAATCTCTGCTTCCCATTAATAAAAGTACGAGTAAGCAACCGACGTAGAAATTTAAACTGGCTTACTAAAGGGATCAAAAAATCCTGTTTTGTAAAACGCAAGTTACATATTATGTGTAGGTACAAAGGCAGAAATCACAAACTTAACAAAATCCAATTGAAACGCTATAGCCGCATTTTAAAAAAATGTATTAAAAAATCACAGCAGTTGCGTAATAGTCAGTACATACAATCAAATAAAAATAAGTGTAAAGCCACGTGGAATTTGATTAATAATAGTAGTTCGTATAGTGACCATGACAATGATATTAATTCTTTGACCTACAATAATTTGACATTCAATGATCCCCAAGACATCTGTAATATTTTCAATGATTTTTTCATAGATATAATTAAAAAACATGTCTCCTTGAATGGCCAACATAATAAAATGAATTGCTGTAATAATCGTGCTAACTCTATGTTTCTGAGGCCTGTTGATGACCAAGAGGTATTTAAACTGATTATGCAATTGAAAAGCAGCAAGTCTTGTGGCTATGATGACATTTCAACAATTTTACTTAAAAATAATGCTATATATTTATGCCGTCCCATGGCGCACTTAATTAATCTTTCATTTATCCAGGGCATTTTTCCTAAACAATTAAAGATGTCTATTGTTAAGCCACTTTTTAAGAAAGGCGACAAAAAAGATCCAAATAATTATAGGCCTATTACTTTGGTTCCTGTCATCTCAAAGGTCATTGAGAAGGCTATGTTTGTGAGACTATCTGAATACTTGGAATTAAATAAAATTCTATCACCAGACCAATTTGGATTTCGAAAAGAACGGTCAACTGAACTAGCTTGCTTTGAATTTATCAAGGACATAACACAGACTATTAATGAGAAATTACCTGTAGCATGTATTTATCTCGATATGAGCAAAGCCTTTGACTGCGTCAATCACTCGAAACTCCTTTACAAGCTTGAATATCATGGTATCAGGGGTAATGTTTTGGATTGGATGAAAAGTTATTTAACTGACCGAGCACAGTGTACGGAAATTACGAGAATGGTCACAGAAGAGAACAACCTTCTAAAGAAAAAGTTTAGATCTGTGTATCGGGTTAATGGAACAGGGGTACCACAAGGGAGTAATTTGGGCCCTTTATTATTTTTATTGTATATAAATGATCTTCCACTATCAACATCGCAAAGATGCGTCATTTTTGCAGACGACACTACTTTAATAGTGAAGGGAAGTGATATAAATAATTACGAAGCGGACATAAATAAAGCATTGGCAGATGTTAATTCATGGTCAGAGTGTAATTACCTCCATATTAATGTTAATAAGACTTTGTTTACACAATTTCACCATCACAATTCAAATTTAACTGCAAATCTTGCTATTAGTCTGAATAATGTTCCAATTGTAGAATCTCATAGTGCTAAATTCTTAGGTTTGACAATTGATGAAAATTTAAACTGGAAACACCATGTCGACGCAGTGTGCTCTAAACTAGCGCGATTTGTATTTGCCCTCAAAAATCTAACACATACTGTTTCCGCACAAGCCGCAATAACAGCTTACCACGGATACGTTTCCTCTACTCTGAATTACGGCCTATTATTGTGGGGTAACTCTGTGGAAGTTCAGAGGGCTTTTATACTCCAGAAAGCTTGTGTACGAGCATTGGCTGGCGCTAAATTTGATGCCCCATGCAAACCTCTATTCCAAAAGTTTCACATTCTCCCACTAGCTTGCATGTATATTTTGAAAGTGAGTCTGTTTACAATTAACCACCCGGATTATTTTACAAAGCGTGAAGTAATGTTTACAAGACAACTCCGGGCTCAATACCAACATCTTCTTTACCAACCAGCATGCAACTCTGATGTATATAAGAGAAATGCATTTAACATGTGTATTGTAATTTTTAACAACCTCCCTAAATATTTAAGAATGTTAAACGGAAATGAGTTAAGGATAAAATTGACTGAGTGGCTACTTGGACACTGTTTTTACTCAGTTAAGGATTATTTGGAATGTAATGAGGATTGCTGATTTGGTGTTGACATAAATTATTTTATTGCTTTAGCTTTTGACAATTCTGGAATAATACCCTAGTTTATAATTATTACTTTTCATTCATTGACTATCCTAATTCTACTTTACTGTCATTTTTATATATACTTTTTTTTTAATTGTATAATGATTGCATGCTCATAGTTAGTTAATTAGTACTCGTACCTTCATGTACAAACTGTAAATAATTTGCATGTTGATGTTATGTCGACGGGATACTGTGACTAAATATTTTACTTATAAGATCTTATTGTAACGTATTCATGCAAATAAATATTTCTATTCTATTCTATTCTATTCTATTCTGACTACTTAAAAACACAAAATCAAAATATTTGTTAAAATAATTTGATTTGTTCCCATAGTTGCGTTAAATAATTTGCTAAACTTAATTCGGATGCACTAACTAAAATGGACTAACCCGAATAATTCAGACATCAAAATTACCCTATAAATTACCAACACAAGTTGATGTTTTGCTCAAGTAAAAACTCACAACATTCCCTTAAAAGTAAACTTATATTTAGTTCCTTGATGATTTCCTGCAGCAAGTTGTTTTTAATCGAGCGTTAATTTTCCGCGCCTCGCCTCGCCTACTTTAATAATTAGGGCAGGCAAACAAACTTAGTGCACGCATCGGAGAGGTATTTGAGTTATAAGCTATGATATTGACTTGATATTGTCAGACTTTCTTATAGCCGCAGCATTTTAACATTAACTATCTGAATTAAACCTCTAAGTTCAGTTCAGTTCAGCAAAGACATATGTAACTCCTGTAGATAAAGTCTACGAAAAAACTTACCTCAGTATCATACAGAAAAAGGTACGGTGGCCTAGATGGCGTTACACCTTCGGGGGACGTTCGGCTAGATGGCGCTAATATTAATATTAGACATTTTAACACATATCAAGCTAAGAATATGGTCCAAATTGTCGAACCTGAGGTTCAAAATTGTAAGCCTGTCTCAAGAGATGGCAGTCTATGCACTGTGATTACACATTTTACTTCGACAGTAACTTGATAGCATAGGCGATACGGAAAATGTATGTAAATTTTTGGTTCTAGTAAGTTCAAAATTCAAAATCATTTATTTTGTCATCCTTGGTTACAAATAATGTCAGTTTAAAATAAAATAAAATAATAAATCAATAAATGTTGGGGACACCTTACACAGACCAACTTAGCCCCAAACTAAGCAAAGCTTGTACTATGGGTGCTAAGCGACGATATACATACTTAAATAGATAAATACATACTTATATCCATAGAAAACATCCATGACTCAGGAACAAATATCTGTGCTCATCACACAAATAAATGCCCTTACCGGGATTCGAACCCAGTTTATATTATAGGTCCAAGATATAATAGGTGTACGTTTCGGCACAAAGTATACCTATATTTAAAATATTTAGGTACATGCATAAATTTGAATTATCAGGTAAAAGAAATTGCAAATGTCAAAAGTAAATTTACAATACAAATCATGTCCATCAGTATCAGTGATAAAATTAAAAATAAAATGACAATACTAATGCAATAATTCAATACATTCATTTATAAATTCATTGAGCTGCTGCTGAGCTTGTTTAAACTCATTCAGACCTTCGTTAGCTCGAATTGTTTAAGTTAATTTGATGTAAAATTTTGGAGCCACTCCTATAATACTTTTTTAAAGTGATTTGGTCTTTGATGACATACCACTCATTTTATCACATCGTCTCTCACTAGACCCTTTATTGTGGTGTACACTTCTTCCATATAGTTTTTTTTTAGTATGAATAAGTAGACGTTTAACCGCGATCACACCTGATGGTAAGTGATGGTCTACGGTGGAGCACGCTTACCTATGAGATACCTATTTACTCTTGCTTTAAAGAGACCTGGATTGTACTCATGCGGAAACACAGACTCAGGCAGGACATTCCACTCCTTGGCGGTTCGCAAAAGAAATGTTGAAGCGAAACGCTTATAGTGCGTATTTTTGGAATACTAACCGTGAAGTGATGCCGCATTGCCGATTGTCTGGTGGTCCTTGAAATGGGGACGGAAAAATCTCATGGTAGAGCCTCCGGGACGAAGAATAGTCCTGACTTTCCTTTATTAGTGCATTTGGATTAACCACCCTGTATCCTAGGGACGGTTTAATGAGACAATGCGCTTAGCAAATTCTTCGAGAGACTTAAATTGTCGTTTCGAAGTAATTTCGGCTATTTCTGAGCGGAATTAAGAATATAATAAAATTTGCATACGAATTACGCAGCGCTGTATTAAATTAGAAATTTCAGTTGATTGGAGTTTCAGAAATGCTGCAGAAAATAAAAAAATATGGTAGGTATTGTGTTTGAGTCAGTGTATGTATTTTAATTTTGTTCCCATAAAAATAAATACTTACATAAATATTGGGAGACACTTTTCACAGATCGACCCAGTCCCAAACTAAGCAAAGCTGGTAGTTATAGTAACTAAGGTGGCAGGCGACGATATACCTACATATATACAATAAGAAAACTACGTTATTGTCGTTATAACAGTATCCGGCTACGGCTACTCCTTGTTAGTCTATGTGGTCTGAGTTTTGGTTTTGGTGGGCTCTTCGCAAAACCGAACTTAGTTTTAAACCTGATTACAGCTGTCTCAAATGTTAAAGTTAAAATCGTCATACTAGCTTTCTATTTAACAGAGCGGCAATTTTGTTTAGCGAAGTTGGTCAAATTATGACTTTTTTCTGCCTCATCATCCTCCTTGCGTTATCTCTGCCGTGGCTCATAGGAGCCTGGGATTATGGTTTAAGATATTTATTTCTCAAAAGATTTACATAAATCACTTACTGAGAAAACAATTTATAAATAATTTTGCTTAAATCTAAGTGGGAGAGGGTAGCATGCAAAAACGGTGGACGACTACTTAATAATACAACGAAAACAAGCAAAGCAAAATCTGCATGCAGCGCGTTGAGGCCGGTTAAACTGCACGTGAGTTGTTCGTGCGACGACGGTTAGTTAGAGCATCAGTTAACTGGTTGAACAAAGTACCTATGTTTAAATGTATTTTAACTACCAAGTACGAATTATAAATATGTATACATCTTTATGCAAATATATTATAAATATATTTTATAAATATTTTGAAAAAGCCTTGAAAGATGTAATATTATGAAACAGACATGGATAACACATATTTTTTTTTTTTTTTTGTTAGCATTTATTTTATTTTGTTTTACTTTTGATGAATACTTTAATTGAGATTGTGCAAACGGTTTACCTAACTAGATTTTTTATTTAATATATACTGTTTTAGTGCTCTTTTGAAAACTATCATTGACTTAGCATCTTTAACATCTTTTGGGAGTTTGTTATATAATTGAGCTCCTTCATATATAACATTTCTTTTTCCATATAATGTTCTGGGTGGTCGAAGGATTATATTATTAGCTTGTCGCGTCAACCTTTTTTGTACTTCTGACCTTTTAGTGAATGTGATATGGCTATGGATATCTTTATTTATGATTTCTCGTATTAAGATGCAGGTGTTGTATACGTAAGTTTGGGAAATATTTAGTATCTTCGTGTTTTTATATAGGGTGCTGGTAGATGTAAGGCGCTTATAATGAATATATTCGATTCGCTGTGACAACTAATCCCAAGATTTGGCGTAGGTATTAGTTTAACGAAAGCGAATGCCATTTGACCTTGCAACCCAAAGGGTAACAAGGCCTTATTGGAATTAGCCTAATAACAGAAAAAGATTAGACTTATATTGAGAGGAATATAGAAAGTGATTACATTTTAAGTTTTTGGAAAAAAAAAAACAAGGTAACAGGTATTTTATTTATTTGTTAGCCTGTTGTTTCCCACTGCTGGGCAAAGGCCTCCCTCTCTTTCTTCCACGCGTCTCGGTTTAAGGCAATGTTCGGCCAATCTTTTCGAAAGACGTCAAGATCGTGCCGCCATCTCCTTCGCGGTCTGCCGTCACGCCACGTCAGGTAACAGGTCAGTTGCACATAATCTCAAAAATCAGATGCTAACAATTTACGAAAATGTGACTCGATTCTGCTAAATCGTATCAAATATAAAAACGATATAACCCTTCAGGTGGCGAAATCCGGGAGCCGACCGCACGTAAAGTGGCAGGTAACCGGGAGCCGGACTTGAAATAAAAAGCTGTTGAGTGGCAAGGATACCGCTAAAATGACAGAAAAAGTTTACCCTTGAGTGGCGGGGCCCTCACGGGTGGTCATCGCGAATGTTACTTATGTTACAAAAGTTATAATTACTCAAAAAATGTAGGGATGTTGTGCATAAACCATATATCACTGGATTCATTATGAAACGGCTAAAATCATTCCATAGAAAAAAAAATACATTCCATTTATGTGAATTTTGCTAGACTCGATCAAATATCAGATGGCTACATTTTCCACTTCCATTTATTAAAGTAACTTTATCTAGGCAAAAAAACAGTAAATTGGAGAAAAAAGTAATTCAGGGACTTAAATATACATTTATTTACACTTATAACTCTTTTTTTAATATAATTACAGTACAATTTTTGCGAAAAAGACGGTTTTTAAACACGTGTCTCAAACATGGCAGGCGGATGGTCCAATCAAATTGGGTCATATTTCAAGTTGTTTTGAAGTTGAAGGTGTTGAACCTTTACTGAATGCCGTCCTTGTTTAGTGACGAATGGTTCGTGCAAATATGAGGAAGCTAGATATAGTTTTAGACGGTTTTATTTATATATTTAGGTATATTGGTGGGTTTCGCAGAAAATGTTATCAAATTTTAAATGTTATGTTTCCCTGATCATTTATATTATTTTTTTATAATTATATTTGTTATTATTTTTTTTTAAATTGCATTTGATGTCTGATTGAATTTGTTTTTTAGTACTAGGAAATTTATTGCTTACTTATTATAATTATTACATTTCAATACTGTGTACTTAAATAGTTTAGTTTTACAATATTTTTTGACATTTGTATATTAGAATTGACATTTAGCATGTAAACGACTTGGTGATATTACTGTAAGTTTATTATGTGACTGAATAAATGAAATGAAAATATCGTCGCACGGGGTCCGGGAGCCGGTCCCTGACACTTAACAGCTTGTTTTTCCCAGCGTCCGGCTCCCGGCGCCTGCCACTTAACGGAATGTTTTATAAAATGACCGCGCCACTTCTCCCCTATGCAACTTGTAGCTCTGCCACCTGAGGGGATAACTCTCGTTTCCAATCCTTGATCCTCTTAATATTTCACCAATCTCATTTGGCTTTGTGATACAGATGTGATACGACAAAGATCAAACGACAAACGGGGCAATAACAATTCTTGTCGATCAAAGAAGATTTGTAGCCTTTTCTGACAACGGAGTTTTGGAGAACGTTTTTTTGTTTTTAACCCCCGACGCAAAAACGACGGGGTGTTATAAGTTTGACGTGTCTGTCTGTGTGTGTGTCTGTCTGTTTGTCTGTCTGTCTATGTGTGTACCGATACGATTTCAATTTAGTTTTTTTGTTTGAAAGCTGAGTTAGTCGGGAATGTTCTTAGCCATGTTTCATGAAAATCGGTCTACTATGTCGCGGTCGGGGGTTTTTCGGGGGGTTATTAACACTGTGTATGTTTGCAATGAGGATTTTAATTTTGTGTTGGCATTCATATGTGAGAGAGCTTCTCGTTCTCACGTATGGAATTCTTTATCTGTGCAATGGAATAATAGGGTGGCGCCATCTGTGTGGCACCTTTGGGTGTGCCTCCTCATTGCTAACTGATTATCGTACAATTTTTTTGTACCAGATTCTATGATGAACCAACTTTTTTTGTCAATTTTAGTTATTGGATTTTTTGTATTTTTTTTCATTCTGTGTTTTATTTAAATAATAACAATTATACCAAATTAAATTTTTGAAACTTTTTGCACCTACCTATACGAGTGAGCTTGATCGCTTTTTCTTTGGTGTATGGTATCATTGGTATCTATTTCAGGTTTTGCACTTACCTATATATAAACACTATTATGTACTAGCATGTAGTTGCGCTCTCTCGGAAGGGTTTCCACGGAAGACCAGCGTCGAGATCCTTAAGTGGTTTCTTGACATGAAGCTGAGTGGAGACCCTTTCAGTGACGCTTAACAATAAATTAGTCTATGTAACTGTCTGTGTAATTCTTAAATTTAAGCGTTTTCTGAATAAATTTCTTCTATTCTATTCTTATAATGCGGAAATTGTTAAAAAGTACTTAAGCGCTGACATCGGTTATGGCGCTTAAGGCAATCGTGGTTTGAGTTCGATGATGACATCAAGAATCGGCTTATCCACTCTCTAGTATTATAAATTATGCACTCAAATTCCGCGAAACTTGATACCTTAGTAATACTGGAAATATTCAAAAGGTATTTTATTTTTGCTATAAGTATACGAATATCCTGATTCCTGCCGTTCCAATCCTCAGGGGTACCTGACATACCTGTACATAGTAGGAAAATATAATACGAGATTTAACTTATTTAGAAATACCAGAACATATTTCATATTTCCAATGGGTTGCTATGACAACTATAATACTATTACATAGACGAATAACTTTCCTAAGTAGTGATAGGAAGAAAAATATGTGAATAGTTATCCCATATCATAGTCAATTTACTTGAATTTTTATATCCCTTATTCTTACAGTTGTACCTTGGTTGTACTTACAAGTAACCATTTAAAAACGCTGTTCACTTTGTTCATTAAAACGTGTCATTGTACAGTGAGCTGCAAAAACGCGTGGCGAATTTCGTTCATAATTTCTCCATGCAATTTTGTAGCTATCAAGAAATAGTACAAACGCTATTCACTTTCACCATACAATTAATGCAATCGAGTAATGTATATAGGTACGTCAAAAACCCAGGGTATAGCTTTAGCCTTTGTAGCGAAACGCTTGCATTCCTGCAAACGAGCTGATTGCCCGCACTGCCCATGTACTTTCTAATTAGCCAAATGCTCTGTCTGGGGATGCGCTAAATATTACTTGGAACGTTGCTAAGCAACGCAGTTATAATTGCAACAGCTTGTTAGGAATTAATAAGGTATTTTGAGGTGAGAAATATCTAACACACTTGGGAACTATTGAACAGAAACTAGTTACCATTAAACTATATAACGTTTTGGAACCTAGATCCTACTGACTGCGCCAGATGAGTGAATTGTAAACTTTCAACTACAAACTAAAACATTCTAAACACAATAGAAATAATCATATGATCCACTTGTCTAGCCTTCGAATAGACAGTGATGTTCTCAGCACTTTTCTTCTGAAAACTATGTACCATAAAAGTTGTATTTGTCAACATTTTCTTTTAAAATCGGTTCTTTGATCTGAAAGCAACCTTTGTGTTGATAATATTAAATTAAAACGGGACTTAATCGCGTAAAACTTACGTTTATATTTTTCCCGACCTTTCGGACATGACATTACGTCCGTGGTCACGGGTGGACTGACTGGGAGTTGTATTAACATCTTCTAGTTTTTCGAACTACCCGCACTTGATTGTCCCTAGTCACTTTTACGCTAGGGTTGCCACTCTGCCTACATACAACACTCACGACATCCGATGGTATGGGACCGGAAGTTTTCTCACGTTTACACTTGCTAATGACCGGATTCCACGAAGATGAAATCCCTTGCCCTTCATTTTGATTGAAATTACGATGTTCCCTGATTTCAATCGCTTCACGTACTTTCCTGGTATAGTAAAGACGTTCAGTTGAAAGGACTTTGGGATTATGCAGTTCAATCCAGTGGTTTGGTCCTGACACCAATGCTCGGCAACCGCAACCGCGTAATGTCATGTCCGAAACGTCGGGTTAAATATAAACGTAAGTTTTAAGCGATTAAGTCCCGTTTTAATTTAATAATATGAGTGAAGATCGTGTTGGTTTAAATCAATAAATTTTTGTTGATATTTTCTCCTTAATATTTTTAATTTTTTTAGCGGCAAGTATTTTATTTTATAAAAAGAAAGTACTCAAACGAACTTGCACACATATTCTATGATGTTTACTCTATAGAGTAACATTTAGAATAAGTCAAAAATTCAGTATGGGGTTCTTCAAAAAAGGAGTGTACAAGTTTCTAATGGGTCGACAACGCGCACGTGACACCCCTTGAGTTGCAGGCGTCCATAGGTTACGGTGACCGCTTTCCATCAGGCGGGCCGTATATCTGTTTGCCACCGAAAGGTATAAAAAAAATTCATAATAAAGACTTTTATACTTTCACAAATGTAATCCGATACTTTTCAAGCACCTCGAGAAAATATCGCTCTCCTGCTGTGTCCATTGTCAGCTGACACTTTATACTCGTGAACTATCACTTTTGTCTGCGGATAACGACTGCTTTTGTGATAACTGAAACATTTTTAACTTGAAAATGAAAATGAAATATTTATTTTTCAAGTAGGCATATTACAATGCGCATATGAACGTCAAATAAAGCTACGCCGGCTCTAACCCTACGCCTCAGCCTCGAGAAGATTTCAGTCCCCCCTCAGTTGGGAGGGGGGTATCCACTATGGGATCGGCAAGAAACTCGGCGGGCCACTTCTTTTCAAAACATTGCATCTTATAATTAACATGCATTAAATAACAAGATACAATTTAGTACCAATCTTTCTTATATTTTATAAGTTTCAGAAAATAGGCATTTTTATAACTTTTATTTTATAACGCACCAAGTACTATTACTTTGACACCAGCACTCATGCCTGAAGAAGAGTCTCCATGTGAGTCGAAGCATGTCGCCACGGTACGTTTCTGATATTTGAATACGTCTTACAAAAGTAGGTATAACGCGAAACACTACTAACTTTTGCACGCGCTTTTGTCTGCGCTGATAAAAGTAATGATAATACCACATGGGTGTATATTTTTAATTTGGTATTTAAGACATAAATTGATGTATATTCCATTTGATCGATGAACATAGTATGAGTACCTCTTCACTTTGAAATAGAATACTATCATGCATGTAGTTCATCTAGCGTTAGATTTTCACAAAAAATGGATGAACATTATGTAAAATAACGCTGAAAGTAATTAGCCAGTATTTTCAGCAATTACTATTATTAACTAAGTCAGTTCATTTACCACCTTCTTGATAAACAACAGTCAAATATCAGTACATTAGTGTTGCCAGATAAAACTGCATAAAGTCTGTATCTGCAATAAACCGTTTTCGCGCCCTTTGTCTCCCGACAATAAATCATATCATTTATCACTCCACTCCAACAAAAAAAAAACTCGATTAAACCGTACCTAACGAGGCTTACTGTGATGGATGGACAGACGGACAGTTGGATATTATATAATCCTGGCTCCGTAGCCAAATGGCACTTCCGCGACGCGAAGCGTAATTGAAACGACACAGAAAGCTGTCTCTGTCACGCCAATACGCAAGAGCGATAGAGATAGATAGCTACGACAGAGATATTATCGTGAGCGTTTCATGAGCGGCTGCGCACACTGGTCTAGCCAAAATGACAATCGTTGACGCTAGACGCCGATAGAAACGCATTCTGGCCACCACACCTCGGACACTGGCGATCAAATATATGAAAGAGGCGCGTTCCTAGCACACAGTCTAAGCTCGTGTATGTGAACGCGTACTATTCTTGTATGAGTTAATTATGACAGGTCGACTGTTCGCGTTTTTGACAGGCGGTAACTGTGAGGTAACCGAGAGGGGGTGGGCGGCACTTTCAGCGTTCAGAGGGAGTAGCCATAACGCCGTCCACCCGCTCTCGGTTACCTCACAGTTATCGCCTGTCAAGAACGCGTCCAGTCAACCTGTCATATATCACTCATATAAGCGTGGTACGCGTTCGCCTACACAAGCTTTGACTGTGTGAGTAGGAATAAGTTTCTTTCATATAATATTTGATCGCCTTTGCATGTCTGAGGTGTGATCTGGCTCTGTTGCACCAATGAAGAACGACAGAAATAGCTACAGTAACGATATTATCGTAAGCGTTTGTGCATTTGGCTACGTACCCTGGATGGGACAGACGGACAGTTGGATATTATATAATCCTGGATCGGAGACGGGTGTCGAACTTGGAATACAATGCTCATTTGTCACTGACTTTGATTTGGTTTGGACTTTTGTAAACATACTTGCGATTGTTTACAGTTTTAATACGGGACATAAAAAAACAAATTGTGCAAGTAGACCTCAATAGCTACTTACCAAGTCAATATATTTGTGAAGTTATAGGAAATGTTAAGGGACATGCCTGCGACAATGACCTTCGATTTGAATTCATTAATTGATATTATAATAGTTCCTAAAGCCTATCATATTAACAGATTCAAGATTCAAGATTCATACCTATAGATTTTTTTTTTGACGACCGGTCTGGCGCAGTCGGTAGTGACCCTGCCTGCTACGCCGCGGTCCCGGGTTCGAATCCCGGTAAGGGCATTTGTTTGTGTGATGAGCACAGATATTTGTTCCTGAGTCATGGATGTTTTCTATGTATATAAGTATATATATATTATATATATCGTTGTCTGAGTACCCACAACACAAGCCTTCTTGAGCTTACCGTGGGCCTCACTCAATCTGTGTAAGAATGTCTTATAATATTTATTTATTTATTTATTATTTTTATTTATATGTTTCTGTGATATTTGGCATCAAAGTTGAACAATTTTAGGGCCAAAAAACTGTTTTGTTTGGTCATAATTTTTGTTTTAGTTAGTTGAAAATTAATTATTCTCTTGTAATATTAGGAAAGTCAAACATACCGATTACATGTATTTAAAACACTTCAAAAAATAAAGATAAAAAAAATAGAGATAAAAAATTGAAGAACCCATTGCCGTTTATTTTAATTCTATCTGTAGTGCAAATTTAGGAAGTTCAACTCAAAATTTGTCAAAAATCTACGAAAATACGATGCTGATATTTCATCTATTTTCAATACGATGCTGGCATGAACAATTGAAATTCAAATCAGGCAGCTAGTTTCTGTTACATACAAGAACTTTCTTGGCCAACTATTTACCTACAAACTTACTGAATTTACTCACCAACACCTGCTTAGTGCAAGTAATGTCTAAGTTTGAGCTAGTCTGGTCTAATCCTGAGAGCACTTGCAATTTAGCCGAAAGCTAGCTAAGAGGCTCTAATACCCGGCTTGAGGTATGATTTGGAGTCAGACTACATTTACTGTGCTGTGGTAGTATTCCTGCGCCACATTACTGCTACTAGCATTGTTGCTGCTGCGGCGAATACAAATATTTAATCAGTACCTGAAACAAATCGTAAAATTCGGGGCCGTTCACTGAAAGACTACTGACCGAAATCCATACTAATATTATAAATGGGAAAGTGTGTGTGTCTGTTTGTTTGTCCATCTTTCACGGCAAAACTGAGCGACGTATTGACGTGATTTTTTAAGTGGAGATAGTTGAAGGGGTGGAGAGTGACATAGGCTACTTTATGTCTCTTTATATCCCTCCACTTCCTTAGAATGGAGGGTGGAAGAAGGTGTATGGAGCATTCGGCAATTTTCGAATTTAACGCGAGCGAAGCCGCGGGCAAAGGCTAGTTTACAATAAAATAAATAATGGGTCACGAAAGCAGAATGAGACAAATTTAAGACACTGACACGACAACGACTCCGAAATAACGCAGCTGGGTAATCCGAATAAGTATGAAGGTATGGTAGGAAGAGACAGAAAGCATGAAACTTGGCATGCATACAAAAATATATGGAGATTATACTTCTCCTAGACATTATAATATGTTTATTTACATGAACGTATTTACATAATTATATCAGAAACTAATACTAAACTAAAAGTTTATTTATATTATATTATATATATATAATATATATTCTTACACAGATTACTGAGGCCCACGGTAAGCTCAAGAAGGCTTACAGACAACGATATATATAATATATAAATACTTATATACATAGAAAACATCCATGACTCAGGAACAAATATCTGTGCTCATCACATAAACAAAAGCCCTTACCGGGATTCGAACCCGGGACCGCGGCGCAGCAGGCAGGTTCACTACCGACTGCGCCAGACCGGTCGTTAAATAATGTCTAAAATAATGTCTAAAATAGGCCCTTGAGGCATTGTACCAAGGATACTTTCCTCGCTGTATCGCAATGCTGATACGTTGTGCGAGGAAGTCGCCAGCTCTTCGGTCACCAGTTACCTCAACCAGACGTTTCGCGATTTCTGTGAACAACTTGTTCGCGCTGGGACCCCATGGATCTAGAGTTTCTACGCCAAAGACATTATAAGAAATACCTAAAAATACCTAACAACTGTAGCTGCAGTTGTCATCAGAACCCTTCACGGTGACATTCACAACGTCACATCAAATTCTGTGCAGAGCTTTGACTGATCGAGATACATACATACACATCCATACAATCACGCCTGTATCCCATGAAGGGGTAGGCAGAGCACATGAAACTACTCAAGTTTCAGTGCCACTCTTGGCAAATAAGGGGTTGAAAAAAACGAAACTGTGACATTGCAGTGACAGGTTACCAGCCTCTCGCCTACTCCACAATTTAACCCATATCTCACAGTCGCCTTCTACGGCACCCACGGGAAGAAAGGGGGTGGTGAAGGGGGTGATTCTTAACCCGTCACCACACGGGCAACACCCGGGCACTGATCGAGATTCAATCTGAAATTTCCCTGCTGCCCGTGGTCTGCCAAACGGTCACAATTCCATTCAATCGAGTGGACAGCAAAGGGACCTTCATCAATTAAACTTCACTTCAAAGGCAAGACAGGTACACTTCAATTTTATTGTTTTGTGCAAAACTGATATCTATTGATGTTCGTGCGCAGTCAAATCTTTAAGGATTTGGAGAATTTCAATATTCCGATTTGGTTGACGTGCAAGAGTAAACAAAAAACTCTCTTTGATGTCTTCTTTATTTTAAATTATTACGTTTCTCTATTTAAACTAGTTAACAGTACCGTGTATTATGTATCACAGCAAGTTCAAAGTCGTGGCTAGTGAACGAGTCAGCAGTTGCTCTTTAGTGAAGTATAACATTGTGTAGAAGGTCTATCCTTCTAGGATGCACCCATCTACAGAAAACATTTGGATGACCTTGAATAATTATCGTAAATGAATAATTATATATTTAACACAATGAAAAGCCTGAAGTAATAATATGAATGCCAAACAGTTATACAGTCCGTCTGATGGAAAGCGGTGACCGTAACCTATGGACGACTGCAACTCACGGGGTGTCACATGCGCGTTGCCGACCCATTAGAAACTTGTACAATCCTCTTTTGAAGTACCATACTGTAGTGCAGCTGCTAACGCTGCATCCTGAACAACAGAGTCAAGTTACTGACTTCAAACTGTTCTAAAAAACTACTTCAAAATTGTTTCAAACAGCCCTATTTTAACCTGGTAATTTACCTCCAAAAGCTACAAGTACCAGCGAACAGTAACATTTAGAAGCCCGAGAGCCGCCAACGCTCAACCCTCTTTGTGCGGAGAATCCACAAGGGCCTCCTTTAAAAACCTTCCTTGACGAGCGCTTAGCATATTTCAAATATTCCCAACGCAAAATAGAAGCAAAGAAATTCCGATATTTAAGGAATTTTAAGAATTCAGATCTGCTTTAATGAAGGTCATTAAATTATGGTAATTTTGACGGAATTGTATTTTGAAACTTGAGAGTTTATTTGCTTATTGACTAAAGGTGAGATAAATTCGGGAGACATTTTTCTGGGAAATAAATAAAAGGAATTCACAAAGTGTCCTTGTAATTGATGCTTCAGAGGCCTATTCAGATAAGTTATTTACGACTCATTAATTTCTTATGAACGCGATTTGTCACGTCTTTTTCTGGTTGAAGACACACAGATCCTTTAATGATTTATTGACGATAAAAAATACTGTATGTCGCAACCGAATGCGAGTTTTCACATGTTATGTAGAAACTCTTTCGAATTCTTTCGCAAATGTATGCAAGTTTTTTCACTATGTTTCCTCTACCAAATAATTCGAGGTAGGTATGTAGGTAGGTGTCCCCAATATTAAAAATATCAAATGATAGTTTTTAGATGAATTATTGAGCCAAATTCAAATTAAACATCTCCAAAATCCTATCAAGATCTAAACGAGTTTTTAATTCAGAATCGGAATCGTCATAAGCTGTAACGTACAAGGTATCAAATATTCAAGAGACGACAGACGGAACCGTGTCAAGTGTCATTGAAACTAATAATTGGGTGTGTGATTGTTTTAATTGTGTCCTTGTTTAGCGTTAAATATTAACATTTAAAAAATGTGTACTTATTTGATATCGTAATCATTTCATCTTTATCATAGTTGTGTTTCGTTTGGTTATGTAGGCTAATTGTCCATCCTTGCCATACTCTGTATGGTTCGAGGGCCATTTTAGTTTTCTAGTTTAAGTTTTCTTCATATAAGTTTTTTTTCCATAGGAAATATTTCCAACGACGCAAAATTTCCCAAGAACGGTCCAGGAATAGACCTTTGCAAATAGAGATTTTTCATCTACCAAAAAAAAAACCGCTTAAAACAAGGTGTATTTAGTGTAGGTAGTAGGTACATTAAAATATTTTTGTCAAACTTGAGACAATATAGAGGTTATTTAATAAAACAGTGCACTCGAATGACTCGAGATTGGAAAGTGTTATTTTTGTCCACTTTTATCTAAAATATATTTTATTTCAATTTACGAGGCAACAAAAAGTAATCTAAAATATATATTTTCCAGATCAACGTAAGAAAAACACAAAATACATTCAGCACAAAACGTTCCGTGAACGTAGATGGCTCACGTGGCGTTTTACGGCGCTCGTTCGCCATACGGCGCCGTAGTCCCGTAAAATTCCGCTTGTCATAATCGAAGATCGATACGCCGGAACCTCTTAGCAAATTGTTCTCTGGCTGTAAAAATAAAGGGCATATATTTTGAGAAGCCAAATGACTTTAGACATATACTTATACACCGTGTTTCACTTAACACTAAAAACCTGAAAACAGTTTGTTCAGAATCGAGAGTAGAATCGATTGAGCTATATCTTGATGGGGGTAATATTTTTATTTAAATTAGTATTATTAGTTATTTTTTACGTGCCCATTCTATTGTACTCGTAATACAACATTGTGTATAGGTGTTTTACCTTTTTTCAGTATTTAGGGGTATTAATACTGGCCGGTTACTTGGACGATTATTTTTTCCGCTACTAGTTTGACGTTGTTTGTCAGTTTAATCTTAATGTATATCATAAGTCATAACAAATTGAACTCGTACCTAATTACAACCTTGTCATTTTGAATATTGAGTTTATTTGCTTACTGCGATTACCTGTCCAATTTGAAGTTTACTGTGACAAAGCTTTAAAGTGTTTTACAGTGACATCTTAGCTGTCTATTGGTAAACCTTATGTCGTTGCAGTAACGTACACAAATAAATAGTCTTATGGTTTATGATGGTAGTTAGCAATTATTTTATTGAGTGTAGAGCTAAAAGTCAAGTAGAGCTGTACAGAAAATTAAAAATTCAATTAAAAAAAAAGTAACGATCAGATTAAAAGATGAATACTCTAGATGAGTTTAAAAAAATAAAAATCAGTTGGGGTGTCTGAGGTTTTGAGTGATACCGGAAACACCGTGTATAATAGATACGAAATATTATGTTCAGTACAGATGGTGCGTTTTGTCCGTACAAGTGCGCAAAGTGGTTCATTTCTTGTCAGGTCGAAACGGTCAGAGGGCCAAATTCGAACTTCCTTTTTTTCGCACTTGTATTAATACACTATTTAGAAGTAGAGTCAAGAGTACACATACTTACATTCATATTTTTTATATGTATATTATGCAACTTTTTCATATGAGACATAGACATAGACATACCTATAGAAAGTCATTATTTAATATCACACTTTAAAAGAGAAGAGAAAAGGCAACTGTTGTATGCGTACAATATTAATTTTGCTATATAGTTTGGCTGGGCTAAAATTACCAATTACCTCTCGGACATATCAATATCATTCTGAATTAGCTTTGGAAACTGTAAAAAAATGGCCCGCATAATTACTCTCTCTTTATTACCTCACTGACGCTCGTATCATAAAACCACGTTAGTGATTTAATTTCTCTTATTATGATTGTATCTGTAACAGAATCAGATTGCATATTTCTTACAATTTCAAGAACATTCCACACGCCACATACAAGTCATATTAACGCATAAAAACTACATGATATAGGTATGTACCTACAAATTTATATGTACCTATTGGTATGTCTACTACGTCCACATTATAGTGTGACATATTTTCCTTAAAATACAAAATTTAAAATTGTACGTTAAATTACGTAGAATCTTAATCCCGTACCATGATTATCTTTTAAATGAAACTTCCACAAAGGTAGGTACTTCCACAAACTGGAAAAAAACTCGTGTGTTGCTCAATGACTGTGAAATTAATTCTGAATTCAAGGAAAGCGTCCAAAGAAAGAGATAACTTGGATGAAAAAGAAAATCCGAGCTTAAAAACGCGCGCAAATGGGTTCAACGTAGCCATCTTGTTTTTCTGGTGAGATCTGATAAAGCTGTATAGTTAACTTGGCTTAAGTTAGAATGTCTGTATATTTAAACCGCTGAAGCAAAATTTGGCAGAAGCTTATGTAATCGACAAACAGACTGATTTCTTACCAATATTATAAATGGGAAAGTGTGTGTGTCTGTTTGTCCGTCTTTCACGGCAAAACGGAGCGACGTATTGACGTGATTTTTGAAGTGGACATTGTTGAAGGGATGGAGAGTGACAAAGGCTACTTTTTGTCTCTTTCTGACGCGAGCGAAGCCGCGGGCAAAAGCTAGTTTCTTAGAAATCTAATATTATAGACATATTTACTCTCCAAGCACGGACGTAGTCAGTGTTGCATGCGGTGTGGTGGAAAATAAAAGCCAGATATTTGATGGCCAGTAATTGGCCCGTCTTGGCCCAGGACGTAAAATCCACCCCCCGCAGGTTGCTCACCTTGTCGTGGTGGAGGGGTTTAGTAACCGTGGCTTGGTCACCCACGGTGAAGCGAAGAGGCAACCAGGGCCGGCTTGTTGCTGGGCGAGCTGGCCCGAGGAGGATGCTCCAAGTGGGCTTCATATTAAGCCCGCTTGTGACGCATTGGCGGAGGACCGTCGAGGAAGAGGAGTGTCGGTATTGCGGTGAGCCGTTCTCCCTGTCCTCGGCGGCCGAAGTGGGATCGCAGGGGGAGAGGCGTGATGGTATAGCGGTGCGCCACTCTCCCTACCCCCTGCGACCTGGCGGGGCCGCTTAGCGGCATTGGTGGGGCCGCAAGGGAAGAGGAGTGCCGGTATTACGGTGCGCCGTTCTCCCTATCCTTTGCGGCCGACTTGGTTAAAAACCAAAGACCATGTCCACCGCCGGGTGCCGGAACCCTTCTGGCGCCCATGGAACCTGCGGGTGATGGATCGGGAGTCCCATCACCCGCCTAAACGAGGTTCCGAGCTGGAAGGCCCTCCCGTGTTCCGAGGGCCTTCAGCGCAGTAAGCTGCCTAAGCAGCTTTCGAGAAGGGCCCGCAAGGGCAACGCTGACGGGGTATCGGAGGCCTACAACCGAGTGCCCGAAACGGGATCCATAATGGATTCCCCCTGGGTCATCAAAAAAAAAAAAAAAAAAAAAAAAAAAAAGGACGTAAAATCCAGAAGTACCAGAAAATGCACAAACTCTTTTAACTTCTAATGTTTTTTTCTTCCCCTCTAAAACTGGATATTACTAGTAAAGCCGCAGCACAATGTTATATGCCAGTGTGTTACAACAAGATAAATGTTTAGGCAAACTAACGAGTGAGAAAAAGTATATACATACATACAATCACGCCTGTATCCCATAAAGGGGCATACCCCTTGAACACATGAAACTACTAAAGCTTCAGTGCCACTCTTGGCAAATAAGGGGTTGAAAGAAAACGAAACTGTGACATTGCAGTGATATTTAGGTTGCCAGCCCCTCGCCTACGCCACAATTTAACCCATATCCCATAGTTGCCTTCTACGACACCCACGGAAATAAAGGGGGTGGTGAAATTCTTAACCCGTCACCACACAGTAAAAGTATACATAATCCATTATAGAGGGGCTTTTCCAAACTTAACCGAACAAAACAAACCACCTTAAGTAAGTAATCGATAAAAAGCATAAGTCACAACTTCTCAAGTATCAAAAGAAGCGAACACACGACTTGAGAAGTTGCAAACTGGGATCCGGGGCCAAGTTGGGAAAGTCGATCCAACCGGGGGTCAGAAAATCCTCCAAATGGCTTGCTTACACAGATATATGTCGCAACAGACAGCAAATGTGCCATTTTTTGTGTGGTAAACATATTGGGGATATATTAGGCGAGGCAAAAGCGCTGGTATTCTAGTGGTAAGTCCGTCGACTTTCGTTCTGGAGGTCGCGGGTTCGAACCCCGGCTCGCACCAATGAGTTTTTCGGAATTTATGTGCGAAATGTCATTTGATATTTGCCAGTCGCTTTTCGGTGAAGGAAAACATCGTGAGGAAACCGGACTAATTCCAATAAGGTCTAGTTTACCCTTCGGGTTGGAAGGTCAGATGGCAGTTGCTTTCGTAAAAACTAGTTCCTACGCGAAATCTTGGAATTAGTTGTCAAAGCGAACCACAGACTCTCATGAGCCGTGGCAAATGCCGGGATAACGCAAGGAGGATGATTAGGCGAGGCGATATATTATATTTAGTTAGATTTTAGGTCCTTTATGATTGTTCTTTATGCATTTGTCAGTCCTCGAGATGTGGGGTACTTCTAGAGAATGACGTATTTTTGACAATATACCGATATTTCCTGATTACTGGAAGGCGTCATAAAGTTTTACATTAATTTGATCTAAATTTGTCTGTTCGGCCAATCAGCTTCGACTCATCCAGTGTTTTGTTTTTAAATTTATTCAAAGACAGATATATTATATAAACATACAGTTTGTATTCGGTTCGTCAAACTTACGTTTGACGGCTCAATTAATTTTAGCTGGTCACCGTCGATTAGCCGGGGCAGAGGAAGACCAAAGAAGAAATGGCATTTTGTACTTTGCAGTGACTGACCGAAGCAGGCGGCAAATCGTGACGAGTGGCTGAAGAAATGGGACGCCTTTGCCCAGCAGTCGGACACAAAAAAAATATTTGAAATAAAATAATTAATAGTTAGAACCGTTTTACGTGGATATGGTGAAAAGTAATAAAAAGAAAAGTCAATGGTTTGAGACCTTATTGTGTGAGAGTGGTGGAGCCGAGCGTTTTAAACTTGATTCTGGTGCAGATATGAATGTGATTTCGTTAGAAAAGTTTTTATCGCTGGGATTTAATGAACAAATGTTACAACCGGTTGAAGTCAATTTAGAATCATATACCAATAATGAAATTCCTATTGTAGGCGAGTGTGATATAACTTTTTTGTATAAAAATAAATCTTATCCTTTGCATTTCGCAATTGCTAACATGAAATGCCAAAGTGTGCTGGGACGAGACTCTTGTGAGGAAATGGGTATGGTAAAACGAGTTTATGCCATAAACTTAGCGTCTTATTCTGATCTCTTTAAAGGTTTGGGTTGTTTACCAGGCAAATATCACATTGTTGTTGACAAATCGGTTCCGCCGGTCATATGTGCCAATAGGAAGATACCTCTAGGGTTGAGGGACAGGTTGTCGGACGAATTAAAAAAAATGGAGGAATTAGGAGTGATTAGGAAGGTGTCACATCCGACAAAATGGGTCCATCCTTTAGTACTTGTGGCAAAGAAGAATAACGGTATTCGCGTATGTCTCGACCCGCGTGCGTTGAACGTCGCGGTGCGCCGCGCGCACTACCAGCTGCCCTCACTGACGGAGCTGGCCACGCGCCTGCGAGGCGCCACCTACTTCTCGGTGCTGGACGCTAATTCGGGTTTCTGGGCCGTGCAGCTGGACGAGGAAAGCGCGGACCTTTGTACATTTGCAACTCCATTTGGGAGATATCAGTTCCTCCGTTTACCGTTCGGAATTAACTGTTCCTCGGAGGTTTTCCATGCCAAAATGCGGCAACTTCTTGAAGATCTTGAAGGCGTAGATAGTTTTATAGACGATATAATTGTATGGGGTAAGACTAAACGGGAACATGATGAGAGATTACATGCATTATTAAACCGAGCGAGAGAGATAAATCTCAAATTTAACAAGGACAAGTGTAAAATTGCTGTTCAACAAGTTACTTATTTAGGGCACATTTTTGACGCTGACGGTATGAGACCAGATAGTGAGAAAATTAGGGCAATAAGTCAAATGCCACCGCCGGGCGATAGAAAGAGTTTAGAACGTTTTCTCGGAGCGGTTAATTATTTGTCGAAGTTCATACCTAATTATTCACAACGAGCGACACCTTTGACTAACTTACTCAAAAAAGAGAATAACTGGCAATGGGGGCCCGCGGAACAAGGGGCGTTTAAGGAGTTGAAGGAGTGTGTTTGTGGGGCCGGCGTGCTGGCGCTGTACGACGTGGCGGCGCCGGTGACGCTGTCGGTGGACGCGTCGCGCGACGCGCTGGGCGCGGTGCTGCTCCAGGGCGGGCGGCCCGTGGAGTTTGCCTCGCGCACGCTCACAGACGCACAGCGCCGGTACGCGCAAGTTGAAAAAGAATTGCTCGCGATTGTTTTCGCTTGTGAACGATTCCACCAATATATATTTGGCAGGGACAAAGTAACCGTTGAATCTGACCACAAACCTTTGGAGAGCATTTTTAAGAAACCTCTTATGTCTGTCCCGGCACGCTTGCAACGTATGATGCTGCGTCTACAGCATTACGATTTAGTTGTTAATTATAAGCCTGGAAAGTATATGTATATACCGGACACATTGTCTCGAGCGCCTTTGCCGGACCTTTACAGTGAAGAAATACATAATAATAACGTGCATCAAATACAATTAATAGTTAATAATATGCCTATCTCGAATGCAAAACTATCATTAATTAAAAAAGAATCACAACGTGATTCCGAAATTGTAAAGTTAACCGAGTATATTAATATGGGCTGGCCCGACCATAAGTCGCAAGTGGCATCTGATCTCAAGATATACTGGTCGTTTAGAGAAGAATTGTATATAGTCAATGGGGTGATTTTTAAAAATATGTCTGTGTTGATACCGCGAGCTCTGAGATCAACAATGTTAAATATAGTACACGAGGGCCATATGGGCATAGACCGATGCAAACGGCGCGCGAGACAAGTGATGTACTGGCCTAACATGTCACGTGACATCGAACTCATGGTGAGACGATGTGCTACCTGTCAGGAGTGCTCAAACGCCCCGTCTAAGGAGCCGCTTTTGCCCCTCACTATACCTAAACTGCCGTGGGAAAAAGTTGGTGCAGATATTTTCGAAATAAGAAAAAAATACTTTCTAATTTTGGTGGATTATTATTCCAACTATGTTGAAGTGTGCAGTTTACCAAATATTTCCTCCAACATGGTGATAAATAATATAAAGGAAATATTTGCACGCCACGGAATACCCGAGACTTTGATAACAGACAATGGAACCCAATTTAGCAGCCGCGATTTCAAAGTGTTTACACAAAATTGGGATTTCAATCACGTGACATCATCGCCAAATTATTCCCAAGCTAATGGAAAAAGTGAAAGATCAGTTCAAACAGTTAAATTAATGCTCAAAAAATCACTTTTAAGTGATGGCGATTTTTATTTGGCACTCTTAAATTACCGGAATACGCCCCGGGACGGGTTGAGCTCCCCTGCGCAACTTTTGATGAGTCGTAGATTAAGATGTAAGCTACCAGTTCACCCAGAATTGTTAAAGCCTCATCTTGTTGACTCGTCTGAACATGACACAATGTTACTTAATCAGCATAAGGCCAAGACAAGATACGACTTACATTGCAAGGAATTACCTCCACTTAAGCCTGGTGATAACGTAGTATGTGTAGAAGGAAAATCTAGGACGCGTGCCACCGTAGTGAGCAAAGCCGCGACTCCTCGATCTTACATAGTTCAGAATAAAGTGGGGGGTAAATTCCGACGCAATCGTCGTCACTTGATAAAATGTATGGGCGGTGAGGAGCCGGCATCCTCGAAGTGCGAGCCGCACCAGCCATCAGCTGACTGCGGCGCCGAGTTCAAGGTTGCCTGCAATGATATAGGTCACTCGGAACCATGTGAAAACCAGTCTTATGATAACGGCCCTAAGGCAGATAATCAACAAGCACATGATTCCGATGGACCGACGATTATAATGACGCGTAGAAAGGCAAAATTATTAGCCGATAATCAATCTAAGAAGTGAAATATGTAAAAAAAAAAAACAAAACTACTGTACCTATACACTACATAGATATATACACATTAAGAATAGATATAGCCAACTCTTTGGATTTACTAATTAAATCAGTCTCTGTTTATTTGGTAAACCCAAAATAATAGCACTTATTAACCTCATTTAAGGTTCAAAATCCAGTTTCAACATAAAAACAAAATAATTTTATTTGAACCTTAAAGTCTCTTAATTTTAAGATTGTTTACTGTATCGTAGTCTAAGTTCCTTTTTTTGGGAGTTTCTTTTTTTTACATAGATATAAGCTACATTATTCTCGAATACCTGTTCTTGGTTTGGTGGTAATGTAATTACAATAACTTAATAAATAGGTATTTAATCACATCAGAAACTAATTGGGTTGTTTAGTAGGTCTAAAAATATACCTAAAAACTGTTTTTTTTTTAAAAAGATCATGTTTGTAACTAATAATATATGTACTTAGTGTAAGACTTTAAAAAAAAAAAGATGAGGTATCAGTAAGATGTTGTTGACTGTAATGTATGTTAATTGTAGGTAAAGTTATAAAAGTCTTCTCAAGTTGTATCTACATATAATTTTAAGAAATTCCTTTTGGGGGAGATGTTGTGGGTATCTATAGGTTTTGAGATGTACCCTCTTATGACTGAATAAATCAGTTGTTGTCATGGACTCGTGCTGTTTCATTGAACACTACAGTTAAAAAATTAAAAGAACACGATTGCAGTTTTAAAGCGATCTGAAAAGATCAAAATAATCTTTAAATATCATGGTCAATCAACTTGTAGTCAGGTTCAAAAACAGCTAACGCAAACGTGCTCATGTAGAATCGCAACCGTATGAAATTGGTTCTGGCATTTAGAAGTTATCGTGGAACAAGGAATCTTACATACAAAATGAACGCTGAAAACAATACACTCTTTTTTTCGGGTAGTCGTGTAAAAAAAAAAATTTTGGCTGTCATTTTCTTTCTTAGCAACATTGGTGCATAGCAGTCAGGCCCCGTAGCCGAATGGCATTTCTCCGACGCCAAACGAAAGCGATACGCCGCTGGCTCTGTCGCGCCAATACGCAAGCGCGATAGAGATAGATATCTACTAGCGCTTCGTTTCGTGAGCATTTCGTGAGCGATTGTGCCATTCGGCTAGCCACCCTGGTCAGATATATGTCTGCGTTTCCCGTAAGCCAGCCGGACCAGCTGTGCCATGGATCTTAATTACAGGACAGTGACAAAACTAAAACTACTTTCAGCGGATTCAAGTTTTTCCTCAACTTTGCGGAATTACGAAGGAAAATGTGAAACCGGGATATTTTTACTGATTTAAATGCAAAGTTTGAATTAGTCAAATTATGTTTTATTTGATTATTGCAAGTTGTATTTAACTACGTTTACTTATAGAACAACAACATAATTATGACTTTCATATTCTGACTAATATACATAACTAAAACCACTAAAACCTAAACAAATTTTAAGTTTTAGGTTACGCAAAAGAAAACTTTTTCCATCAGTTTCTCATAATTTTTAACTTTGGATTAGCAGAAACGGCTGCAATCCATCCATTTTAATGTAGAAAATGTTTGCTTTGGGTGGTACTTGAACTTACGGTCTCTGGATAATTCTCTGAATTAATTAGATTTGGAATTCTCATAATTTTGACACTTCAAAAAACTTTGATATCCGTTTTGTGTTCTGTAAATTCAAACCAGAAATAAAGATACGGGATAAGGTTCTGTATCTTTTTATTCTCTTCTCTGCTTTAAAATAAGATTGCCTCAGGCCATTGAAGCAGACTAAAGCCATATTTACTTCAACCACCATGGTTAGGATAATAGGGGCTTATTCAAAAGGAAAATCTGGACTGTCCGGATTTTCCGATCCGCGGCCAAGACGGGCCAATTACTGGGCCATCTCCGCGCAGACTGAAACGTGAGGCGCATAGCGGAGCTCGATTGTGGGTTCGATTCTTAGTATAAAGGTAAAGACAAACTGGTATATTGTGTGTGTGTGTGTGTTTGAGAGAATTTTTTTTTTTTTTTTTTTTTTTAATTTATTTAGAACACAAACAGTTACATAAACAAAATGAGTTGGTGTACTACAATGTAGGTACTAAGTAATTTGGATAAAAAAAAGACCTGTTCATTACTGAATATAAAGATTGTTAACATACTAACAAAATTAGGTATGTAAGCTAATAGGTAAGCAAAAGAAATCATGAAATTTTGGTAAAAAAATCGTTTTTGGGCTGCTAAATCACATTCGGAAAAAAAAATGACAAGGATAACCTGAATAAAATGGCTATCATAAATAAAAGCGCAGGTGAATGATAAGACTGTGTGACAGATTAGCGCGATGGTATTGATATTACGCTATCCTTTACTCAGTAACGTGAAACACCCATGCCTCAGGAACAAATGTCTGTGGTCATCACACAAATAAGAGTCCTTAACGTGATTCGAACCCAGGACGCGGCTTAGCAGGCAAGGTTACCAACTAGGCCCGACCGGTCGTAAATATCTTTCTGCCCCTTTCAATAACTTCCTCAGATGACTAACAAAAAATGTACGGCATCCGTACCTACCCAAAATGCTCCATGATTTAGAATTCCATCCGCTTCTGTAACTTGATGAAGTTAACCGGCTCCGTATAATAGCGTTACTGAATTGATTGCCTTCGCCCTAATGGAGGTCTGTTTATTTCTTCGTATGATTGGGCGTATTCACCTTGGGTCTATTTTATCTATTCATTAACTTTATCTAACTGCGCTGGATACTATATAAAAT
Source organism: Leguminivora glycinivorella (assembly GCF_023078275.1). Lineage (NCBI taxonomy): Eukaryota > Metazoa > Arthropoda > Insecta > Lepidoptera > Tortricidae > Leguminivora > Leguminivora glycinivorella. The sequence goes on along the minus strand of NC_062976.1, from coordinate 965,650 downwards.
AAATAAATATTATATAGGACATTCTTACACAGAATGACTGAGCCCCACGGTAAGCTCAAGAAGGCTATAAGTTAGAATGATTTAACCTTTATTTTGGAACCGTTCTGAAGAAAAAAGAAGATGTATCAATGATCATTTTATTAATTGATCCAACCAGTAGTAAATAAAGTCGAAAAATAATATTGCCTTTTAAAACAATAGAAATTGTGAGCATTTCTACAAAGTGAGAGCCTTAGTACTTTTATAAGACATGTTTAAATTAATTAGGAAGATCAAGTGATGGTTATCAAAAACATACGCGTGTAAAACACTGATTTAAAATTTAACGATTATCACATATAACTATTTTTTTTGTTCTGCCGTGGCTGAACATTTATTAGAGTCAGTACCAAACCACTGGATCGAACTGCATTACCCTTAAAGTCCTTTCCACAGAACGCCATTTCTACAGTAGAAAAGTGCGTGAAGCCATTGAAATAAAAAAAAACCGGCCAAGAGCGTGTCGGGCCACGCTCAGTGTAGGGTTCCGTAGTTTTCCGTATTTTTCTCCAAAACTACTAAACCTATCAACTTCAAAACAATTTTCCTAGAAAGTATTTATAAAGTTCTACTTTCGTGATTTTTTTCATAATTTTTAAACATATGGTTCAAAAGTTAGAGGGGGGGGGGACGCACTTTTTTTTTCTTTAGGAGCGATTATTTCCGAAAATATTAATATTATCAAAAAACGATCTTAGTAAACCCTTATTTATTTTTAAATACCTATCCAACAATATATCACACGTTGGGGTTGGAATGAAAAAAAATATCAGCCCCCACTTTACATGTAGGGGGGGTACCCTAATAAAACATTTTTTTCCATTTTTTATTTTTGCACTTTGTTAGCGTGATTAATATACATATTGGTACCAAATTTCAGCTTTCTAGTGCTAACGGTTACTGAGATTATCCGCGGACGGACGGACGGACGGACGGACAGACAGACATGGCGAAACTATAAGGGTTCCTAGTTGACTACGGAACCCTAAAAAGAAACATCGCAATTTCAATCGGGATGAAGGTTTTAGGATCTCATCCACATGGAATCCTGTCATTAATAAGTGTAGGCGGAAAGTAATATCGACAGTCGTTAAATCGAATATCGTCAGTGTTGTGTGTCGACAGAGTAACATCCCTAGTGCACAAACTGATGAGAAGTTCCATAGACCTCTGCTGCGTGACGATGATGTGTCTGTTAAATGTGTTTTATACAACTGGCCCTATGGCGTTCGTTAGGAGAGGTGAAAAGTATGAGATTATTTGAAAACATTAAGGATTTAATATCTAATTCATCATCCCAGCAATCGCAACGGCTTATGATAGACTGGGGTCCGCTTTTACCGCTAATCCCAAGATTTGGCGCAGATACTAGATTCACGAAAAAGACTGCTTTCTGACCTTCCAACCCGAAGGGTAATTAGGCCTTATTGGAATTAGTCCGGTGTCCTTGGATGTTTTTCCTTCACCGAAAAGCGGTAAAGCGATTTAAATATTCATTATTCCCTTTATTTCAATAATAAACAGACTATAAGTACTGACCTACACAAAAGATCAAAGACATACAATCAATGAAATACTCATTATCTATTGATAGAATCCATTTGATATTCACCAATTGATAGAACCAATTTAATACATACAAGGCTCAATTCAAATAAACTATTCACAGAATTCAATAACTAAACAAAATAGAGTTACAAATATCTTTCTATTACAATCCTGCCAATAAGGCCTATTCAGTTATATCGATTTGAAATACTTTTTACGAATAAGTTGACAAAAAGACTAGCCATATTACTAGTAGTAGGTACTCATTGTGGGCTGAGCATGGAGCTATCCAGGGTCACGAGTTCGGATCTCAACCGAGACAGTTTTAATTTATTATAGGCTTAATGACTGGTAATTATAGCAAAAGACGTGATAGTCAAAATTTATGGGAGCCCGGGGTCCGCTTTGACAACTAATCTCAAGATTTGGCGTAGGCAATAATTTTTACGAAAGGGACTGAAATATAACCTTCCAACCCGTAGGGTACCTTATTGGGATTAGTCCTGTTTCCTCACGATGTTTTCCTTCACCGAAAAGCGACTGGCAAATGTCAAATGACATTCTGTACATAAGATTCAAAAAGCTCATTGGTACGAGCCGGGGTTCGAAACCGCGACCTCCGTATTGAAAGTCGCACGCTCTAATCTTACCGCTAGGCCACCAGCACTTTATAATACTTGACTTTACCGTATGACATACTTAATTTACACCAAATTTTTCTTCAGAATTGGCCTCAATACTTGCTTGACTACACCCAATTCTAATAACCGTTCTAGTATTCAAAGTTGGTCCCGCACTCGAATCTGAAATATGCTAGAATAATGGAAAATGCAGACATTCTGCGACCATTTCCAGCGCCTGTCTATTTTCGAACTGCGTCGGCGAAATCTCACTTTGGCAACCATTTTCTGAATAAGAATGTGAAAATAGGAATAATATTATGGTAGTAACTGAAACTTCGAATATTTAGCAAAATCGTCATTGTTTTTTCTGACCAGAGCTATGACCCTCAGGACGACAACATTATTAGGTACAACTTAAAGTTTGAGAAAAAGAAAACAGATGTTAAATATCTATAAGCATTGTTATTCAAATACCTCAATAGCGAGGGATGCCAGCCAGAATAGTAAACATTTATAACTTTTATAAGTTACCAGCTTTTAATTTGCCCGCGGCTTTTCTCGCTTTAGAAAGAGACAAAAAGTAGCCTATGTCACTCTCTATCCCTTTAACTATCTCCACCTAAAAAATCACGTCAATTCGTCGCTCCGTTTTGCCGTGAAAGACGGACAAACAGACACGCACACTTTCCCATTTACATACATACATACATACAATCACGCCTGTATCCCATGAAGGGGTAGGCAGAGCGCATAAAACTACTTAAGTTTCAGTGCCACTCTTGGCAAATGAGGGGTTGACAGAAAACGAAACTGTGACATTGCAGTGACAGGTTGCCAGCCTGTCGCCTGCGCCACAATTTAACCCATATCCCACAGTCGCCTTCTACGACACCCACGGGAAGAAAGGGGTGGTGAAATTCTTAACCCGTCACCACACGGGCACTTTCCCATTTATAATTAAATATTAGTATGGATTATGAAAAATGTGTAATGAAATCCCATAGACGGGCTTTTTCAGAATTTGGGTCCCCTCCACCCCCAATTAGCGTAAGTTGCTAACAAAAATGAACTCGCTGTCAGTTTTGTGACTACAATTAAGCATAAAATCTGTGTAAAAAATTACTTTTTTCACATTCTGAATTTAGGTTATCGCTTAAAGTTTATGTTATTAACACAAATAGTACATTACGATACAAGTGCGTAAAAAAGGAAGTTCGAAACGAGTGGCGATAAATTACGATTACGGGCTACGACGATGACACGAGTTACGAAAAAGCACTTTTCCCGGCCTCGTATCTTTTCGCACGCTCGCTCGTATTTTCCCGGCCTCGTTTAGGTTATCGCTTAAAGTTTACGATACAAGTTTAAATTAAAACACCGAAGGGAGTGTTTTAAATTGACACGAGTACGAATTTTCTTTTCGCACGTGTATCGTACGACGTTTTTCAGTACAGATGAGCCTCCGAAGTTTCGACCTGGCATATCAACGAGAAGTGGTTCATTATATGCCAGGTCGAAACTTCGGAGGCTCATCTGTACTGAAAAACGTCGTACGAATCGTACGATACACGTGCGAAAAGGAAATTCTTAACTCGTGTCGATTTAAAACACTCCCTTCGGTCGTGTTTAATTTATCGCCACTCGTTTCGAACTTCCTTTTTTTCGTACTTGTATCGTAATGTACCATTTTATTGAAAATTCATGCTTAATTATCGTCACAAAACCAACAGTGAGTTAATTTTTGTTAACAATTTACGCTAATTGAGGGGTCCCAAATACTGAAAATGCCCGTACATCAGCTGAAAATTACTTATCCAAATTACTAGTTCCACGAAAAATCGATTGCAAAATCTAGTTTTATATAAAACTTAGAACACTACTTTGTGGCCGGTTCAATCGAAATCACGCCTCAGGTAACGGACGGCCCAGATTGCCAAATTGGCCTTTTTGAGGGGCGTATTGATTTAACTGCCCATCAAAGGTCGCTTGATTTAATTTATTTTGTTTCGTATGAGCATTGTGCTGGTGACAAGTTTCGGTCGAAGGCTTGTTAGTGAAGGGTTTCTATTTCAATTTTGCTTTGTGGTTGTGTGGACGGAAATATGCTTATTGGGAAGAGAGATACGACCTAATTTTAGAATTCCATTATATGGCTTTTCATTAACCTTTTTGGGAGGACGTGAAATACGATTGTAAATGAGGAGGCACACTGTCATTTTATCCCACCAGGCAGCGCCTGTAGTGTCTAGGCATATCACTATCATTCACATGTGAAAGAGAGATGAACACATCATCTTCTCGCTCTCACGTATGGACTAATAGGGTGGCGCTATCTGTCATAACCTTTGAGTGTGCCTCCTCATTGATTGAGGATATTCAATTCAATTCAATTCAATTCAATTCAAAATATCTTTATTCATGTAGGCCTAGTTACAAGCTCTTATGAATAGTTCATTACATATATGTTATGATCTTAATCTAACCTAATTATCAGAGCAATTTATTGTTGTAATTATTGTTCATAATAATATTGAGTCTATAATATACAATTTCATATAAAATAATCGTTAAACAAAAATATATAATTAGGTATATGTATATATAAAAATACATGTCTAGAATATTTCTAGGAAAAATCCAATGTCCAAAAAAATACAATATTAATTTCATCAACAATAATAATAATAAAAAACGTCAAAATAAGAAACCATTTCGAATAACAATTAATCCCACGTTGTTTTATCATTCATGTAGTCTTGTGTTGTATAATAAGCTTTGGAAATGAGTACACGCTTTACATGATTCTTAAATTTATTAATTGACAAGTCAGTAATATGATTCGGAAGTTTATTATAAAATCGAACACAATTACCCATGAATGATTTTTTAATTTTACAGAGCCGTGTGAAGGGCACCGCGAGTTTATGTTTATTTCTAGTATTTATATTATGTACATCACAGTTTTTCTTAAAATTACAAATGTTTTTATGTACATACATAATATTCTCATAAATATATTGACAATGCACTGTCATTATATTAATGTCCTTAAACTTATCTCTAAGCGAGTCTCTATGGTTCATTTTATATATTGCTCGAATAGCCCTCTTCTGCAGAATAAATATGGTATTTATCTCTGAAGCACTGCCCCAAAGTAAAATACCATATGACATAATGCTGTGAAAGTAACTAAAATAAACTAATCGAGCTGTTTTCACGTCTGTTAACTGACGGATCTTGCTCACTGCAAAAGCTGCAGAACTAAGTCTATTCGAGAGGTTAACAATATGGGGACCCCACTGAAGTTTAGAATCTAAGGTTATACCAAGAAAAACTGTACTATCTACCAGTTCCAATTCCTCATCCTTCACAACGACACTTGTTTGCTCATTCCTTACGTTACTATTAGTGACAAACTTAATACATTGTTATTATCTGTTTATATGGGGGGCAATTGTAACTATTCCATTTTTTCCATTATTACACTATGATGTTGAGTTCTACATGTGTCCACTGAACACGCCTACCATATTATATAACCGGTGAACACTCTATTTAATAATGCAAACATTGTAAAACATGGAAAAAAATGGACAAGTTAGATTTTCCCCCTAGTTTAGATTTGCCCCGCTGTACCTTAGTTGAAATAATGTCACTTTTGGGATATATCATTAATATAAGTACCTGCGCTGTAACATGAGGAATTTAAAATACATCCTGAAGTTTTGAACTGTATACAACGTAAAGTTACCATCAAATTTACTGGCCTCGGTGGGAACTTACCGACTGGGATTTTTTTCACCAGTAGTAAAATTTGAGGAAAAATTCCCATTAGATACCACAATAACAAAAATTTTAACCTTTTTTCTGTTTGCAATTCATGTTATATTATCCGATAAATTGTCGATTTAACGTACCTACGAAAACGTGTCAATTTACACAGTCATATATAGGTATCTGTGTATTCGTATACCTATAATATTCCGCACAATTTCCAAATCCCGCTTCGTAACCCGAGCCACACAATATCTGAGGGTTGTCAGGGTCCTCATATCGCCGTATTTGCATTTCGAATCGACCACTGATATTATTTCATCAAGCCTGAATAGTGCGGGTTTGAGGTGGTTTCTGACTTCCATACACAACTATAGTTATTTCTGTTATTTGATGTGTTGATAAGAATTATAAGACGTATAAATAGTTTGACCATTTTTTCAAAGTTGTCCACCCCACTTTTTTTGTAACATGGGTATTTTTTACGCGATTCATACTCAGAATCGCGAGATCTTTGAAACCTTCCATTCCGCTACCGCCATACAAAATGTATGAAAAAATGGTAACGGAATAGGAAAAACCCTTGGGACAATTTTTTTTCCTATTGGGATTGAAATAACTCGCGATTCTGAATGGAAAATACATAAAAATTTCCAAAACAAAAAAAAAGTGGGATAAAAATGGCTCTTATTCTTTTATTTTATTATTCTTGCAAAAAGAAACTACATTTTGTGTTTACTTCGGGTAAAAGTTTAAAGAATTAGGTGTAAACCGTGCCTTATTTCTTAAGATATACCCAACCGAGATTCAAATAATAATAATTGTATTTTTTGGCTAATTTGACGTATATTATTTTACAAGTGAGGAAATACTTAGTCAGTACATAATATGAATGAAAATGGCAACTTGATATATTATACCAAGTGCTATATTATACCAACTTATTATAGTTTGGTATATTATACCAAGTTGCCATTCTCTTGAGGTAAAAGCGCACGAGCAGTCGAACAGTTTTTACATACATATACCGATTAAGTATTTCTCATTTTTTTTAAATAAAAGATATGTCTAATTGCCCAAAAATACGAACAAAAAAAAAGGTAACTTTAACAGCACTTGATACTCGAAATTCGACCAATCCAAAACGAAACAAAATCTCAATAATAATATTATCAGGGATTGAATTCCATTCGGTTTCGGGCCCACTCAACCACTATCAGGTAAAGCAGAAAAGGCGACCCGGACAAAAATTAAGGTCACGACAGAAAGGATTTAACTACGAGTAGTATACCCTTTACCCGGGTCCTGATCGGGTGACGAGACGTCACAAATTTATTGGGACGTGTAACCAAAAATTTAAGGAATATCTTGCATATAATTTGTTCATCGCCTTTTGTCACAGTCATGTTTTTAGTAAGCTTGTGACAAAATTATTTTGTTTATACTACATCGCTTTTATGTTGTAATGAGCAGAATCATCTGCATTTGATGCTATTGGGGTCAGAATACAATTAAAAGTGGAAACATCATTCCTACACACGTATGTGTGATTGGAACAATCTGGTAGAATGGTCTAGTTTAGTTTGCTAAGATAGTTTATAACAAATTACTGACTTTCATGAGAGTTCAACTCATGGTCATGAGAGTTCAACTATGGGTTGAAAGTTCAGTCTCTCTCGAGGCTGTGTGTATAGTCATACTAGTTATGAAAAAAAGCTGCACTTTTGGATGGAAGCAAGCCACTTTGCATGGTGATAGTAGACATCATAGTAAACGATTTTTTCCGAGGATATCGAAATTTCATCCCTTAGGAAGCCGAGCGTAGCGAGGTGTTTTATGAAAATTAAAAAAATTCTATCTTTTTATTGTGTAGTCCGATTTTGACAAAACGTATCTCAAATGAAAGGTATTAATATGTGTAATTAAAAAAAAATACAAAGAAAAAAAATTTGAAAGAAAAGTAAGAAAAAAATAAAAAAAGTAAATTTACGTCTCGCACTTCTTCAAAGAATGACAGACAAAATGTACAATGTCGATATACGAGTTTTTTTTAATCGAAGACAGATAAATTTTTAGTTGAAAACTGAAGACCGCATCGAAATCAGATTAGCATTTTTTAAGATACAAGTTGCCAAAGTTGGGAAAGTTCGCTTTATATGGCCACTTTGAAATTCCTTTGCCAGAAAGTCAGAAATAATATGTTTTTCTGACACAGAAAAATACATAGTAACAGTACACATCAAAATAAAATTAAAAATTCCGAGGATATTATAATTTCATCCCTTAGAAAAAAAAATGTAAGATTTTTTTAAAGAAAACCTTAATTTTTGTATCACACTTGAATAACCGCAAAAAACGGTAGACACGGTGTATAATTTCGATATATTATTTTTTAAAATTAAAGACAAATAAATGCATGATTATAAACTAAAAACCGAATCGAAATCGAATCAGTAGTTTTTAAGATGCAAGTTGTCAAAGTTGGCTTATTTGTTTATATGGTCGCTTATAAATTCCTTAGCCAGAAAGTCATTTATTTTTCTTACACGTCTGTAATAGACATCATAATAAACAATTTTTTACGAACGACCAGCGCGTCATTTCCATGTCACACATTACAACAACTCGTCACTACTTTGAAAAAATCTCGTATCTCACACTGCTCCTCAAAGTTAAAACGCAGTAAGTCTATATGCATTGCAAACATACTTATTACATTTTTCTTTTCATTGACAGAAGAAGATACAAGTTTTTTTCAAAGTAGTTACGAACTGTCTACTCATGAGCTCAATGAGCTAACGACTGCGCCACGTCTGCCGGTGGTTGGTCCGCTCTCTAGTATTATATGCTCCAGGTTCCAATTTATTTATCCATCCATACTAATATTATAAATGGGAAAGTGTGTGTGTCTGTTTGTTTGTCCGTCTTTCACGGCAAAACGGAGCGACGAATCGACGTGATTTTTTAAGTGGAAATAGTTGAAGGGATGCAGAGTGAAATCGGCTATTTTTGTCTCTTTCTAATGCGAGCAAAGCCGCGGGAAAAAGCTAGTGTGACATAATTTTAAACAAGACTGTCCCGCAAAATCGAGGAGACATGGTAGCCCCAGTAACCGGGTGTAAGGGAATAGTTGGGTCGCAGGTATCTTTGTGATCCGGTGAATACTTTTTCAATTTCGCCGCGAACAATAAGGGTTTGGGGTAGTTCGGTTTCTTGTTTTTATTGTAGGTTTAAATTAAAGTTATATTTTGGATATTTTGTTGAAAATATGAGAAAGATTTTGTTTCACGTATCATATTCATAGGAATGCACAAGAAAATATGTCAAGAAGTTTTATTTCATTTTTTTATATACCTAATAAGTCTTGTCGAAGTACGATAAACGTTTAATTAAAACACAACATTAAAATGTTGAAACAAGTTTATTTTTAATTAAAATTGCAAACGGGACTTTTTTTATTCGTATAATAATGGCTTTCTGCTACCAGGGCACTTTGCAAATGTCAAGTAAATTACAGAGATATATAAAACAGTATAGGTAGTTTTTTTTTTGCGAACGAGGCTTTCGCGATGCACTGGTAGCTGGAGCAGCAGTACAAAGCATGATGGCGGCCGGGACCACGAACTGCCGAGTGATGTCCGTAGAATTGGTTATTCGTATCTCCAAAGAATTCTTCATTAAATGCACTCTTTGCGCAGGCTCAAACGGGACTTAGTCGCGTATTATTATGTTTTTCACATTGACCTCCGACGTTTCAAGGATGGCATTGTCCCTGTGGTCTCGGAGCAGAGGTCAATGTTAAAAACATAATTATACGGCGTTAAGTACCGTTTGCAATTTTAAATACAAAGTGAAAACCGGCCAAGAGCGTGTCGGGCCACGCTCAGTGTAGGGTTCCGTAGTTTTCCGTATTTTTCTCAAAAACTACTGAACCTATCAAGTTCAAAACAATTTTCCTAGAAAGTATTCATAAAGTTCTACTTTTGTGATTTTTTTCATATTTTTTAAACATATGGTTCATAAGTTAGAGGGGGGGGGGACGCACTTTTTTTTTCCTTTAGGAGCGATTATTTCCGAAACTATTAATATTATCAAAAAACGATATTAGTAAACCCTTATTCATTTTTTAATACCTATCCAACGATATATCAAAAATCGTGGAAGTTTAAATAACTTTATTTTTATCTAAGTAATACTTAAACCTTGTACAGATCTATCGATATATCTACTAGGTTTTGGAATGAAAATTCCTTAAAACCTGCACTGAAATACATTGAATTGCCAGGATAGTTCATTTCTAAAACGTGTCTACCAAAATATTAATTCTGTCGTTTGCCTTTGATTTAGACACCCTAAACACGAAATTTACCCCAAAATTAATATCTCCTCAAACTCCAAAGCTTATTTTAACCAATAACACCATTGGAAACCAACTGTTTTCCCCTCAGCTGTTAATTAAGAAAAACTTCGCACGGAAACTTTATAAAGAGCTCGAGTAGTTGAGTTACTTTGAAATGTGTTAGTCAGTGACTGCCTTTATTGAAAACTGGCAGGTCGTGAACTTTGACGTGAGTTCGCCTTTATGATTAATTTAGTTTGGTGCTGAAATGCCTTTAGGTGGTTACTGTTTGGAACAGTTAAGCACACTGATTCAAACATACTTTGATTTCAGAATTATGTATTTTAATTTGATTTAATAGATTATTTACTGGCCAAAGGGTATACTATTTTTTTGTTCAACGGAGCCGGGAAACGGTAATTTCGTTTAGCGCAGCGGCCTGAAATTTGACGTTTTTTCTGGCCGGAGAACAAAAAAAATATCTATATCTCTCTGTATATGTGTTGACGTGCGTGATATTGATATGTAACGGTAAGAATTATCAAAATCAAAATATGGAATTTTATTCCAGTTTTTTTTCCACACCAATGTTTTTTGTTTAATTTTAAAACTAAAAATTGCTCATAATTCAAGTACCAAAGGAAAATAATTACTAATAATTTCCTTCTTAAGGCCCATGAAAGGAATAACGGAAGGATGCTTCCTCCCAAATATCCTCACTTTGAGTTAAAATAAATTGTCTGAAAGCACTCTCCCTTAATAATTATGATTTTACACCATCGAAGCATTTAGAGTTCTAGCGACCCGTTTCCTGGATCTTGGGCAAAAGAACATTTTATTTTTATAACTTTTGGGAACACTTTATAGTATTATTCGTTTTATAGCACAGAATAATTATATAATAGTAGGTACAAGTACAGATAGCCCACTGCTTTGATGTTCACGAAATGCCGCCTTTTTAAATGCCTACATATCTTAAATCAAATCAAATCGTTTATTTGCAAGAATACAGTCAAGTAGATGGTAACAAACAAATGTAAAGTGCAGTGTATTCAGCCAGCTAAAGGGCATTCAAAATCTTATAGAAAACTAGTTTCATACAGCGTTTCCTATAACTATGACTATGACTGAGGCGTTGATCGTCGGACCAGTGGAGGGCCATCGTAAAAGAGCCGGATTACCCACGCGCTGGTTCAACACAATTCACGCGCGTTGGGCTCCAGGGATCAAAGGCAAAAGATCGGCCTGAGTGAAGAGCACTGCAACGTACAGCGCCTTATGGTGGTCACGAGTGTCACGACCCACAGTCATGAGGTTTCGACGAAGAAGAGATAACTATGACTAGAATTTATGACTATCATGCAGCATGCATAATACACATCCTACAACTACTTATATTTAATTAATACAAAAAAACGAGCCGCACGTGCGCAGTGACGGACGCTAGGGTTGCATATGGATTAAAATTTAAAACAAATTACCTAACAAATTAATACTCGGATAAAGTGTTATACTTAAATATGTACAATATTTAAATATATATTTTTGTTTAAGTTCTAACATGCGTTAAGCTTAATTTACTGTAGTAATATGTTGTCTTATCTATATTTTGTATAGTTCTCAGTGAGAACGTCTTAGGAGGTAATTGCACATTTGAACTGTCTATAACATTATTTATTTATTTATATGAGCCTAGAGTGTCCCACTGCTGGGCAAAGGCCTCCCTCTTCCCTTTCCACGTATCCCGGTCCTGACCCGTTTCCCACCAGTTCTCATCAAAAGCGTCAAGGTCATCTCGCCATCGCCGTCGAGGCTTGCCGCGACCCCGGATTCGATTTGGTGGGACCCAATTGGTTGGTTGTCGCTTTAACATACCTGATGTAATTTTGGTTGTGCTTACTTCTGTTGTTTCTCCAATAAATAAAATAAAATTTATTTATTTAAAATAAAAAATAAAAACATTACAAACCTTATTGAAATTTTCCGTGGGACTTAGTCAATAGTACTCAATAGTATACCTGTGTAAGAATGTCCTATGGTATTTATTTTATTCATAATGTCTATTTATTTACAACTAAGCATTATTAGCCATTCCAGTCGCGGACATAGTATATGAAGCTTTAAAAAAACTCGCGACGTAAGGTAAAAATAAAAAGTGCGAACATGCGGTCCCCTGATTAGGCCGCGAACTCGCGGCCGCCGACATGTACTTGTAGCGCAGCCGCCCCTGATTAAAGTTACCATTACCATAAGATTTTGCAATGACAACGTAAGATTGTGAACTAGTGCCTCTCCCATGAGTTTCGAGTTTATCTTTTTTGATTTTTGTCAAGCTCCCGATATTTCGACGCGGTTACGTGTATCATAATCATAGAAAACATACTATTTGACACATACTTCATCACAATCTACTACTAGAACCGCAGACTATACTATAAGTACAAGTGAGCTGTAAAATTGCATGGAGAAATTATCAATGAAATCATTGATAAATGCCGTGGGCAAATTATCATTAAATAATTGGCAGTAAGTACTTAATATCTCAAAATGTAGCCTCATAAACTTTTGAAGTGACCACACCAAAAGCCTGGATACGTAATTACGTAGCCGAATGGCACAAACGCTCACTAAACGAAACGCTCGTAGATATCTATCTCTATCGCTCTTGCGTATTGGGACTACCTTTCGCGGAATTTAGTTTCACGTCGCAGAAATGCCATTCGGCTATGGCACCTGGTCATGTAATCTGAATTTATGTATCGCAGATACCGCTAACCACATCCTCCATATTGGAATGCATAGGAGCTAAGCAATTTAATCACCAGACGACGTCCCCTTTGACACAAAAGCGGAATTCTACGAAATAAGAACGCATTTTGTCGCTGGATCGTAGACACGGATTAAGGTCAAGCAAGCACGTTTCAATGTTTATCCCATCCCATCGCTTCACCTCAACCACCATATCCCTGGACTCTGAACGAAAATGGTTACCATAGTAACCAGGTTTTACCTTAGCTGGTTGGTAACGATGGATAAGTCAGAAGCCACTAACAAAAAGCGAAGGCTAAATATTTGAGGACCAGAATCGCGACTAATTGAATTTTCGCTGAAAAAAATAGAAGATCCCAAAAAAGAGCTTAAGTATACAGAAGCCCGTTAAAAATAATTCCTTTTTGTGGAAGACGGTAACTATTTCCTAAAGAGATGCTTTCTTTTGTGAGATTGAGTCTTTTGTCAGTAATTCAATTGTTTATTGGACGGTGCCTCAAAAATATTTTATATTTTGACGTTCCTTTTCTGAATTTGATTAGTGGTAAAGGGACGTCGTGGGGATTGAAAGGAAGTAACTGAACAATAGAAATATGGCAGAAATCACATTATTTTCTTAAATATTCAGATTGAAAATACTAAACGTAGTATTTCAATCAGAATATTTAACACCGAACACCGACACCGAATAGGACTTGATTGAAAATGAGGAGTGTCTTTTCAAAAGGACTTATTTCAACTGACTATAAGTCAACAGAGGTTATTTTTATCTATGTCTTCCTAGAGAAATAAACATTGTTGACTTATTGAAATAAGTCCTTTTGAAAAGACATTCCTCAAATACTAAAGATAAATAGTAAAAGTTCATTATTTTTTTTATATTTTCAAGTACTAACATGTTATAGTGATAGTCAGTAAACAAACCGCCTGACCTACCTCTTTATATAAAAATTTGAGATTTAAAAGATTGCTCTTAGACTTGAGTCTTTATCTTTTCATATTTTATTGTTCTGTGTTATATTTTATTCCCATTTAAATAATCATAATCATAATACTTTATTTCCAAGAATATGGTTGGTATAATTGAGATGTTATCATTATCAAGTTTTATGGTATAGCATATTCTGCCAACACTAAATAGAAAAAAAAAATCAAATGATCAATTAACTATTCAAAACTACGCGCAAATCCGGGTCCATGTCCAAGAAATATTATATCACGCATGAAATCAATGGAAAATAAACCACCTACTACCATATGTTTGCACAGAGAAGATACACCGTTCCTTGCTTGCATTGCCCCTGTGTATTTTCAAGCTCAGTCGTTATATTGACTTTGTCCCTCCGTAGGATCTTGAGATAATTCCTCTTGGAAGATTCAAGTATTTTTCTGTCAGCAGTGTGGATGCTGTTCAATAATCTATTGAAAAAACTTAGAAAAGAGTGTTAAGAGTGTATTAAGAGTGTGTGAGTGTTATTTGGAAAGGTTCAGCAATAATTTTAACTTAATACTTACATGTTTTATAAATAAATAATGCTGCAACTAAACTTACACATTACACAATGCCACATCTCGGACACTGGCGATCAAATATATGAAAGAGGCACGTTCCTAGCACACAGTTTATGCTCGTGTAGGTGAACGCGTACCATGCTTGTATAAGTGAGATATGACAGGTCGACTGTTCGCGTTTTTGACAGGCGGTAACCGTGATGTAACCAAGCGGGGGTGGGTGGCACTTTCAGCGGGGAGCGGGAGTGGCCAATGGCCATACTGTACGATAGTACTCTTTATTATACTGTGACAATTCCCGCAGAAAACCAGTGCTGTGGTTTGCCGCGGCATAATGCTGAGTGAGGGTTCTAAATATTTGGCGTCCATTGCTAGTTTTTAACCCCCGACGCAAAAACAATGCATGGTATTATAAGTTTGACGTGTCTGTCTGTCTGTGTGTGTGTGTGTCTGTCCAGTCTGTCTGTGGCATCGTAGCTCCCGAACGGATGAACCGATTTCGATTTAGTTTGTTTTTGTTTGAAAGCTGAGTTAGTCGGGAGTGTTCTTAGCCATGTTTCATAAAAATCGGTCCACTATGTCGCGATCGGGGGTTTTTTAACCCCCGACGCAAAAACGAAGGGGTGTTATAAGTTTGACGTGTCTGTCTGTCCGTCTGTCTGTCTGTCTGTCTGTCTGTCTGTCTGTCTGTCTGTCTGTCTGTCTGTCTGTCTGTCTGTCTGTCTGTCTGTCTGTCTGTCTGTTTGTCTGTGTGTGTGTCTGTCTGTGGCACCGTAGCTCCCGAACGGGTGAACCGATTTCGATTTAGTTTTTTTTGTTTGAAAGCTGAGTTAGTCGGGAGTGTTCTTAGCCATGTTTCATGAAAATCGGTCCACTATGTCGCGGTCGGGGGTTTTTTCAAAATTTTAATTCAGGTAGTACTCCTTGTCCATTATGCCCACAATTTCAATGATAGGCCCTACACCAGCGTAAGAAAAACATCCCCATACCATCAGACTAAGCCCGCCGTGTTTGACAGTCTTAACTGTGTACTGGGGCATAAAGGCGGCTCCTGCAGGTCTCCTAACCTAACGTACTCTCGACGTCCCTTACTTCCAAACAGCACTACTTTACTTTCGTCACTCCACAATATATTACGCCATTTCTCAACGGGCCAATCGCGGTATTTTTTGGCAAAGATGAGCCTCTGTTTTATGTGCCTCTTAGTTCGCAGTGGCACTTTTCTCGGACTTCTGGCGTGTAAGTTAGCTTCGATAAGTCTTCGTCTAACAGTAGAACTACTCACAGTTAAGTTCAAAGAGTTTTGAATGTGTTTTGAAGACAGGAATGGTTGTTGTTTCGATAGACGTACAATTCTTAAATCTTCTTTTTTCGTTGTAGCCTTTTTTCTTCCTCTTGTTTCCGGTTTTTCTTGGAACTTTAGTGCATTAGTGATCATTTTTGCCGAACATTTCAAAATTTCCTGGACATGCTTGTATGTTTTTCCTTCATGTATTAATGTTTTGATCAAATTTCTCTCTTGTTTAGAGCAATGTCTTCCCCTTCCCATATTTGCAGAACCTACTAGCTTAAATACCTTTTATACAATGGAGGATTTGTTACAGTCCTATAAAATTAATAACCAAGTGCATTCAAGTTAGAAGAGAGATATGTAATGAAGACATTTTGTTGACACTGCTATTTATATGAAACATACATTTTCGAAATTTGTAAATTGTGATTTGAATTAAGACATTAGAATAGACTAAATGGCCAGTAAAGCAGTCTTTTTGTACACAGATTCTAAATATAAGGCCATCTTTTGGATCAGCCTTCTTTAATAAACTATTTACGATGGTACATGCACACTGCTATTATTTCGCACACAACTGTATATATCGTTGTCTGAGTACCCACAACACAAGCCTTCTTGAGCTTACCGTGGGCCTCAGTCAATCTGTGTAAGAATGTCCTATAATATTTATTTATTTATAATTAACATCCTGACATTTTTATAGTGAGTGTTGTGATGTTTTGAATTTTTACAACATATTATGTGAGTGTGTTTTGTAAAACGTCCCACTTTCTCAATTGCTAAAGCTGCTTTGTCAGCATATTCATATAAAGATACAAGCAAATTTCATCTTGATAGCAATCAACAAAATCGGAAGTTTTAAACACACTCACATGTGTTCAAGGAGCGTTTTTCATTTATGGGTCTAGTTTTCTTTCATGAACCATTATCACAATGACCAAGATTCTTGAACAAAGGAATCTTGTGTATAGATGGAATAAGGCATATTCATAGATAACCTAACCACAAAATTAAAATTTTGAAAAAAACCCCCGACTGCAACATAGTATACCGATTTTCATGAAACATGGCTAAGAACACTCCCGGCTAACTCAGCTTTCAGACAAAAAAAACTAAATCTAAATCGGTTCATCAGTTGGGGAGCTACGATGCCACAGACAGACACACACACAGACAGACAGACAAACAGACAGACAGACACGTCAAACTTATAACACCCCTTCGTTTTTGCGTCGGGGGTTAAAAAAGAACATGTTTTGTATAAAATCAAGTCTATCTGTATTAAATAAATTTGTTATTTGGTAAATGGGTAGGTCAATGTACTTTGATCTGGACTTGTTCCAACAAGTTCACACTTACATCATTCTATCTGGTTGAAAGTAAAAATAGGTTTGCATATTAATTTCTGTTTTATGTTGTCATCAGGATTTTAATAATATACTTTTGGTAGTCAACCAATTGGGACCCTAGGCCACTCTACAACCATGTCAAAATGACAAGCAGTAAGAGATTTCTTACAATCTGATTTATAATGTTACTATGACATAGTTCTACAGTGGCCTAGGGTTTTTGGTTGACTGTACGTGGATACTATACTTCTTATTATAAATTTAATTAAAATACTTATAATTTCATGTTTGAATTTCATTAACCTTTTCTTAAATTAAATTTTATCCTGAACTATAATTTAATACCCTTGATATGATAAAAAAAACTGCTGCAAATAAAAACATCAACATATTCCAATGGGGTGTAATTTCAAAGAAGGTTCTATATAATTAAAACTGTTTTGTAAAATTGATTTGTGTGTGTGTGTGTTTTGTAAAATGTCTGTCTTTTGCCCAATTTTATTCCTACTCATTAATTTTGTTGTTTTATTTTTCAGAAACCAAATTCTAGTATAATGTATGAAGTGGACAAATCAACGATGAGTTGAAGAAACGACTGATGATTTTGCAACTGTTCTGACATAACTGGCTGTGCCGGGTGACAGATGATGACATTTTCAGCGGTATTGTAACTTAACATGTGTGTAATATTTAGGAAATTGTAAGAAATACCAGAAAATAACTAAGAACATAAAAAAAACCTTCTAATGTAGGGTAAACTGACATCTTCTGGGTGAGCTCACTCCATCGTAGGCCACCTTTGCCTTTGGCTAGTCTGTGGCCAAGAGTAAGCCCATTTATAATCAGAGATCGGATTATTGTGCGTCATCTCATACTAAAAGTCATTAAAATGACGTAAGTCACTAAGAATGTCGCAAATCCGTCCGATCTCTGTTTATAAGTAATATTAATAATTAAAAAAAAAAAACACTTGACAGAACACAAACGAATTGTTAAAAAATGTCTGTCTGTTTGTCTGTGTGTGTCTGTCTGCGGCATCATAGCTCCCGAACGGATGAACCGATTTCGACCGATTTCGATTTAGTTTGTTTTGTTTGAAAGCTGAGTTAGTCGGGAGTGTTCTTAGCCATGTTTCATAAAAATCGGTCCACTATGGATCGGGGTTTTTTTCAAAATTTTAATTCCATGTCTCCTTTTGTGTGAACTAATTAATGTTGACGTTAAACAACTGTATTTGGTTCTATTATATGTTCATAGTTAATTAATGAATAACCCACATTTCTATATCTTGTCCAAGCTTGTCCTTAAGCTTCAAATGGGCATGGTGTCTACTGCTCATAATTTC
Source organism: Leguminivora glycinivorella (assembly GCF_023078275.1). Classification (NCBI taxonomy): domain Eukaryota; kingdom Metazoa; phylum Arthropoda; class Insecta; order Lepidoptera; family Tortricidae; genus Leguminivora; species Leguminivora glycinivorella. The sequence goes on along the minus strand of NC_062976.1, from coordinate 947,058 downwards.
TATTATTAAAAAAACAACAAATAAAATGTCATGCGAGTACACGCACGGAACCGTTCTACAGTACCAGTTCCCAATTGTTCAATTTCGTGGAACAAAATGTAGGTTCCAGAAAACTGTTCCTATTCGGTGCCCATGCACTGTTCTAGGACAAATAGAAAACTCTTCCTGCAAAATGGAAAGTTTTGATCATTATAAATGTAGGTATGGATTATTTTTTTTATGCGTTGGATATTCTCTCCGTTTTTCATAAATAGTTATCTCAGGATTCGGCTTAAATTCTTATTATTACTGGTAGAAAACCCATTTCGGAAATTACTGTGATCATTGTTAATAATTCAAGAAACATACAAGCTAGCCAGTACAAGTAAAACTTGCTAAGAGAACTAAACGTGAAATTTTTACCACTTGCAAAACGACTTTGATATAAATTGTGATTTCCAGTTTATTTTTTCCTTTTTATAATTGATTTACATAAGTAAATAAATAGTCTGTCTTACTACTCCCCAAATCAACTTGAATTAAAAAAAATATGATTTAAATTAAAAATTCCAAACCAGAATTCAGAATTTTAATTAAGAATGTCGCTCAAACTCGTAGCCGTCGCTTAGAATTAAGTTCAGTTTAAATTTTTATTTAGAACATTAAGTTAAGCACTTAATTTTCGTTGAAATCCGGCTAAACCTGGCTTTAGGCTGGCTTCTTTTTTGAAATGTTTTCTGTAGGGAATGAAATGGGTATATGAGCATTTTAAATTATTTTTGAGGAGCGTACTTGGGGTGTTATTTTTAAAGAATATACTTGAAAAGTAAATGACATAGATTTAATACGGTTTTTATTTTATTTTCAGGTATGTTTCACAGCTAATGGACAACTGCTTAGGAATAGTGATATGGATTTACTGGTAAGACTAGATTTTATCGCTGAAGTAAATAAAGAGGCAGGGGCTTTCGTTAAGTTTCAGTGCTCCTTGTAAAATGTATGTTAATATGTAGTATGATGAGTAATATCGTATGTAGGACCGACATCCGATATCGGATCGGATAATGTGAAAACGCACACCTGACACAATTTATTTGGTCTTTCTAGTGACTTTTTATTTAACTTTAGTAATTAAACAAATATATATAAGAAATATTATTTTGTTCCGAGAAAAATAATCTACTAGACCTTCAGCAAAGGAAAACTCTCCTAATTGGACAGTTTGGAGAAAACAGCCAAGTATTACGAAGAAGTGACTATTAAGATTTGAAATGTCATATTTTTAGTTATAGTTATATTTTTACTTTTATGTATTTAGTTATTAAGTTCTTATGCAGGCCGCGACCCAATCTGGTGATAGCACGTCTTCCACTATCCATCCTTGTCCGTTGTGTTCAAAAACCTTCGAAACTAGCCGTGGCTTAAATATACATAAAACCAAAATCCATCGTAATGCTCTCAGCCAAAATGATTCCCCGCTTATACTAGCCAACACACCACCCATTCATCATCATCCGTTCCATGTTCGTCTGAGTAGTCTGAAACAAAACATCCCAATAATTAAACGGATTCCGCGCGGTGCCAGAATTTCTGTAGCAACTCATCTTAGCGACCTCATAAAAAAGTGCTGTGATAGTAATACGATTGAGGATTGGCACAATCTCCTTCTGTTTCCATATATGATATTACATGCAAAAGTTGACAACGAAAACATATCTCTCACTCAGAAGATTAAAAATAATTGCAGTAACTTTTCGATTCCTCCAACCTCAACCGCACCTAGTCATCTTCCTAAAAGCTCCAATGAAATCAAATGCATTGAAAATAAAATCATCGAGGGTGACCTGAAAGGTGCCGCTCGTCTTCTTTTTCTAGTGACGTGCTATCTCCAGATAATCCAGATACCCTTTCGGCCTTACAAACTAAACATCCCCCAGCTCCCGCGAACCCCTACTTTTTCGACCCTCCAACAGCAACTCAGTCCTGCATACAGGCAAAAAACGTTGAGGTATTCAATGCCATTTGCTCGTTTAAAACCGGGTCTGCAGCAGGACTCGATGGCCTCAGCCCACAACATCTAAAGGATCTGACATGCCCGTCCTTAGGGGACGTTGGCGAACAATTAATCAATAACATCACAAAATTAATAAATAATATGTTCACAGGAAATATTAACCCTGAAATTGTACCCATTTTATATGGAGCAAATTTAAAAGCGTTAACGAAAAAGGATGGTGGGGTGAGGCCAATTGCTGTTGGTGCAACACTTCGCCGCTTAGCATCCAAAATTGCCGTTCGACATATCCTACCAAAATTGCAAAAGTCTTTCGAACCGACTCAATTAGGCTTTGGAATCAAAGGAGGTTGCGAAGCCGCCGTGCACGCCCTCCGGACATTCCTTAGCGACGACCAATGCGAAGTGTTGCTCAAAATTGACGTCAAAAACGCATTTAATTCTTTGGACAGAGATACTTTGTTGGCAGAAGCAAAATCTAACATTCCCGAAATTTATAACTATCTTCTCCACTGTTACGCAGACCCAACGAAATTAATGTACCGAAAAAACGAATTATCGTCAGAAGTAGGCTGCCAACAAGGCGATCCCCTGGGGCCAGCAATTTTTAGTTTAGCTATAAATCCTATCATCCAAAATTTGAAATCTAAATTTAATGTTTGGTACTTGGATGACGGGACCCTAGGAGTTGACGCCGACACTGTTCTATCTGATCTTAATGTGATTATTGAAAGATTTAAATCCATTGGCTTACAACTAAATTTTGATAAGTGCGAATTATTCATTCAAAATTCCTGTTTTAACAATGATGACATTGATGACGTTATTCAAAAATTCAACTCTCTCGCGCCTAATATTAAGTTACTCGACAAGAGTAATCTTTGCCTCCTAGGATCCCCCATCTTTGAGGAAAACTTTCCTAATTATGTTCAAAATTGCGTTTCCAAATTCGAAGAACACTCTCATCGTTTACTCCAAATTAGCCCTCACTACGCGTTGACTATTATAAAGTTTTGCCTATTCGTCCCGAAATTAACTTATGTGCTTCGCTGCTGCACCCTTTGGAAAAATCAAAATCTTCTCTCACAAATAGATATTTTGGTTAAAATTAACCTAGAATCTGTCTTAAATATAAAATTCAGCGAGCATTCTTGGACCCAGGGATCCCTTCCCATCCGGCATGGTGGGTTAGGGATCCGCAAAATTTCCAGTGTGGCATTACCAGCTTTTTTGTCGTCAGCTCATAGCTCGTCCAGTCTCGTAGGAAAAATCCTCCGAACAAACTGTGAGGCTGCGGGCTTGGCTGACGCCAAACATGCTTGGTCAATTGCTTGCCCCGGTCAAAATTACCCCGAACATCCAAATTCTCAAAGGAGCTGGGACGACATTATATGTAAATTGACCGTTACTTCCCTCCTCGAGCAATCAGGCACCGAGGGACGAGCCAGACTCCTGGCAGCAGGAACTAGCGAAGCCGGGTACTGGCTCCATGCACACCCTTCCCCAAATTTGGGCACATTTTTAACCCCCGATACTCTCCGCATTTCAGTTTGTCTTCGTCTCGGGGTCCCGGTCTGCGCCCCCATCGCTGCCCCTGTGGCCATGAAGTTGACCCACTAGGGCACCATGGTCTTTCCTGCCAGCGAAGCGCTGGCCGCTTCTCGAGGCATGCCGCCCTCAACGACGTGATCCGCCGGTCTCTTGCGTCAGTCAATGTGCCGGCCCTTTTAGAGCCGACCGGCATATCAAGGACGGACGGTAAGAGAAAAAAGTGACTATTAAAATATTCTTAAGCAAATTAAAATTTCCTAGAACTCGCGCAGTTTGTGACTAATTTCATTAAAAAGTTGGCGATGACGGACTTCTTTTGTTTTTTCAATGTAGAAAAATTAACGCAGGCCATCTGTAAGTTAAACGAGCATATTTTAGTTCTTGCCCTCTACTCAGGACTTGGTCAGGAGGATAATGATGTGCTTGTTTTTTTTTCTAACCATCATCAGGTTCAGTTCTGTGTAATTTTGTCTTTTCCCGGGGCTCACGCTATCTTCATTTTTATTTGTTTTCTCGTATGGTGTGTTTGGAACACTTCGAATAACAAGTGAGGTTAGAACACAGTAGGTACGGTGTGGAAAATACCTTAGGTTGTTGAAAAGGCTATTTTCATATTTTTTTTTCAAAAATATCACACCTCATCTGCTCAGGTCTGTGTAAATCGTTTTTGCGTAAATGACGAAATAACGATATAATTTCATCCATATATTGATTTAAACTAACACGATCTTCACTCATATTATTAAATTAAAACGTATATTTAACCCGACGTTTCGGACATGACATTACGTCCGTGGTCACGGGTAGACTGGCTGGGAGCTGTACGAGTTTTTCGAACTACCCGCACTTGATTGTCATGAGTCACTTTTACGCTAGGGTTGCCTGCCACTCTGCCTACATACAACACTCACGACATCCGATGGTATGGGACCGGAAATTTTCTCACGTTTACACTTGCTAATCACCGGATTCCACGAAGAGATTTTGTGGACAGGTGATATGAAACGAAAGCAAAATGATGAGATGACGTGTGACATAGACATAGACATTTTATTAATAATATTGTAACTCTCTACCTCTGGCTTGCCTTGGCTGGCCGTCCAGAGTGGGGTCGTTAGGGCTATATGCCCCAGGGGTGGAAGTGAAAATTTGCATAGACGCGAGTTGGTACAGTGGCTTAACGGCCACTGGGCAGAAAGCGGTGTACACCTCTCGACACCCTTGAGTTCTCACACCGGTGTTGCCCTTGAGCCATCTTGGATGTCGCTTTTTGTGGGGGCCCATCTTGTGGGGACGAGTCACCGTCTGCCGGAAATAAAATTGGATACCGTTTTATTAGGCAGGCGTCCGGTTTTTTATCCATAGCCCAGTATTTAGTCCATCACTTTCATCAAAATAGACCAGTTCATTTTAGATTCCATTAACTCTCAAATAGTCCTTACACCCTGGCGGGTGTTGCCTCTGCGTGTGTCCCATGATACGGGCAAGGGCAACATCCGCTCGGTGTCCCCCTTACATTTCATTAAAGTGTCGAAAGGGCCTCTACGCGTTGGCTTCGGCCCCGCGCACGCCTCCCAAAGGTCCGGAACACCATTGTTCCGTGATGGGAAAGACTTATAAATATTACACGTTCATCAATAAAATTATTTAACAGCAATTAAATTAAGATGAATACAATTTCAGTCTAATTATAATTTCGAATAGATATGTATGCTGCGCCGACCCCAAGTGACTCGGATAAAATCAGTTAGTGATGGTCGTTACAGTATAGAAGTCAAAGTCAAAGCATATTCTATTGACAGCTATTTTTAACCCCCGACGCAAAAACGAAGGGGTGTTATAAGTTTGACGTGTCTGTCTGTCTGTCTGTCTGTCTGTCTGTCTGTCTGTCTGTCTGTCTGTCTGTCTGTCTGTCTGTCTGTCTGTCTGTTTGTCTGTCTGTCTGTGTGTGTGTCTGTCTGTGGCATCGTAGCTCCCGAACGGATGAACCGATTTAGATTTAGTTTTCTTTGTCTTAAAGTTGAGTTAGTCGGGAGTGTTCTTAGCCAAGATTCATGAAAATCGGTCTACTATGTCGCAGTCGGGGGTTTTTTCAAAATTTTAATTTTGTTGTTAGGTTATAGTTAGAACAAACATAGGATATGTCTTATGCGGTGGAAGGGTTAACCTCAAACTTTCATTCAACTCGTTAGATTCCTGATTATCACATATTTCTTCCTAATCCCATATCGGCCGATCATTTCGATCCGGAAATTGCGTTACGGAATTCCGTGATTCATGAAACTACTGATATTTGAGCATTTCTTTTTTTTGCCATTTTTTTATTTTGATTTTTTTAGGGAATAGGTCAATTGTACTCAGAATCACGAGTACTTTCAATCTCACTGGGAGACAAAAAGTGTCCCAGAATTTCCATACATTTTTGTTACTTTCCTCTTTTGTTGCCCCGCACAACATGTACGGAAAATGGTAACAAAATAGGAAAATATCTTATGGGACAATTTTTTAACTACTACGATTGAAAAAGCTAGTGATTCTGAGTAGAAATAGCATATTTTTTTCAAAAATCTCACATTTTATAAAAGTGGCGAAAAAAAAGAAATGCTCATTGTGATTTTTAACCCCCGATGCAAAAACGACGGGGTGTTATAAGTTTGACGTGTCTGTCTGTCTGTTTGTCTGTCTGTCTGTTTGTCTGTTTGTCTGTCTGTCTGGCATCGTAGCTCCCGAACGGATGAACCGATTTAGATTTAGTTTTCTTTGTCTTAAAGTTGAGTTAGTCGGGAGTGTTCTTAGCCATGTTTCATGAAAATCGGTATACTATGTCGGTGGGTTTTCAAAATTGTATCGTTTCGCGTCGCAGAAATACCATTCGGCTACGGAGCCTGGTGTGTTACGGCTAGCCGACATTGGTCGCTCACGAAACGCTCACGAAACGAAGCGCCATACATTGGAGCTCTATCGCGCGATGGCTTTTCATTGGCGCGACAGAGCCAGCGGCGTATCGCTTTCGTTTGGCGTCGGAGAAATGCCATTCGGCTACGAAGCCTGGTGTGTTAGGAAACATTACACTTTTGCCATTAAAGCAGCCACTTACCATCAGGGGGGGGGGTACCATGAAGTGCTAAAGCCGTTCAGTTTAGGTTGAGAGAAAGGGACGAAGCTATAGCAGTTCCATAGCTCCGTCCCTCTCTCTCAACCTAAACTGAACGGCTTTAGCACTTCATGGTAGCCCCCCAGGTGTGATCGTGGTCAAACGTCTACCTATTCATACAAAAAAAAAAAAAAATGAGTTTCACGTGCAAAGGACTCTCGCTTACGACTTGTCGTTTCCACTTGATTAAGGGACGCCTAAAGTGGTTGTTTTACGCTCATTATTATACACGGTGTAACTTGAGAAAACCGAATGATTTTATCAGCGTATTCCTCATCATATTAGAAGAGTAAAATGTCATATAAATTATGTATAAATTACTTATTATTAATCATCCTCCTTGCGTTATCCCGGCATTTGCCACGGCTCATGGGAGCCTGGGGTCCGATTTGACAACTAATCTCAAGATTTAGCGTAGGCTGTAGTTTTATGAAAGTGACTGCCATCAGACCTTCCAACCCGAAAGGTAACTAGGCCTTATTGGAATTACCTTCCAACCCGAAAGGTAACTTAGGCCTTATTGGAATCAAGATCCGGTTTCCTCAAAATGTTTTCCTTCACTGGAAAATGACTGGCAAATATCAACTGATATTTCGCACATAAGTTCCGAAAAACTCATTGGTAAGAGCCGGGGTTCGAACCCGCGACCTCCGGATCGAAAGTCGCACCCTCTTACCGCTAGGCCACCAGCGCTAAGAGCGCTAAAATATCACACAAACACTAGTTCAGCCAAAATCTTTACTTACGCTTGCAATGGACTCTCAAAACTTGGGTCTTGACAAAAGTTTACTCATCTCATACTTACATTATTCTGACTTATATTAGCCAAAACCTTGATTCTCACTTGCAATAGATTCTCGCTTATGTCCTTCCGTTCCTACATAGTTAGGGAACCCTAAAGTGTTTGTTTTACGCTCGTTATATTCTCTGCCTACCCCTCTGGGAAACAGGCGTGATTGTATGTATGTATGTATGTATGTATGTATGTATATTCGTGAATAATTGAGGGTGTTGCTTTAACGATATGCGTTTATGTTTGGTTTTGAAGTAATGTGTTATTTTATTATTAAATGTGGACATTATGTTTTGTTTCCATCGTGGACCTCGGATGAGGTTCATTTCACATTGATAAAATATGGAAGTGTCATCAAAATAAACGATTAAAATAACAGTGGGCTATTTGAGCTCAGTGACACTAACAAAGCTGTGCCTATTTCTGTGTTAAGTAACGTTGTTACTCAACGTCAAACTGTTGTTGTTGAACTGGCAATGAACGACGAACTGTCACTGTCACTTGGCAATTAAATAGTCTACTTTATCCTTTTTAGGGTTCCGTAGTCAACTAGGAACCCTTATAGTTTCGCCATGTCTGTCTGTCCGTCCGTCCGTCCACGGATAATCTCAGTAACCGTTAGCACTAGAAAGCTGAAATTTGGTACCAATATGTATATCAATCACGCCAACAAACCCCCCCTACATGTAAAGTGGGGGCTGATATTTTTTTTCCCCAACGTGTGATATATTGTTGGATAGGTATTTAAAAATGAATAAGGGTTTACTAACATCGTTTTTTGATAATATTAATATTTTCAGAAATAATCGCTCCTAAAGGAAAAAAAAATTGTGCCCCCCCCCTCTAACTTTTGAATCATATGTTTAAAAAATATGAAAAAAATCACAAAAGTAAAACTTTATAAAGAATTTCTAGGAAAATTGTTTTGAACTTGATAGGTTCAGTAGTTTTTGAAAAAAATACGAAAAACTACGGAACCCTACACTGAGCGTGGCCCGACACGCTCTTGGCCGGTTTTTAAAGTCTGTCTTATATGATTCAGTACTGTCCAATCAACGGAAATAAAATATTACTATATTTTATTATGACCTAAAAACACTAAAACTATTTTTAAATTATACTTTTAAGTAATCAGGCGAAAACAACACAGTCATGTTTATCTATAGATTATCTGTGCATCGGGACATTCTACTCGAAAACAACATTTTTTGACTTTTAAGTATGAGGCATAAAGTTCATTATTTCAGTGATTGTTTTGACGTAAGTTCAAATTCGATGACGTCACTACATCGCTGACAGCGTTTTCGGTGGCCAAAAAATACACATTTTTAAAATACATACACTTTTAATACCCAAAATCTATAAATATTGATTTTTATATCTCAAATACTACAGAAGACAATAATTTATTGTGTCAAATTCGATATGAGCCTAGTAGCCTATTGTCATCATTGTGAAATAGGCCATTGGTAACAAACTATAAAAAGCGAATGTCTTTTTTGCAAATAGAAGTAATCAACCGTTTATCTCAGGTTCCTAGAACTTCAATCATCATTAACGCCGTTACGGGCTGTAACTGCGAATTAGGGCCCGATCCCGATTGAAAATGGGGTGAGATCAGATTAAACGCCATTTTAAGAGTTTAATTACTTTTTTTATGACAACGGCACAGCATAATAAAGAGTACTATCGTACAGTATGGCCACTCCCGCTCCCCGCTGAAAGTGCCGCTCACCCCCTCTCGGTTACCTCAGTTACCGCCTGTCAAAAATGCGAACAGTCGACCTGTCATATCTCACTCATACAAGCATAGTACGCGTTCACCTACACGAGCTTAGAATGTGTGTCGGAACGCGCCTCTTTCATATATTTGACCGCCAGTGTCCGAGGTGTGACAACGGTAAAGGATAAGCCTACCATAGCCTCATATTACCTGCGTAAATTTATTCCTTGTTGTAGTTTTAACTCCCGACGCAAAAACCATGGGGTGTATGTCTGTCTGTGGCATCTCCCGAACGGATGACCCGATTTAGATTTAGTTTGTTTTTGTTTGAAAGCAGAATTAGTCGGGAGTGTTCTTAGCCATGTTTTATGAAAATCGGTCTACAAGGTGGGGGTTTTTTCAAAAAAAAATATTTGGAGATAGTTGAAAGTTGAAAGGATGGAGAGTGACATAGGCTACTTTTTGTCTCTTTTTAACCCCCCACTTCCCTATAATGGGGGGGGGTGAAAGTTTGTATGAAGCATTCCAATTTTCGAATGTAATGCGAGTGAACCCGCGGGCAAAAGCTAGTATTTAATTTAATAACTTTGTTTATTTGACTATCATTTTATTAACAGCGTAGGTTTGAACTAATATTATAGTTCATATCGCGTCAAATTTACTAGCTCAACTGAGAACTAAAATAACAGTAAACTTTCATTGTATCCCACCTGTCTGCATGTTCCACATTTATGTTATGAACATCTGTAACATAACCACTGAACAGAACTTTATTAAACAATATGTACTGTAATATGAGAACCAGACATTTATGAAAACTAACTTCTGTGTTTCATAATAAATTCACCCCCTATGGCACCCTGTTAACATGTAAACTATATCTTCGGGACATAAAATATAATTTTAATCAGTTCAGTAGTTCAAAAGGTTTAGAGTCTGGTCTGGTTCAGAGAGTCGTCTGGTTCTGAGCAAGTCTTTGCTTAACATATTTGTAATAATCAGCTTCTTTTTAAGAACTGTCAAAACGAATTTGAACGACTTGTTAGTATTGAATTTATAAGTATATGAAATCGAATTGAGTGTCGTCACGGTCAACTCAGTTACTTTAATATATTTCTACCTGACTTATTAAATAGAAATTGGATTTAAAAATAACTTCTGTTCATGTTTATCTCTGATGCTTTATTTCGTGCATGATATAAAATATTGTATTTTTACTACAGTCAAGTTCCCTATTAGTAGTAGAGAAAAAAAAACACACTGAACAACTGTGGTATGAATTTTTAAAGAAGTATACGTCGATCTTTAAAATTGCACTTTAATTGAAGAAAAAAAGCCGGTCATGGTCGACCAATATTGTCACGAAGCGAATTTTTCTACATCACTTGTTTCCAACATAAGAACAAAACAGTCAACAGCACCCTTAAAAAGATAACTTGACCCGACTTTACCCGGCCAAAATAAAGCGAAGAGCTTTATTTTGGCCACCAATATAATAAGAAGATAAGACGTTAACCTATGTACAATCCCACACAGAACAGTATAAATTGGACAGCTGGCCTAGCCGAAGTGACAATCGCTGACGCTATGAGGCGTTTGAAATGCAGTCTGGCTCTGTCGCACCACTACAGAAGCACAGTATAATCAAGACTCAGTACTATCGTACAGTATGGCCACTCCCTCCCCGCTGAAAGTGCCGCCCACCCGCTCTCGGTTACCTCACAGATATCACCTGTAAAAAACGCGACCAGTCGACCTGTCATATCACTCATACATACAAGTATGGTACGCGTTCACCTACACGAGCTTAGACTGTATGCGTAGGGGTCCTTCACCGTGCCAGAACGGTACAAAGTGGTAAAAAAAATAATTCCAAAAAAGGTTCTTGAGGCAGTCTGTCATTTTTACCAGTGAAAGATGAGGGTCTAAATAGCCATGGAAAAATAATGCCATGACATGAGGTGGGGTCCGTACCCTGCTATTCGATCTTGAAAGTCAATTTTTTAGTTTTTCGTAAATAACTCGTAAACGGTGGCCCACAGAAAAAAAATATGTTAAACAGAAAATATCTACATAAAATTTCCTACAAGAAAGGTTATGTACGTTTTTTCGATAGGATCAATATATAAATGGATAATTTAGTAAGAAAGTTTTTTTTAATCGATTACATGCTCCGTTTTTCGTTAATACCTCGTAAACGGTGGCCCACAGCAAAAAAATATGTTAAACAGAAAATATCTACATAAAATTTCCTATAAGAAAGGTTATATAACTTTTTTCGCTAGGATCAATTTTTTAGTTGGAAAGTATTTTTAAATAGATATTTGAGCCGTTTTTTGTTGATAACTCAAAAACGGTGGCTCACAGCCAAAAATAATGTAAGACAGAATTAATCTACATAATATTTTCTACAAAAAAGGTTCTATAAGATTTTTCGCTAGGATCAATATTTTAGTTGGAAAGTATTTTTAAATAGATTTCATGGGCCGTTTTTTGTTAATAACTCGAAATCGGTGGCTCATAGCCAAAAATAATGTTATACAGAATTAATCTACATAATATTTCCTACAAGAAAGGTTCTATAACATTTTTCGCTAGAATCAATATTTTAGTTGGAAAGTATTTTTGAATAGATTTCATGGGCCGTTTTTTGTTAATAACTCGAAATCGGTGGCTCACAGCCAAAACTAATGTTTCACAGAATTAATCTTCATAATATTTCCTACAAGAAAGATTCTATAATATTTTTCGCTAGGATCAATATTTTAGTTGGAAAGTATTTTTCCAACTTCCCGGACCGCCGGCGAGTCGATCAGGGACGCTCCGGGCCTTAGGCCCTACGCGGAGCTCGGCCTTCGGCCTTCGCTCGGCTCCAAAGCTCCACCGTCGGGCCTTCGGCCCGCCGGTTACGCTTGTTTAAGACACTTTTGTAAGGAAATTGTATGGGAGCACTTTATGCCCGCAGTGAAATTACTTGGATTTGGCCCGGGTGGGAGCCTAAAGGTGAGCTCCGTTCCTGCGGCCCTCCGCGGGGTCGGCCTTCGGCCTCCCACCCTGAAGCTCGCCCTTCGGGTTCGCGAAAATACTTGAAAAAATTATTTTGCCATAACGGCGGCCATCTTGGATTTTCGAAAAAAATTTTTTGACATTTGTATTCTAGGGGCCCATACAGCCGCATGCAAAATTTCAGCGCGCTCGGACCAACTAGAAAAAAAAAGTCGGCCTTTTTGAATTTTTTTGATGCAACTTTTTTCTACTCGGGCTCCTGTATGACATTTGATCGAGCACCCCCCGGCTATCTCTTACGGTTTAAAAGTTGCCATACAAAAAGTGGAATTTTTTTTCACATTTGTAGCATTTTTCAAAAAAATTTTATATCATGCTAATCTAGACCCTAGAGAGATTCTATGACCAAAATTTGAGCACTCTAGGATAAACTTGAAAAATCTACAAAAAAAAAGTCGGCCATTTTGAAAAAAAAATGGCGGCCTTAAAAACTGCCCAGGGTCTTCTATGACATTTGGTCGAGCACCCCCCAATATCTCCCCCGTTTAGCCAGGCCGTCCAACATTTTTTGACCCAAGAGTCGCAGACCAGATTCCATATTTTTTCCACACGTCTCCCCGCTCCCTCTATACAAAGACACTTCGACCGTCGAAATCGGTTTAGCCGTTCTCCAGATATAGGGAGAGGTTAGAAATCAGTGGGGTTGCAGCTATATATAAGACCGTATGCCTGTTTGCCACCCACGGGATCAAGATTTGTTAAGTCGCAGTATACAGCATTTCTCGGAACTATCTAGCTACTTACGAAAGCAAGGAGCGCCGGACGATCGAACGCAAGTCCGTTGTCTACGAGCGCTCGGCGCAGACTGAGCGGAGTGAGCGGGCCCGTATCAACACAGTGTATTTTATTCGAATTTCAGGTGCTTTAAAAAAATGACTGTCGACAGAAAGGTATGTCCTATATGTATAATTTTTTTCTTATATGTCAACAAGAAGTTCTAGTTTAGGATAATATTATTTAAGAGTTACAATAAATGCAGGAATCGCAGGAAAAATACATAATGTAAACCTCTTTTTATCGAAAAAATGGGGAAGATACGGAAGGTTATTTATCCACCATTTCAAATAAATCTTAAAATGTCAAACTATGATTACCTCGTACAGCACGGGGAGCATGGTCGCGCGATAGATTTTATCGTCTATCGCGCGACCATGCTTCCCATGCTGGATATAACAAATAGGATTGTGATCATTCATTACCCCAAATAACATATTTAACAGCACAATCACGATTCTAAACGAGTGATCCCACTACGAAATTTGAAAACGTGTACCGAAAAAACTGATTTCTTTTAAGTATAAAAAGACATATTTTAAAATATTATATTATGATTAACTAGCTTAAGATATGTTCTTTTAGGAACATTATCAGTTTTTAGGGTTCCGTAGTCAACTAGGAACCCTTATAGTTTCGCCATGTCTGTCTGTCCGTCCGTCCGTCCGTCCGTCCGTCCGTCCGCCCGTCCGTCCGCGGATAATCTCAGTAACCGTAAGCACTAGAAAGCTGAAATTTGGTACCAATATGTATATCAATCACGCTAACAAAGTGCAAAAATAAAAAATGGAAAAAAATGTTTTATTAGGGTACCCCCCCTACATATAAAGTGGGGGCTGATATTTTTTTCATTCCAACCCCAACGTGTGATATATAGTTGGATAGGTATTTAAAAATGAATAAGGGTTTACTAAGATCGTTTTTTGATAATATTAATATTTTCGGAAATAATCGCTCCTAAAGGAAAAAAAAGTGCGTCCCCCCCTCTAACTTTTGAACCATATGTTTAAAAAATATGAAAAAAATCACAAAAGTAGAACTTTATAAAGACTTTCTAGGAAAATTGTTTTGAACTTGATAGGTTCAGTAGTTTTTGAGAAAAATACGAAAAACTACGGAACCCTACACTGAGCGTGGCCCGACACGCTCTTGGCCGGTTTTTTTAATAATCACTTAAGTATAGTTTCTTTATAGTTTTGAATGAAAAATGTTACATTTTGCAAAAACCGCTCTTCTTTAGGAATAAGGCCTCTTAACCTTGGTTGATTCCGTTTCGCGATACTTAGATAGAGGGATGCAGGTGGACGTGCTGTACTTTGATTTCAAAAAAGCCTTTGATCGCGTAGATAACGACGTACTCTTAAGCAAATTATGCAGCATTGGTTTCTCGCCTAAACTGCTTTGCCTTTTTGCTAGTTATCTACGTGATAGACGGCAATATGTGCAGCACGGATGCTTTGTGTCGAGTGCCTACCCCACCCGTTCCGGGGTCAGTCAGGGCTCTATTCTGGGTCCTCTGCTCTTTGGTGTTATGGTCAATGATCTGGCCTTGGTGCCTAAGCATGCGCAATGCCTACTCTATGCTGACGACCTGAAACTAATTTACAGGGTCCAGGAAGATTCTGACTTACAATCTTTACAAAGTGATATTGATCGGGTTTATGAATTGAGTCTTGTAAACAAACTTCTGAAACTTCAGTTTAATGTTGACAACTGTGCGGTTATTACTTTTTGTAAAGCGCGTAGTCCCCTGTGTAGGCAGTATCTCCTGGGGTGGAAACCCATCGCCCGTGTCACATCGATACGGGACTTGAGGGTTGTTTTAGATTCCCACCTTAACTTTCATGAGCACATGACAATGCTTGCTGCAGACTGTTACCGCAGGCTTGGGTTTGTTGTCCGCAACGCCAAAGAATTTGACAATCCCAGGGACATAAAGCTTCTTTATACTGCCCTCGTGAGAAGTAAGCTTGAGACAGCCTCAGCCGTTTGGAATCCCCATGAAGCGCTCTACATCCTGCTGCTCGAAAAGGTCCAAAAAATATTTTTGCGTTTCTTTTATAAAAAAATGTACGGGTATTACCGATTCTTGTACCCAACAAAATTCCTTTTGGGGACGTTGGGTTTCTTCTCGTTAGAAGTTAGGCGTAATGTCGTGCTGATGTCTGTTGCATGTGGTATTTTGAAGGGGGAGTCAGATTGCCCGGTTTTAGTATCCCAGCTGGTCCGTCTATTTGTTCCCTCTGTGACGAAATATGCTTTTCGTGAATGTAGGCACCCCCTACTGGCGGTTCCGGCCGCTC
Source organism: Leguminivora glycinivorella (assembly GCF_023078275.1). Lineage (NCBI taxonomy): Eukaryota > Metazoa > Arthropoda > Insecta > Lepidoptera > Tortricidae > Leguminivora > Leguminivora glycinivorella. Next base: position 931,701 of record NC_062976.1, on the reverse strand, counting down.
GAACCGTGTTTTGCCGCAAGTGACCGCTAGTTCGTGCACTGCAAATAGTGAATGAGTTTTTAGACGTGGCACCTAATGTTGATATTCTTGCGAGCAGATGGGCGTGACGAATGCATGAGGTTTTGTGTGGGATTGGATGCTAGGCCTTCATCTGTTATTTATTAGTTATGTTATGGTATGTAATGTTTTGATTTTGCTGTTTATTTAATATTTAATTTTGTGCTACTTGTTGTAATGTTTATTTAACGGTGCTTTAGTTTTGTATACTGTCATACTGTGTAATTTTCTTTGTGTAAATAAATAAAATAAATAAATCTATTTAAATATTATTGATCCTAGCGAAAAAACGTACAAAACTTTTATTGTAGCAAATTTTATGTTTGTTATTCCCGTTGAAGATTGATTTAGCTGTGGACCACCGTTTTCGAGTTATTTGCAAAAAACGGCTCGTGTAATCTATTTAAAATACTGTCCTACTAAAATATTGATCCTAACGAAAAATCTTACATAACATTTTTATATTAAAGGAAAAAATGGAAAAATTTACGCTTCCGGCGGGACTTGAACCCGCACCATTTTTGCAATCCGTGCAATGCTCTTACCAATTGAGCTACGGAAGCCACGCCGGACTTCGCAAATCTTTCCATGCCTTTCCTTTTTTACACGTCTTAGGGTGACGTATAAAAATGTTTAGAATCGTTAGCAGACGTTTCTGCTTAATAAAAAAAAAATAATCTTACATAACGTTTCTTGTAGCAAATATTATATAGATTATTTCTGTTTAATATTATTTCTGGTAATGGAGCACCGTTTTTGATGTTATTAACAAAAAGCGGCCCATGTAATCTATTTCAAAATACTTTCCAACTAAAATATTGATACTAGCGAAAAAACGTATAGAACCTTTCTTACAGGAAATTTTATGTAGATTTTATTCTTGTGAACATTTGAATTAGCTGTGGGCCACCGTTTACGAGGTATTTACAAAAAACGGCCCATGAAATCTATTTAAAAATATTTTCCAACTAAAATATTCATCCTATCGAAAAATCTTATAGAACCTTTCTTGTAGGAAATATTATGACGATTAATTCTGTATACCATTATTTTTTGCTGTGCGCCACCGTTTTTGAGTTATCAACAAAAAGCGGCCCATTTCAAAATACTTTCCAACTAAAATATTGATTCTAGCGAAATAACGTATAGAACCTTTCTTGTAGGAAATCTTATGTAGATTTTTTTCTCGTGAACATTTTATTTAGCTGTAGGCCACCGTTTACGAGGTATTTACAAAAAACGGCCCATGAAATCTATTTAAAAATACTTCCCAACTAAAATATTGATCCTAGCGAAAAATATTATAGAACCTTTCTTGTAGGAAATATTATGAAGATTAATTCTGTGTAACATTAGTTTTGGCTGTGAGCCACCGATTTCGAGTTATTAACAAAAAACGGCCCATAAAATCTATTTAAAAATAATTTCCAACTAAAATATTGATTCTAGCGAAAAATGTTATAGAACCCTTCTTGTAGGAAATATTATGTAGATTAATTTTGTGTAACATTAGTTTTGGCTGTGAGCCACCGATTTCGAGTTATTAACAAAAAACGGCCCATGTAATCTATTTAAAAATACTTTCCAACTAAAATATTGATTCTAGCGAAAAATGTTATAGAACCTTTCTTGTGGGAAATATTATGTAGATTAATTCTGTATAACATTATTTTTGGCTGTGAGCCACCGATTTCGAGTTATTAACAAAAAACTGCCCATGAAATGTATTTAAAAATACTTTCCAACTAAAATATTGATTCTAGCGAAAAAACGTATAGAACCTTTCTTGTAGGAAATATTATGTAGATTAATTCTGTCTAACATTATTTTTAGCTGTGAGCCACCGTTTTTGAGTTATCAACAAAAAACGGCCCAAATATCTATTTAAAAATACTTTCTAACTAAAAAATTGATCCTAGCGAAAAAAGTTATATAACCTTTCTTATAGGAAATTTTATGTAGATATTTTCTGTTTAACATATTTTTTTGCTGTGGGCCACCGTTTACGAGGTATTGACGAAAAACGGAGCATGTAATCGATTAAAAAAAACTTTCTTACTAAATTATCCATTTATATATTGATCCTATCGAAAAAACGTACATAACCTTTCTTTTAGGAAATTTTATGTAGATATTTTCTGTTTAACATATTTTTTTGCTGTGGGCCACCGTTTACGAGTTATTTACGAAAAACTAAAAAATTGACTTTCAAGATCGAATGGCAGGGTACGGACCCCACCTCATGTCATGGCATTATTTTTCCATGGCTATTTAGACCCTCATCTTTCACTGGTAAAAATGACAGACTGCCTCAAGAACCTTTTTTGGAATTTTTTTTTTTACCACTTTGTACCGTTCTGGCACGGTGAAGGACCCGGCCAAATGATCTGGCATAAATACTATGCGACTTCTGAGGAACTCTATTTTCACTTTTTAATAATTCCAGGTTGCCTCAAACACCTCTTTCATATATTTGATCGCCATTCTCCGAGGTGTAACAGTAGGGAGAGGTTAGCCACGATAAGCGTAAGCGTTTAGTTGGCTGCTTAGCCTCGTAGCGTAACACTTCTGCAACGCCAAACGCCGTAGAAATTCATTCTGGCTCTGTTTCACCAATACGCAAGAGCGATAGAGATAGATTTCCGCATTTCGTCTCAGCCCCGTAGCCGAATGGCATTAGCGAAAGCGATACTCTCTGAGCAAGCGCGATAGAGATGCTACATTCGTTTCGCGTTTCGTGACGATTGGGGCGCCACCCTGAGATCTGGGGCGGTCTGGACAATAATAGTCCGTCCAATAAACTAAACCCAAAATGGAACGAGCCTTGGGCCGTTATTCTGAATGTGTTTGTGGTTAGAGCTCAATTCGATACCAAGTCATGAACAGTTTAGCAGTTTGAATTAACGAGTTGGATTGGATCAATTAAGCGCATCCAGGGCAGCCAACATGCTTAAATAAATAAATATTATAGGACATTCTTACACAGATTGACTGAGCCCCACGGTAAGCTCAAGAAGGCTTGTGTTGCGGGTACTCAGACAACGACATATAATATACTTAAGTATATACATAGAAAACATCCATGACTTAGGAACAAATATCTGTGCTCATCGCACAAATAAATACCCTTACCGGGATTCGAACCCGGGACCGCGGTGTAGCAGGCAGGGTCACTACCGATTGCGCCAGACCGGTCGTCAATGCTTAATGACGCTCTTCAGCGTACGAAACGTTTCTAAAGCATACAGTGTACGACGAGTATGATCCTATGATTCAGATCCTTAACCCTTTTGATGACAGTGCTCCGCCTGTCGACGTACTGTCACTGAAATTACATATACGGGTATGTCCTTTCTGCGACAGTTCGGCTGTCGACGTAGGCGTAGCCGCAGACGTAGCGAATGGGTTGAACCGAGAGCTACACGAGCTTATTCCACCGTCCCCATTCTACCATCGGACTCTTAGACGCACGGCCGGTTTCCATCCTTTCTTGGTAGACATTCCGCGAATTCGCACGAAGCGCTTTGCTTCTTTTCTTATGCGCACTGCCAAGGAGTGTAATTCCTTACCGGCGGCTATATTTCCGAGGTCATATACCAACCTTCAAATCAAGGGTGAACAGGCATCTTTTGGGCGAGCTCCATCGTAGGCCACGTCTTTGCCTTTGGCTAGTCTGTGGTCAAGAGTAAGCCCATACATTTTTTTTAAACGAGTGCTTCGAGTGCGACAAGTAACACGACACAACTCTGACATCTATCCGATTTCTTCAATTACCCGTGACCATAATGCATTTTACTGCGCCGAAATGTCGGGAGCTCGACAAACAACATATCAGTAATGACGGTCTATATTTTGGTCAATATATAGCCTGGGGTCCGCTTTGACAACTAATCCCAAGATTTGGCGTAGGCACTACGGAAGCGACTGCCGTCTGTCCTTCCAACTCGAAGGGTAACTAGGCCTTATTGGGATTAGTCCGGTTTCCTCACGATGTTGCCTTTCACCGGCAAGCGATTGGCAAATTTCAAGTCACATTTCGCAGATGAACTCCGAAAAACTCATTGGTACGATCCGGGGATGCCGCGACTTCCGAATTGAAAGTTGCAAGCTCTTACCGCTGGGCTACAAGCGCTTGTTAATACATCCTCTGTTGTAAGTATAGCTAGTATAAATAGGTAGAAGACAGACACTAACAGTTTGCAATAAACTAGGCCCGAAATGGGACGAGAACGGCCTTGAGCCCAACAGTGGCATTAGTCTGAATGTGTTTGCGGCCGGACCTCATTCAACACGTACCGTCGTGGACGTTTACCAGATATTCAATAGATATCAACTTGCATTTAGACTTGGAGAATAGGAAGATTATCTATGAATATAATAACGATGGAATAGTTTCATCTTCATTGATATTCTACAGTGTAAAAAAAGCACTGGTGGCCTAGCAGTAAGAGTCGTGCGACTTTCAGTCTGGAGGTCGCGGGTTCAAACCCCGGCTCGTACCAATGAGTTTTTCGGAACTTACTTAATACTTTTCTTCTCCTCCGCAAGGGAAGAACATTTTAATTTTCATCACTTCTTTAAAGGGGGAAACGGTTTAATAATAAACCAAGTTTAATATTATCATAATGCAATATGTATTTTAATAGCTTGATATTTTTGTGAAAAATTGAATTCTTTCTACCTGAAATGTTACTACTTGTTTTTATCCCTCATCTTGTTCTTTATTTCTTTCACCTTGCAACTAAAACCACTGTATATTATAGTGTCTTCCGTCTGTGTTACCAATAAGCGTTGGCTTGTATCGACAAACCAGATTGCTCCCCGTTTATTACCTACCACAGACGTCTTTTAGTGCAGGGAGTTGTCTCACGAGTATTCCTTTTGTTGTGGGAAAAAACCAAAGTTGTGGGAAAAACATTAATTTCCTTGTTTTTGCCTGAAACACAGGAACTATCCTAGCCTGCCTGTCATGCCTGAGCATTTGTATAAAATCATCACTTATTTATAAAATTAAGAGTAATAAATTCTTAATAAATTATTTGTATATTGATTTAAACTTTCACGATCTTTACTCATATTAGTAAATTAATACGGGACTCGCGTAATAACTACTTACGTTCATATTTAACCCGACGTTTAACCACGGACGTAATGTCTACGGACGTAATGGAGTCAGCTTCTTAAATAAATAAATAAATAAATAAATATTATAGGACATTCTTATTGACTGAGGCCCACGGTAAGCTCAAGAAGGCTTGTGTTGTGGGTACTCAGACAACGATACATATAATATATAAATACTTATATACATAGAAAACATCCATGACTCAGGAACAAATATCTGTGCTCATCACACTAATAAATGCCCTTACCGGGATTCGAACCCGGGACCGCGGCGTAGCAGGCAGGGTCACTACCAACTGCGCCAGACCGGTCGTCAAAAATAATATTATTTATGATTTAAATCCCGGGATCCCGGGATTGTATACAACATCAGAACATTGTTAATGTGTATCAATTGTCGTTGGGTTATGCCTTTTTTAGTGAATTTCGTCAACATATGTACTAGCCGTTTTAACGATATGTCGGCAGCATGTACAAAAAGGACACGTGTTAGTCCATTTAAGGCCTTAATTTAGGTATTGTGTTTAGATGATATTATTATTACTGTTATTCAAATTACGGGAAGTCCCGGCTAAATTTATTAGTAAAACCAAATTGAGTCCGCCTCCATACTAGCAACATCACGCAAAACAAAAGACTGAGGTCGAAGTTTAGGTAAAGAAGCTCCCGAATTTCCGATCACTGGTAATGTCATGTCCGAATAGTCGGGTTAAATATAAACGTAAGTTTTACGCGATTAAGTCCCGTTTTAGTTTAATAATATTATTTGTATTATGGAAAGGTCGTCACTCATCATTATCAGCCAGAGAGAGCGTCCAGCGGCGAAGGCTTTCTAAAGAATCGCAAGCGATGTTCTTTGGGGGCCCATAGTCGCCACGCTCGGCAGGCGGGTTGGCGACCGCAGTAGCTGTAAATACATCCTCGACGGGCGCTGCTTCCCATCCGTCGGTTTTATTTTATTTTTCCCTTTGTCGCCTCTTACGACACCCACGGGAGGTGATGGAGTGGTACTATTCTCAGCCGGCACCACACAGCAAAGGTCGTCATTAATTAACCAAAAAGCAATTTTGACATATTGGCACATCTCATCTACTACGTCAGCTTGAAGTCATCCCTAGTGGAGCGTTTGGCAGGGCGTGTAGTGGGCAGGGCGAGCGTGCTTCCACGCTATGCAGCATCGACTCAGGACAGGTATGAGCTTCAGATGTTAAAAGTACACGCCGCACTCGCTCCACTAACGCTAACCTAACTCCTTACTTTGAATCTTATCTTGAACCATAACAGGGGTAGGCCTCCTGGCTCAGTCAGTCAGAGCGGCTGAACCGCCATTCCAGGTCGCAGGTTTGAGTCCTTTCCCTTCCTTCGGGTTCCTTTAATTTCATTATAATTATGTCGCGATACTCGCTCGCAGACCTAACGACAAACATTCAAATTTTGAAAAAACCCCCGTCTGCGACATAGTAGACCGATTTTCATGAAACACGGCTGACAACTAACAACACTCCCGACTAACTCAGCTTTCAGACAAAAAAACTAAATCTAAATCGGTTCATCCGTTCGGGAGCTACGACAGACAGACAGACAGACAGACAGACAGACAGGACAAGACATACGGACGGACGGACGGACGGACGGACGGACGGACGGACGGACGGACGGACGGACGGACGGACGGACGGACGGACGGACGGACGGACGGACAGACACGTCAAACTTATAACACCCTGTCGTTTTTGTGTCGGGGGTTGAAAACAAGGTTTGTCTCAATTATGACTTTGAGTCTTTAAAAAGACTCGAACCGCTCGACTCTTAAGAGGGGGTCGTACGAAATCCTCGAAAAGTGCATTCGGCGTTTAACAAATGCTGCTCACATTTCTAAATTAAATGAAATAAAATAAATGGAGTTATTATCTTAAAGAGTGTGTCTACAACTTTTGACTATTCAGAATCTCTAATTATTAAAGGTATCATAAATAAACACACGCAAAGTTGACCTAAAATGAAAAACGTATGTCGCCGTTTAGTAAACTTTGTTAAAAAATTCAATACTTTAGTTATAACATTAAGTGATTCTAAAAGCCAGATAAATGGACTAGAAGTTTTGAGGTTTTTTATATTTTTCCTCTCAAAGGCAACAAAGAAATTTTACCTTAAATTTAAACTATCGTAAAATTTCCATACATTCGCCATTGCTGTCAGAATTCTCCTTTCGATTAGATGCCGTGAGCGGCTCATCGGAGGCAGACGTGTCGCCGGTCGCTCCGCGTTGACAATTAAATTTGACAAATATTTTGACAGAAAATGGTGTACGTACACGAAAAACCATACCAGTGTAAAACTGTGCTCAAAATAAATAGGGTAAATCAAATATGTCAGGTGGAGATCCAATCTCATTTAAAATTTAAAGGTGCATGGCTTGTGCATAAAAAATAAATAAAAATATATCACATTATTAAAGAAAATAACGAACACAACCGAATGAGTATAAATGATTTCATTCTAGTTCGGTTAAATTGAAAAAAGTTTCATGTTTTGTTTTACTCATTGGAATACATTTTCATTACGCTGGTATTAACATTACGTCATTTTAAAAATATATATGACAGTACCTACGTCAAATATTGTCAACCAAACTTCACAGGTTGTATGTAAACAATTACAATTTAATTTATTCATACATATTCAGATACGTATTAATCGATTCTTACTTAGAATAGAAAAAAGGGGAATGCGAGCGGGTATAGGTATAGTGCTTCTGGTTCAAATTTAATTGTGTATATAAAAAAATTACTCAATGTCATTAAAGATTTACTTTGTGCATACCGCGAACACGTAACCGTAAGTTGAAAACAATAATAATTATAAATCACCTAAATACATCGTTGTTTACAAAGCGCTTGTTTTGAATGGCACTTCTCCACTCAACTAGACCAAATATTCATGGAACACCAGCTGGTGACCAGCATAAATGACTATGAACAGCCGTGCAAAAATATCTGATTTTCTATAGGGGGCCATATGACGACATGTTCCCGGCAAAAAATTGTGATGCTCCGTGACCGGCAAAAACATCGTCTCTCTTTCTAGCGTCTCGCGAGCGTATAGCGTCGGGCCAACTGTATGGAAAAAGACGCCGCGTCAGCGCGGCCATACAGTTGGCCCGACGCTACGATCGCAAGACGGTAGATGTGGGAGGGTCCTTATACGCATACTTATCTGATCGGGTCGCTTAAAAATATTTGATTCTTTATAAAAACCTAAATTACACTCTCACCCGCATAAATATCTATCCATTGTAAAGCAAATATATATATCTTACGGGCTAGAAATCATTAATATGTAATTAAAGTGCTATCATTAATATGTAATAATAAACCCTACCTGGTTGCCTTACAGCCGTAAATTGTATGAGGTGATTTGACAGTTCACAAAAACGGTATAGACTTGTGTCATTGGATATGTCTGTCTCATCTGTTCTTAAATTATGACAAGTAAACTTATTGCAAATCTAGTATCAGAAGCCTTTATAGGTACAAGCTTTTATTCAACTTGCCTTGTTAGTTATGTTAGTTTGAGTCAAAACGTAGAAGCTAAATTTGACCCACTTTCCGGTTTCCAATTGAGCTGAAATTTTGCACACATATAAATCGCAGCGTAATCAAGTGACAAATTGCAATATTATGGTATCATGGAGCTAATCTGATGATGGAGCAGAAAGGTGATCATAGGAACTCTGTTATGAAACGTCGTATCCCCATTGAGTCAGGGGTTTTTAGAAATGTCTCGGAGAGCAATAAATATTTTTTTTTGCAAAAAAAACATTATAAATTGGGAGGTGTAATTTTTTATTATCTCTTACATAGCATTAAGAAGAAAAACCGACCAAGAGCGCGTCAGTGTAGGGTTCCGTAGTTTCCGACATTTTACATAATGACAATTTAATAAATACCGTAATTTGGGGTGAAAAGGGTTCCGGGGGTATCATCACAGGCCTTTGCGTCTATTGCAGACGATTTACACATTGCTGCTTCGACAACGGGTTTGGTGACTGTGGAGGCCGATTCGCGAGCGGCACGACCTGCCACATTTTTGGCAGAGGAAACTCATACCACCTGAGGTTCTAGTCTCGGTTTGCTTTCTGCGACACCTTTTACTATCTAAAGCATTAAACCAGGCTTCGTCGCATAGCCCTCTCCCCTCCACAACACGCTTTCGCCATTGACCTCGGTCTTCAGCTAAGGCTTCCCAGGCTTGATGGTCGATTTGAAATGCAGACATGTCTCGCTTAACACAGTCTTTGAAGCGTAGCATCGGTCTTCCAACGTTCCTTTTAGCATACGCGACTGCACCTAGCAAGACACGTCGAGGTATTCTGGAGGGCTCCATTCGGTGCACCGAATGGAGCCCTCCGGGGGTATAATGTTATTATATTTCTTGACATATTCCTTCTATTTTCCGCAATCAAAGTAGGAAAATAATATATTATGTTTTTTTATTATTATTATTTGTATTTAGGACAACAGCCGTAAATATTCAACTTACATAGGTATTTTTACATAGTCTTAGGCCAATAACAGTTATCTGTTGAGTGAAAAGTATTATACACAATATGTTACTAAAAAAAAATGTGTGAATATTTAAAATTACAGTGAAAATGTGCAAGCCACACATTTTTATTTACAGTTTCATGTGTGTCAAAGTTGACGTTCAAATTTATTGGATTTTTACTCATTTTAATCGTTCATTATCCTTTTGAATGTGTATACACTTCTAAAGTTTATGTATAAATAACAGAAAATCATAAGACATATTTTCATTTTTATAATGGTTTTCATGAAGAAAGCGATGCAACTGTGTTGGGGAATTTTTACGGGATGAATAAATATCCGCGGCCTGAGGGGTGAATGGGATCAGGAATGGGGGAATCGGGTCGCAAAGGGGGTGAATAGGTTTACGAAGGGGCTGATTAGGGTCGGAAGAGGGGTGAATTGGGATGTGTGGGCAATGCTTGTCACATTGTATAAAATATATATATCTTACCTAAAGTGGTATTTTTATGAATGACTTCTCTGTATATGGACGCAATTTATACGTCAATGTATTGCTTCGTAGTTAGACTAGATACAAGAAATTAACACTTAGAAATGTTAATAACACTTCTGTCTACCTCCACGTTTCTACTTTAGTCCGCAAAAATCACCCATAGTTGCTATAATATAGACGGATTACTTTAAAATAAAAATCATAAGTATGAAACTATACAACTAGGGAAGAAATAAAATTATTTTATTGAATCATTTTTGATTTGTTCTTTTTCAAGTTTATATAAATAATAAATTTTCAATTCGCTCAAAGGTTGGAAGAGATCCCTTATAGGGATAAGTTCGCCTGTGTACATCATAACTTTACTGTATTTTTATGTCCTAACTTGTCTTATGTACAATAAAGTGTTCACATATATACATACATATATTGAAATAGATATCATACACGAAAGAAAAAACGACAAGGCCCACGGTGGCTGAGCCGGGAATCGAACCCGGGTCTTCAGCTTACGCAGCTAACGTTATTACCACTAGGCCACCAGGCCAGGTTAAAAAAAACGGCCAAATGAGAATTTATTTTCGCACAATTGTAAAACTAAATTATTTTTACTAGTTACCTCCAAAATACCAAATAAAATTGGGCTACATAGTACATCGTTTTCTGAAGATTTTGGGTTCATGGGGTCGGAACGGGTATACCTAACGTAATTTATGGTGAATAGGGCCAAAACCGACTTTTGAACGTCGATAGCAGTTTTTTTATATGTGCCATGCTAATTTTTTACACAAAAATCTTCCGGCAGTGTGAACTTCGGTTTGTCTTTGAAAATATGTCGTTTTATTTAGTAATTTTCGCTCACCCTAACGTTGGAGTGAATAGGGTCGGGAAGGGGGTGAATAGGGAAAAGGGTTGACTCTTTCGGATTGCGAACAAAATATGACCTGTCACGAGCAAATTATATTTATTTTACAAAAAATAAGGATTTAATATGTTATGAGTGGTCGGTAATGAAATCTACACATATTATGATAACCCTTAACCAACCTTTATAGTTAGATGGTGCTCTGACGCGGTGAATAAGTAAGTATGGTCGTGGGCAGTGCGGATGTCAAAATATAAGCATAGTTTGTTGCTATTTTTCATGTTTAAATAAACTTCTAAACTAACGTAGTGGGTATTAAAGTAAAAGGTTCACAGTGAATATTATCAATCAATCAATCAATCAATCAATTATTTATTCGTGATAACTACAAAATACACAAGTAAGAAAACAGAAACAGCAAATAAAAGAAATTAAACATATAAGTTACCACGAAATGGTCCCGACTCAGCATAAAATGCTAACCCAAGGGTCAGCGCTGGTCTTCCGTCGGGACCATTTTGTTGGTCACGAACGCAGCTGTACGACGCGGACCCGTGACATAGTGAACGCAGCGCAATGTTTATAACTAAACGCAGCGGCGAGCGCCATCTTGTCTGTCGCTAAGACGTCATACGTCATGTTACTGTTATGTCATCAGCCCACGTCGCACAGTATGTGTATACAATTATTTTATATACATATTATTGCCAATGTAGCTAACTCTAGTACAAATAGACGAACACATTGCAGAAGACGAAAACAAATTATACTATAATGTTATTGAATATACCATTAAGTCCAATGTTTACTCCAATAAAACAATGAAAGTGTACAGACTTAACCTAATCAACTACCATGTGTTAGTGAAAAGTTTCTACAGCAAAATGGCATTGATTTTAATGTGAAACGAAGTTATACGAAGAAAATATAATAAATTACAAAAATAGAAGGCTATACAAGGCGAGTTATAGGTTATATTAGGTTGCCAGAAATGTGTTCAGCTATACCATTGTATTGAATTTTGTATCATAAAGTCAAACTAGGTATTTACTACTAATGATTTACTCTGTGGGGTGTCTTTGATCACTTGCATGGGGTAACATTGACCATAATGACACATAGTTAATTATTGTCTGATTTTGTCACGGTACTTGTTGAGGCTGATAATTTGATCGCTTCTTGTGATAAATATTGAAATAATTGCAAATAAAGTTGGTTTTTCGAAGATGTTAGTTTCATGTGCTCTGCCTACCCCTTTATGGGATACAGGCGTGATTGTATGTATGTATGTATGTATGTATGTATGTTAATTTTTATTCTTGATCAAAGTAACCCCAAAATAGTGTTAAGAAGAGTTATAATATTTGACTGCGAACCATTTTTTTTATCTTTTCTTGACACAAAATACTTTTGTAAGGGATTACATTCAATTATCATTAAAAAAAATAATATAGTGTATTAAAGTAACCCCAATGTCAGTTTATGTTTGATCACGTCGTTTTTTTTACTGCGGACATTATTTTATTTATTTATTCCTTATTGCACATAAAAAAATAAGTACAAATGGTGAACATAATGCCTTAAGGCATTCTCTACCAGTCAACCACTGGGTTAAAAAGAAACATTTCATACGTGCAGGCATCGTGACAGAAAACAATAATCCTGATATCACTTACTTATTTTGTTACCTTTTTAGATTTTTAGCAGGAAAAGACTAAAAAAGTTGATGGTCCCATTTTTTTTCTTCCTTAGTTACGTTACGTTGACCAATTTTGGAATTTATACTTCTCTAACTCCTACATTTAATGGGTAAAAATACCCATTAAATGTAGAAGCTAGAGAAGTTTAAATTCCCAAATTGGTCAATGTAACCCTAGTTTACGGTAGACACCGTCAACCTATTCTAATAATTCTCTTTTTATTTGAAAGAAAATTCGTTACGATAATATGCATATAAAATATGCAATCTAAGATAAAAAACCGGCCAAGAGCGTGTCGGGCCACGCTCAGTGTAGGGTTCCGTAGTTTTCCGTATTTTTCTCAAAAACTACTGAACCTATCAAGTTCAAAACAATTTTCCTAGAAAGTCTTTATAAAGTTCTACTTTTGTGATTTTTTTAATATTTTTTAAACAAATGGTTCAAAAGTTAGAGGGGGGGGACGCACTTTTTTTTCCTTTTACGGACGGACGGACGGACGGACGGACGGACGGACGGACGGACGGACGGACGGACGGACGGGCGGACAGACAGACATGGCGAAACTATAAGGGTTCCTAGTTGACTACGGAACCCTAAAAATACTTTTCATATAGTTACAAACTTAGTTCAGATTTTTTTTGTACAACTTTTAAAAATTGTTCTACCTATCAAGTTCAAAATAATTTTCCTAGAAAGTCTTTTTTCTACTCCCGAACTACATATTATTCGTCATTTACAGGGTCGTGCATAGATCTTTAAAACCCTACATAAAAGTCTATTCCCCAAAGCCAGTGTCCGCCGGCTTTCCGCGCATGCGCGCAGTATCGAAAAAATTGAAAACGCATTGTTTGGCTCTGTAACCATGGCAACGCCTTATAACGATACGGCGCGCGTGCGCGGAAGGCTTTGGGCAGCTGAGCTGACAGTGCAAACCTTTGCGTCAAAATACAGGAAACAGTGTGAATTTCACGAAAGTTATTCAAGAAACCTATTAAAAACTAAGTGCATGGTCGTAAAAAAAGTATTGTATGCAACGGTGTTTAACTGAGTCAAAAAATACTCGTGGCGTCTTAATAACAATTTTCGGCTTCGCCTCAAATTGTTACCCACGCCACTCGTCTTTTTTGATCTCCTTTAAACGCCTGTTGCATAAAATACTATTTAAAGTTCTGCTTTTGAGATTTTTTCATATTTGAGAAAACAGCCCTTATGGCCTGAAATACGGCATACGGCAGTGATATTGACATTGATATGCTTTTTCGTATTTTGATGGTATTTTGACTGCACTGTATTTTTTGCCATGCTAATTTGAACCTTATCTCTGAGCGATGTTTTTTAATTTTCAGTTACATCACAGATGTGTATGACATGACATCTAGGTATTTAGCCATTTAAAAGAAACTACAAGGGGCTTTACAGACGTAGCGACTGCAACTGGTACAGGGCCCAAGCCATAATTTAAAATTATATTGTGATTTTTATATCTATTTGTGGTTTATTTAATACTAAGTATGAGTTTCAACATTTTCAACTCAAGGAACTGAAATTAAGAGAAGGGACTCGGAAATTGGGTAAGATCAAGAGTCTGATGCAGATGGCGATGGCAGTATTGGATAAGATAAGATATGCGTCGATATTCCCTGTCTTTCGTTGTGTCTCTGACATGACTGCTGCTAGCTGTACTCTATTCATTAGGTTTTTATTTTATACACATACTTTATTTTTGTATCAAAATAAATGATAAATTGATAAAAACCTAACGACCAAAAAGAATAAAGTACCTATCTGTTAGTCTTTAATACACCCCGCATATACGTAATGCACAGCACAGGCCTCCGAAGACCGGCAGGGCAATCATGGTCGCGCGATAAATGGTATAACATCGGGCCGTCCCTATCGCACTTACAAATAGTGTGATAGGGCTGATGTTTTATCATTTATCACGCGACCATAATAATTGTCTGCCTGGAGGTATGGCCTTTTTTTTTTTTTTTTTTTTTTAATTATAAATGGGCTTACTCTTGACCACAGACTAGCCAAAGGCAAAGACGTGGCCTACGATGGAGTGAGCTCGCCCAGAAGATGCCTGTTCACTCTTGATTTGAAGGTTGCCGGGTTATATGAGCTCGGAAATATAGCCGCCGGCAAGGAATTCCACTCCTTGGCAGTGCGCATAAGAAAAGAAGAAGCAAAGCGCTTCGTGCGGATTCGTGGAACATCCACCAAGTAAGGATGGAGACCTGCCGTGCGTCTAAAAGTCCGATGGTAGAATGGGGACGGTGGAATAAGCTCGTGTAGCTCTTGAGCACACTCCCCGAAGTGCAACCTGTAAAACACCGACAGACTAGCGACTTTCCGCCGATGGGCCAAAGACTGTAGCTTGGCCGTTAGCTTCTCCTTTAGCCCTTCACACACGTCTTTGAATAATGTTTGCGGGGATAGGCAGGCTGACGATTTTTAATCTAAGTATAGAAAAGTAACGCAAAATGTAGTGCAAAGTAATTTGAAATACACCTAGATAAACAATCAATTGAATAAGGAACGTTATCTACATATTTAGGTAAATTAAATTCACATGAGACATGAACAGAGAAGGAAAGCTAGATGATGCGTATTTTTTCTCTGTCTCCTTGTATGCTACCTTTTTTACAGTTTTAATTTCTCAAAGGAGGTCAGTAGTTGACTACAAACTCAAAATAACACTCTTGAAAAAAATTAAGGGTCACTGACCTTTCACAGTAAATTGAGGTAGTGTGAGTGAAGGGTGTTTGTGTGTGTAATGGGGTAATTTGACAGATTCTGAAAATTCTCCCTGCTCTACCCCCTCTTTTAAAAATAT
This sequence comes from Leguminivora glycinivorella, assembly GCF_023078275.1. Classification (NCBI taxonomy): domain Eukaryota; kingdom Metazoa; phylum Arthropoda; class Insecta; order Lepidoptera; family Tortricidae; genus Leguminivora; species Leguminivora glycinivorella. Next base: position 916,073 of record NC_062976.1, on the reverse strand, counting down.
TTTAAGCGGGTTACTCACGTATTAAGTCGATATAGCGCTCGACATACATGTCGAGAGCGCGACGCATACGCGAGTATGCGTCGCGCTGTAAAGGCGGGGTGTCGCTACTCTTGAGAAAGGTTCTCGAAATTGAACCGAAACATGTCGAACGCTATATCGACTTAATACGTGAGTAACCCGCTTAAAATATTTTTAAATATGTATGAGTCTCACGGGAGTTTTACAATCACTAAACCTCCTCAATCTTTCATATCTTATTTTCGTGTCAGGGTTATTGATACGAGTAGATTTGTTTGCTTTGATATCGGGAATCGTGAACTTTATTAAGAAATAGGGAAAATATTGTTGTTACTGGTACGATAGAGAAATTAACGTTTTAGTTTACTTTTCGTTCTCTTTATTAACAACTAGCTTCTGCCTGCGGCTTCGCTCGCGTTAGAAAAAGACAAAAAGTAGGCTATGTTACTCTCCATCCCTTCAACTATCTCCACTAAAAAAATCAAGTGCATTCGTCGCTCCGTTTTGCCGTGAAAGACGCACAGATAAACATATAACAAATAAAATTGGATAACTTGCGAGCGGGGAAGAAAAGTCCACCCGCCCTCACCCCCACCTCATATCAATGATACACACAGTCATTAACTACTGACCTTTTCGACGTAATTATAAATAAATAAATATTGGGGGACACCTTACACAGATCAACCTAACCCCAAACTAAGCAATGCTGGTACTATGGGTGTTATTAGGCGACGATATACTTACATATATAGATAAACACATACATATATAGCTAAGAAAACATCCATGACTCAGGAAGAAATATCTGTGCTCATCACACAAATAAATGCCCTTACCGGGATTCGAACCCGGGACCGCGGCTTAGCAGGCAGGGTCAGTACACGCTAGGCCAGACCGGTCGTCAAATAAATTAAATTTTAATTAATCGTAATGAAGCGTCGTAATTGCGAATGCGATAATGAGGGTAATTAGTGCACATGACACGGATCCTGTTTGCTTGTTTGTACAAATGGCTAATTCTGATGATTTTGAAAATTAATCGGGCAGTGATTGGACATTGGAGTAATAATTATAGTAATTCAATTATAATTTGATTTGTTATTGGCTCGTTGTTTGTATGTTAAGCGTAACATTGTAACTTTAGCCACGTCTCGGACACTGGCGATCAAATATATGAAAGAGGCGCGATCCTAGCACACATTCTAAGCTCGTGTAAGTGAACGCGTACCATACTTGTCTTGTATTGAGTGAGTTATGACAGGTCGACTGTTTGCGTTTTTGACAGGCAATAACTGTGAGGTAACCGAGAGGGGGTGGGCGGCACTTTCAGCGGGGGCGGGAGTGGCCATACTGTACTATAATATTCTTTATTATACTGTGCTTTAGCTGTAAGTTCTCCTACTAAACAAAAAACAATAAAAAAATGTGCGAAACTCCCTCCGCGCGAAAGAAGTGTAACTTCGTAATATAACCTTTAAAACTTTCTGACTCTAATGTTAGAATATATCACAAATGACTGTCACTTATGATATATTCGAACATTAGGAAATTACCCAACAAATACGTTTTTAAAAAATCAGTGCGCGACATCTTTGCTGGCAGTTTAAGGTAGAATTGAATGTTATCTTTCTGACAGGTTAGTAATATTTATATGTATTATATGTAATTATATTTATATATATGAGTATATATTATATAACCTATCGTTATTTATGTAAAAATAGTATGTAATTGTATGTACATTAACATATTATATGTCTATATGGTTTTGATTGATATTTAAATTGGTCTCTTAATGCACCGCCTACAATCTTCTCTGCTTTGCCCAAAGGTTGACTGGTAGAGAATGCCTCATGGCATTAAGCTCGCCTTTTGTACATTAAGTTGTTCTTTTGTGCAATAAAGTTTTAATAAATCAATAAATATATGTTTTGGTTCACTTAAAAAAATGCTATATTTTTGGCGTAATACATGTCCACATGGTATAATATTCCTGGGTCATGTAAACATGATTTAATAACGAAAAACAATATAATCAATCTAGCATTTTTTTCAAAATTCAAGTTGGCAACACTGAGCGTTGAACGTTTAACGCTATCAGTTGGAAGTTCGCATTAGAAGTTTCACTTCAAAAATATATTATTTGTTCCAAACTAGCAACCGTCAATGCAATATCAATTTCGGTTTATTATAACCCGTTAATTGCTAAGTGCGTTTTCACATTATCAATCAATCAATCAATTATTTATTCGTGATAACTACAAAATACACAAGTAAGAAAACAGAAACAGCAAATAAAAGAAATTAAACATATAAGTTACCACGAAATGGTCCCGACTCAGCATAAAATGCTAACCCGAGGGTCAGCGCTGGTCTTCCGTCGGGACCATTTTGTTGGTCACGAACGCAGCTGTACGACGAGGACCTGTGACACAGATTATCTGATCCGATATCGGATGTCGGACCGATATCCCATATATTACAGGCACCATCTTGGATTTTTTTCCATGTAATCCTTCCGACATCCGATATCGGATCGGACTAAGAGTGGCACAAAACAAAAATATTGAACACTTATCTATGTATTACCTACATAACTATTTTGATAAAACAAAATGTACAGTCTTATCGAAATGATACATCTGTGTTGAGTAGTCTGTGCTCCGACTCTGGCTATTCTATATGATTAAACCTACCACAACATAAGTGCACGACATACGTATCTACTCATATGTGGTATCTGCCGGCGTAGCCAAATGGTAATCGTTGACGTAAAACGCCTACAGAAATGCAGTCTGGCTCTGTCGCGCCAATACGCAAGAGCGATAGAAATAGATAGCTTCGAAATAGAAATAGATCGCACAGTGTTTTTTTTATGGAAGCCAAAAAAGTGATATCCCCTTTTTATTGCCAGTTACTGCAATAAAAAGAGATAAATTAGATCATTATAAATGCGAGACTAAAACTCCCACGTTTCTAATTTGTGTAGTTTTATAGAAATATTTTTTTGAAAATCACGTTTCAAATACCCGGATATTACGAAAAAAAATCATACACTGGAAATTATTTAACAAACTGTTCTGTTAGTTGTCCTAAGTGTTGAATAGACCCTTCAAAGACGTACATTTAAAGGTAATCATGGCCTCTCTATCTCTAAGTACATTTGTTGCAAATATATCAATGATTTATTGATATCGTGAGCGTCTGTGCATTTGGCTATGTTCCCTGAGCTGTGTGATGTCTCGCAGATATGGGATATTGTTGGTTTTGCTTTGAGTGATATTCGTTAAGGATTAAATATTATTCGTTACAGATACTTGCTGTTTGGGTAACTAATGACTTGAAGCAAAAATAATGCGTATTTTCATTTGGATAGTATTAAGGTGGCTTATTTATATATTACTAGCTTTTGCCCGCGACTTCGCTCGCGTTAGAAAGAGACAAAAAGTAGCCTATGTCACTCTTCAACTATCTCCACTTAAAAAATCACGACAATTTGTCGCTCCGTTTTGCCGTGAAGGACGGACAAACAAACAGACACACACACTTTCCCATTTATAATATTATTATGGTTTATGGATTTTAGGGGTATTACTTAATTTAAGTATTTAAGCATCGAAATTTCAACCAAAATGAGGGACAGGGAATTTCTTCTTCGTGGAATCCAGTGATTAGCAAATGTAAGCGTGAAAAAACACCGAGGGACACACCGGCTGATGTCGTGAGTGTTGTGTGTAGGCAAAGTGACAACCCTAGCGCAAAAGTGAATAATCAAGAACAAGTGCGGGTAGTTCGAGAAACTCGCGCGGCTAGAAGATGTTGATGCAATTCCTCGGCAGTCTACCCGTGACCACGAACATAATGTGATGTTCGAAACGTCGGGCCAAATATAAATGTAAGTGTTTACGCGATTAAGTCCCGTTTTGTTCTAAAATTATTTTAAGTATTTAGCCCAGCGGCCCAGCCCAGCCAGCGGTAAGAGCGTGCGACTTTCAATCCGGAGGTCGCGGGTTCGAACCCCGGCTCGCACCAATGAGTTTTTCGGAATTTATGTGCGAAATGTCATTTGCCATTTGCCAGTCGCTTTTCGGTGAAGGAAAACATCGTGAGGAAACCGGACTAATTCCAATAAGGCCTAGTTACCCTTGAGGTTGGTTATTAAAGCGGACCCCAGGCTCCCATGAGCCGAGGCAAAAAATGCCGGGATAACGCAAGGAGGATGATGACTTCATTTAAGCACAGATTTAAGCATGTTTTTAAGTCGCTTAATTTGATATTAGTCATTTAAAGTTTACTCATGCTCATACTCATACTCATTTATTTATTTGTAAAGCCATTTTACACGTCAAGATTTGGTTTAAAAAATAATATTCATACAACAATAATCCTTAAGAAAATAAATAGTACATTTAATAAGTACATACACGATACGTACGTTTAATACGTACGTACGTTTAATAAGTACATACACGATGTCCTTATTTTAAGAACGCTTTCATCGTTATTACGAGTGTAATTATGTTCAATTTAACTATAAGTACTTTTGTTTTAAAAAGTACACAACTAGTACATTTAGCAACGAAGCTGTTAATACAGAAAGAGTGCCTTAATGTATACACACCTTATTAATGTACAGTCTGTATACATATTTTTGGCACTTTGGCTGTATTCATAGCTTTGATGCTGACGTACACACATACCTACTTTTAATCGAACGAAAAATCTGATCCAAAAACAAATAAACCAACAAGACTTCGCGAAATAATGAATTACGAACGCTTTCAAGAACCAAATTAGCATTTCACTCGAGCACAAAACAGATTACGAGAACGAGAACATATCGTTAAGGGGGGGACTGAGAGGAGGTGTAGCTAGCCAACGTCGCAATCGAATACGTAGGCTTATCGAAGATAGTTCTCCCTGGGTACCTAAATACGTAGCCAAATGCACAAACGCTGATTTAAACTTTCACGATTATTACACATAATTATTTTTAAAAATCAGGACTTAATCGCGTATGACGCGAAATCCTGTCATTACTAAGTGTAAGCGGAAAATAATATCGACAGTCGTTAAATCGAATATCGTCAGTGACAGAGTAACATCCGTAGTGCGCAAACAGTTCAAGTTGATAATCAAAACCAAGTGCGGGTAGTTCGAAAAACTCGCGCGGCTGTCAGAAGGTGTTGATGTCACTTCAAGCCAGTCTTCTCCGAGACCACGGGGACAACGCCGTCCCTGAAGGTCAATTTAATATGTAGTCATACGCGATTTAGTCCCGATTTTTAAAAATAATTATGCACAAACGCTCACGCTAACATCTATTTCGTAGCTATCTATCTCTATCGCTCTTGCGTACTGGCGCGACAGAGCCAGACTGCATTTCTGTCGGGCGTCTGGCGTCGACGATTGCCATTCGGCTACTCTGGCAGCTCTTCTATAGTGGTACGATTAGCGCGACAAAGCAAGACTGCGTTCCGTTTGCCACGTAGCGTCAATGATTATTGCACTTCGGCTAGACGGCTCGGGGAATCAATTCGGAAATCTAGGTCGAACAATGATTAGGATATAAAAGGCTGGCGCTTTCCGACAAAATATAAGCAAAACGGGCGGCAAGTTACCTTTAGTGTAGTCTAGGGACCTAGTTCCTAGCGAACTTTCTGGAATATTCAAGAAGGCGTAGATTTACAAAACTAATATTATACATCGTCATCATCCTCCTTGCGTTATCCCGGTATTTGCCACGGCTCATGGGAGGCTGGGTTCCACTTTGACAACTAATCCCAAGATTTGGCGTAGGCACTAGTTTTTACGAAAGTGACTCCCATCTTCCAACCCTAAGGGTAACTAGGCCTCATTGGAATTAGTCCGGTTTCCTCACGATGTTTTCCTTCACCGAAAAGCGACTGGCAAATTTTAATATCAAATGACATTTTGCACGTAAGTTCAGAAAAACTCATTGGTACGAGTCGGGTTCGAACCCGCGACCTCCGGATCGAAAGTCACACGCTCTTACCGATAGGCCACCAGCGCTTCTAAAACTAATATTATACAGAATGTATACTAAAAGAACTTGTTTTGTGTGCCTAAATACTACATTTTAATGATAACACGTCTTAAATCTTTGTGTGTTTTGGAGACATTAGACTTATATGTTGACTTTGGGAAACAGTGTTTTTTTCATGTGTGTATTGTAAAAAAGTTTTACAAGCATCGAAAATGAACTCATCGATTGATATTTGAAAAAAGGTCAAAACCAATATTTGTAGCATTTGTAACAAATGTTATTAAACGTAACTAAAATCAAGCTGGTCGACCCTTCACGTCAACGTTATTTTACGTTCCTTGAACATCATTATTAAAGTCAACTCTCATTCTACACAGTCTTGCGGAAAAAGCCCGGAAAACGACCTAACCTTCTACAAACCAATTTCCTAAGAAAAACCGCAAAGTACCCTCAAAATGCACAAAAACACGCGGCAGCTCCAGCCGCGTAGCGTCTGTGATTGCCGCCCGGGGCCGATCACCAATTTTGCCGATATGCCGCCCCTCTTATGATCAGCATATCTAGAATTCTAGATTATTTGGTCATTATAAGTGCGAGTTGTGCTATCGTTGTAAGGGCTCCGTACACCGCAAGAAGGGCTTAAGCGCCTCGTTTTTTGAAGGCACTTAAATAATTTTTGAGAATAATCGATATTCTAAACAATTTCTAAAAAAACGAAACAGAAATTAATTTAGGTAGATTTCAAGAGATTTGGTAACTCCTTTCACAGAGAGTGAAATTTGAGTTTTTTTTCTTTTAAGTCCGACTTACGCTTGGACCATTGAGGTATATGTACTACGTACTAGAGGCGACGTTGCTAAGAGAATTTTTAACACACCCCACTGCGGTCCATGGACCGCAACGTTGTCAGTCGTCTCCAGGCCCTTGCAGTGCAGTGACGTGCCGTGATTCATTTAAAATCCACGTGAATAATGCATTCTTGTGTGCTTAAAAATTGTACTAATCACTCGAGGAAATCAAATAAAAGCCAAGGTGTGACATTTCATCGGTAAATTAAACAAAAAACTCGTCTATAATATTTTAAGATTGAATATTCTACAAACACGCGAGCGGGAGCGTACTGCCGCCATTTTGATGACGCAATCATAGACTAGAAAAAGTTAACCGCGCAGATGTGCCATTTACATTGTTCCTACTAATGTGTTTCACCTCTAGTATATTTGCGAAATATATATATTTCTATTTGGAAAATTATTAGGTAACTACTTACTACTTCATGAATTATGTTACTATAATATTAAAAAAGTTTATTTGTTTATAAATTGTTAATATTTTTTGAGTGAAATTGTATTTGTAGCACGCTCACTTTTTGCAGTTTTCTTTGGCCTGGTCATGAAAAAAGGGAACAATGGATACGCTTTATCCAAAAATTGTGCTGAGGAAACTTGGTTACCAACTGACCAGACACATATTGTTCATTCATTGTATTTTAAAGAAGAAAATAAGTACAGCACAATTATATTATTTTGTATTGTTTAAGTTTCATTTTGACTAGAATAGCCGTATTTTAACTAAATGTAAAATTCCCATTAGGCAGAATATAATAATGTGTCACATCTGATGGTAGACCTACTCTATGCGTAAATGGCCGCTCCCTCCACCCCGCGCATTTGTCAGCATGTGCAGTGTTTTCGCTTGGCAACGTCGCCTCTAGTACGTAGTACATATACCTCAATGGCTTGGACTGTAGATTTAGGCTTTCCTGTGTAATCCATAGATTGAAGGCTATCTCGTATATTGTTTCTGTGAATTTTTCACCTATTTTCTTAAATTACTTGACTTATAATTATTTGAGAAAATAATTTTGAAATACTTATAAAAAGCTCTTTCATTTGATATGTAACACAATAGAGTTTAAAAAGCTTTAATTTTTAATTTTCATTTTTACCAACCATAAGTGACCCCTACAATTAAATTTTCTTAATTTAAATTGCTTGTCCGTCTTTGGGTCACAGGACATATGTGTGCCAAATTTCAAGTTAATCGGTTCAGTAGTTTTGGAGAAAATTGGCTGTGACAGACGGACAGACAGACGCACGAGTTATCCTATAGGGATCTGTTTTTCCTTTTTGAGGTAATCCAAACCAATAGCTTTTGTCTTTTGTTCCTACTAAAGAAGACGGTCAACGAAATCTTGGTAATAAAAAAAACGGCAAATTTAAAAATAGACGGCTCAGCGGCTAGTTAATTTCTTGAAACGCGTGCCTTCCTAAACCTTGGCGTTGGCGGAATCATCGACGTACCATATCCTGATACTTCAAAAAAATATTGAAAATATAGGGGCGAAGGTTAAATTCTCATAGAAAATTTAAATTTCGCGCCTTTTTAGGGTTCCTTTCCAAAAAGGTACAAATAAAAGGCCCTTATATGGTGCGACTCTGTCCGTCTGTCTGTCTGTCTGTCTGTCTGTCACACTATTTAATATCTCGAGAACTACTTATGCTATCGCTTTGAAATATGCAATACTTATGAACATCGTTAATCTCTACAAATTGAAAGTATATTTTTTTAAATGTATTAATATTAATTACAGAAAATGGCCAAAATGAAAGGGGGGAAGAAATATAAATTTCAAATTTACTCGGGCAAGTGAAAAAACTCAAACTATACATATCAAAACTATTTTTTTCATAATTTTTTTGTTGTGGAAAAAAATGAACTTTTTTTTTACTTTATAAAAAATCCTTCCAGATTTACATTTTCAATTTAAACACTCTTGCGGGTGTTTATTGTACCTGTATTTTTTACAGAATAAAAATGAAAGTTGTTGCTTTCAAAGAGAGGAAAAATGGTTAAAATCGGTTCACACAATAAACAATTATCCCATAAAAATCATCCTCCATACTAGCTCGCACACATTAGTCTACTTAATTTGCCGAAAGATATCGCTGTACGTTGAACGCTCATTTCCTACATCGCATTTATCCTGATAATATGATGAATAATGAGGTCGCTTCAGGAGCGTCCTTACAGCTCGTAACAGTTCGTAAGCTATTGAAGTCGAGTTGTGATTTTCTTTGGACGTTGTCTAACAATAAAATTGTATATTCAAATATTACTTATGTGGGAATTGAGTCTTGAGGGATTTAGTCAAGTTTGTAGAGTTATATGAATAAAATTTGATGATTCAACTATTGAAAGTTTGTACGGAACCCTCGGTGGGCGAGTCCGACTCGCACTTGGCCGGTTTTTTTTATGTGCTAAATTTGGTTGACCGTCTAATATTACTCGGTGGCCTTAGCACTAAGCTAAAGTATTATTGTTTACTTACGCACATAACATACGAGAAATATTTCAAATTTGGAACAAAACTATTCAACATTCAATTCAAATTCAAAAATACTTAAAATAGACACTTACCCAATTTGACAATAAGTGAATTGACTATCAATTCACAAATCAAATGTAATATTTTCCTATTATAATTAAACTTAGCACTAAGAAGTAATTGCAGTTTTTAAAATCGAAACTTCGGAACAAAATGACGAATTTTGTTTGCTCAACTCAAGTATTCATCTGTCCGTAAGTACAAAAATGTAAAACTCCATTCATTACAAAGTAAGGCTTAAGAGTATGACGATAAGGTGTTTTATTGTATAATATTTATAGCTGCCGCTTAAGACGATACGGTAGGGGTCAATTCTCCATACAAACACTCTTGACTATTTGCTCCCTGGTTTTTAGGGTTCCGTAGTCAACTAGGAACCCTTATAGTTTCGCCATGTCTGTCTGTCCGTCTGTCCGTCTGTCCGTCCGTCCGTCCGTCCGTCCGTCCGTCCGTCCGTCCGTCCGTCCGTCCGTCCGTCCGTCCGTCCGTCCGTCCGTCCGTCCGTCCGTCCGTCCGTCCGTCCGTCCGTCCGTCCGTCCGTCCGTCCGATAATCTCAGTAACCGTTAGCACTAGAAAGCTGAAATTTGGTACCAATATGTATATCAATCACGCCAACAAAGTTCAAAAATAAAAAATGGAAAAAAATGTTTTATTAAGGTACCCCCCCTACATGTAAAGTTGGGGCTGATATTTTTTTCATTCTAACCCCAACATGTGATATATTGTTGGATAGGTATTGAAAAATGAATAAGGGTTTACTAAGATCGTTTTTTGATAATATTCATATTTTCGGAAATAATCGCTCCTAAAGGAAAAAAAAGTGCGTCCCCCCCCTCTAACTTTTGAACCATATGTTTAAAAAATATGAAAAAATTCACAAAAGTAGAACTTTATAAAGACTTTCTAGGAAAATTGTTTTGAACTTGATAGGTTCAGTACTTTTTGAGAAAAATACGGAAAACTACGGAACCCTACACTGAGCGTGGCCCGACACGCTCTTGGCCGGTTTTTGAAGATAGAGCAATGAGTTTTTCAACACAGATTGTTATTATTTTTATCTGTGTCGGACCGTTTTGATTTTTTTGATATTCTGCTGTTTAAAGACTCTAAGAGCCAATCAAACATTTCCAAAAACGGCCTTTTTCATTGTGGCGCAAAAAAGGTGTGATAATCAAGATTGGTAACAATTAACCAAAAAAGCTACACGGTCCGACATAGATTATTTCATTTTCATTCAGATTCTCAAAGTTCGTTCCGATTGATTAAGTTTTGAAGGAGGAAAGAATCGAGAGCGGAAACTCGATTTTAAAGATTTTTTTGAAATATCTTTTGACCGAGTTGTTCTTAATGGACAATTTTTTTTCGATAAATCTAGTTAATAACACTTGTATATTTAATTAAAATTTCCAAATTGAAAGGGGGGCTCCTTTCAATTTTAGCATTTTCGCTACCGTATCCTCTTAAGCTCTTTCGCCATAGTTTTTCGAACATTCGCCTATAGTTCGTGCGCGCGGCCGCTCGCGCCCCCGCCCCGCGTCCCTCGCAGCCGTGGTGCATTCGGCGCCAGTACAAAACAGAGAACTGGCGCGTTTCTCAGCGCGATTTGAAAAATGTTGTTCTCATAATTAACAATTTTATTTATTAGGTTCCGTAACAAAAAGGTCTCTATGTATGTTATAATTTTTAATTGCCGATTTTGCCGCCCCTTGTCATGTGCCGCCCGGGGCCATGGCCCCCCCGGCCCCCCCCTCGCTACGCCACTGGACATAAATAGAATCGGTGGTTACAAGGGGCCACACACTTTCGATCGCATGGGATTTTGTTACGATTTGTTACGTATCCGATCAAATAAATCGTTAACGATGTTGACATACACTGTCAATCGGTCGTTTCGATTAATCTGTTGCGACGGATCGTACCGTGAATGGGGGACTTAATGTTGTGGATACATATCTTTGGCACTTGATCCGTATCTATATTTAATACCCTTGACTGTACAGCGCTCGTCAAAACACAACTTTACTCTGTTGGATATACGGTTGCTTCGAAGGCATATGCATCATCGATGAACTTACAGGACTTAAAGGACGTAAGTGCAATAGGAAATGATTGGTTGTTACGTCGTTTTTGAAGAGTAGTGGGATAGTTAGGGGTAACGTTGCTTGGATTATGAAGAGACCGTGAAACGAACGATCTTGAGTATTGGATGTTGTGTTTAATTTGCTGGAAAAAATATATGCAGGGTTTGAGTCACAGCGTATTCATGTACAACTTATATTTTCAACATTTTGTCCTATCCTCGTAGCGTCCACCATAAAAAAATTTACAAGGGAATTTTGATTCTTGTTGTACTTGAGATTGAATTCAATTTCATTTGTTCGAAAAATTTTAGAAACAAAAGAAATTATATTTTATTTGTTTACATGAAAGTTAAAATTCCGTTGAAACGAAATGTACTTGAGAAAGTACATTGGGTGCCAAGAGGCCATACTAATATTAAAATGACTGCCTTCTGACTTAGAAATAGTATGTATTGATTTTAGAACACTAAATAAACATATTTACTATTTTAGGGAGGTTTAGGGTTCTAACAACACTCGAAATGGAAGACCATGTCTCCTTATCACTTATTCATATTCGACAATGGTCAGTGCATTTTCAAGTGCTACGGGACGGAACGTAAACTTGAAAACTTTTGGTATGTTAGCTGCGCAGATTGCTCTAGGACTAGGGCTCAGCCCTCAGGGGGGTTACCATCAAGTGCTAAAGCCGTTCAGTTTAGGTTGAGAGAACGGGACGAAGCTATAGCAGTTCCATAGCTCCGTCCCTCTCTCTCAACCTAAACTGAACGGCTTTAGCACTTCATGGTAGCCCCCCAGCTCACACACCATCCCATGCCTGCTAAAGGGCGACATCTAAAAAAAACATTTTTTCGAGAAATCACACTAAAAATAGCTCGAATTGGATTAAGCATCTTGGTTTGTTCCTCAAAATATTGGCTACCTACTGCTTCAATCTAGTATTACATGGTGACATTTGAGATTGCTGAAAGGATGGACAGCCCTATCCTCACTCACTGGATGTCTTTGCATGTTCAGTCGAATTGTAATTATATTTTCTACTAACTTGTATTTAGGGCCGGTTGCATCAAATCGTCTGTCACCGTTAAAGCGTTCGTTAAATTTGATTGTATGGGAAGTTCCATAGACGTCTGCTGCGTGACGATGATGTGTCTGTCAAATGTGGTTGACGCAAGTGGCCCTTAGTTTAGTTTTTTAGTTATTAATAACATAATATGGATATGTATTTTTGTCCGAAATAAATGCTTTCATTTCATTATATTTCAGTATAGAAAACGTTTGCGAATTAAGACCATAATTTGAACGAATCTGCAAAAATCTCAAAAATTAATAATTTTCAGATGTAACCGTTTGATGAGGCAGGCAGGGGACGACACCCACACTACTAAGTCATATGTAGAGAAAAGTTGAAGAACAGAAAACCCGCTTAGCAGGTCACTGTATAAATATATTAAAATTGAAACTAACCGCCGACCATACCTTCATCGTACGGTCCCTTCATTAAATATGAACCCTGCATAATCTCGTGAATCATGGAGGCTTCTAAATTAGTTCGTTATAAATAGAGGCTTGGGGGCTGATTCTGTTTATGGCGTTGATGTGACTCTCATCCTATTCTGATACGACTTTATGAAATGTAACTTTAAATGCCACTTCCAACTGACATCGATTAGACGTTTAACGCTCAGTGTTGACAACTCGAATTTGGAGAAAATGTTATAAAAAAAAGTATATGCTACTTTAGTTTAGGTACATTACATCTATATTATAGGTACCTAAAATTAAAACGAAATTCATAATCTAATTTCATGACTAGTCATAATTGAAACTAAAATAATTATGTACAGTGGGCCAAGAAAGTGGTCTGCCAGTTTTGACAAAAGTTTTTGTGAGCTCTAACGATCGCTAAGGTTGTCTTGACACATGGCATGACGTAAGTATCATATATAGACAGAGCAATTGTCACTGACATAATATTATTGCAATGGGAAATCGACCTTGTTGTCTCATGACGTTCAAACGAACCTCAACCGTAGGGTGGTAAACCACATATTTGGTCGATTGTACCGTAAGATACAAACCCCTCACCTTCGCCCTACGACTAGCCGTCCTACGCCCTTCATTAACTATGAACCCTGTACGATCTCTTGAATCATGGACGCTTCTAAATTAGTTCGTTATATAGGTATGTGGGCTGATTCTGAGCTGATTTCGATGTCTTTGGATATGACACGACATATGGCTTTATATCATTGTATGTTAATGGTGAAATACAATCAGAGTTTGTCTCGTAAAGATTCGAATTCACACTTAACCCGCAGTATTGCAGCGCAATTTTCTGGCGACAACATTTCTGATTTTGTGAAAGTGTGTGAAGCGAAAGTGTTTTGTCAGGATCGTAGTAAATGGAAATCCGTGATCTCTGCCTACCCCTCTGGGAAACAGGCGTAATTGTATGTATGTATGTAACATTTCTGATATTAAAAATCATGCACAAAACTAATGTTTCTATTTAGTTCAATGGTTGACTGGTAGAGAATGCCTCAAGACGTCCGCCTTTTGTACTTTTTTTGTAAATTTGTGTAAAATAAATAAATCCGGTCATCAACATCAACCATCTTAAATCGCGCTGAAAACCATTTAAAACGTCTGACTTTTGACAAACAGAAATGTCTACGTCTGCTATCGATGCTACTAGGGTTCAAGTCTCACCCAAGGCAGTAAATTTTCACTTTTAAACATGATATTTTTGATAACATAGGAAGTCGGAAATTCTAAATCAGTCATTATGGCATAGACTAAATTTGCCACGTCAATGTCGTATCAAAACAAAATGAAAAATATATTAAAATGTTAAAATTAGAATTGGAATCCTTTGCGATAGCGCGAATCCTTTTGTGTTTGTATCTCAAAGTGTTCTTTACAAAGTATACGCAGCTAGGGAAGTAAATTAGCTCAGAATTTTGGTGTAACATTTCCTCGGAGTAGCTTATTGTGACTGCCGTGTTACTAAATTAGTAAAGTTTTTGATGGAACGTGTAATATAGGAAAGTTTAGTTGTAGGTACATTTGTACTGATCACAGTCGGTTCCACGTGGCGAATAATTCGAAAATAATCACTGTAACCCGGCAATCTTCAAATCAAGGGTGAACAGGCATCTTCTGGGCGAACTCACTCCATCGTAAGCCACGTCTTTGCGAGTAAGCCCATTTATATATATATACAAAAAAAACTAAAAAAAAAGTAACAGAAGCGTGAAAATATTTTTAAAATACAGTGAGTATGGAATTAATCGATGATCCCCACAATAGGCTAAGTTTGTATCGTGGAAGTCGGTTACATGCGTGATTTGACTAGATAACAGCAAGTTCTAATAATCTTCGCTGAAACATAGATACCATACACTAAAGAAAAAACGATCAAGCCCACTGGTGGCGAAGCCGGGAATCGAACCCGGGTCTCCAGCTAACGCGGTTGACGTGTTCGACCCCTACACCACCCCGACCGATTTTTCTTTAGTGTATGGTATCTAGAAGAGGCGCGCGCGCTGAACGGCCGAAGTCTGCATAACACACCGCAGATAACACGGTGATCAGTTGAAGCCCGCAGCCAATCAGCGCCGACTTGTGCACAGCGATAAGCAGACAGATCCAAGCACTCTCTATTTTCGTGGCGCTGTCATATGCGCCGTTAGCTCTACACAGAGGAGGCCCGTCTGCTAAACCGGAGGAGCGAGTTCAAATCTCAGTGAAGGCGAAAAGAAAAAAAAATTTTTTTTTTTTTCTCTCTGTTTATTGGTTTTTAATTATTTTTATTTTTATTGAGCATTAATTGTGAATATAAAGTGACAAATATGTCGTCAAAGAAAGAATCTATCACCTGTTACAAATGCAAGAATATTATAAAGACAAGGAGGTTTCTCAAATGTTGTTTATGTCAAAACGCTTATGACGTCGTATGTACAAACATTCCCGACAGATACTTTAGAAATACCATGACGAAGGAGGAAAAAGAAGCATGGAAGTGTCAGGGGTGTCAAAACACCATAGATATTCCAGTTTCCAAGGACCCAATACCTAATGACATTAATGATAATTCTGGTTCGGCGTCAAACAGCGACCCAGGTGAAGAAAAGTACAAATATTCAGTGTCGACGAAGAATTCTTTTGACTCATTACCCGACGAAGAAGACCTTAATGTTTCATCCTCTTCATTATCATCAAATAATTCAACCAAATTGAATAGGAGCTGTCCTGAAATAGGGGAAAACCTGAATGATAAATTAAATTGCATGAGTAACAAAATCAATGACCTCGAAGAAAAATTGAGAATTGCTGACCAAGAAATCGAAAACTTACTGGCCGAAAATAAGTTGCTTAAAACACAAGTAGGTGATTACAATATCAAGGTTACTAAACTGGAACACATCTGTCGATCACATACCAAGAAGCCTACTCCGAAGAAACCGAAAACCTTGAATAAATCTTCTCTAGTTTGTACGCCTAAACCGCCTCATGGAACTAAGCAAAATTACGATGACGAACTGGATACACGTACTGTTACCGATCTAGTCCTGGATCTTGCAAATACACCTAAGTCACCACAAGGAAATGATCATCGCAAATCCATGTCTCCTAAGCAAAACTCCGTAGATAGCGCAACGAACGAATCGACGTCTACACCTAATGCTGCCCGAAGAAGCGAAGTAGAGCAAATGTTTGTTAAAAATAACATTTCAATTTTGAGCACAAATAAACACAATAAAATGTTACAAATTGCGAACTGCATGTTAGGTGATAGCTTTAACGTTTGTCACTATCTTTATCCTGAAGTCGGTGTGCGCACGTTACTTTGCGATATCGCCGGTAAACTAAAAGATTACAATGAAAAGGATTATTGTATTATTTTCATAGGTGAGGATGACTTTAGAAAGTCCCAAAATTATGATAATTTAGTCTTGTACATAAGGAGCACTTTGTCCAAACTTATCCACACCAATATCATTATATGTTACCCGAATTTTAATATTAGCCCATTATCAAATATGTGTAATCGAAGAATTGAAATATTCAACCATTTATTGTACATTGACAATGTTAAATATAATTACGTGTACCTACTCGACAGCAATCGTAACTTAGTATATGACTATGACATGTTTTATCGTAAATCTGGACAACTAAATAAAACAGGCTTAAAAACACTATTCACTGACATTTGCCAGCTGGTATCTATCATTCAAATGGAAAACGAAATCATGAATACATCAACTGTTGACGCTAGTCGTGACGCTCTAGGTAATATAAGTAATAGATCAACATTTTTTCGTGAATAACTTCCAGGTAGCAAATAAAAGTCCCGCTAAGGATAAAACGTGTCCCAGTAATAGTTTCAAAATATTTCATCAGAATATAAATGGATTGTTGAACAAAATTGACTCATTACAAATTGCGTTAGAAGAGTTTCAAAGTAGGAATCAGGAGGTTGATGTAATCTGTCTAAGCGAAACTTTTGTAAAGCGTACCTGTGAATGCAATATTATAATAAATAATTACAAATTGGCAGCATCCTATTGTAGAGAAGGCAGTAGAGGTGGTACTGCTATCTTAGTTAAGAAATCGGTAGAGGCTAAATCTATTAAATTAGATCCTAACCTGGCTACTAACTTTTACTTTGAGTGCTGTGCCACTGAGATAATAGGATTAAATCTCATAATTGTGGTAATATATAGAATACCTGAACAAACTCGATCTCATGTAGGCATATTTATACATAAATTGAATAATTTATTGCAATATTTATCGGTAAAATATAGGAAAAAGAAAGTAGTAATTTGCGGTGATTGGAATATTAACATTTTAATAGATAATCAGTTTAGCCAAGATCTGAAGAGTACGCTTATTAACTTTAATTTTGTGATGCATATTAATACACCAACACGACAGAATACTTGCCTGGACCAGATTGCGAGCAATATCAATAGGAAAAATGTGGTAGCTGAGACTCATAATCTTTGTCTATCGGACCATGACAAAGCACAGACGCTAACTATTCACATGCGAAGGCCTGATAAATGTATTCGATGGTTTGAGTTCGTAAGGGACTATAGTTCTGAAAATATTTCTAAATTCTCTGAATGTATCTCTGCATTATCATTTTCTGACATTCTGAGTACTAATGATTTTAATGGAGCCTTTTTGAAGTTTTATGACCTTTTGCGTCTTTTTTATGACTTATGTTTTCCTTGGATTAAAATAAAAACTAGCAGTCGCCAAAATAAAACAAAATGGATAACAAAAGGAATAAAAAAATCATGTTACACGAAACGTAAACTGTATATGAAATGTAGAACATCTTGTAATAAAAATGAAAATAAACGAAAATTTAAACACTACGATAAAATTCTTAGGAAGTGTATTAGTACATCACAGAAAATAGTAAACAAACAGTTAATTTTAAACCACAGGAATAAATGTAAGGCGACATGGCAAGTAATATCATCGATGACATCTAATAATTATCATATCAATAATCTTGACTCTATACAAATTGATAATATGACATATACTGATCCCCAAGACATTTGTAATCTATTTAATAATTATTTTATCGAGTTAACAAATTCTGATATAAAACAAATATCTCCTCCTCAGCTAACATACAATCTGGGAAATCAAGTAAACTCAATGTTTTTGGAACCAGTTGATGAACCAGAAGTTTACAAATTAATTATGTCACTTAATAATAGTAGAGCTTGTGGCTATGATGACATTATTACAAATATTTTAAAACTAAATGCAATAAGCCTTACCTATCCTTTAACGCATGTTATAAATTTGTCTTTTAATCAAGGTATCTTCCCAGAACAATTAAAGTTATCGATTATTAAACCATTATTTAAAAAGGGCAATCGTAAAGATCCCAACAACTATAGACCGATAACTTTAGTTCCAGTATTATCAAAATTATTTGAAAAAGCCATGTGTAGAAGGTTAACAAGCTATTTCGAAAAGAAAAATATATTGAAACCAAATCAGTTTGGTTTTAGGAAAGGTCAATCAACAGAATTGGCTTGCTTTCACTTCATCAAGCATATATCAGAAGCGATAAACGATAAATTACCAATAACATCGGTTTTTCTTGACTTAAGTAAAGCCTTTGATACGGTTAATCACACTATTCTATTGAGAAAACTTGAAACATATGGAGTTAGAGGTTTTGTGCTTACTTGGCTAAAAAGCTACTTAGCAGACAGAAAACAGTGTACAGAAATTCAAAGATTCGTCAGTCAGGGGAAAAGTATTGAGAAACAAAGGTTCCGGTCTGAATTTCGTGTAAATAGATGGGGAGTTCCTCAGGGCAGTAATTTGGGCCCGTTGTTGTTTCTGATCTATGTTAATGATCTTCCCCAAGCTACAACTCAAAAGTGCATTTTATTTGCGGACGATACTACACTAATGATTAAGGGGAGAACGCTTTAACATATGAAGCTGAAATAAATAAAGCCTTGGCTGATATCAGTACATGGACCAGCAATAATAATTTAAATATCAACCTGACAAAAACTGTATATACACAATTTCATTCTTATCAAACTGATCCTGGCCAACTTGACATCAAATATAATGACATCGTAATAGAAAAATTGGATAATGTGAAATTTTTAGGATTAAATATTGACAAAAACTTAAACTGGAAACGACACGTCGAAGTAGTTTGTTCCAAACTTGACGGATTCGTATTTGCTCTAAGGAAAATTAGGAATACGGTATCTATAGAGGCTGCAACAACTGCCTACCATGGATATGTAGCGTCTGTACTTAATTATGGCCTATTACTGTGGGGTAATTCAGTCGACATTGAGAAAGCGTTCGTTCGGCAGAAAAAATGCATTCGTGCGATAGCCAATGCCTGGATCATGGACACCTGTAAGCCACTGTTTGAAAAATTTAATATTTTGCCTTTACCTTGTATGTATATTAGAAAAGCGTGTCTATTTGTAAAAAAACATCCAGAACTTTTTAGAAAGAGGTGTGATGTATTGCCAGGAAATCAGAGAGCGCAATATAAAGACTTATTATATCAGCCTCCCTCACATTCCACTATATACCACAGGAATGCATATAACATGTGTATAGTTTTATTTAACAGCCTTCCTGATGAACTCAAAAAAATTGATTGTAAACAATTTAATAATAAAATTACCAAATGGCTGTCCGAAAATTGCTTTTATAGTGTAAGGGAATTTTTGGAACATAAATTATTAAACAAGTAGTATATTTCACATTGTGTACGTTTCTTGACATTTAACTTTTATAATTCTTAATTATTAATTCATGACTTCCATTTTGTATATTTTTTAATTTTAACGACTAGTATTAATAACGTTTTGACAGTTGCATTTTTTTTTTATAAGTGGAATCCTTTTTATTATGTAAAAAACCCACCAACCATATTATCTTGTTTTAATTTATAAGTTTGGTATTATTGTTGTAAAGTTTTCATATTGTAATATTGTCAATTATTTGCATGTCGTGTTTTCGACTGAATACTGATACTTTAAAAACCTGTTATCATCCTGTACCATACGTATTCTGGCAAATAAAGAAATTCTATTCTATTCTATTCTATTCTATTCTATTTCAGATTATAATTTATATATAGTAGTGTCACTACTTAAAATAAAACCGGTCAAGTGCGAGTCGGACTCGCTCACCGAGGGTTCCGTACAAACTTTCAATAGTTGAATCATCAAAATGTTATTCATAGAACTCTACAGATTTTACTAAATCCCTCAAGACTCAATTTTCCACATAACTAGTAATATTTTAATATACAATTTTATTGTTAGACAACGTCCAAATAAAATCAAGACTATTAGGCTTAAATAGTTTACGACTTACGACATGTCGCAACGACGCTCCTAAACCGACCTCACTATATCAGGAAAAACGCGATGTAGGAAATGAGCGTTCAACGTACAGCGACATCTATCGGCAAATTGAGTAAACTAACGCGCGCGAGCTAGTATGGAAGATGATTTTTATGGAATAATTGTTTATTGCGTGAACCGATTTTAACCATTTTGCCTCTATTTGAAAGCAGGTAATTTCATTGTTATTTTTTTAAAAAATACAGGTACAATAAACACCCGCAAGGGTGTTGAAATTGAAAATGTAAATCTGAAAGGTTTTTTTTATAAATAAATAAAAAAGTTTTCAAGATACGTGTACGATTTTATTTTTCCTGTAATATGCATTATAATACCCATGTTTGGTGAAAATTTCATACATTTATGTTGGTAAACTTCGGAGATAAGGGGCGGGGAACGGTATTTTTTTTACATTTTCCTTCAAAAAACATTTTTTTTCGGCAACCAAAAAATTATAAAAAATAGTTTTGATATGTACAATTTGAGCTCTTTCTAACGATACCCCACTTGACCTAGTTACTTGAAATTTTCAGTTTGCCCCCCTTTCATTTTGGCCATTTTCTATCATTTATATTAATTAATTAAAAAAAAAATACGTTCAACTTGTAGAGGTTCACAATGTTTATAACTATTCCAAATTTCATATCGATAGCATAAGTAGTTCTCGAGATATTTAACAATGTGACAGACGGACAGACAGACGGACAGAGTCGCACCATAAGGGTTCCTGTTGTACCTTTTTGGTACGGAACCCTAAAAACAAATCAAAAAATATTTTATAAAATAATTTTTGATTTGTTCCCTACATTGAATCTTCGCTGACTTAATACAAATAGTATCTATCAGTTGCTCAAGTTTGTTTTCATTGAATAAAGTTGCCTTTGTAAATATATCATGGATAAAGACAGCAGTCGTGTACGTACTTAGCGAATACAAAAAATATCTTTAGTCTAAATTTCGCGCTTCTCAAAAACTGATATCGTTGTCATAACAGGGCACGAAGCCAAACACACAAACGCTCACGATAATATCGTTTTCGTAGTTACCTATCTCTATCGCTCTTCTGTATTGGCGCGACAGAGGCAGACTACGTTTCGATCGGTGTTTCTCGGTGTCTGGCGTCAACGTCTGGCCGACAGTGCTTTGTCACTCAACTGCAAAACACGTTCAAACAAGTTTACTAATCCAACACACGATAACCGTCGGCCCAAATTCGGGCATATTTATTCAGTAGCATATGCCAGCATATGCTATCAACACTACCGCATAATGCTCGGCATTAACCCTGCTAACGCCGGTGGCAGTAACGAGCGGGCGCCGTGCCAAGTCGGGATTATACTTGCAACTTCCAAAATTCAATATTACTATACTATGGGCAAATGCATTATCAATCATGTAATATTACAAATTCGACGAATTACCGGTCTGGCGCAGTCGGTAGTGACCCTGCCTGCTAAGCCGCGGTCCTGGGTTCGAATCCCGGTAAGGGCATTTATTTGTGTGATGAGCACAGATATTTGTTCCTGAGTCAAAGATGTTTTCTATGTATATAAGTGTGTATTTATCTATTGAAGTATGTATATCGTCGCCTAACACCCATAGAACAAGCTTTGCTTAGTTTGGGGCTAAGTTGATCTGTGTAAGGTGTCCCCAAAATACAAATCATTTATTCGGCAAATAGGCCACATGGTCACTTTAAGATACTCTATGACAGTTATTTAATTTCGCTTTTTTGATACACTTCATTATAGTTTGATTGACTTTATCTCATCGATCGGCGTAACATTTTTTCCCATGTCTCTTCATAATTATTTTCAGAATATATAGTTACATTTTACTATAATAAATTAATGTGTTTTTCACCACACCAACTGGTAAAGGCTTTCTTTGCTATTCGAAAACAGATAGCAAAATTGCATTTTATCCACAAGGGGGCAAAGTAATTTCATACAAATTTTGACTCGATGTCTTAATCTGGCTGCTAGATTTTACCTATAAATGATGATTTTGAATCATAAATATTGAATAAATTGGTGGATTTCATTTATTTTGATGTTTTATAGTCAGTATTTTGTTCGTGTTGGTGTGGTGAAAAATTTTGTGTTTCACTCGGTGGCAAAGTTTGTTTAACCTTCGTGCTTTGAAACCCTCGCAACGCTCACCACTCCACTTTTTGAACCACTCGCTACGCTCGCGGTTCAATATTAGAATCTTTCGCTTGCTCGGTCACAGGTCACGGTCACAGATGGCGCTCGCGTCACAGATGGCGCTCGCGTCATGTACACAACGGCTCTATGATTATTTCACATTTAAAAATAGTTGTAATTATAATTTTAAGTGCTGCGTATGTTAAAAACACAGGAATTAGTGTAATCTGACAGTGACAGTATTATCTCAGTGTGAAGTGAACTATTTATACCACAAAGACCTTGTATTGTGGTGGAGTGAAATACTTTGAATAATGCATACAATAAACTGATTAAATGTGAAGTGCAAGTCCATTGCTGGTCAATAGTCAATGACAATAATTTTGGAAACAATCTTAAAGCACATACAGTTTTTATAGTGATAAAAATATAGTGATTTAGTATCAATCAGATTAAAAAAAAAAACAAGGTAGGATTTAAACAAACCAGAATTCAAACTCTCACTAACCTACCTCCAAGTAAACATTGGACTTTAAAAACTTTGAGTGTCACATACGTATTTTTCGCCGCCTTGTCGTAAGAGCGAATAGCCCAGCGGCATCGTGTATTGATAACACGTTGATACTGCTGCGAGGGTCGTGGGTTCAAATCCTGTGGACGGTCGCGAACTTTTTGCTTTTTTGTTTTTATTGTGCTATCGACTTTTTGTGTTTTTTTTTTTTTTTTTTTTTTTTTTTTTGTTTTTTTTTTTTTTTTTTTTTTTTTTTTTTTTTTTTTACAAAACACTAAAAATGTTTGTATACTGCGAATTGTGTAAAAATCAGCTAGAAAACATAGATTACATCACATGTCATAATTGTGACAAGCACTATGACCTCAATTGTGTTTACATGACAGCAGAGCGATATGAAATCATCAAATCTGGCAATACGAGATGGACTTGTACACCTTGTCAAGTAAAAAATGGAGATGGAAATCTTGAATCTCCTGATAATGTGACTAGAAGACGTAAGCCAAAACTTTCAAAATGTTGTGAAGACTTATCTTTGAGTTTTTCAGGCGATACAATTAACAACATCAACATCATAAACTCGACTGTGATGGAGCAGAGTCTCCCAAATTTAGAATCACAAACCAACAACTACATGATCGAGGATCTTCAACAACAAGTAGAGAAATTAAAGATAGAAAAATTAAGTGCCGACGAAGAAATCTCTAAATTAGTTAACGAGAATAGTAACCTGGAGAAAGAAATTATAAACTTGCGTCAGAAAAATGATATGTATAAAAGACGTTGTGATGGACGTGCTAGCATCTCACCAATGAATAGTCCCCAAAGAAAACGTTATTCTAACCGAGAATGTAGCTCTCCTACGACTCCTCATAAATTCCCGGATCTTATGTCACTCAATAATATTATAAGCGACTTAAGACATCAATTAAAAAATGCTACTGAGCAAATAAACTCACTTAATATAGAAATAGAAAATTTACGGTCAAGAATTTTTTGTAAGGAGCAAGATGTAACACATGTATCCACAAAAAAAACAGAGACACGTAGAAAGATGAGCATACTCAGTGAAAACGGAAGAAACAAGGTAACTCGAATTGCATACGAAGCCTTTTGTAACGAGTTTGAAGTTTTCCACTGCTTGACTAGATTTTCTGGAATTAAACTTATGATGAAAAACTTGAAGGAAAAAGTTCAGACCCACACAAAAAATGACTTTTGTGTAATACTGATTGGAGAACAAGATTTCTTGACATCTAATAATTACAAAGAATTAGTAACATGTATAAGAGATACCTTAATCAGCATAGAAAATACAAATTTTATCATTTGTCTACCAACTTTTAAATGTCACCCTTCCGCCTCCATATACAATGGGAGAATTGAATCTTTTAACAATACTCTGTATGAAGATAATGAAATTTACAAATACGCGTTCATATTGGATTCAAATTGCAAATTAAGTTACGAAAGCGACATGTTCTCTAGCAGATACGGTACTCTTAATAATAACGGAATGAAGAATATTATCAGCACCCTAAAAGAATTCATTATGCAATTAGAGTCTGCACAACTAGATACTGCTATGAGTGGCGAAGATACACCTGATATAGACGATGATATAACCGGTAGGCAGGAAACAATACAGGGAGCAGCAAACAGGAACAAATCTGCCCTTGCTGCAAATCAGCATGAAGACACTGCTCATGTATGCAAATCTGATTCAGGAGCTAAAATAATTCAAGGAAGAATTACGGACTATTTTCCGGCCCTGAAGGATTTAAGTATTATTGGTGCTTCTCGTGATAACGGTGTTTTAGATTCATCATTGCAAACATTTTTTCGTGCCTAAAACCAATGTTAGTAAGGTTTCTGAGACGGGAATAGACTGTAACAATAGTAATACAGATTCATCTTGTGTAAAATTAGGCATATTTTATCAAAATGTATGTGGGATTTCAAATAAAAAAGATGAACTTGAGTTATATGTACATGATCTCAATGAAATGACACATTATGTTTGTATAACGGAACATTTTTTAAATGATACTTCAGCGCCACTTTTTAATCTAACTGAGTACAAGATGGCGTCTTATAATGTAAGGTCAAAAAAAAAAAAGGGGGTTCATTAATTCTTGGTCATGTAAGTGCAAAGTTTGAGGAACTTACTATCTGCAAAAACATGTACAGGGCTGAGTATTTCGAGGTTTGCGGAGTAAGGGATTGTAACACTAATGTATATTTAATTTGTTGTTATCGCAACCCAACCAGTGCCAACTTCGAATTATTCATGAACCAACTTGAGTGTCTTTTGGAACACTTTTTTAGCAAAAAATGTATCATTTGTGGCGACTTCAACGTTAATCTATTGGAGAGTAATAATAAAACTGCCGATTTTATAGCATTACTTACGTCATACAACTTTAGACCCTTAGTTTTAAAAACCACTTTTATACGTAATGAATCCCAGTCGTGTTTAGATAACATCTTAACGAACTTGCCAGAAAATTGTGTGACGCCACCGTTGGTTGACCACAATGGTATGGCGGACGGTCACGCTGGTTTACTGTGTAGTTTTGTTGTTGACGAAATTAAGAAGTCAAAAAACTGCCAAACATATATATATAAAGAAATGAGGAAGATAACCAGCAAAGGAAAGACAAATTTTCGGCAAAAAATTCTTGCAGAACAGTGGATAGACATAGGACTAAACACATTTATCCAGAAATTTAATAAGCTCTTTATCGAAAGTTTTCCGAAGAAAAAAACAAAGTTACTCTTAAGAAATAATTCTACAGTGACCTGGATAACCAAGGGAATTCGAGAGTCTAGTAAAATGAAACGATTCCTTAATGCACATAAAAATTCCATCTCTGAGTCGATGGCTGACTACAGAAAAAAGTATATAAATATTTATAAACGTGTCATTAGAACCGCAAAAAGATTGGCACTTCAGAAAAAGATCCATAATGCCAAAAATTCGTCGAAAGAGATATGGAAAGTTGTACAAAAGCATCGCAACAAATCTACACAATCTAATACAGAAATTAATATGTTCAAAATAGAACAAGATAATGGTGCTGTAAAAATTGCCAATAATCCCAATGACATTTGTAACATACTTAAGGAGCAATTTACTGATAGTTGCAGATTATCAAACCAGCCATTACAAGCGGTTCAGCTGCTCCAGTCGCATGTATCAAGAATACAAGACGATATTGTCTTTGAGAAAGTGAACCCCGTTGAAGTAAGTTGTATTGTTAAAAACCTAAAGTCAAAGAATTCCAGCGGTTACGACGAAATTCCTATCTCCATCATAAAGGAAAATATTGACATCTTAGCTGAACCACTAACTTACTTCTTCAACGAATGTTTTGATCAAAGCACTTTTCCAGATCAACTAAAAATTGCAAGAGTGGTGCCAATACATAAAAAGGGCTCAAAAACAGACCCTAAAAACTATAGACCTATATCTCTCTTGCCCACACTCTCGAAACTGCTAGAGAGACTCATGAAAGACAGGCTAATAAAGCACCTTTTCCTGCATGGAATTATAAATGAAAGACAGTTTGGCTACCAGAAAAGCAAGGGCACAAATGATGCCATCACAACATTGATTGGAGATGTAGTGCGGCAACTAAATCAGAATAGAAAAGTTGCGGGTCTATTTTTAGACTTAAGTTCAGCTTTTGATACAGTTGATCATAACATATTACTCGCTAAGCTGGAACATTATGGGATTAGAAACAATACGTTATCGTTTTTTAAATCTTATTTATACAACAGAAAACAGTTCATCCAAATTACGAAGACTTTAAATAACGAGGAGAGGGTATACAGTTCGAATATGGCTATATTAACGAAAGGAGTTCCACAGGGATCCATATTAGGCCCTATATTTTTTATTATATTTGTAAATGATTTAGCGACTTTTGTAATGAATACACTTCCATGCACTCAGCTTGTAGCTTTTGCTGATGATACGAACGCCGTTATTTCTGCAGAAAGTACTTTATTACTTAATAACAGACTCAATGACGCCTTAGAGCACTTTAATGCCTGGTTCAAAGTGAACAACTTGTTATTGAATTGTAAAAAAACGAATGTTTTGCTTTTCAGGTCCACTGCTAAAAATAGAGAAATGTTACAAATCTGTTCAAATGGAACTGTAATACACCAAGCAGAATCAGTAAAATTTCTTGGCGTGAATATAGATGAGAACTTAAACTGGAGAAATGAACTGCTTGCAATTTCAAACTCTGTCAGTTCTGCATGCTATGCCCTAAGGAGTCTCAGAGACGAGGCTAAACTATCCCAGCTAAAAACCGTATATCACGCATTGGTCGAATCCAAGTTACGGTATAGCATTAAGTTTTGGGGTTATAGCTATAAGTACAATGTACAAACAGCTTTCGTGGCTCAAAAAAGAGCGATAAGAACAATAGCCAGAATTTCACAGACAGATTCCTGTAGGGATTATTTCATGCAGTATCAAATTCTCACTGTTCCTAGTTTGTATCTCATGGTGGTATTAACAGATCTCGTTAAATCTATTGTTAACACAGAAACACCAGAAGACAGAGAACTCCGTCTAGCTACAAGGAGAAAAGACTTGCCACAAACAATTATACCTAAACTCATGGTAGTTAAGCACTCAGCCGACTATCAGGGCATTGTTCTCTTTAATAGATTACCCGTTGAATTAAAGATTATAGCCAATGTCAATAAATTCAAAACTGCGCTTAGGGATTTTTTGCTAAATAAGTGCTTCTACTCAGTGGAAGAATTTTGCCAACCCACTAGCAATTAATTAGAACCCATTTTATGTAACTAAGTAAGACTTTTGACATGTTAGAATATTTTATTATAATTAATTTATTATTGTTCTAAATATAACTTTGACATCCAATTGCTATTATTATTTTAAATGGGTTTTTTATTTTTATTTTATTTTATAGAGTCGTTTGTTATTGACAACTGTTGTTTTTTAGTTTGGTAAAATATGTTTGTATTATTTGTGTCAATTATTGCTAATTAGGACGTTTTATTGTATGTATATAAGTGTAATAATTTCAAATGCGATTTATATTGCTTGTGAATTAAATAAATGAAATGAAATGAAAATCAATATTGGCACGTGCGGTTAAACAATTACTTTGCCCCCTTGTAAAACAAATAACTATTAAATTAAATTAATTTTACAGCGATTACTATTCACTGTATTGTAGCTTTTGTCTTTAAGCTCTGTTTCCCACTTTTCAAAAGCTGTTATAGTTTCACAAATCTGTGTCGGTCAGCTGCAAGACACGCTCAAACAAGTTCACAAATCCAACACCAAATTCGGGCATATTTATTCAGTAGCATAATTATGCCAGCATATGCTATCAACACTGCCGCATAACGCTCGGCATTAACCCTGCTAACGCCGGTGGCAGTAACGAGCGGGCGCCGTGCCAAGGAGCTTATACTCGCAACTTCGGGATCAAAATTCAATACATAAACTGGTAATGCGGGGCACATTTAATGCTCAATTAATTAGTGATATGCTATATTATATAAAACTTGTGGTCGAGTAATATGAACTTGCCACCTTGAATCTGGAGGTAGCGGAGATGTTCTGTTATTGTTATTACTTTCTTAAGTCATTGTCCATAAAATATATGACTGAAGGTTGTCCTCTGATAGTCATGTCATGTCATGTCGTGGTACTTTTATTTAAAGCTGTAGACGCCGGTACTTCTTGCTGAGGTCTTTAGCTGGGAGTGGAATGATGCTACTTTAAACTTTTAAAAAATTGGTTTAATAACCAGTAAAAATAAAAATTGTAAAAAAAAGTGTCGATATCGTTTGGTGGCTTGAGGACGAGTGTTCGGTCGGTAAAGCAGCTCGCTCGCGCTCGCGCCGGTCGAGCAGGTTTCTTGCTGTACGCATGTGTGAGTGTGGGTGCGTTCACAAGAACATATGCTAGGCGTTAACATGTTGCGGCCTCAGGAACGGAGTTCGTATCTATGACTGGTAGAGGGCACAGTCGGTTGAACGCTCGTCGGAGGGTACCCGAAGTGGTCTTGATGTCGGCTACGCGGGTCACGCCGTCGGAGCCAGGGTAGAGGCGGGTCACGCGCCCCAGCAGCCATTGGTTAGGAGGCAGCCGGTCATCTTTCACCAGCACCATCTCTCCTAAATGGAGTTGCTGTCCTTGTTTGCGCCATTTCTGTCGTTTCTGGAGCTCTGTAATATATTCTGTATAATATCGGGACCAGAAATGGGCTTTCAATTGTTGAATTCTCATGTATCGTGAGAGAGTGGGTATCGCCGCAGGGTTAGAGCTCTGAGGAGAAGGCAAAGTCGTTAGCGTTCGTCCGATTAAGAAATGAGCGGGGGTAAGTGCTGTAAGGTCTGAAGGGTCAGACGACAATGGAGTGAGAGGCCTAGAGTTCAACGTAGCCTCGATGGAAATGAGAACTGTGTTTAAATCTTGGTATGTTAAGTGGGCTGAGCCTAGGACCCTTTTTAAGTGGTATTTTACAGATTTTACGGAACCCTCAACTAATCCGTTAAAGTGCGGACTATAAGCCGGTGAAAATTTAAAATTGATAGACAACTCAGATGCTTTTGAGCCGATATAGTCACTGTTTGATTTTAGAAATTTAGACAACTCATTACATGCGCCTGTGAAACAGGTTCCATTGTCTGAGAAAATATTCTGAGGCTTTCCTCTGCGGGCAATGAATCGGTCCAATGCTGCGAGAAATGTATTACTACTTAAATCGGTGACAAGTTCTATGTGAATTGCTTTTACAGCCAGACAAACAAATATGCAGAGGTACGACTTTATGAGTCTACTGCCTCGACCGCTTCGGTTCAGAATCATGATTGGTCCAGCGTAATCGCATGCGGTATTTGCGAATACGTAGTCAGCGTGTAAACGTGGTGAAGGAAGATTACCCATTATGGGTTGAATACTTTTGCCTGCATAACGTCGACATCTAATACAATTCTCGACTATTTTTCTAGCAAGGTTTCGACCACTGAGAGACCAGAACTTGTGACGCAAGATTGACAGTAATAGTTGGGGTGGTGCATGTAAAAACATGACATGATAGTGTCTAAATAATAATGTGGCTAAGTAGTGCCTTGCATCAAGCAATATTGGGTGTTTAGTGTCATAGTCGTAGAATGAGTTACAGAGTCTGCCACCTACTCGTAACAGGTTATCATTTGCGTCGTAAAATGGATTGAATTGTAGCAATTTATTCTTAGGAGACAATTGCTTTTTATTTTTTAACAATTCATATTCTAAGCCGAAAACTTCAAGCTGAACGAACCTGCACAACAAGTTTAAAGATAAAGTATATTCATGAATTTTTATGTAACCAGTGTACTTGTTTTGCGGGTTACGACAGCTGTGAATAAACCTAAGGACGTATGCGACTACTCGCTGAAGTTTGCCAAAATTTGAAAAACGTTTGATAACTTCAACAAAATATGAAGACTGACCGTTGTAGTTTGTGGTTAAATGACATGTAACCTTGAATTCTGGCAAGTCATTATCTTGTAAATGCGCTGGCTGCTCAGGCCATGAGTCTTTATCTTGAAGTAAGTACGGTGGACCTGACCACCATAAGCTGCAAGTTTTTAACTGACTTGCATCTGCCCCACGTGACCCTATATCGGCAGGGTTGCATTTCGTAGGCACATAGCGCCAGTCGCTTGGGTCAGTTGAGTCACATATCTCACTGACTCGATTGAACACGAATGGTTTTAATTGATGAGCTTTAGGTGAGCGAATCCAACCAAGAACAATGGTAGAGTCGCACCAATAGGTGCATTTGGTTATTTTTAATCTGAGGGCAGATTTTACTTTATTTGCTAGCCGTACAGCCAAGAGTGCACGGTCAGTTTGGTACGGTCAGAACAGGTTTCAAGGGAGATACTTTACTTTTAGCTGCAATTAAATGGACCGCTACTATATTGTTATTACTAACGCTACGCAAGTAAACACAGGCGGCATACGCTTGTGTAGACGCATCACTGTAAGTATGAAGTTCTACTGATAAGGGACAGTCGATCAAAATACAACGAGGGATACGAATGTTGTTTATAATACGCAATGATGATACAAATTTAGACCACATGATTGATACTTCTGATGGTACAGGCTCATCCCATGAAATTTTTGCGGCCCACAACTTTTGAAGAATTATTTTTGCTGACAGTACACACGGGTTAACTAGACCTAATGGGTCAAATATTTGTGACATCATTGAAAGTATTGTACGTTTAGTTACGTAATTTTGCTCGCTCAGATTAACTGAGAATAACAGATTGTCTTCTTTAGAAGACCAAAGTAAGCCTAACGTTTTCGAATATTCATTGTCACATAAATTAAGTAATTCGTCATCAGTACTTTGGCCAATGATTTCGTTAACGATGTAAGCACTGTTTGAATTAAATTTTCGTAAATGGAATTGACCAGATTCCAATTGTGTTATTACACCCTTGCAGATATTAATGAGATCCGATTCAGTGGATGCCCCTGTGATTAAGTCGTCAACGTAGAAGTCATGTTGAATGACTTCGGAGACTTTTTTGTCAGGACATTCAATACCTAATTGTGTCAAGCACCTTGTCGCGAGAAAAGGAGCTGACGCCGTTCCATAAGTAACTGTGTGTAATTTGTATTGTTGTAATTTTTCGTAAGGCTCAAAACGCCATAAAATTTGTTGAAGTGATTGTTGAGAAGGTGTAATATTGATCATTCGATACATTTTTTCAACATCTGCGGTAACAATGAACTTATGCTGCCGCATTCGAATAAGGATGCTAATAAGATCGTCTTGAATGGTAGGTCCGACCATTTGAAGTTGGTTGAACGATACGCCAGATGTCGTTGTCATAGACCCGTCAAAAACAGTTCTTAGCTTTGTAGATAAGCTAGACTCACGAAAAATTCCAAAATAGGCAAAAAATACGAATGAGTGTCATTTTTAGGGTTCTCATTTAACGACATGTGATTTAGTTCAATATATTCTTTGATAAATTTGCAATATAAGTCTTTTAACTGAGGTTCGCGTTTGAATCGCCGCTCCAAAGAGATGAACCTGGACAGAGCTCGTTCATAAGAATCGCCAAGTTTCTCAGGCGACTCCTTTAATGGAATCGTCACTTCAAAACGACCGTCAGGAAGCCGAATGGTATTATCTATAAAGCTCTGTTCACATTCCTGCTCCTCCTTGGAAATTTGTTTACGTGGTGTGACTGATTCTAATTCAAAAATTGAGACAGTTGATTATGTAATTGATTATCATAATGTTGTAAGTGTAAATTGATAGCATGGTTGCAATGGACTGTATTTGATTTTAATTGCAAGTTTGTTTGTAATGGTTCTGTTACTAAGTAACCCAGTTTGGTTTCCCATAAAATTGGCTTATTTTTACCTAACGGAATGTTATGAGTACCAAGTACTGACCAAAATATTCCTAATCCAAGTAGCATGTCTACTGGGGCAGGTACGTCAAATGTGGGATCCGCCAGTCTTACATGAGGCGGTAGATTTAATGATTCGCGATCAATTCGGGCTACTGGCAATGGCTGAGTGACACGTTTTGCCAAGAAGCACGGCACAATTGTTTGATAATCGCTGAACATTGACGACATTAGTACGTGACAACTTTGAGACAAATGTGATTGTTGATAATTTAATCCGTCGACGGTTGTCGGAGCATTAGATACATGTAACTTAAGTTTTTCACATAAACTTTCAGTAATATAATTCGCGGTTGAACCGTTATCGAGTAATGCTCGTATTGTGTGTTTATTACCACTGTGGTCTGTCACTTTAATTATGACCGTTGACAGCAGCATAGAATTATTACTAATGGCTGACATTGAAATCTCTTGAGCAGGACTAGAAAACTGCTCTTCATCTTCAGTCTGCGGCAAAGAGTGCAGAGCGACGTCACTTGATGAAGGTGAAGCTTTGGTATTGGTATGTTCATGTAATAAACTATTACGCCGTACTCCACACGAGCGACACGGGTTCAGCCTACACGTTTTTTCATCGTGACCAACACGTAAACAATTTAAACAAACTTTGAGTGACTTAGCTTTGTCAACGCGAGCTTGCAAGTTTAATGATTTGAATCTTTGACAAAGATACAGTGCGTGGTCGTTATTACAAAACGGACAAGCATACTTGCGAGACGTGGAGGGAGAAGACGTAGTAGTAGCGAACGCCTTCTGTCGATTATGTGTAGTATCGCTAGACCTACGTTTTTTATTATTTAATTCAGTCGATTCTAGAAAGTCAGCCCTATCTTTGAGGAAATCGTTAAACATTTTAAGTGTAGGAATCTCCTTTAACTTATTTCTATAGGATTCCCATTTATGATGAGTGGTTGTATCTAATTTGCATGAAACTATTTGAATGATAAGAACATCCCAATGCTCAGTGGGAAGGTCAAGTGATTTGAGTGTTCGTAAGTTTTTATTTACGGTATCGATAAGGTTTCTTATTGCCCTAGATGATTCTTTTGACAAATGTTCGATATTAAAAATTGCCTGAATATGGTTGTTCACTAGGGACCGTTTATTATTGTAACGATCGCAAAGTAATTCCCAAGCTAACGTATAGTTATCACTGGAAAAATCTAAAGATTGAATAATTACCGCGGCACTACCCTTTAGTGCGGCGCGCAAGTAGTGAAATTTGTTGATGTTAGGAATTGAGTCATTTGAATGTATGAGACTACTAAATGTATCACGGAACTCCAACCAATCATGATAATGGCCCGAGAAGCTAGGCATATCAATAGTAGGAAGTTTAAGTTTTGTCTGACCTCCAATTGCAGTGACACAAGAACCTGTCTCCGAGCTGCCGCCGCCCGCAGAGGCGCCCGCCGCCGGCGCGGCGGCTGCCAGCAGCTCGCGCGCGCGCGACGAGCCCGAACTACTTGCTCTCGAAAGCCTCGCGTTCTTTATACTGGTCATCTGGAATTTCCAATTCATTCTCTATATCACACTGAACGGAGTCAAATTCTGAATAAATTTCTTCGATTTTTGACAGACGGTCATTTAATTCCGTGATTTGTAATCTACTCAGACGTTCACAACTTTCGGCAGTTGTCAAATAGCTTTCAAAGAATGTAAGCTTAGATTTAAATGAGGCACGTCTTCTAATTAATTTAACATCAACCATTTTAAATTTAATGAGTTACTGGCAACTAGATGAATGAAATAACTGAGTACCTATAGGTATCAATATGAATTGCCTGTCAGTGGCAAAATAAATATTTAGTTTTAAGCCAAAAAAATCCAAGAAGATATACTTGCTATGAAGCAGTGCGATGAAATGAGTTGCTAGAAAAGTGAACAAATTAATTAGTTGCAAGGCAATAAAGTTCAAAAATAAAGATTTGAAACGATTACTTAAATTAGCACAAAAGCAGCAAAGTGAGGGTGCGCGTAAAAACTGCAAAAAACCAAGCGGTGCGAGCGCGTAGCAACAGCGAACGAGCGCGCGCGGTCCCGGCCAGCCAGGCGCCAGCCAAACAGCACCGATATTGCAATGCACTGAAACACGTGAAATAACACTAATTACGCACTTTGATAAACACAGTTCACACTCACAACGAAGCAACCGTAAAAAACCAGGGCACTCTGAAATGCTATTTGTTGTATTTATAATGATTATTAATGAACAAAAGGTATAATTCCAACCTTTGCTTAACAATAAGGAAAATGTAAGCAACAATGCACGAAACTTAGATAAGGTGATTACTGATTTAACAGAGTTAACCTGTTTATGCTGAGGATGCAAATGCAATAACACGTTAATCGAATAACGGATCGATAACGTATTTAAGTATGTATAAGTAAGAATGATTCGCAAAATAAAGGATTTGCGAAGAACGTACAACACGTTTCCAATTACAACACAAAATAACGGATTTGTGTGCGTTATTGAAAAATAACCGTTAACGTTATTAGGAAAAATTAACGGTAGAAACAATTTATAGGTGGGAATATTATGCAAAATGAAGGATTTGCAAATATCTTTTAACACGTTTAAAACAGCAACACAAAATGAGGGATTTGTGAGCGTTACTAAAAAATATCCGTTAACGTTACTGACCTTAACGTTACTAAAAGGTATAGGAATGAGATAAAATTACCTGCAAAATGAAGGATTTGCAAATAACGTTTAATATATATGAAACAGTAACACAAAATGAAGGATTTGTGACCGTTATTAAAAATATCCGTTAACGTTATTAACCTTAACGTTACTAAAAGGTATGTAAATATATTGAGATGACTTGCAAAATGAAGGATTTGCAAGTAGAACTTATAATATAACGTTACCACAAAATAACGGATTCGTGGGCGTTATTGGCAAAATAAGGGTTACGGGAAAAATATGTATTTGATTGGAAGACAAAGTACAAATGAACACAAATGAAGGATTGAGTTTTTAAATTAATGATTTTGGAGCGAACAAGCGGAACGAACTTACGGTTTGCCAATCTCAATTAGAACTTAACTTATAACTGATGATTCCCTGAGTCGGCGCCGTCGATCCTTTATCTTACCACTCTCACACTGTTAGGTATCTTCTTCCAACCGTATTTGTCCTCGTAATAATGTAAATGAATCTTCGTAGAAGTCGTTGTATGTAAAATCGGATGACTCGTCCTTTTTGAAGAATCCGATCTTTGAAATGATGATTGAAATCTTCCACGTAGCAACAGCCAAGTTGACGTCAGCGAAGTATTTCCTTTGTTCTATGTTCGTCGCTGGTAAAATATCCGTGCTCGTAGGATCAAAAATGTAGACGCCGGTACTTCTTGCTGAGGTCTTTAGCTGGGAGTGGAATGATGCTACTTTAAACTTTTAAAAAATTGGTTTAATAACCAGTAAAAATAAAAATTGTAAAAAAAGTGTCGATATCGTTTGGTGGCTTGAGGACGAGTGTTCGGTCGGTAAAGCAGCTCGCTCGCGCTCGCGCCGGTCGAGCAGGTTTCTTGCTGTACGCATGTGTGAGTGTGGGTGCGTTCACAAGAACATATGCTAGGCGTTAACAAAAGCAATTACCACAGAACTAATAGATTTAGAAGGATTAGATTCGATTTGGTAGGTATATATGACATCTGTGGGAATAACATTTAATGGCAGTTGTTTTTGGTCAAAGAGGATCGAGTATTATAGAGAGTTACTGTCGAAGTAAAATGTGTAATCACAGTGCATAGACTGCCATCTCTTGACACAGGCTTAAAACTTTTGAACCTCAGTTTTGACAATTTGGCCCATATTCTTAGCTTGATATGTTTTAAAATGTCAAATATTAATATTAGCGCCATCTAGCTGAGCGTACCCGAAAGGTGTAATGCCATCTAGGCCACCGTACCTTTTTCTGTATGGTACAGAGGTACGTTCTTTTTCTTAGACTTTATCTGTCTATACGGAGTCCTATATGTCTTTGTTTTTGGTGAAAGAAAGCATCGTGAGTTTATATAATTAAAAACTAAACCCTGAAATTACAAAGCACTATTATGTTTGTTAGAACTTGGTTAGAACTAGATAATATTTTGATCCAAAGACAAAACGCGGGTCGTCAACTCTCACACATAGCGGCGAACCGCTAACAACTCCGGGACTCCTAATCATAGTTGCTCCAGTTTAATTAATTTCGTGACAGATCCGCGATGTTTTGGCGGCAGCCATAACAACATGGATATTAAGACAGGGTGCGCAGCCGAATGGCACAAACGCTCACGAAACGCTCACCAAACGAAACGCTAGTAGATATATCTCTATCGCTCGTGCGTATGGGCGCGACAGAGCCAGACTAGCTTTCGCAGCGTTTCGTTTTCGTTTCGCGTCGGAGAAATGCCATTCGGCTACGGAGCCAGGACGCCATTTTAAATTTAGCTACAGATCTATGTCGTATGAAATTTTATCGTAAAATCATCTTTGACGTTTCAAGGAGGACATTGACCCTGGCGTATCGGAAAAGACCTGCTGAAATATTGGATAGAATGCTTAAAGTAAATACAGGCAATATTAAAAGCAACATTGATATGCCGTACTCAGTTTTCTTAATAAAATGTTTTTGAAAAAATCTTAACTCAAAAAAAAACAAAACTTCTCAACGTTAGATTATCACGTCAAAACGGAGCAACGAACTGACATGATTTTTAAGGGGTGATATATAAAATGATGGAAAGTGACATACACTCGTTTTTGACTCTTTCTAACACCCACTTTTCTAAAATGGGGGTTGGAAGTTTGAATGTAGCATTCCATAATTTTCGAGTTTAACGCGGGCGAAGCCACGGACAAAAACTAGTTTACTATATATATGTACTTAATTATTGTATAAGTTTTCTCCCACATCATATTAATATCACTGAGGCATGTTGTGACAAGCCGCCATTTGATAAGCGAGCTCTTGAGTTAATTTTAGACGCATTAAGGGCTTTGCCTCTATGGTGCTCGCTTATTAATCCCTCTGTGACGTTCTGAGATACCGAATGGGACGTATCATCTTACTTGCTGTTATACTAAAACTGTACTTTAAGTAGAAAAACTTCATAATCAAAGGCAGGTGAAGTTAAAATCCATAACACACTTTCAGAGGATTTGAAAAAAACGAAAGCATTTTTTCTACATTTTATTTTACCATTTTGTCGGCGGGATTGCTATACAGTCATATTTGTACCAAATTTCAGATTTCAAGTGCTAAGACCCACTTGCACCAACCACTTAACTCAGGGTTAGGGGGCTGTCATCTGTCAAATTCCATATAAAATGGTGGGTTAACCCTCGGGTTAACTAAGTTATACGGGTTATAAAATAAGTTGATTTGAGTTGAGATAAAGTAAAGTAACTCAATAAGAAATCATAATGCGTTGTCACGTCATCAAAAGTAAGGAATGAGTATTGTATCTTGTTATTTAATGCATGTTAGTTATAAGATGTAATGTTTTGAAAAGAAGTTGCCCGCCGAGTTTCTTGCCGGTCCCATAGTGGATACCCCCCTCCCAACTGAGGAGGGACCGAAATCTTCTCGAGGCTGAGGCGTAGGGTTAGAGCCGGCGTAGCTTTATTTGACGTTCATATGCGCATTGTAATATGCCTACTTGAAAAAATAAATATTTCATTTTCATTTTCATTTTCATTTTTTTTCATGATGTACTAACGAAGTACATTGCAACTTGAAAGGACGAATACAAAGTAACTCAAAATGAATCTTTGCCCTTGGACAAATGAAAGCGCCTCGGCCCTTCCTTATTTCTTGCCAATTGATGAAAATTTTCAGACGAATAATAAAATTATTAACAATTTCAGTATTTCCATTGCTGATACATTTGTAATCGCGAACATAATCATAAAATTTAAGATATCAAAAACAAAAAGTAAGGGGAAAAGACGTTTGAAAGCGTTTCCCGGCGGGAAAAACTCGATTTTTGCAAATACGATCTCACTCACGTCATTAGTGATACAATGGGCCGGTAATGCATGGTTTTCCGCTTTGTTTTTTTTGTGAATAAGTTAATCTTTTGATGGTGATATTTTTAGCGGGGTTACGTGATTACGGGCACAGAATCATTAGAAGCAAAGAAAAAGTTATATTTTTATTTATTGAACTAAAGAAGGTACTTAGAACTTAAAGAATAAAATAACTATTCCTCAAGTGTTCGATTTGACCATCAGTGACCTATTTGACAACAGTAACAATTTATTTTTTATTATAAATGGGCTTACTCTTGGCCACAGACTAGCCAAAGGCAAAGACGTGGCCTACGATGGAGTGAGCTCGCCCAGAAGATGACTGTTCACTCTTGATTTGAAGGTTGCCGGGTTATATGAGCTCGGAAATATAGCCGCCGGCAAGGTATTCCACTCCTTGGCAGTGCGACAGTGACAATTTGCCGTTCATAACCTGTTCAACAAGGAAAATATTGACGCTGTCACAATGTTGCTTATCACCCTAGAAAAAAATAGGCACAATAATATAACATAATTTTTTACAGTCCGCGAATATCTTTGTGCAGGACGTCCCCGTTACACAGTACTTGTGAAATAAGTTCCATATTATAGGTGTTATTTATAGGTACTTTGGTAAATAATAATGCTATTTTGTTACTTAATTGGCTTTATGTACAATTAGTGTATTCGTTCACTGTAATAATATCATTCTTTGTTTTCCTTTCAATAAAGTTAATAAACTCTGTATTATCTATAAGTGGTATACCTACTCTTCAATAGTCTATCCTTTGTTCGCTCAGGCCATTAAAACATATCTTGATATCAAAATGATTTATAAATGAGTGCGGCTCAAGCGAGACACACAATATTTTGATTTTACATTCGAATGACTGAGTAATTAATTATGACTGTGTCATATCGGAAGCGGTAAGGAATGAGTCAAAATTTCTCACTTTAATAAACAATACACTGGTTAATAAGTACCTCAGTAATATAACTAATCATTGAGGAAACGACGAAGTGTTGCTTTCCAGTCCTTGGTAAATAACTGTTTCAAAGTGACGTGTTGCAGTGTTAGTGAATAAATTTATATGAAGCAATATAAAATTTACACATGGATTGAGAAATTGTGTCAAATAAGGAACAAGATACACAACAGTTTTATGAAACAATACACATGGACAGAAGAGATGCAATAAAGGGATCAAAACACAAAATGAATTCATCAATAAACCATACACAATTCCATGCGATCGATCACAACATTTATTCACACATTAAAAATGTTTCACAAAACTCATTATCTACACATCGCGTCACAGTGTTAATAATGACATTATACGGTTTTATGAGTCTCCTTTCTACAGTGAGTGTGATTTTCGGTATTGTGTCTTGGATAGTGTTACCAAAATGGAGAAGATTTCGCCATTACGTGTTCATCAACTTACTTCTTACCTTTTCTTTGCCAGTCCTTGGGATTCGGCTGTTGACCTTCATTTGGCCGGTCTTCGGTTACTACTTATCAAAGATTTTCACGCACGCATTTCTACATTGGCTCTTAGTGACTACAATCATGTTTTACATAGACTTTGTGAATGTTTTTAGTGGATTTGACACAATTGAACATATTTATCTGAAAGCTAACACTTTGGGTTGGCTGCTTCCAATTCTGTGGTCTACACTTGAATATTTTATCAAACGTTTGTATTTCGTAGTTGTTATTGCTAGTATTATTCCATTAGTGAATTTCGTAGTATATTTAAAAGTGTTATTT
Source organism: Leguminivora glycinivorella (assembly GCF_023078275.1). Lineage (NCBI taxonomy): Eukaryota > Metazoa > Arthropoda > Insecta > Lepidoptera > Tortricidae > Leguminivora > Leguminivora glycinivorella. The sequence continues at coordinate 875,721 of NC_062976.1, read as the reverse complement.
GCTTTGTATAAGAACTCTCGTGTGCGTACTCATAATGAAGCGAGTGTTTGCAAGAAGGTAGTATTATCGACTTTTGCATTTTTATTTACTGGAGTTACATTCTTTTTTGTATCGATAGCATTAACTATCTTGTATTTAAGAGATGTGATGTCTGTTTCAAATGTAAAAGGATTGTTGTACACAAGTTTTACATGTTTTTGTATAACGGGAATTTCTATAAATATGTTTATTCTGATGTTGAAGTCGCATAGAGAGCTATGGTCTGAACGAAGACGCAGACAGAACAGTATGACAAATACTATAATATGGCATTAAAATTAAATTTGTTTTTTTTATTAGTACCTTCGCTTGAAATACTCGGACCCGGTCATTATTACCTATTGTAAGGCGTGCGTAACATAGACATAAACCCAACACAGGGACGAGGAAATTTTGTCATGTAGGAGAACGCCTGGAATCCATTCAGAGGTACATGAACCGGTTTCAGTAGCCATTGGAAACTATTTAAATAAAATGGTAATATTAAAGATTTGTCCAAAATATTAACCTTTCTGTGTTGTATGCCAAGTTGCATGTAAAAAATAAATAATTTGTAAAAAATGAAAATTACCATTGGACTTACTTTCAAAAAAACCGGCCAAGAGCGTGTCGGGCCACGCTCAGTGTAGGGTTCCGTAGTTTAACGTATTTTTCTCAAAAACAACTGAACCTATCAAGTTCAAAACAATTTTCCTAGAAAGTATTTATAAAGTTCTACTTTTGTGATTTTTTTCATATTTTTTAAACGTATGGTTCAAAAGTTAGAGGGGGGACGCACTTTTTTTTCCTTTAGGAGCGATTATTTCCGAAAATATTAATATTATCAAAAAACGATCTTAGTAAACCCATATTCATTTTTAAATACCTATCCAACAATATAACACACGTTGGGGTTGGAATGAAAAAAAAATCAGCCCCCAGTTTACATGTAGGGGGGGTACCCTAATAAAAGATTTTTTCCATTTTTTATTTTTGCACTTTGTTGGCGAGACTGATATAAATATTGGCACCAAATTTCAGCTTTCTAGTGCTAACGGTTACTGAGATTATCCGCGGACGGACGGACGGACGGACGGACGGTTCCTAGTTGACTACGGAACTCTAAAAATAGGTTGATATGCATTCCACGAGAATGTACCTGCCGAAACGGGCTGCTTGATACCTCAATAAAATCTATAAAGACCACAAAAATACTGCCAATTTGTCAACCAAGTCATGAATTAACAGACACAAAATCGCGATATTATCGCGAAGGAAAAATGTCAGAAAAATCGTATTTTGTAAGGAGAATTCTCGTGGAATGCCTTTTATGTGCAAACATAAACAGATCTTGTCAAAAACATGTGTTTGTTTTTGTTTCCGACTGTTACATAAAATATTGTCTTTTTTTAGCACGTATCAGTATTGCGATTTGCGATAGAGCGAGGAAATGTCACCAGTAGTCCAGTATCCTTGGTACAATGCCTCAAGGGCCTATTTTAGACGTTAGCTAGCATTTAAGTTTAGTCTTTAGTTTCTTATATAATTATGTAAATAATAATATGTAAAATCCCGAACGGATGAACCGATTTGGATTTAGTTTTTTGTCTGAAAGCTGAGTAAGTCGGGAGTGTTCTCCCATATAACCATAATCGGTCGCCGTTCCTACGCAAATCCTCCTATTTTGTGTACACACAGGTCTTCGGGTCTCAATGCTTAGTCGCAGTACGGTCGACGTTTAGTCGCGGCGACCCAAATGGGGACGATTGGTAACAGGCACAAATGGTCACAGAAGTGACAGAAGTGTGCACTACGCGTGCACACATTGTTACCGTTTGGCGACTACTTTCCCAAAATCATTCGTTCATTTCATTCTTTTCAAATGGCGACTGTCAGAGACGTCAAAGTAAAAAAGAAATAAAATCATTTGACATTAAAATGTAATGGCGTAAGAATTTGTTAAAGATAAATATTGTTTGCATTTGTAATATAATGTGGGCTAATTACCATGGCCAATTAAATTGCTCGAGTGATTTCATAAAATAAGTCTAAATTTATCAACGCGCCATCAATTTACCTCAGTTTAACCAGTAATAATATTATTGACTACTCGGTGTTTGCGTTTTATGTATATTGATTGGTGAAGTTTTAGTGCTCCGGTGCATATACTATACTGAAATAATAAAAATAATGCCTAGAAAACCAATAAAGTTGTTAAAATATGGATTAAGACGGTAATATTCCATGTAAAAAACAGTCGCCAAACGGTCACCAAACGGTCAACAAACGGTCGCAAAATGGTCGCAGCGTACACGCGTGACCGAAAGCAGAATGGCTTCTTGTATTCATTTTTTTCAGGTATCCTCAAACTTTATAAACAATTAAATATGCCGTCGTACTCAGTTGCCCTCACTAAAGAAGATTAAAAAAAAATTGTAACGTGCGTACCGAGCTGCTGGGTTGTAAAGGATCGGGGATCATATTATTATGGTCTTCTATAGAGCAACTAGTATTGTGCGGCATTTCACAATTGACACTTGTTGAAGTAGTCTTCATTAATATTACTATCAACATTCATTTCAGCGATCTGTACTTCTTTTGTCAAGATTTTTGTATAGATAACTGTCTACAAATTTGTAATGTTAAAGAGACATAAATAAAACGTAGTAGAGTAAATAATGTGTTTTTTTTGTAACCCAAACAAAATACTTGTAGATACGAGTGCGGAAAAGAGGAAAATCGATACGAGTAGCAATAAATTAATACACGAACGAAGGGAGTGTTTTAAATCGACACGAGTTGTGAATGTCCTTTTCGCACGTGTATCGTACAACGATTTTCATTACCTAAATCTAAGCTAAGAGTTTCGACCAGACAAGAAATGAATCATTGCTTGATTTGCTCGCACTACTGCGTTAAAAAAAGCAGCATCTGTACTGAAAAAAACTATCATTGCGCAACAGAAATTCTATTAATATCACAGTAAATACTCTATTTCATTTGATTCCTACTTTTATTGTGTAAAGCAACACTACACTTCATTTTTATCAATAAGAATTAAAAATTATATATTTAATACATTAAGTAACTATAAAGTGCTTATCTATTTGTATTATCATTCTGCACTTTTCTTAACTTTCCCACATTTCTATAAAATGTCGAAGAGTGCTTAAATGGTCGTCGTCGTTTATTATTATTTAATTCGCTCATATTTAAATGATTCAAAGCAACCAGTCCACAACTTCACAAGACAGTTTGAGAAACCTTCGTATTTCAGATTGTCATTTGCGGATACAGTGGTTTAGGAGCAGTTCGGTAATCAGACCTACACATGTGTGTACAAATTCTGTCAATGTCACTGTCAGAAACCGTTCTGACAGTGACAATGACAGCCACAAATTCGTCCACATGTTGTTACCGTTATGTGTGCAAACGTCGACTAATAAAGTGTCGTTAAAAGTCATTCTGACAGTGACATTGACAGCCACAAATTCGTACACATTTTGTTACCGTAACGAGTGCACACGACGACTACATTTTGTTATTGTATCAATACGGTCACATTGTTTGCATGCCGTTACCACGCGTTATGTCACATTTGACAGTTAGTTACTGATTTGAAGATTTTGCGACTGAAATGGTTGTATGGGCTTAGCTATGTTTCATGAAAATCGGTCTACTATGTCGCGGTCGGGGGTTTTATCAAAATTTTATAAAAAAAATATATTGTCGCCTCTCCATAACATACACCTGTTCCTGTGAGTGACGTTTACTTGTAATACGTGCCGTACCTTTCTTGAACACCTTGTTAGATCGCTTTTGGCCTTTCAGTGTAACAGGATATTTCACGTCAGGATTCGTGCATCTAGGCGAAGCTAATCTACATGTTACCAAAGAGGATCAATATTATAGAGAGTTACTGTCAAAGTAAAATATGTAATCACAGGGCAAAGACTGCCATCTCTCGACACAGGCTTAAAACTTTTAAACCTCAGGTTTGACAATTTGGCCCATATTCTTAGCTTGATGTGTGCAAATATTAATATTAGCGCCATCTAGCCGAGCGTCCGTCGAGCAAAGGTGTAACGCCGCATGCGGGACTAGAGGGAAATGAACGAGCGGACGAATTAGCAAAGCAACGACTTGTCGACTCCAAAAGAAAGGCAAACTACGACCAGTGTCCGATTTCATTCGTCAAACGAAGCATTCGTATGGCAACGCTTGACGAATGGAACCAGAGGTACAAAACTGGCGAAACCGCATCAGTATATCTAGGCCACCGTACCTTTTCCTATATGGTTCTGAGGTACGTTTCTTTCTAAGACTGTTGCTGTCTATACGGAGTTACATATATCTTTGATGTTACTAATAACCTAACATCGACACCTGAGTGCGACTTGTTTGCGTGGCGATGGGCGGCAATATGTAGTGAATGCTTGAGATTGTGTGAGGCGATGGATGCGAGATGTTCAACTGTTCCTATATAAAATGTCTGTTAGGTGTATGCCTATTATTGTAAATGTATATGTCTACTTTGTTTTTCTTGTTATGTCAGCCTAAGATACGTGACGCAATGGTTAGCTGTAAAGTCATGTAATCATGTTTACCAATAAATAAATAAATAAATAATAATAAAAAAGTCGAAGTTCAAGATTATATTCCTAGAATTGTAGGCACGATTTAGCTACGAGTAGGACTAGAGGGCGCTATAAAACGTCTAGAGGTTAACTTAATATCTTTTATATGTCAACATAAGGCATATTTCAATAGAGAAACCATAAGAGTACATGAATATTTGGTAAATATCTACTGCAATTGATTAAATAAGAACATACTGTTTCTCTCTTCTTTCCCTTTTTCCCCTCCTCTATCTTTTATGTTAATAGTGCCACCCATGGCACAAAAGAAACTTATAATTCTTGCAACTTGTATTTTTTGTATTTAGTATAATTATTTTTTGTATACACATCAAACTAACCAAATTAAGTCCTAAGAGCGTTTTCACATTATCAGATCCGATACCGGATGTAGGATCGATATCCCATATATTTAAACCGCCATCTTTGATTTTTGCCTTCCAAATCCTTCCTACATCCGATATAGGATCGGATAATGTGAAAACGCACTTAAGCTGCAGATGCGTTTATCTGTGCGTGATTCCGTACTTATATGCGTTACATTTACATAGACAGCTCATAGTACATATGAGCTGCAAGAGTGCATAGCGAATTTATCAATGAATTCATTCATAATTTCTCCATGCATTTTTGCAGCTGATTATACATACCACATAAATCTAGATTATTTATTATTTATTTCATTATTACAATCAAAGGTAACAATAGTATAAATATACAAACCACTTTCGCTCACAAAAACATTTCTATACATATAAGTTTGACCTGGCGTCTTTGCAATATTTCCCCGATTTGATCAAGAAATCAAATTAATATTTCTAAGGTTAAGTCAGTTAAAAAACTATGATTCCCTTTGATGTGGAAATCAAATTAATATTTCTAAGTGAAATGATTCAGTATTATTTTTCTTTAAACTCTCAACAATATACCTATCATTCCAAAGTCCTGACCCTAATTTGGGTCAGCGAAACATTCCAACTTTCGGATCGCTTGCCGAGCGGAAACGTCAAGGATTCCTGCTCCGAACTGATTGCTTTTAATTGTCACATAATTAAGGGTTTCGGCTGACCTCCGGATTTGAACAAATGGTTTCGATTTGGTAGAAAGGAATTAATTTAAGAATAACTAATTCAAGCAAGTGACCATTTGGGAGAAGTGTTAATTTACTCCATGCAATGAACGTAATTTTCCGTGAAGTTTACATTTTTTTTAAATTATAAACGGCGATAACGTGGTCTTCGATGGAGTGCCTGTTCACCCTAGATTTGAAGGTTGTCGGTCGCTATCCAAAGTGCTACTCCAAATAAATAGTAAGCTAAGTAATGACTTACACAAAGCTACGTCACCCATATCACAGCAACACCTCTATCAAAGCAAACAATCAAGTTACCTACATACAATTAGGGGTCCCTGGGACTTGCGGTCCTGATTCCTTGCATGATTGGGGTTCTGTATTGTGAGGTATTCTATTCGCAAAGGTCGTCTATGAGATATTTTGAATTAATTAATTTAAGGATCCTGTGAGATTCAGATGCACGGTGAATTCAATGGAGCAATTTAAGATGTTACAATCAATGTAACTTTTTTATGACTGGCCAACGAGATAGTGCAGTCAGCGGCGATAAAACCTTTTCACGACTGGTCTGGCCCAGCGGGTAGTAACCCTGCCTGCTACGCCGCGGTCCCGGGTTCGAATCCCGGTAAGGGAATTTATTTGTGTGATGAGCACAGATATTTGTTCCTGAGTCGAGGATGTTTTCTATGTATATAAGTATTTGTATATTATGTTTATCTTTGTCTGAGTACCCACATCACAAGCCTTATTGAGCTTACCGTGGGACTCAGTCAATCTGTGTAAAGCAGAATTTAAGCAGACGTATGGCAAATTGATGGCAACACGTAAAACTCAGATAAATCCAAAAATTTCTCGCGATTTCCCTGAATCGCAAGGCTGAGGGTCGCGATCACATGAGGTCGTTATTTTGCGCACCAAAGCTCTCCATTGATCACGGTCTTCTGCAGTCATAATAATAGGCGCCTGTGTCAATCCTTCAGGCCTTCTTAACGCTGTCTACCCAGCGGGTTGGTGGATGGCCACTCCTCCATCCACCATGCCAACCATAATGCGTTTCTCAAGGTTTTGCGGCTCCCGTCTGGCCACGTGTCCAAAGTAGTAAAGGATTCGCTGGAGGCAAATATCAGACAAATGGCAATGAATTTTAAGTTCCGCCAGCCGGCGTATCATGCTGCCAATTTTATCACTTATCCACGTGGATAAAGCATCCGTCACGCTTTAGCAGAGTGACAGATGTCTATCAGTGTGAGTCACGCTTTAGTATGACAGATGTCTTATCCACGTGGATAAGTGATAAAATTGGCAGCATGATACGCCGGCAGGATCGACTAGAATTATCTAAAACTTCTAGAAGTAATACGAGTTATTTTGTAGTAATTTTGATTAGCACCTCAAAGGCTAAACTTATACTGGTCAGAGCAGCGGTAAGTTTTGTGAATACTGTTCGAAGGACGGTCTCAATTATAATGTGATCAATATCTGTCATTTACACTATTTGAGGTGCGGTGTTTAGTCACAAGTCTATTAGGGCTTGTTAGGACAATACAGGCCTCAGTAGTAGGAGAAAGTGGTAATGGTCTTTAAAGTACTTAACCTAGAATGAAGCACTAAAATATAAAAACATATAGCTGGTTTATTTGTAAGCATAATCACAAAAAGGAAAAATAATATAATAATAAAATAAAAAATAAAAATAAAAAATAAAAATTGTTTATTTTCAGACAATTACAGTCCATAGTTGTTAGTGTACACTTACATGCTATGTTACGTTCTTATAATCTACTTACATATTTTAATGACTACAAAGTGAATTGAGTGATTTACCGAATCACATGCTTGTACACATGTAATTCGATATATCGCCCCAAAATGTCAGAGTCGAAACGCTCTGCTATCATCTTCAGGATCCCATTGCCGCTCCCCCGCATACGGTGCACCACTGAAGCATTAGACTTTCGCATAATGGCATAAAAGTCGTCTACATGCGCATTCGCGAACATGCCAGAGGCACTACAATATCGGGGAAGCCTCAACAGGGCCCTGAAGATGTTATTATATTGAACCCTAAGAGAGTGAAAGGTCTTCTGCTTAAAGTTGGTCCACAGGCCGCTAGTATAAAAACATTGGCAATATGATCGGAATAGAGTAATTTTTACCTCAATGCTACATTTAGCGAACCTGTGCGCCAACATGCCACCTCTAACAGATAAAGCCCTTCTCTCCCTCTCCATGTCCATATCATCTTTTAAAGCCTCAGTCACTATGTGACCTAAATATCTGAAATTGGTAACACGGTTCAAAGCAGTTCCATTTAAGATTATAGGAGGCACAGTCGCCGGACCCTTATAAAAAGGGGACATACCATCAAACATTTTCCTTGTAATACCTTATGCTTTTCGACTTTTACTGTTTTATTAATACTTCAGATTTTATTTCAAATTTTTAAAAATATTTAGTGGATTTGACACAATTGAACATATTTATCTGAAAGCTAACACTTTGGGTTGGCTGCTTCCAATTCTGTGGTCTACACTTGAATATTTTATCAAACGTTTGTATTTTGTAGTTGTTATTGCTAGTATTATTCTTTATTTTTATTTTAAAATTTCATAATTTATCTACCTGTCACTGCAATGTCACAGTTTCGTTTTCTTTCAACCCCTTATTTGCCAAGAGTGGCACTGTAACTTTTGCAGTTTCATGTGCTCTGTCTACCCCTATATGGAAAACAGGCGTGATTGTATGTATGTATGTATGTATAATTTATCTACCTTAGAAGTCTGGCAGTTAGGAGTTCCCATTATCGTGAACATATCTGATTGTTAAATAATTGTTAAGAAAGATAATTTTAGATAAGTAGTAGGATTAAATTGTAGACGGAATTCTTTGTTGTATTAAAAAAATATGAGGTATCTTAAATTAATTTTTCAACAAAAGTCATGTGTCTATAACCAGTCATCATCATCATTCTTAGGGCCCATTACATGTTGTCAGAAGATTCAAACGGCATTTGTGATGTGGGTGATAACTTTATAACTAAACAACCCAATACGGGATCGGCATTAAATTTGCCATCGCAATTGTAACTATTTCAAGAATAATTACTAACAAATACCACTTCATAATTTCATGTTCGGACGCCTCCGAAACCTTGTAATTTATACAACACTAGCTCGTACTCAAAATAACACCTCAACTCAAAAGAAGCATTAACACGCGACGGATAATCCCGCCATTTGAATAAAACCGCTCGCGCGGAATAAACATGAACCATTCTTGGTAATGTGAGACCACCTCCCGGTCCTGTTGCCAGTATATACATAATAATATACCTAGCACCGGTATATTATACCATAGAGGCATAAGTAAGGGAAGAGTTGTAACTCTATACATCAGTTAATGCATGTTATTTGTATAGGTCTAGTTACAGTGACATCTAGGGACAATCACGCGTTAACCCTTAATTTGGCAAAGTCCGGTGGGACGGACAGGTGATAAAAAAAAATATTTCGCTTTTTAGGTAGAATTTTATTTAATTTAACATATGGAAAGAGACTCTTTTATGATACATGCTTTGTATAAAAATACTATTTGACCACTGTCAACACTCGTTTGACAGTTACTCGTCAAGATGGCACCGCATCAGAAGTCAACTGTTTTTAGCAAAATATTTATGCGTTTTTCTTTTGGTTTTTGTAAGAACAGGGTATTTCTGTTGTATAAATAATAAAATATATTACATAATAGTTGCAAGTGGTTATGTTTTCAATTTATTTCTCAATTTCTAATACTCATAATCATCATCTAAACAAGTTGTCCGCCGCACCGGACAGTGCCAAATATATACTAAATACGATTTGTCCGCCGTGGCGGACTATGCCAATGTTGCGGTGACACGTGTTGTAACAAATTATTATATTGTTTTGTTTATTATTTTGATTTTCTTGTTTTGGTGGCCTGCTTTTATGCTTAGATTTTTTATTTAATCCAACAGCGTGTGGTGCTGGACCAAGCAGTTAAAATTTTGGCACTTTTAGGTATACGTAGTGCGCGGATATTGTGAATGTTACATGTCGCGCGAGGGGCAATAAACATTAAAGAAAACCGGGTAGATCAAAATTTATAATTTCTTTGTCTGCCCCGAACATTGATATAAATAATTTCGGGTAGTTTTGTGTTGTTTACATCTTCGACGACATTTTGCTGGGACATCACTGTCACATCAGTCTGTCGTGATCACGGCCTGTGCAACCTGGCCAAAAAGTCGGAAAAAAGTTAAAATAATGATATTTGACTATAAATATTGTGTCAGTTTGATTTTCATACAAAATTATTATATTTGTTAATTTTTAAAATAAATATATGTTAAGAAATACTTGTTTATTTTAAATGACCGTATGTTTGGCAGTGTCCGCCTCAGCGGACATATTAATTTATCCCAATATTTGGCAGAGTCCGCTGTGGCGGACATATTTTTTTTCCAAAACTAATAAATCTAGATTTTTTTAAATATTTTTCGGACGCTTTAAAAATACCTGTTATTCAATATATTAAGTAAAATCGGAAAATTTATGTCACCAGAGTCTCTGCCAAATTAAGGGTTAACTAGCGTAAATTATCAGTACTGCTACTTGTCAATAGATGTCGCGACGAACGAAGAGTCTAATGTTCACCAATTTTTAACTAATATTACAATAGTATTAATCAGTATTCTATTTTCAATTCCTTCTGTTTGTAATGTAAGTTGTAAACTGTTCTAATATTAAATTGTTGGCCGACGAGACACTATTGACACCTAGTATCGAGTAGTGGTACTGATACTTCACACTATTTGACGCGTGATTGTCGCTAGATTTCACTATAACTATGCCTATACAAATAACTCGCATTTACCATTATTTACTGATGTATGGAATTACAACTCTTCCCTCCCATAGGCTATACTCCTTATACTGACCAACATTTGTTCAGCGACTTTAAAAAAATATGAAGCCTTTAATTTTTGATTTTTTTAAACAAAATAAACATTAACTTCAATGTACGCCATTATTGTTGTCATTAACGTTGTCTGTCACACTTTAGACTTAACAGAAATCACAATAAATACCTCTTAGGAAAAACTTTCAAGGATGATAAAAATCAAAATACCTACAAGTTATTTTTAAAAGTCGCTGATCAAATGACGTCGTCGTTAATGCAAAACGATTCAAAACAATAATGAGTCCTTACTGCAAAACAAAGTCTTGTCACTAAAATGAAAACCAATTGCTAATATGTCTACTTTATATACGTCGAAATAAGTTTTGTAGAACTGTCAAAATTGATGATGATTTAGAAAAGCTAAAATAAAGCCCAACCCAAGCCTTCGCTGTCCGAATCTCCAACATCAAAAACATTATCTCAAAGGCTCGATTGTACAAGTTTGACAAAGGGCCCAGTCCCGGACACAGGCCTTATTGTGCCGGTATTGGATCACATGAATACAGCGGAGACAATGACATCATAATGGTTTTGTGGAAATTACCTATAATACCTATATGCACATGAAGCGATGAGGAATTTAGGATTATTTCTGACAAATCATTAATCTTAACTGATTTTAAGAGCTTGTTTCCCAATTTAACCGAAATAGGTGTTACTTAAGTTAAAAATGTATAATACTTTTAAAATGTTACAGCAATTCGTAAGTAGGTACATAACGCAACAATAACGAAAAAGTACGCTAGCTACACGTATTGAAAAAATATGTTTGTAAAACTGTAAATATTTTTGCATCTTTCGTGAAACACAAAAGCTAATAAAGCGCCCAGTTTTCCACTGTCCGCACCTCCAACATCAAAAACATTATCTCAAAGGCTCGATTGAACACGTTTGACAAAGGGCCCAGTCCCGGACATAGGCCTTATTGTGCTGGTATTGGATCACATGAATACAAATGGAGACAATGATAAACGTTTTGAGGAATTTAAAACATATGTAATTATCAGAGATCGGACGGATTTGCGGCATTCTTAGTGACTTACGTCATTTTAATGACTTTATTTATGAGATGACGCACAAAAATCCGATCTCTGCTAATTATGCGCAAGAGCTGATGACAAAGGAGTGTGTGACAGGTCCTTATATAAAGATTTTTTCAATGGTATCGTTTAGCAAGTCGAAAATCATGCAATTTTGGAATTAGCACCAGAAGATTCTAGATTTGTACTGAATTATTTATTTTATGTATGTATGTATGTATGTATAAGCTTTATTGTACATAAAGGAAACAAAAGAGACACAGTTACAGAGTCAGTAATATACAATGTAATGTGTGTATGTGTGTGTATGTATGTGTGTACTTATCCCTTAATGGGATCTCTTATCTTCTTAATCTAATATCGCTTAATGATTACAAAAAACATTATAGATGCTCCAAGCTTGAGCAGCTTTAAATTCCGCCTAAAGCAGTGGCTTATCCAGCAGTCATTTTATAGCTATAATGAATTCATAGCATATAAGGCATGATACGTTCAGCGTGAAAATAAATTTGTAACCTCTAATTATCATACATTTATATTGTATTGTAGTTAATTACTAATTATGTATTATGTATTATTGACGTGTAAATTGGTTTTACAAATAAAATATTATGATTATGATTATGATTATGATAATACCTCTATTTATCTGGGCATGAACTATGTGTTCTTAAAATATTCTTATTTAGTTTTGACATTTTTAGTTTTATAAGGATTTCTACTTCTTCTGTCAAGTGTCTCGAACTCGCCCTAACATTTTTTAATGAGTTAACTCACATTATTCACATTCAGTACTCTGTGTACTAAAATCAGACAACAGCAACCAAATCCTGTATATAAAAGCTTGCTACAAAATAGTGACTATCGGGTGTCGTTCGAAAACACAACCCCAAAAAACAGGTGGAAAATATAAATACGTTTAAACCATCAATTTCGGATTGTTATTCGGACGGACAGCAGAAACTCGAGGGGATAATCAAATTACCCGATGCTCATCAACGGTGAAAATTTGCATTCATTTCGTTATAAAAGTCTATTGAGTTAAGCGATCAGTGTGTCTTTTTTGAATTATTATTTTTAAAACAAGGCTGTAGTTATTTCAAGGAACATAAAGGTATGTACATACATACGACATACAAATACGCCTGTATCCCATAAAAGGGTAGACAGAGCACATGAAACTACTCAACTTTCAGTATATCTGTTGGTACACAAGGGGTTGAAAGAAAACGAAATTGAGACATTGCAGTGACAGGTTGCCAGCCTCTCGCCTACGCCACAATTTAACCCATATCCCACGACTTCTACGACACCCACGGGAAAAAAGGGGGTGGTGAAATTCTTAACCCGTCAACACACGGGCAAAATGAAGGTATGTGATTAATGAAATATGCGATACAGAGTTACAGAGTTCAAGGAGGGTACAAGTGTAATGGTCGTTAACGGTCATTTCACACCTTTGAAGTTGTCCAATCCTTATAACAACAAACACTTTTTCCCCTCACTAGCTCGGAAACACGTGTTTTGTCCTTTAATACCAGCGGGTAAAAACGCATTTTATCCACTAGTGGGTAAAGTAATTTGACCTTGAATAAAGTCAAATTAACTGCTTTAAAACTGATAAAAGTAGGTGAATCTAGTAATAAAGATGATTTACCACCTGTGGAACTACTGGAAGCAGTGATAAACGCATTTTTTGCGTTGTAGTTTCCTCGCTATAGTGAGGGGAAAAGTTTTGTGTTACCTACACTCGGGTGCAAATGTATTTTACTTCTCGTGTTTTAAAAAACTCGCAAGTTCAGGATTCTATTTTCGAACCAGGGTTCTAAGTTCAACTATAGAATCCTTTCACTTACTCGTTTTTCAATTCCACACTCGGCGTTAAAATACAACTTTGCCCCCTTGTATAACAAATAACTATAAACACGCCGGTTTTCTGCAAGGAACCCACCAAATTACTCCCTCATCCACCTACATATGCGCCTGTGTCTAATTCAAATGAGCAATAAGATCAGATCATAGTTTTAAATTTTAATGTCGAGCATAGTTACTGTCTTTTCGATCATTAATTGTATTTAATTAAGTCATTGTCACATATTGTGTCCTCTGCCAATTTACTTGTATTGTTCGTACCTAACTGTTTCCCTGATGTATGTGCTGTCACTCGTTCTAAAGTTAAAAGTTAGCTAATGTCTAAAATAGGCCCTTGAGGCATTGTACCAAGGATACTGGCGACATTTCTTCCCTCAGGGGAGTGTTCTCGGCCCCACGCTCTTCCTTGCGTATATTAACGATCTTACAGATCTCAAGGTCGAGGAGGGTGCGTCTTCTCGTATGCTGACGACACTGTGATAGTTTTTGACGGGTGCTCGTGGGATGCGGTGTTTGATAAAGCTGAAAAGGGGTTACACAAGATTGCCTTATGGCTGAATAGTAGTTTATTAACGCTTAACATCACTAAGACCAACTATATATGTTTTTCAAAATACAAAAACACTCAACCACCTAAAGACCTAAAAATTAAAATACACACATGCAACTTGTCAAACACCCTATCTTGTAACTGCCAACCCATTGAAAAGGTTTCTTCAACCAAATACCTTGGGATTATCCTTGACCAGCGTCTCTCCTGGCATAGCCACATTGATTATCTAAATGGAAGAATCCGGAAGCTGATATGGCTTTTTAAAATCCTGAAACATGTCGCATCTACTCAATTACTTACCCAGATTTACACTTCTCTTGCCCAATCTATTGTAACCTACTGCATTCCCATTTGGGGTGGAGCCAATAAAACAAAGTTTCTAGAGGTTGAAAGAGCGCAAAGGTGTTTACTCAAAGTTATTTTTTCGAAACCTTACAGATACCCAACAGATGCTTTATACAAAGAATGTAACTTGTTGTCTATAAGAAAACTCTATGTCTTGGGATGTGTTATTAAATTGCACTCTAGTATAAAGTATGACACTGTCAATATAAATCGAAGGAGAAAGCCAAAACCTGCAAAAGTCCCCTCTTTAAATTCGAAATTTGCTAAAAGACAATTTTGTTACCTATCTGCCAAACTATACAATTATGTAGATAAACAATTAAACATTTATCCGCAACTTACATATACCTGCAAACATAACATTACACAGTGGTTAAAAACATTATGTTACTCTGAAATTGAATCTTGTATGTAATCAATGTAATCACACACACCCACACACACATACACACACACACACACACACACACACCCACACACACACACACACACACACACACACACACACACACACACACACACACACACACACACACACACACACACACACACACACACACACACACACACACACACACACACACACACACACACACACACACACACACACACACGCGCACACATGCGCACTCACGTTCGTTCGCACACGCATACACACATTGAGATGCCTACTTATTATGCTCTCAAATAGTTTAGAACTTTTCAATTAGATAAGTAGTTAAAAAAATAAAAATTTAAAATGTATAACTTTTCTGCCTTATACGCACGTATAAGCATGTTAATTAAGTTAATTGTAGTGAAATAAAATTAAGATTATGTACATTAAACATAAGTATAAATTGGTTTGTAACCCTCAAATTGTATTGAAGAGCGGAGGCTTCTAGCACAAGTAAATATCTTACTTAAAAGAAGTCTTCGGTTTGTTTCTAGTAATGTGTTAAAGTGTAACCAATAAATCATTTTTCATTTTTCATTCATTTTCATTTTCATTTTCATTTCTTCGCTGTATCGCAATGCTGATGCGTTGTGCGAGGAAGTCGCCAGCTCTTCGGTCACCAGTTACCTCAACCAGACGCTTCGCGATTTCTATGAAAAACTAGTTCGCGCTGGGACAAGTGAAACAAACAACTCGTTTTAGTTTTAGTTTAGTTCTTAGCTTAGTTTTAATGTTTTAATAAACTAAGTCTAATAACGTATTTAAGACTTAATAGTCGGGGTCCCACTGAAAAACAGCGCCTCTGCTTGGCGTGGCAACACGCTGAATGGGATCCCATTTAGCATCTAGTTTGTATTGTATGTACCTATCTATCTTGTATTTGTCCAATTTGATGTTAAATAAAGTACCTATATTTTATTCTATTCCATATTGAAAAAGGTAAACCGTTATCAGTCTATTGCTTGATAGATATTATGTAAGGTATTCAAACTACACCAGCATTTCGAGTAGTTAGTTACTGCAGGTGATGAAGAATGTCTTAATCACATTACCTTTAGGATAATGTCGTCGAGGTCATTGAGGATAATAAAAACAATACCAGGTAAATAATACTTTCCCGTACATAAGCAACATAAAGGAAACATAATATTCCAATAATTACCCTTATTATGAAGTTCACTAAGTTGCGTAGTAACTAATATTTCTTGTAACTTAATCCATCATGGCTTCCTCATTAGTTACGACCCGAGTCGAGTTCAAGGCCAATCTTGTACTGATTAGGACTACGAGAAATATGGCAAAAATATAACCTAAAATTAATGTTAACGAAAAGACATAGACATAAATAAATAAAATAAATAAATAAATATTGGGGACACCTTACACAGTTCAACCTAGCCCCAAACTAAGCAAAGCTTGTACTATGGGTGCTAAGCGACGATATACATACTTACATAGATAAATACATACTTATATACATAGAAAACATCCATGACTCAGGAACAAATATCTGTGCTCATCACACAAATAAATGCCCTTACCGGGACTCGAACCCAGGACCGCGGCTCAGCAGGCAGGGTCACTACCGACTGAGCCAGACCGGTCGTACATAGAAAGGCTTTATTTAATATTATACATTACAGTGTTAAAATTAAAATAAGTAGCTTGATATTAAAAAGGGCCGCGACTAATAACGTTGCAGTAAAGAAGAAAAGTAAGTATATTTATCTCACATAAGGTTTTGAAGCTAAGAAGACTCACGTTAGACCGGCCAGCGAAGGGTCGAAGCGCAGCTCCCATTTCGTTTCCTACCGAAAACCGACTCCAAATCGAAAAGGAGTGATAGGACATCTGATTAGCTATCACATTAAGCGAATTTGACCTTAATGAAAATATCACGGTTTTTGAGATATTGCCACTTTTTTTACTTTTTAACAGTGCCTTTTGTCTTTCAATTCTGAGAGTGGCCAATCACCTTCCTTTTTTATTCGCGAGCGATAAATATGGCAATCGTTCCCAAATTAAATTAAATAAAAGATACTTTTACTGTTTTTCCAATAAACATTGAATAACCTATTTCCATGCTTTTCTCAATAATTCCTCTTTCTTCAATTCCCTTATTACAAATGCAACGATTCATTATGTTTTTTAGCAATGTTTTTAGTTTTGCGACATCTGAAGTGGTCCTATCAAGCGGCGAGTGGCGCGTCAAAAGGCAAAATGGATTCCTTTTTTGAATAACGGAACGTGATTGGCCGGATAGAGTTGTTCCACGAGAGTTGTCGCCGTTTTTGAAATGTTTCAAATTTTTATTCTGAATGAGCTTGTTAAATGAGTTTTGCTTTGAACTGGCAATTATGTTTGTGCGGTTTAAATTTAAAAAATACTACTTGTATTTATGCGCTTACAGATTTCTTTAATGTAGAAACTCTTTTCTTATGCGCACTGCCAAGGAGTGGAATTCCTTGCGGCGGCTATATTTCCGAGCTCATAGAACCCGGCAACCTTCAAATCAAGAGTGAACAGGCATCTTCTGGGCGAGCTCACTCCATCGTAGGCCACGTCTTTGCCTTTGGCTAGTCTGTGGTCAAGAGTAAGCCCATTTATAATAAAAAAAAAGGTATCGTAAGCGGATGTTTCCACTTCTTAAAACTTGAGTAACAGATTAAATTTAGTAAAATTTAATACAAAAAACTTGACGGCTGTGAAACCTGTATGTTTTTTTTTGTTTATTAGTTTTTTTATATATTATATCGCTTTTCGGTGAAGGAAAACATCGTGAGGAAACCGGACTAATTCCAATAAGGCCTAGTTACCCTTTGGGTTGGAAGGTCAGATGGCAGTCGCTTTCGTAAAACTATTGCCTACGCCAAATCTTGGGATTAGTTGTCACAGCGGACCCCAGGCTCCCATGAGCCGTGAAAAATGCCGGGATAACCCAAGGAGGATGATGATGAACAACTTCATGAACAGGAGAATCAAAAGTAACTCGTTCTATGCTCAAGCGCGGATCCAGCTTCGTGCCCGGGGTGGGGGGGTCACGTGGTTAAGGCCCAAAGCCCCAGGGGGTCACGTGGTCTATTTGTATGGCCAACTTAGGCTCCAGGTCATGACCCCCATGAGACCCCCACTGGATCCGCGAATGTCTATGCTAAATACAATCGAAATCAGTTCTCGCGTCAACTAAGATAAACCGACAATTAATAAGTTTATTCTACTCATCATTACGTAAACAACTAGTCATGTTGGGCTCCTCCACAATCTCAGTAATTGACACTGTCACTCCGAAGACGCCGCGGGCCTTAAGATTGTTCTCGTTGGCTTCGCGAGTGCCGGTGAATTGCTTTGTAACCGGTGATCCAATGAATGGCGCCTTTGACTTCTTTTGACCTTTTGATTCCTTGAATTTTGAATTTATGGAGACCAATTTCTTTGATCATATTTCTAATTTAGGTGGCGTCATCGGTCGATATTTGTGTTGAATTTTGGTTTTCTTTGCTGAACCCTCTAGTTTAGTTGGAATCGGTTCTTTTCTATAATTTATTGAATTGAATTGAATCATTTACTTCAGGTATTGTACCCATATTTGTATTAGTAACATTTTTTTTCCTATAATTTATGTATGTACAATACAATACTTTTTGCACACCTCACATAGTTTACAAATAATGCATAAGAAACACAAAAACACGTATTGTACGTGACGCAATCAAGTGTTTTGACTTTACTTTCCTTGTTTATCAATTATACTAAAGATACCACATCAGCCTCTCTGCTCTCCAGATCTTTCCTGTCAGATAGGTCAGTTTTACACCTGTCTGATAGTTCTAAAGGGGAAGCCGCTCGGCTGCTTCCACTCCAGAACTTAGAAGTATGTAGATAGGTAAACTAGAACCCAATAATTATGTATCTTACGCAAACATCTGCTTCAGATCACATAGTCATTTTCGCCAAATTAGGAAATCGTCATTATCAATATCATTTGAACCCCCGACGCAAAAATGAGGGGTGTTATAAGTTTGACCTATCTTTCTGTCTGTCTGTTTGTCTGTCTATCTGTGTGTGTGTGTGTGTGTGTCTGTCTGAGGTACTGTAGCTCCCAAACGGATGAACCGATTTCGATTTTATTTTTTTTTTGTTTCATCATCATCATCATCATATCAGCCGAAAGACGTCCACTGCTGGACATAGGCCCCAAAGATTGCCACAATGACCTGTCCTGCGCCACCCGCACCCATTTTTTTGTTTGAAAGCTGAAAATTTTAATTTTGTGGTTATCATGTAGATAACTAATTCTTTTGAGTTTTTAACCCCGTGTTATAAGTTTGACATGTCTGTCTGTGTGTGTGTCTGTCTGTCTGTCTGTGGCATCGTAGCTCCCGAACGGATGAACCGATTTGGATTTAGTTTTTTTGTCTGAAAGCTGAGTAAGTCGGGAGTGATCTTAGCCATGTTTCATGAAAATCGGTCTACTATGTCGCGGTCGGGGGTTTTTCAAAATTTTGTGGTTAGGTTAGTTCTTAGAATTTATCTGTATTCTGTCTATACCGAGCTCGGAGTGATATGAAATGTCATGAAAATGTTTTTCAATTATGAGTAACTTTCATTTTCACCAAAATTTGTTCATCAGAGTTGTCTAGCCAGCACTTGGAATGACACAGCTCCTCTGGAGTAATTATTCAGATTCCGGGCCTTGTCTCATTGCAATCTCAAATTAAACGCAAAATTCGCCAAATTTAAATTTATTTGAACAAACGGAGATTCCACAGTAGAAGGGCTGGATTGCTATTGCTACAGGTGTCGTTGTGACTTCAAAGGGAATTGTGACGAATTAAGAACGGAGTGCCTTGTTGAGTTTACTATGGGAATGAATTAAAATATACCTACTTACTTGTATGTTCCTTTGAAACACTTAACTCACCTACAGGCAGATTTATAAGGCGTAGGTTTGTAAAAAAATGCTGTTCTTATTTTACGGGAGTAATAGGGTAACTTAGCAAGTGGTCTACGTAACTACATTTCAATCTTTACCACTTATATTACAGTAATTGCCGGTAGATTTCAACTGCGTTTCTCCAAAGATGCATTGTGCTACGTCACACAGCTGCTAAAGTACTTATGGAAACGTCTGCGGTATTTGGTCGCCAAAATACAGATTATATACCATCAGGCGATTTTGCTTCTATATAACGTCCTATTTCATAAATAAATACTTAGATCTACTTTTTCGTTCAAATTTTTAAAAAAATTTTTGGATATCTGAAGGGTTTCGTACCGTCCTTTAGTACCGTTTCGTAACTAAAAATTGGTAGCCAGTTACGAAACGGGAAATAATCCCAATTCGTAACTGGCTTCAAATTGGGACTTGCCCATTACCGATTTGTAACCACGTTTGGTAACCAGCTTTGAAACGGGAAAAAGAATCCCGTGTTGTAACTGGTTACAAAATGAGACTATTTCATTACTGATTGGTAGCCATGGTTGGTAACTAGCTTCCAAACGGGAAAAAATATCCTGTTAATGATTACAATATAGGATTCTTTTTGCCTTGTGAACACATGATTTATTCGAATAATGTTGACATTGAGGGTTGACTAGGAACCCTTATAGTTTCGCTTTGTCCATCTGTCCGTATGTACACCGTCCTAGCTTTGATTTGGTAGAAGCTCCGATCAATAACTCGGGCCCAATAGAAGATGGAAATTTTATTACAACGATTTTCACATTACATCACAGCCAAGCTTAGTGCTTCTCTATAAAAATAAAGCTTAATATTCAAAGTAGATAATCTCGATAAGGTTTCAATAAGATAACGAGGTCATGCATCACGTCCATCGCACAAAGACGGCCATTTTTCAACGGCCATTATGCCATGGTCGTTAATAACGTAGGTTGTAGCATCTGCAAAGAAACAGTATTGCATACAACCACTTACACGAAAGTAGTTGTATTTAAAATGTTAATGACCACCGAAAATATTGCTCCTGAAGTTATTTGTGTTGTCCTCAAACAAAAGGTAATTCACAATCGTATATAATAAAAAGATCTAGTTTTATTACAATCTTGTCTATAAAAACAATGCTCTCTTATTGTGCCCTTAGTGATTGGTCTAATATCAAGCCAATTGTGATTATCGCTTCAAAAACCACGACGAAATGTTTGTAGGCTTTATAAGTTGCGTCATAGATTAAATATAAGAAGATCATACCATCCCGAACATTAAAATGCGACCGCCTAAGAACGCGCATACACCACACATAGATGGCGCCACAAAAAAATGCCTTGTTTGGCGCTTTAGAGCCATACATTTATCTCAAAAGTGTCACTTAACGCCATCTACAAGTATAATCGAAAGCTGCAAGACATTTTTTGTGGCGCCATCTATGTGTGGTGTAGTGTATGCGCGTTCTTAGGCGGTCTCATTCTAATGTATTTATTTTATTTATTTATTATTTAAATAAGTTACACAGCATAACAGTAAAACTAAGGCACTGTGAAACTAAAAAAAAAAACAATAGGTATAGCACATAAATAGTAAAACAAAAAAACAGATTAAAAACAGACGAGAAAAAAAAAACAATATTCTATTTAGGCGACGATGTAACAGCGAGGCTCCGTTGCGTCGTCTGACACGGCGTAGGGTTCGGCAGGTTGCCCCGGAACCGCCAAAATACCACACCCTTCTGCCAGAAGTCTGCGCTCGCGATGGTGTCCTGCAGCGGCCACAGCACTCGCAACAGAAACGAACTGAAGTGCACGTACGTAGTGGCGCGACTGTAGCTAGAACACCCTCAGGTTGTAGCCAGTCTTCTGGCGAACGTACTCCACCACCTCCTGTATGGGATGGTATGATCTTCTTATATTTAATCTATGATTGCGTAAATGATTGGAATATTGGTTACGTGACGCCACCATCGTTGACGCTAGGTAGCGAGTGAAACGCAGTCTGTCTCTGTCGCGCCACTAAAGAAGAGCGATAGGGAGAGCTAGTTACGAAGCGTAAGCGATTGTGACGTGGTTTAGATGTCCAGCTTTCGAAGCTATCTATCTTTGTTACTTGTGCGTATTGGCGCGACAGACCCAGACTACATATATTATCTGCGGCGTTTCGGTGGCGTTTCGCGTCGCAGAATGCAATATATCGCTCTGGCGTCGCGCCAACGCGCGTTAGAGCCAGACTGCATTTTGTTTGGCGTCGCAGAATGCCATTTGGCTACGAAATTCCGAATGGTGTTTCTGCGACGCGAAACGAAAACGAAACGCCGCGAAAAGTAGTCTGGCTTTGTCGCGCCAATACGCGATAGAGATAAATATCTACGAGCGTTTCGTTTCGTGAGCGTTTGTGCCATTCGGCTAAGCACACTGGAAAGAAAACGAAAGACCTAAACGTCGAAAGATGCTCCTAGGTTTTTTTTAGTAATTAAATAGGTTGACGTACTGTTTCTAAGCGGTTCACTGTGTCCAGACAAAGACTGAGCAACTAGACTTGCGAAATATGAACTGGGTCCCAAACTGAATGAATAATTGTCTTAATGGCTCCGCCGACGTTTTCAACGCTTACTGTAATGATCACAATGCCTTTTCTACTTTAATTCCGTGTTTTACAACTTTTCACTTTATTAAGTAATGAAAATTGTAAATACTTTTTATACCACATTTTAAATATAATTTATGTTAACAATATTGTCTGAAAAATGGTGTTACAAGATCCCCAGGCATCAGAATTCTACAAAATACTTGAAAATAGAGTACTATACTCTCTGAACTTAAATGTCACTTACTACTACTATACACCCTGTTTTTATTGAATTCAGTTAACTTTAATGGGA
Source organism: Leguminivora glycinivorella (assembly GCF_023078275.1). Lineage (NCBI taxonomy): Eukaryota > Metazoa > Arthropoda > Insecta > Lepidoptera > Tortricidae > Leguminivora > Leguminivora glycinivorella. The sequence continues at coordinate 852,936 of NC_062976.1, read as the reverse complement.
GGGTTCTTTAGATCAAATAAAATTAATTTCTTTAAGAAACTAGCGGCTTAAGTCTTAACTCTTACGGTTATCGAGTTATTAAAAAGATAAATATAATTACTGAACACGTATGTGACAGCCTTTACCACTTCCCAATGTTATTTGTTTTGACATGTGCCGTTAATCACTTGACACTAACTTGAATATTATTCTGAAGGGTCTCTCACATTAATTAATTAATTTATCATGTATGAAAACGATGATTTTTTTTGCGAATTAAATTAAAAGTGATATACAGGATGGTTCCTGATAATGAACCAAATGGCATGTCGAATTTAAAGGAAAACAAAAAAAAAACACGATGTAGAATAACAGTCCTGTCAAATATTTTGACATTATCATTTTCTAATATCATGTTCTATTTTTGTTTCAGGTACGGAATCCAAATATCTCAATCATCATAAAGCAATTTTACTATGCCATAATCAAGTAAAGACGTCTAAAATATAGGTATCTACGTTATATGGGTAAGATAGCAGGTATAGTAGATAAGCGTCTGGAATTTCCCAATTTATTACTCAATATAAACTGGAATCTAAACAATAGAATCCACTGCACCGAAACTTCATATTTCATGCATGCCCTAGGAAGACCTATGCTAACTTTAAATATCTGATCTTGGTTTGATATTAATTTGACTTCAATCACTTCAGGCCCTGTAGCCGAATGGCATTTCTGCGACGCGAAACGAAATCGAAACGCCGCAGAGAGGTAGTCTGCCTCTGTCGCGCCAATACGCAAGAACGATAGAGATAGATAGCTATGAAAGATATACGTATTATCGCGATTACGCGTTTCGTGAGCGTTTGTGCATTTAGCTACGCACACAGGTGTATTCTGATTTTATAAGAAAATTAATGCGTCTTCCTAATTTGTTATACTCAAATGTGATCTGCCAGTATCAAAATTTATTGTTTTAAAAGTTACTAACTAACTAACGTGTAATTTTGTAACTTGTAGGTTCGATAAATGGCAATCATCGCCGGCCATAAACAACAGAATAACTAATGATATGTTTTTATAATATATTTTTTATATTGATATTTGCCAGTCGTTATTCGGTGAAGGAAAGCTTAGTTGGGAAAGTGGCGGACTAATATCGTAGATCTATAATAAAATTGTAGTTTTATCTAAAGACAATTTTTTGCCATATTTTCATTCCCGATTTCTCAATCACATCCGATCCCAATCAGATTTTTATTATTCGAATAGTTTCCTGTACACAACAGTATCGGTATCCATACATCGTGGCAATTTCCAGTATCGGCGAGCACACACAAATAAATTTATTTTTATTGGCGTCCCTCGATTGCTGGCCGATATTTCAACCGATGGCTCCGTTCTGCTACACTGGTTTTAATCTTCGTTCTTAGCTTGGGCTGACTCAGTGAGTGTGTCTACCGAATGGAACCCTAGGCCACAGTTAAACTATGTCACAGTGACGTTATACTTGAATCAGATTGTAAGAAATCTCTTACTGCTTGTCATTTTGACTTGGTTGTAGAGTGGCATAGGGTTTCAATTGGTTGACTGTACTTACGTGAAACTGGCACCGGTGTGTTTGCAGATCTTGCCAGAGTTCTATTCAAAATGCTATTTCAGTACAGATAGTGTTTTTTTCCGCACTAGTGCGAGAAGTGGTTTATTTCTTGTCGGGTCGAAAGTGTCGAAACTTCGGTGGGCCATCAGTGTGCGTAGCCGATTGCACAAACGCTCACGATAATATCTCTTTCGTAGCTATCTACCTCTATCGCTCTTGCGTATTGGTGCGACGAGCCAGACTACCTTTCGCGGCGTTTCGTTTTCGTTTCGCATCGTAGAAATGTCATTCGGCTACGGTGCCTGTACAAAAAAACGTACGATACACGTGCAAAAATAAAATCGTATCTCGTGTCGATTTAAATTATCGCCACTCGTTTTAAACTTCCTGTTTTCCGCACTTGTGTCGTAATGTAGATACTATTTTCTTGGCGTCCCTCGATTGTTGGCCGTTATTTCAACCGCATCCGTTCCACTACACTGGTTTTAATCTGCGGCTCGGCAGCGTCTCCGTGAAAAGGTGGACATTGGAAGTAAGTCGTTAACTGTTCAATTGACCGGGTAGACCTTGAAGCAATTGATGAATCATCATCATCCTTGCGTTATTACCGCATTTGCCACGGCTCATGGGAGCCTGGGGTCCGCTTTGACAACTAATCCCAAGATTTGGTGTAGGCACTAGTTTTCAAGAAAGCGACTGCCATCTGACCTTCCAACCCGAAGGGTAAACTAGACCTTATTGGAATTAGTCCGGTTTCCTCACGATGTTTTCCTTCACCGAAAAGCGACTGACAAATATCAAACGATATTTCGCACATAAATTCCGAAAAACTCATTGGTGCGAGCCGGGGTTAGAATCCGTGACCTCCGGAATGAAAGTCGCACGTACTTATCGCTTGGATTTTTAAATAATAAATAAATATAAATAAATATTGGGGGCCACCTTATATATATCAACCTAACCCCACACTAAGCAAAGTTATGGGTGCTAGGTGATGATATACTTACTTATATAGATAAATACATACTTACATGCAAAGAAAACATCCATCACTCGGGGAGAAATATCTGTGCTTGTCACACAAATAAATGCCCTTACCGGGATTCGAACCCGGGACTGCGGCTTAGCGGCTTACCGTTCTTCAAACGTTTCAGTACGTTTCGGTACGTAATCGTTTTAGTACGTATGGTGCTTTTTATCGGCACTATTACGCAAATTAGTACTCTTCTTGTTATGTCGAAACATCAATGGGTCGTACTTTTTAGGGTTCCGTAGTCAACTAGAAACCCTTATAGTTCCGCCATGCCTGTCCGTCCGTCCGTCCGTCCGTACGCGGATAATCTCAGTGACCGTTAGCACTAGAAAGCTGAAATGTGATACCAATATGTATATCAATCACGCCGCAAAGTAGTAAAATAAAAAGTGGAAAAAATTTCTCATTAGGATACCCCCCTACACGTAAAGTGGGGAGTGATTTTTTTTCCTTCCAATCCTAACGTGTAATATATTTTTAGATAGGTATTTAAAAATGAATACGGGTTTCCAAAAATGATTTTTTGATACTGTTAATACTTTTGGAAATAATCGCTCCTAAAAAGTTAAAAAAATGTGTCCCCCTCACTATCTTTTGCATTTTGTACTATTATATATTCTGTGATTATAACGAGTTTTAAAATATGAAAAAAATCACAAAATGTAGGACTGTATAAAGAGTTTCTAGGGAAATTGTTTTGAACTTGATAGTTTGAATAGTTTTTGAGAAAAGTACGGGAAACTACGGAACCCTACACTGAGCGTGACCCGACACGCTCTTGGCCGGTTTTTCCTCTATAAAAATACATGAACTTATTTCCTCATTATTGGAATATGTTCCTGTGATCACGAGGCAAACAGCCTGGTATTTTCGTGCTTCATTTGCAACCAAACAATAAATGACATATTCTTGTTTCTCGATTTGTTATTTCTGCATTCGACTGACAGATGTAGGAATTGGAGCAAATATGGCGGATAAGTGAACGATCGCGATCTTTCAGCTACAATATATTTTATATCGAGTAATTCATCTTTTACCAGACTTGGCGTGAAACTGAAACTGGTAATATTATTTGAAATGGCCTGATAGTTAAAGGAAATTTTATATTCCATTCGGTTGATAAATAAGAAAGATACTGCATTCTACAAGTGATTATAGAGGTAGATGATAATTTTGTAGTCTATTAATGATTATGACTAGAAAAATTTCATCGCTTTTGATCATCCAAATTATCATGAAGGTTTACAGTATACAGTACAGAATCCTGGACCATAAACTTGTGTCCTAATTTTACCCGTACCTATTTTTAATTTTTTTTATACCTCTAAATTATGGACAACAAATGCACAGCGGTGCGTATTGCTCATCGCTAAGCCTAAGTATATAAAATTACACAAATACACCTATGGATTTTTTTTCGTATAGCTAGATTAGCTAGCCCACATACAGAAAATATTGCCGTTCATAAAAATAACACTGCATGTCAACATATTGCAAACTGTAACAATTTTAGCAGTCAAAAATAGTTACTCCATTCCAAATGTGCACTCACGAACCTTATAGCATAAGATAGATTACTGTCATTATCCCTACGCTATGGCCTTCCCTTACGGTTGAAGTAAGGTATTTGATGGAGATTTATTCTGCCATTACTATAATGTACAGCCGTTTCGATATTAGGGAACTTTTCGTTTTGAAATATTAGATTGGTAGACAAACATGTTGAAATATTAGTTTAGTGGAAGTTACTTTTTATTGGGACGGAAAAGGAAGAAAGGGCAATAAGGAATGAATAGTTCACATAAAATAATTTTTTTATAAAATATACGGATTTTTTTCTAACATTTTGTCCTTGAAAAACAAGGTTATCTTACTCGTAGCTATAACGCTGTTTCTGGCTTAGCCTGTTGATTGACTTTAGAAAACAAACCTGCATATCATTGAGAACTTGTAAAAAACTATGAATCTATAGTTATTTGTTTTACAAGGGGGCAAAGTAGTTGTTTAACCGCACGTCAACGCTCAAGATTCCACTTTTCGAACCACTCGCTACGCTCGCGGTTTAATATTAGAATCTTTCGCTTGCTCAGGTATCAAGGCACGAAGGTTAAACTAACTTTTCCACCGAGTGAAACACAAAATTTTTCACCACATCAACACGAACAAAATACTGACAATAAAACATCAGAATAAATAAAATCCATCAATTTATTCAATACTAGCTTTTACCCGCGGCTTCGCCCGCGTAATAAAAGTATTCATTAAGATTTTCATTTGGATCCTTAGGTTTCTCTGTAGGTATATTTATCTGCGATTATTTCGATTGCACATAATACTTTTGCTTGCAATGATTGTAGAAATATTACACATCGACCACAGCGTAGGTAATTCTATATACGCTGGGGAAACCTTTATAAACATCCCACATAGCCCGTATTTCGACACTATGATCGGTGGGTAACAAGTACTTTTTTCTATTATCCCTTACAATTTTTTACATTTTGCTTATACTTATCGCAAACGTAATCTTCAAGCAAGCAAACAACGATCGTCTTAGAGCACATTGATTGTAAGAGACCGCCGACCGATTATCCGTATCCCTCTAACGATACCCATATTATCCGTATCCGTATCCCTATCGCTATCGCTAACGCTAACGCTGTCGCTATCGCTAACGCTAACGCTATCGCTATCGCTATCGCTATCCCTATCGCTATCCCTATCGCTATCCCTATCGCTATCCCTATCCCTATCGCTATCCCTATCGCTATCCCTATCCCTATCCTTATCCCTTATCAAGATGTTTAATGATATAACACTTTAAGTTCTCGCGCTTTGTACACATATTTAAAGTCACATACAGGTCGAACGCGATTAATTAACATTATTTTTACCTTTTTTTCCAACGTTTCGGCCAGGTTAACGTCCCAGCAAAATGTCACCGGAGATGTAAACAACACAAAACTACCCGATATTAATTTATATAAATGTTCGGGGTAGACAAATAAATATAATCTACCCGCTTTTAGTTAATGTTTATTTCCCACCATGTTTATTTTAAAGGTAAAAATAATGTTAATTAATCGCGTTCGACCTGTATGTGACTTTAAATATGTGTTTAATGATTTCTTATCAAGCGCTAAAATATAAAGTTTCATGGTTTTATCTTTTAAAATTAAGAAATCCCATACAAACTTTCAACCTCTTTTTCAACCCCTTCATCCCTTTTTTTCGAAATAAAAAGTAGCCTATGTTCTGTCTCAGGGTCTAAAGATTGTCTGTTCCAAATTTCATCAAAATCGGCTGCGTGGTTTAAGCGGGAAAGCGTAACAGACAGACAGACAGAGTTACTTTCGCATTTATAATATTAGTATGGATTTATGAAATAAAACTATGGAAACGGATTAAATCGCGTATAATGAATTTAAAATTCATCCCGACGTTTCGAACTCTTTACAGCGTTCGTGGTTAACGGGTGACTGAGGAAAAATTACAATGTGCAAAAGCTACCCACATACAAGAAATATTAACGAACCATGACCACAAATAATATAGATTTTTAAGGCAGGTTCACACACTATTAATAAAGCTAGTTATACAATATTCAAAAAATTTACCATTACTATGTTAAAAATAATTAACCAATTAATCTACACAAAATTGACAAAAACAAACTCAAACAATATTTATGATTCTAAATCATCATTTATAGGTAAAATCTAGCAGCCAGATTAAGAAATCGAGTTAAATTTTCCTATATGTTTCCGAATAGCAAAGAAGGCCTTTACCAGTTGGTGTGGTGAAAAATCTTTTATATGGTTAACCTCATTACCTCAAGCAATATTTTTCTCCCCCATCCCTTGCAAAATCGACTACCAAGCCGCCCCATTTCCATGCAGATCGGAGCCGTTACCTGTCCAATACCGTTTATGTCTATTCAAAGGAAACGTCACAAAGAGATCGATCTTCGGTTCCCGACAAACGTATGAGTGTGCGTATTTTGGGGAGTGTACTGTTCAGGTTAAGGGACCGTCCACACTCAAGAGACGCACGTCCGCCGACGCGGAACGGACGTCAGCGCCACGCCGCCTGAATGTAAGTTAAAAAACTACTGAACCTATCAAGTTCAAAACAATTTTCCTAGAAAGTCTTTATAAAGTTCTACTTTTTTTTTAAACATATGGTTCAAAAGTTAGAGGGGGGGGGGGACGCACTTTTTTTTCCTTTAGGAGCGATTATTTCCGAAAATATTAATATTATCAAAAAACAATCTAAGTAAACCCTTATTCATTTTTAAATACCTATCCAACAATATATCACACGTTGGGGTTGGAATGAAAAAACATATCAGCCCCCACTTTACATGTAGGGGGGGGTACCCTAATAAAACATTTTTCTCAAACATGCAATGAAATATTGTCTTTACGTTCCTTAAAATGGGCTGGGAAGTATCGTTTTTTGGGCGCAACAACTCGCTCGGCGCGCGCCGCGGCGCCTGGGGGCGTCTTACGTCTTTCCTATACAAAATGTACTGAAGAGACGTTTTTAAATTACATTCAGGCGGCGTGGCGCTGACGTCCGTTTCGCGTCGGCGGACATGCGTCTCTTGAGTGTGGACGGTCCCTAAGGCTTTGTTTTCATCAGAAGTGAGTAAACGATGATTAGCAAAATCATGATTCAGAAGCAAACGATACTAGGATTGCATGACTTTGATATCGGAATATAAGTAAGTTCGATTCGGCCTCAATATTGGGGCCTCCTTCGTACCTAATATAAGATGAGGTCAATCGCTGTTCTTTGTTCAACTGATACCTGCGAGACTCGCAAACTCGATCTCCATTTTCTTATTAGGCTACAAGCCGATTCTGCTGTAACGTGTTGTGGTTTTCATCATATTTTTAACCCTCGACGCAAAAACGACGGGGTGTTATAAGTTTGACGTGTCTGTCTGTGTGTGTGTCTGTCTGTCTGTCTATGTACTAAGGTCTCCTACCATTAAGCACGTTCGAAGCCTTCCTTTTCGTTTACGTAGTGACGTTTTGTGATTTCAATTTTTACACATAAATACAAACGCAAACGGGACTGGTGTTTCTAAAACAACCTCCAACATTTCAAGAACGGCCATTGTCCCCGTGCTCTCAGTTTGAGTGTCGAACAAAAATTTGGAACCAGGGTGCGTAGCCGAATGGCAGAAACGCTCACGAAACGCTCGTAGATATCTATCTCTATCGCTCTTGCGTATTGGCGCGACAGAGCCAGACTACCTTTCGCGGCGTTTCGTTTTCGTTTCGCGTCGCAGAAATGCCATTCGGCTACGGGGCCAGACCCTCTAACACGACTTGCCTTGTCGCGCGCGAGTTCATACTTGAAGTCGCGCTTGATGTATGGTCTGGTAATATGAGTTTGCTGGCTCCTGATAGCATTGTGCGTACCTAAACTCATTGTCAAGCTAGATTCACTATCGTCATGTCAGTTTAATATCTGGGAGATCAAATCCATATCTGCATCAACACAAAAAAAAGTTAAACCGACGGTGTAGCACAGCTTACATTCTCCTATGTGGACTCGCGTGTAAAAACGCAAGCTACACCACCTGTGGCCCGTTTCTCGAAAGGTACAAGCCTTGTATTACAAGTGTGTTTCCATGACAACCCATACGATTTGACAGTTCGCGCACTTGTAATACAAGACTTGTACCGTTCGAGAAATGGGCCGGTCTCCTAAAACCGTATCAAACAGAGAAAATACAATAGACCTCCTGCTCTTTTGTTCACTCCGCGAATTTTCCTGCAACTTGATACTTTCTGGCCTAGTGACGTAAGTAGCTGTGTTTTATACAGCTTCGGCAGTGTCGAGTTTCTTCTCTCCAACATTTCTGTCGTAGATATTTCGGCTTATTACGTTACCCTTGTTTGGATGCCTGGAATCAATGTTGTAGGTAATGTTTGTTTGGCTGAAAGTTTTCGTATCGCAAATCAGCGTTTAATAAATGCGATGAAGGAGATTTGGTTTAAGGGAGAAAACAAAGTAGAAATGAAATGTATGGTGTTATTTGATAAGATGGAAGAAATGTAGTGAAAGATGAAAACATGTTAATCATTTATCGGAGGTCCGTAGTATAATATTGGCTGACCTTCTTTCAATAGAATGGTCTGAAAACTTATCTAAGGTGCATCGGGGTAACTTCGAAGTACAGACATGCTCTAATAATCAAACCTGATTGTTTGTTGCTGTCACACTGAGAGAAAATACAACCAGTTTTCATGTTCGTTCAACAAGTTTTTTGGTTAAAATAGCGCCTACGTGCTCTTTGGTTCAAACAACAAGCTACTTGTGATTTGAATCGGCAATATATTTGAATCAATAAGTCGATTTTATAAAAACAACCTGACACATATTGTTTTAAACATACGTTTGGCTGATTCAAACGGATAAACCGCAACAAGTCGAACTTGTTAAATTCACAATGCAAATTTCTCTCAGTGCACGTTCAGAGATTAAAAAACATCACGCCAAGTAACGTCGTGACGAGTTAAAGCTTCGACCACGTCCTTCAATTATTAGCTGTAGTTTTATCGCAAGGATGAGTGTTTTTGATCTCACTAATTAATCCAAACAAAGTCGCCTTGGCCGAATACAGTCCAGACGGTTGATGGTGATAACGAGTGTTGCATCCAAAATTCAGAGATTCTCTTTTCAGGATCTCAAAGCACTGCAGAGATTCATGAGCATTAGATGTTTTTTAAGTAGAATTGTTTCTCTGCCCCTGTTGCGCCTGTGTGGTGACGGGTTAAGAATTTCACCACCCCCTTTCTTCCCATGGGTGTCGTACAAGGCGACTATGGCATATGGGTTAAATTATAGCGTAGGCGAGAGGCTGGCAACCTGTCACTGCAATGTCACAGTTTCGTTTTTTTATGAAACCCAAAAGTATTTGCCAAGAGTGGCACTGAAGCTTTAGTAGTTTCATGTGCTCTGCCTATCCCTTTATGGGATACAGGCGTGATTGTATGTATGAATGTATGTAATTGTTTCTCTGCTTCGTAAAAATCATGGAAATGTACAAAATTAACAGCGCCCCAAAAAGGTTAAGTACTCACTAAAACCTAAAACAACTACACTTTTGGTGATGTTTACACAATCGAGCACGTCTTTATTAATAACACCTCAAAAATGTCTGGCTGAGGCTCAGGAGGTAACTCGCTATGTGATTAGAATGCTGTCTCCATTCGAGAAAATTCGATTTAGAGTTACCGTAACTCGCAACTCGTGCTAACAGCCATTTAAATGTTCCGACCTGTTTTACATTTCAATCCACTTGTATCCCGAAAGTCATGGTGGGACGTTGTGTTGTTGTTTATAACGTTGACAATTTATTTGTTTAACGGTTAACGGATTTGTTTTAGGATTAAAGCCATCCCGTTTTAACTGTACTGAGATTACGCAACATGGTAAGTCAGACTACAAAGAATTATTATTTATAAATACAATGATTATTATTGACGAGTAAGGTACAACGGGGCAAATCTCGACTGGGGTACAATTGCAACTAATCCATTTTTTCCATTATCACACTATGATGTTGAGTTCTGCATGTATCCACTGAACACGTCTACCATATATACCATATATAACTCTATTTAACCCCTGGAGCGCCCGCCCCCTAAATTACATAAGATTTATAGACACCGTGTGTCTATAGAACGCTCCACGGGTAATGCAAACATTGTAAAACATGGAAAAAATGGGCCAGTTACAATTGCCCCCCAGTCGAGATTTGCCCCGCTGTACCTTATATAGTTATAGATCTTGCAAGAAACATTTATTTTGAGCAACCTCGGCCTTCGATTACACCAAACATTATACCAAAACTACGTTTCAGTACAATGAAGCGACGGTTTCCAAAACGTCACCAAGAAACGAAATCAATGATGAAACGTCAACAAGCTGAAGAAAAATCCTTCCTCGTAGCGTTCGTTTACGAGATCATTGTTTGCTCAGAATCTTTCGCTCAATAACCCTCCGAATCGGCTATGGCGTCGACCTTGGACGGAATTGACACTTTAGAAAACGAATCTTGATTTGATATTGAGGTTTCCCCAAGAGTATACTCTATACTATAGAGTTTTTTTGTGTACCCTCAAATACTATAGAGTCTATAGTATTTGAAGGTACACAAAAAAAACGTGTACTCTCTTTACTTGTCGAGTTTTAAGCAGTCACCGTCAGCCTATAGAAGTGTTGCCAACTTAAAGTCAGTAGTAGTGGATACTTCGATAGAATAACGTCTTTTTCACCTATCGAAGCGATTTGAACAAGAAACTACTTAGATCGAGTTGACTATATAGCAACGAGAAGTGACTAAATTTGTGACTCGATTAAAAGGGCGTGCTGATTTCGACGGAGCAAGATATCGCACACAAGTTTCATAAGAAAGCGGCATTCCGAAATCTATCAGCAATCACATACGAGTTTGCGTGACACCAAAATTAATAGTTTTAAAGGATTTTACCGAATTCGAATGTGAAATAAGCGAGAAAAGCCAGTACCTATAAGATTATAGAAGTGACAATCGTTGAATACGTGGCAATCGAAACTCATTCTGGCTTCTGTCGCGCCACTACAGTTAAATAGGGAATGCTATCTGCATTAACTCACGAAGCGTAAGCTTTTTTGCAATCGCTTACGATGGCTCTTGGTGTAACCTTGGCTAGGACCCTGCTGAGATTTATCGCCGTCAGGCGAGAGTCAAATCGAAATAATTTTAACAAGACTTGAATGCCCATCTTCGTTCGACCGAGCAACTAGACAAAAACAATGGCATATTGTCGCTTCCGACGCCATTATTTATTTAAAGCCCTTATCTGCGCCCTTTTTGCGAACGGAATTATTAATATTATTTGTTGCTTACTTCCACTTTGGCAAATTAACTTTGCGGCCTGGAATCACATATTTTCTGGAGGGCTTTGCATTCGGATTTTGAGTTTACTGATCACAACGTGAATCTTTTTTCGATTGACATTCTATTTAAATTCCATTGGTGTACGTAAGTTTACAGAATCTTTTTTGATCACTGAAACCTTCACATTTTGTTAATCGGAAACCATATCTGTCACTTATGAATTGAAACTGCTTTTATTTGGCGATAATAATATGGTGTGTATATTATTCCACGCGAATAAAGTTTTCTACATATTTGCTGCAGTATTGCAGTAAGTAGGTAATTAGTGCTATGTTTCACCGCACAGCAGTAATGTAGTCTGAATTTTCAAAACAGATGAAAAAGTAAAAATTGTTATTGCCTTTTAGGTTGAAACGCTACAAGATTTTGTTTTGTCGAATTGCGAATCAGCTTACACGGGCTTTAACTGTAGTTTTTAGAACTGTAACATCAAATTGTTGTATGCGTTATCGAATTTCGACAGCTATTTGTAATTTGATAATGGTGAATATAAAAATTTGATGTACCTATATGAAAACTGTGTCACGATCATTGACTATCCAAATATTGAAAATTGATACGTGATGATATTTAAAACGTGTCAAATGATGAGATATCTTTTTTGTGTAGGTATAAATCTTCAAAAGAACATACTTATACTTACATTAAATTCTAGACTTCAAAACAGGTTCCTTGTTAAAATCTAGAAGGTAAGGTTACGTGTTAATTGATTAGAACCTTGTTATTGCAGATGCCCATGAGGTACCATGATTGTCTGCCATTCATTCGTCTGCCCTTGTCCCAGTCATTTGGGGTCGGCGCAACATTACTTCCTCTTCCGTCTCTATCGTCCGTCATCTCATCATGCACTTGCTTTCGTTTCATATCAGCTATTACACAGTCCGTCCACCTTTTGATGATTGCTTACCATAGGCGGTTTATTTGTTATTTGAAACATCATCATCATCCTCCTTGCGTTATCCCGGCATTTGCCACGGCTCATGGGAGCACGGGGTCCGCTTTGACATCTAATCCCAAGATTTGGCGTAGGCACTAGTTTTTACGAAAGGGACTGCAATCTGACCTTCCAACTCGAAAGGTAACTAGGCCTTATTGGAATTAGTCCGGTTTCCTCACGATGTTTTCCTTCACCGAAAAGCGCCTGGCAAATATCAAATGACATTTCGCACATAAGTTCAGAAAAACTCATTGGTACGAGCCGGGTTCGAACCCGCGACTTCCGGATCGAAAGTCTCACGCTCTTACCGCTAGGCCACCAGCGCTTATTTGAATCATAAACTTATCAATATTTTCTAAAAGCTTCATAAAGACTTTTATAACCAAATCGCAGTTAAGTATTTCAGTTTTCATAACCGGTTATTACAATCCTAAAAAATCGCGGCATAACCAACTTTATTATTTTTCCTTAGTACCCAACAATACTAAAGGCCCAGAAAAATTCACTCGTCAAGGTTTCCTTTGTTTCTCATGCAAATAAGAATAAAATAATAAAGAAACAAAGAATATCAGATGACACAGCGACTGATTTATCCGAGACGAATAAAGGATTCTCATTTTGTCAAGGGAATATTGTTATAATGTTATTCTTTCAATAATGACAGGGCTGCGGATGTTTATGCCGTCTAATATTTTAATAATACATGAATATAGGAGGATTTTACTTTCAGGAGAAATTAAATGTTTATTTTTATTGTCTGTAATGGGTGGATTTTTATCGATAATAGGATATTTAATAATATTAGTATTTATACACGTTTTAAGATTGCAGTTTTAGTGGAATGTGTTATTTTTGTGCCTATGTTGAAAACTTCATCGGTAGTTTGTTCTGCGAATAGGTAATTGCAAATAAAAACGTACCTCAAAGCACTAGATAAAAAGTTACTGTGGCCTAGATGACGTAACACCTTTGGGGAACGCTCGTCTAGATGGCGCTAATATTAATATTTGACATTTTAACACATATCAAACTAAAAATATGGGCCAAATTGTCAAAACTGAGGTTCAAAAGTTTTAAGCTTGTGTCGACAGATGGCAGTCTATGCACTGTGATTACACATTTTACTTTGACAGTAACTCTCTACAGGGTGTAACAAAAATGGTGGTGATCCGTTTAAGGGCGTATTCAGTATCGTATTCTCATCAGGAAAAAGTAGGATAAATTTTTTTTATCTCTGTATGGAGATTCGACCGATTCGCGCGGCCCGGCTCATACAAAAGTGAAAATTTTTTTAGCGAAAAAAAAATTTTCTTCTACTTTTTCCTGATAAGAATACGATACTGAGAACGCCCTTAAACGGATCACCACCATTTTTGTTACACTCTGTATAATACTCGATCCTCTTTGGTAATTGTTAACTTGTGACGATTAAAAATACTCTCTTCAATCGTGTTTTAATTTATTATTAATTCATCACCCTGGTGCAAATTTTCTAACTTTTGTTCATTTGTATCGTAAGAAGCTATTCGATTATTTGTAATAAATCTTATTTCCACAGACTAGCTTGTTAGTCACGTTCTCGAAAAACCAAATTCGCCGCGTTTCCGAACTTCGAAAATTTGAGAAATCCACCGTCCATCGCCGCAAATCGTTTCTCGCCGCGAATGAAGAAATCGCAAATTGTGACAAGATTGCGAAACATAAATGAGGGTTTCTTTGACCTAGTTTTTATCTTCGCACCTGCATTATCTTTTTTGCGGTACAAGAAAACCCAAGTCCTGGCGGGCAATCAAGGTATGGCGTTAGTGCCTCCCTTTACACTTACAGAAAGTTAGTGTCAATTATCTGACAGCAATCTTTTTTTATGAAATAGGCAGCAGACGAGCCGCCTGATGGGAACAACATCAAGGTAGTCACTTATGAGTTGCCGACCTTTGAGAACCCTAAATACCTGCTTCTTGAAGAACTCCATGTCATAGCGCAAGGGAAACACCTCAGGAGGTAGCTCATTCCACAACTTACACGTAACAATTAAAATAAATACTATTATAATAAAGGTTGGGGCGTACTTATAAAACATAAAATTAAACATTAAAAATTTTGAGTAACTCGATAACAGTAAGAGGTAAGACACTAGTTTCTCAGAGGAATTAATTGTAATTTACCAAAATTATTCCCTTAAATTTAACGGAAATAAATAAACACAGCTCAGGTTGTATATGCTATCGAAAAAAGTTATCTAATAAGACAAAAACTCAATGTAAATTTCTTCTGTTTGAGCCTACATGTATCAAAAATGAAAGAACAATCAACACATTCTCGAATCTACATATGACAATCGATGCTACCCCCTTCTAATTTTAATAACAATTAATCAGCCGTAAGAGATAGGAAACGGCGGAAGCGAAACAAAGAAAACAATCTATAGACTGATTCTGATGGAGCAATTTGAGACGGGTTTGATATGACCTAAGAATACATATAAGGCATATCTCATTTACTAATAGGTAAGTGCGGTTAGCAATGAAAGCATGCGGGTAAAAACCAGTTGCTCAGGGTAAGTAGCCAAATGCACACGCTTATTATAATATCGTTATCGCACAGCTACCTATATTTATGGTTCTTTCGTATTGACGCGACAGAGCCAGAGTGGGTTTCGATCGGCGTCTAACGTCAATGATTTTAAATTCAGCTAGGCCACAGATCACGCTCACTAGCAAGCGGGAGACCATTGGTAGACGGCATTTTGTGTAAGAGCGAATAATTTTCTTTCTGGAAAGAAAGAACTGCCTACTCGATCCTTTTGAGACCAAGGTCGCTCTGTCAGTGAGGCTTATCAGCGACTACCTGATAGTCGACCTATTAGATTGGATTTTTGTAATTTTAGTTTGTTAAATTTATAGGTTTAATTTTATTCATAGGTTTAGTTTAGTTTTCTTTATTGTTTTAGGTCGTATCAAAAACAAAAGGCGATCTCAAAAGCTGAAACACATCAAAATAAGCTGAAACACATTTCAAAAAATTCAAGCAGAATCATTCTCCTATTGGACAACTTTTGGATTCAACAAAAACTCCGAACTCGCTAAAAGAGATTTTATCATACACTTGTTAAAGTTTGTTGTTGTTTGCTTTGTTGCGAAAGTAATTAAGAGTCTGAGGTTTTGTGTGTCGGGGACACATGTTGTGGTTATACTGTGTGTTCAAACAACAACTTGTCCATAAATATTGTTAAAACTAAGCATGTACAATATCTTACGAGGAAGAGCAAACCCAAAGATCTTAATGTTACATACAACGGAGAACAAGTTGATTTAGATCACAGCGTAAAGTTTCTAGGCATACATTTAGACGAGCATTGTAACTTTAACATTCATGTTGAAAATGTCTGTAAAAAATTGAATAAATTTATTTTTCCACTCCGAAAGTTACGAGAATCGGTATCGCGTGAGGCAGCCCTTGTAGCATACCATGGCTACGTAATGTCTGTTCTCCGATATGGACTTACCATATGGGGTAACTCCCCTGATATTCAAAAAGCTTTTGTTAAACAAAAAAAATGTATCAGAGCTATATTTTCACTTAAGCCACTTGACTCTTGTAAACCCATATTCGAACATCACAAACTTTTGTCTTTGCCTTCGTTATATATATACGAAACAGCTGTATTTGTGCACAGCAATCAAAATTATTTTAATAAAAACTATGAGGTTATAACCTACAACGACCGGATATCCAGACAAAAAGACCTATTGAGTGTACCTAAAGCCCGCTTGAAACAAACAATGCTTAGTCCATATTTTATGTGTGTAAAAATATATAATAAGCTTCCTATGAACATAAAAAATCTACATCTCAATCAGTTCAAAACTGCTCTGTATAACTGGTTATGCGATCACAATATTTATTCCATTAATGAATTTTTAAATCTTTAATGTAATTATTAATAATAATTATGCATGTTTGGCTAAAACTTGTAAATAGGCTAGGTCTTTGTATTTGGTGGACTGATTAACATCAATCCGCCAGAAATACATAAAATTTGCATGCTTGTTTAAGTAGAATATGGAGAACATGTCATTATATTATACCAACCCTATGTAACCCGTATTCCGCAAATAAATTCATTTCATTTCAAATTCATTTCATTTCAACGTCCGTAAGGATATCCGAAAAGGATTTACGTAGGTAACATTTTTGATGTTTGAAATTTATTGTTAGAAATTTTGCGTTAGTTGAAAAGATATTTTAAATACAGTGGCGTATTTACAAGCATTAATGATGTAGGTAGTGGATTATAAATAACAGTGATCGAGGGTTTAGATGCCACTCAAAAGGTACACACTTTTAAACAATTATTTTAATCTGTCCTCCGTCCGGCCGCTATATTAAACGAAGTTAACCCTTCCCGGTTCCGTCGAAAAGAAAAATGCACACACCTTGGCTAGTAAATATGAAAGCCTCAGATCACATGTTTGTTGACCTCGGCTCCGCCTCGGTTGACAATTACTTGTGATCTGAGACGTCGCTAACTTTTGGCGAGTATACATTTCCAATTATGCAATGATTAAAAAATATCTATAAACATATTAAAGGATTGAAAATCCTTCAAAATATCGTCGCACCTTCAAATTCACGAGAAAAACCCACAGGTTGAATATTTACAGGATTGGGCAGAAAGTTTGGACCTATCCCTCAAGTTCCTTTGAACAAGTTTTGACAGGAACTATGCGTGTTGTTGAAAACTTGCGTGATCAAAGCTAGGGCCGGTCTTGGATAATGGAAGGAAATCGACTGTTTGTGCGTCTTGAAGCACCTTCATACTATTAAAAGAATATGGCTGACGCTTATAAATTACCTTGAATTTTTGAAGTCAACTACTTACTGGATAAAAGTGGGATAAACATGGTGATTATTAATTTTTGAATCCTGTCCTGAAGATTTCCTGGTAAGTACAAGTTTGGACATCCACGTATTCAAAATTCTGGATTGATTGTCATCATTCAAAGATGTGTCAAGATCTCAAAATCTATTGAGTTTTCTCCTAAAATGCATCATTAATATCAAAAAGTTGCACGAATTTTATGTACTAAAAAACTAGCAAAGACTTTCCTCTAAAGACACGCCTCACATTTCAAAATGGATGATAACGTTTCAAGCTGACATCGCTTCAAGGATAGTTCTCTTGTAACAGTTGAAATGTCCGTATAATCCATATTGTTAGCTCTAAGTCGCCATTTTGTTCTCAATGGATAGAAAATTACGGGTGAATTCTAGTTTTAGAAGCATATTTAAAGTCACACACAGGTCGAACGCGATTAATTAACATTATTTTTACCTTTTTTCCCAACGTTTCGGCCAGGTTGCACTGGTGGTGGTTTAGAAGCATTCAATGTAGTGTACCGTGAAGAGACTAACAGTTTATGAAGGGGAGCCTGAGGACGGTTGTAACAATTTTGACTTTAAACTTTTTAACCAGTGTATCTCAACAACAAACCATACATAACACCATCGATATGAGGTTTACTGTTCCATCATGAAAATGACGTGTTTCAATTTGGAGAAAATAAATAAAAAAACATAACTTTCACAATTCTCACATCAGGCCCCGTAGCCGAATGGCATTTCTGCGACGCGAAACGAATTCAAAACGCCGCAGAAAGGTAGTCTGGCTCTGTCGCGCCAATACGCAAGAGCGATAGAGATAGATAGCTACGAAAGAGGTATTATCGTGAGTGTTTCGTGAGCGTTTATGTGCATTCGGCTACACACACAGATCACTGAGGTAAGTTGTGACTTTTTACGGGGTAGATTGACACAGATCACTGAGGTAAGTTGTGACTTTTTACGGGGTTTATTGGACCTTTTCAGTTTGCGTAATATTTTTAGATGAATATGAAATACTATCACACCAATTATTTTCCAAATAAGTTTGAAATACATTCGTTTTATAGCAGATTTGTATAATGTTAACTAACGCAAACCCCCGTTAAAACCGATAGTCTTGAACAACCTGATCCATGAAGCAACTGGAATGAGTGGTGTTCAAAGAGTTGTACAGTGGCGAGCTTGCTTGTGGTCACAGCAAACAGTTGTATGAACAGCACTGAAAGAATGGGTTTTTACTAGGCTTGTGTAGTACATGTACTAATAGTACAAAATACACGATTCTCTGCACTGTTACTAGACCGTACTACTCCCAAAATGATTCTACTCTCTAGTACATTTAGTACACTCACGCACGCGCAACAGAATGGGAGCGAAAGGAGCGAAGAGCCGAGGAGTGACGATGACAGCAAAGCGATCCGTGTGATCCGACCGCAACCGAATTAAAACCGACTGACTCGGACCGAGAGCTCGCGAAAACGGCTGATCAGCTCTCGGCTATAAATCATAATTTTGTAATTGATAAAAAATCTATTATGCATCCGTTTTCTGGATACTACATGAAATTTATTAGTTTCATACCTACTTGTCAAACTATTATTTGTCTATTTCTTTCGTATTGTTTCTTCTCGCCCCGCCCCGGTACCGTAACACGAACGGGACTTTTCCTCACCACCAAACCCACTTGTAAAAAATAAAATTTAAGTTAAATTTACTGTATATAATGTATATCATCATCATCATTATCCTCCTTGCGTTATCCCGGCATTTGCCACGGCTCATGGGAGCCTGGGGTCCGCTTTGACAACTAATCCCAAAATTTGGTGTAGGCACTAGTTTTTACGAAAGCGACTGCCATCTGACCTTCCAACCCGAAGGGTAACTAGGCCTTATTGGAATTAGTCCGGTTTCCTCACGATGTTTTCCTTCACCGAAAAGCGTCTGGCAAGAATCAAATGACATTTCGCACATCAGTTCAGAAAAACTCATTGGTACGAGCCGGGTTCGAACCTGCGACCTCCGGATCGAAAGTCGCAAGCTCTTACAGCTCTGCCAGGCCACCAGCGCTTCAATTTACTCGTGGATATATTTTTTTAAATTGCTGTACCACAAAGTGTTTTGAGCAAATATATTATCGTAATGAAACTAGGTTGTCTTTGTTTAGGTAATACTTGTTTATTTTGTTACTATAACTTTCGTACTGTTTCTTCTCGCCCCGCCCCGGTACGGTGACACGGTCGGGGCGTTCCCTCACCCCAAACGGCACGTCACGGCTGCATTGGAAACCTATTATTTCCTCTCCGTGTCTTTGAGCGTGGGAATGACATTCAATTGACGGGGGTTACCATGACGTACTAAAGACGTTCAGTTTAGGTTGAGAGAAAGGGACACAGCTATAGCAGTTAAATAGCTCCGTCCCTCTCTCTCAACCTAAACTGAACGGCTTTAGCACGTCATGATAACCCCCCCTGATGGTAAAAGCTGAAGCTTACTAGTGGAGATGACGTTTTATAAAATTGCTAACCTTTGCCCGCGACTTCGCTCGCTTTAAATTGGAAAATGCGCAACGCTTTATACAAACTTCCACCGGGGTCAGAAAGAGACAAAAAGTAGCCTATGTCACTGTCCATCCCTTCAACTATCTCTACTTAAAAAATCACGTCAATTCGTCGCTCCGTTTTGCCGTTAAAAACGGACAAACAAACAAACATACACACTTTAACATTTATAATATTATACGAGTAGTATGGCAGTATGGATAATTTGTTGGTGATATTTGATGTGAAATTTCTATAAAAAAATATGTTATTAATATCGTTTTCAGTACAGATAGCGTTTTTTTTACGCACTAGTGCGAGAAGTGGTTCCTTAAATATGCAACAGTCCACTAATTGAATCGGCTCATCTGTACTAAAAACGTCGTATGTTTCACTACGAAAAGGAATTTCGTAACTCGTAATCGATTTAAAACATTAATTCGATTTCTTTATCGCCACTCGTTTCAAACTTTTTTACAATCGTAATGTACTATTTCAGTACACATGGTGTTTTTTACCACTGTATATATTATGACCAGGTTGAAACTTCAGAGGGCCATCTGCTGGATAAACGTCGAACGATACACGTCGAATGGGAGAGTGATCGTGTCGATTTAAAACTTCATTTTTTACGCACGTATCGGGAATGTACCAACTGGTGGATGCCCGGCGGGACGGCCATTGATAATCTTTGGGGAGACAGCGTGATGGCGATGATGATGATGATCGTAATGTACTTTATCATCACAAGGTTACATTGCTGTGCATCTAAATATTAAAAGAAATCTGAACGATACTGTTGGTTGAAATAAATTGCAGCAGTCCACTAATTTAACCGGTACATAATGATTTCCTTTTTACCAATTTTTACAATAATACTTTGTGTTGTGTAATGTTACTATAGTATACATTCGACCATACCAGTGTTTTAAGGTAAAATATGAGTTATATTTCATTCAAACTGTTTTAAATGTATGTCAACAAAAACATAATGTTGATGCCAAAATTTCGTTAAATAATGATTGTTTCTGTGGGATATGGGTTAAACTGTTTTAACCTGTCACTGCAATGTCACACTTTCATTTCACCCCTTATTTGCCAAGAGTGGCACTGAAACTTGAGTAGTTTCATGAAGCCACAATTTGATTGTATGTATGTATGTAATGATTGTTTCTATATAAGTAACCTCATTATTTCTCAATTTCTCGTTAAACTTAAAGTCTTTCGGCATAATAAAGCCCCCAGCGTTTCCAGAATTCTCAAAATTCCTCAACATTTAAATGAACTGCCGCACAGTGTACGAACGGACTTAAACCATTCCTTTGTGCGGCGCGCTTTGAGCGCCGGTTTGTTTTGCGCCTTTGTCGGTCCAATTATGTACCGAGCATGGTGAACTTGGCTCGAAAAACTAGAACTGTTGGTACAGTCAACCAATTGAAACCCTAGGCCGCTCTATAACCATGTCAAAATGGCAAGCAGTAAGAGATTTTCTTACAATCTCATTTATAACGTTACTATGACATAGTCCTAAAGTGGGCTAGGGTTCCAATTGGTTGACTGTACTTACATTTATTATACTACCCTTCCATAACTTGCTCGTACATTTTCTGTCAGACATGATGGTAAGTAATTGTGGACAATTTACCTAAGGGTTGTCTCTTACAATTTGTCAATAAAATCTCTTTTAATTTCGATACAACACAAGATGTAGATGAAAAATCACAGTGACAAATCAAAACCTTACATTTGTGTATCGTGTGAAACTAGCGATGAAAGATTTCACCTTTTTGGTTGATAAGACCGTGAATTTATGTATTTTTTTTAAATTATCCTTTTAAATACCTTTAACCACTCACGTGCTTCCAGTAGCTAAAGCTACAAACGTTGGCACCTCTAAGTTCTCGCGTCTCATCGCATCGTCGACTTCCATATCGATAAGGTTTGATTTCGTATGCGTCGCATCGCCGTCGCGCGACCATCGCGCGACCGTCGCCCACACAAGCCACGGCGTTAGCTGTGGTTACAAAGTGGATTTTTTGTAATTTTTGATTATTTTTATGTCGCATCAAGTAAGAGCGTTTTTATTACGTTAGTATTAAATAAATCTAAGTAACATACTCGTAGCCGTAAAGTCCTTAGTAAGTAATAAATTGAAATAGATATCATACACGAAAGAAAAAACGACAAGGGAATCGAACCCGGGTCTACAGCTTACGCGGCTAACTTCACCACTAGACCACCCGCCCGCCGACGCGTTAGTAAGTAGTTACAAATAGTTAACCAACTAATTACTACTAAAATATTTCCTACATCTATTTTCGTCAAACAGGGCCACTCAGGGCCCTACATATTCTCGAGGACCGACCCGCGTGCGCGTGACATCGCGGACTATTTGTCTCGTTCGCAAAAAGGGATTTTTGGACCTCCTGCAGGGCCCTGCTATGTTATGTTGCTAAATAATGCTTTTGAAATGGTCGAGTGTCCTTTTGTAAGTGTTATGGGACTGATGGGAAATGAAATAAGATATGTATCATTTTTGTTTTATTTAGGTACTTAGGTTGACTGGATTTTGGACTTCAAATCTTTCAAAATAGTTTATATAATGCTTGAGTTTGTGATCAATTGAATTCCGGAAACATTTTGTCACGATGAACTTAACCGCATAATAAAAGACGATACCTACTGGGTACGTAGGTAGCCAATGCACAAACGCTCACGATAATACCGTTATCATAGCTATTACTATTTTGTACCTTTCGGCAACCCTTTCGGCTATTTAGAAACTGGCGTATCTGTATACGGCACAAAGGGATGTCAAGTTGAACCAGCAACCAGCACTAATTTCTCGTAACAAATGCTCAATAAGCCAACGCCGAGTTCGCCCGAAGCCAACTGTTTCTCACTAGTTGACGCTAGACGCCGATTGAAACGCACTCTGGCTCTGTCGCGCCAATAAAGAAGAGCTATATATAGTTAGCTAGCATCGATATCGATATTACCGTAAGTGGTTGTGTGTTGTCTATGTACCTATAGCCAAAGACATATGTAACCTGACTCGAACTAAGAAAAAAACGGCCAAGAGCGTGGCTATATATTTTCCGTATTTTTCTCAAAAACTACTGAAACGGTCCCCATTTTTTATGTATCCATTTTGCATAGTTAACAAAATTTCAAGCGCTCCTGTGTAGTTAAAATTTCTGATGACATCAAATTAGAAAATAATGACAATTTATTCCATAAGAAATTGAAAAGTTTTGGGCGTCATACACGCCCAGAATATTTTATCCGTTAATCTACTCAGTGGAGGGTTTCCAGTTTTTTTTTGTTTTTTTGAATGACGAAAGAAAAATATGCCTTCTTTAACCTAGTGTAGCAACCGTAACTAAACGATTTAAAATTTCATGTCAAAAAACACGATTTTTTTTCTTACATATATTTTGAATTTAATTGAAATCATTTATTCCTAAATCGTATTACTCGAATTATATTATGCTATGACCAAAATTTTATTAATATTATCCTTTGGCAAAAATTATTATCCTATCCAAATTATTAACTAACTACATGGCCTGAAACTTAGTATTATTTCGTAGCTAGATATAATCGTATTGCATTTTTTGTGTCTGACGTCGACGATGACAGGGTGTCATGGAAGCTATTTGTAAAATTTTAAAATCCTATGTACATGACTTATACAAATAAACATCTTATCTTATCTTATCTTAACTCCGGATAAAGGATAAAGTCTAAGAAAAAAACGTACCTCAAAGCCCTAGAGAAAAAGGTACGGTGGCCTAGATGGCGTTATTTGTGTTGGCCTTTGGGTAACGCTCGGCTAGATGGCTCTAATATTAATATTTGACATTTTAACGCATATCAAACTAACACTATGGCCCAAATTTAAAATCACATACAGGTCGAACGCGATTAATTAACATTATTTTACCTTTTTTCCCAACTTTTCGGCCGCACCGTTTGCACTGGCCGTGGCCGTGGTCGCGTATGGGTTGTCATGGAAACACAGTTGTAATACAATGCTTGTACCTTTCGAGAAACGGGCCCCTGTATGTGACTTTAAATATGTGTACAAAGCGCGAGAACTTAAAGTGTTATATGGGCCAAATTGTCAAAACTGAGGTTCAAAAGTTTTTAGCTTGTGTCGAGAGATGGCAGTCTCTTCACTGTTGATTACATGTTTTACTTTGACAGTAACTCTCTATAAAACTCGATCCTCTTTGGTAGTACGAAGTAAATAATAACCTTAGTCATTCACTATGAAGTAAGCTGATATTCCTTATCATTAAGGCATAATTATCTCCAGTTGCGAGAATCATTCCCCATAATGGGAACGCGGAAAGCAACCAAATTAGCGAGCTCATTTCCTCCGTTCTCTCGCAGGCCAATTCACTTACACTGCATATACCGACATCAGAACGATGTTGGCAAGATACCTCTATTCAGTCTTTGTGAATCTCGCACGCACCTGTTCAACTTAAGCTAGGACGAGCGAAATGCGATATCCATGGTATTACTAGTATTTTGATTAATATTAAATTTCGTATTTTAGGATTTTAAAAAGCAAAGTTGTTTTATTACATCAAAAATACATAAAGCTAAAACCGCCAAATATAAAAAATATTAGAAGCTAAATCGTGTCGTGTATATATAAAAACTTGAATATATAAAACCTGTAATATGATCGGAACGATAATCAACCTTATAGCAAAATGGATTCTTCCAAGTTTGAAGTTAAGCAACACAATTCTCCTGTTAAATGTATTTTCTAGGAAACATATTGAACACGATATTTTCCCACATTTTACTTATTCATCGTTCAGTTCAGCTTCAGTTCGGAACCTCTATTATGAGTTTTAGAATATACGTTATGCGATAATTTAAGTGGCACGGAAAATGAAATTCATTGTATGGAGGAAGCGAACAGTGCCTCCAAGTGATTACTTCTTCTTCTTTGCATCCTGTTACCCTCTGCTGGGGTGTAGGGTATCATATTTCTCCATTTACTCCGGTCTTGGGGCAGTTTGGGTGAACCTCCTCCCACCCCATGCCTAGCACCCTGAGCTCCTGCTGAACCTAGTGACGCCAGGTCGATTTAGGGCGGCATGGTTTACGATTTCGGGTATATTCCAGGTGAGGGCCATTTTGGATAGGTGGGTGTCAGGTTTTCTGAGGATATGTCCAATCCAATATCATGTCCGCGTCTAGATTTCTTCGTTTACGGGTTAAAACGATTACTTACTAGAACGTTTCTCCTGCCCTGGCAGGCAAATATGGTCGCGCGATAAATGATAAAATAGCAGGCCGTCCTTATCGCACTATTTGTAAGTGAGATAGGGACGGCCCGATGTTTAATCATCTATCGCGCGACCATGATTGCCGTACTGATCTCAGTCATTTGGAGTTGGCGCAGTATGTCCTTCTCTTTCATACCTGTCTATGGACCATCTCAATATGCGCTTTCTTTTGTTTCATATCATCTCTCACATTGCCCATCCACCTTTTCGTCTGTTTTCCTCTCCCATTACTCCCTTCCACATTCATTCTTAGTAGCTTCCTGGCTTATGCCCTTACTTGAACCACTTACATACATACAATTAAGCCAGTATCCCATAAAATTGGTAGGCAGAGCACACGAAACTACTCAAGTTTCAGTGCCACTCTTGGCAAATAAGGAGTTGAATGAAAACGAAAATTGTGACATTGCAGTTACAGGTTGCCAGCCTCTCGCCTACGCCACAATTTAACCCATTACTTACTAGAACCAATACATACATTTCCCGTGATATTTATGTGTAATCAACCAATTGGAACCCCACTCTGCAACCATGTCAAAATGACATGCAGTAAGAGATTTCTTACAATCTGATTTATAACGTGGCTTTGACATAGTTCTACCTCCTGGCCTAGGGTTCCAATTGATTGACTTTACGCTACTCCAAACGTATTCAAAAATGTTCAACACTCACGGTACCACCTTTATTATCCGATTTATCCGTGATAGATTAATGAATAGGTGCAATAATTCCTGAGTTTGCATTGCCAATAAAATGCTTTAGTTTTTCCGAATAAATGTCGACGTGAAATAAAATGTTGGTCGTTTTAACGTATTGTGTTGTGTGATTTAAATGGATGTTAGAATGTTTGTTGTATTTTAGTGTGTGTTAACAAAAAAAACTGTATGTTTTGAAAGCCAAATCCAACGAATTTAAATATATCCTTTATCGTATTGACAGCAGACATGATATAAAGGCGTTATAACAATAGGCTAGTTTCCTACTAGTCAAATCAGCTTCTTTTTAAGAACTGCTAACACGATTTGCTAATATGGAGTTACTATGAAATACTGAGGAGTGACGTCACGGTCAATTCATTTACCTACTTATATCTTTCTCTTTGACTTATTAATTAAATAGAAATTGTGTTTAAACATAACTACTGTCCATATTTTTCTTCTAATTGCACTGCATATCTATTTTATTTTAAGTATAGGAAAGTTTTGAGAAAACCCCCGACCGCGACATAATAGTGGACCGATTTTCATGAAATATGGCTAAGAACACTCCCGACTAACTCAGCTTTCATCGTAGCTCCCGAACGGAAAACCGATTTAGATTAAATCTAAATCGGTTCATCCGTTCGGGAGCTGCTACGATGCCACAGACAGACACACACACTCAGACAGACAGTCTAACAGACAGACAGACAGACACGTCAAACTTATAACACCCCGTCGTTTTTGCGTCGGGGGTTAAAAATGATTCTTCTCGCTAGGCCACTTACGTCACGGCGATCCGGTCGAATTTTTCCAAGTATATGCAAAGGTTACCTAAATACCTCCAATAAGTATTATAATGATAATCTTATTACTTATTTACACGATATTTTTTTCTGATTTTTTTTTATTGTTGTCAGGCCCGCGTCGCGTGATGGCGCATGGAGTGCGCATGGAGCTGGTGGGCGACGCTGGTGCTGGCGTCCCTGGTGGCAGCCGGGCCTCGCTACAGCTCGCGCATCGTGCACACTCACGCAGGTAACGCATATGCGGCGCATGGAGGTCACTCACGCAGGTAACGCATATGCGGCGCATGGACCACACTCACGTAGGTAACGCATATGCGGCGCATGGAGCACACTCACGCAGGTAACGCATATGCGCCGCATGGTGTGTGCGACGCTAGTTATGTCATCCCCGGAGTGTCGCTACTCACGTATCATGAACACTCACGCAGGAACCTTATGCTGCATTTATTACGCATGAAATTAATTAAGGATTAGTCGCATTGAGGCTTTGCCAGTAAATTGATGAAACAAAAATTGTAGCTCAAATTGTGTTTTTGCCTTTAGATTGTATCAGGCGCTATCCAAAATTTCATTGTACGCAGACGAAGCCAAGCAAAACATATTTATTAGCCGACGCGCTCGAAGGAGGGTAGATCGCGCGCTGTATACGCAACTTTGACATCCACCCGCCTTTGTCAGTTTTCCGTGATCATGATGCATGCAACTGCGTCGAAATATCGGGAGCTCGACAAAAATGAAAAAGGTAATCACGGTCTATATCCCGGTCAATATAAGTCTAATGAAAATAACCGTGAATCATTCAAAACCTTTAAAGCATATTTGATCAGTAAAGGACAGTAAAACTACAAATAAAATCGCACAAGTATTACGACGAATCCAAATACACTATTATTAATTTATTACGCGCCGTGGATACTCTGGCCAGAAGCTCAGTGCCCACGGGACCGTGCGAACAGAACGTTGTGTGCAGGTGTGAACGTGATATCACTCCGCGGGTAACATATTTACGTAAGTTGGAATTCATCGTATAATTTCGAATTATATGCCATTGAATGTCTTGTTATCGTTTTTATTACTACCTTGATTTCATTGTGTGTTTTAACATTTTCCGCTATAAATATTTTTTTTGTATTTGTTTTTAATTATTTAATTTTTTTGGCGTGTAGGTTGACATTGGGTCATATTAATGGGTCAGATTTAGTACACATTGCTATGTTACAGACTGCCTCGAAAAAGGGTCACACCTGTAGAAATGAAGGCGGATTACCAAACGAACGAGTGGAAAAAGCATAGGCTGCCATAAAAAAATCTCGGAAGACTATTTTTATGTGGCTCTTACTTATGTTGTATGGTCAGAAATGTTCATTTCAGAAATATTGATCCCATAAAAGCATTTTGAGTAGTTAATTATTTATATACGCATAATAATTATTGGTCTAATTTTCTTACATTATAAAGTTTAAGTTAGATAACAAGAAATATTTATTTTTGTTTTATTGTATGGCTGTTTACTAAGCTTGTATGGCCGAAAGTGGAAATTCTTAGAAATTGGATCTTTTAGTTAGATGATCAGTACACCTATGTTACTAGGTTTTGATATTTAGTATTGACTATTTTAATAAAAATTAATACATGTTCTGTTTCATTCTTTTTCCCCTTATCTTTCTGATATGATTCTCTTTGGTCCAACCACTGGTATATCCATTGTTCACACCCCCTGTTGCACAGTGGATCAAATTCCATTTTTTTTAAAAAGCGTTAGTGCCATACATGTCTCAAGCTTTTAAACCACAACACAATAAATCTTAAATAAATGATGTATATAAGAGTCCAAACAAAATGTAAATATGTCAAACCTTTCCTGAGATATGGCTCCGAAAAATTGAGTGATCCTGTCACCATCTTACCCTATATGTATGATACAGGTGATTGTATTGTATGAATGTATGTAAAGTGACGCGTTTCAGGTTTCGACAAGGGAATTTAATAACATTAATAAACTGTTAACGTTATCAGGTTTTCATAATTCGTTTCGTACTTAGTTTATAATAGAGGTTCAAAATTTAAATTAGGTTTATACGGTAGTCCATTTTCATATTATCCAATCCGATATCAGATGTCGAAAGGATTTCAATAGGAAAAATCCAAGATGGCGCCAGTAATGTACCTACTTTTGGGGTATCGGTCCGACATCCGATATCGAATCGGATAATGTCAAAATGCACTTATGCTGCTGATTAACGTATAAACTACGTTAAACAAAAATGAATAGTTTTTAACTCAAACATATCTTTATTCATGTAGGCCTAATTACAAGCTCTTATGAATAATTCGTTAATCGTTAAACAATATATAATGTATATATAACAATACCTTTAATAATTTCAAATGTATTGAAAAAAAAAAAATATTTCAATAATAACGAACAATGTTTTTTTTTGTGTAAAAGCTTTCACAATATTTTCCAATTACCTTTCACAAAGCAAAATCATAATTCAATGTCAGATAACTTTATTTAACATCACGGGCATACGCCAATGAAAATAAAAATAGCGGATAGTTTTTCTTTGAAATCTGGAAAGTGTAAAAAGATTGTTTAAAAATATTTATTGAAAGGGGTACTAAAATATTTAGTTTATTGTTCATTGTCAAAAGATGGTAATGGAAAATGCCAGAAACAATTTAATTTCTTGATGCAACATCGTACTTTGCCAATAATTTATATTTTATTTTTTTCATATAATATATCTTAACTTTCACTATCAAACATTTGAGAAGTTATCCTGGTTTAAATTGTTGTTTCCCCACACATCAAAATATTGAAACATAATTTGATTTGTGCCCTAGTTGCCCTAAGAGAGCATACACACTGACCCCGGGTTTAACACAAAGCGATGTCATTTGCCGCCGAGATCTCAGGATTTCGCTCCGTGATTGGATTGTTATGCTGAAGAGCCGCTTCCTTATACAAACTCCAATTTCCAGTTTCCTCTTTGATGTTAATGTTGTAGTAAGTATTTTTATGGGTAATGTTATGTTATTTGAAACGAAAATAGGAAAAAAAATCTCTTAATTAAGATTCTCAAAATCGGCCTTTTTATTATGGTACACAAAAAAGGCGAGATATTCAAAAGTTGTTACAATTAGCCAAACAAACTAAACAGTCCAACACAGATTATTTCATTATTTTACAGATTCTCAAATTTCGTTCCGTTTGATTAAGTTTTAGAGGAAGAAAAAGTCGAGAGCGGCACCCTGATTTTAAAGATTTTTTTTTTCGCAATATCTTCTAACTGGGTTTGTTCTCAATGGACATTTTTTAAGTGCGTCCCCCCTCTCTGCCGTGTCACGCCTATCTCATGTAACTCGAAAAACATAGTTTTGAGTAAAATCAGTTTAAAGTTTTTTTTGGTAATTCGATCTGCATTCAATACTGGTGTGGAAATATAAAGAAAAAAACTACACAGTTACATTGCAGTAAGTGTAATGCTGATGTAGATGCACAAAAAAAACATATTTTTTGGATATATTTAAAATTATAGGCTATATAGTAGTTAGGCACGACAGGCTCCCCATACAAAGTCTGTTTTGCGACGTCTTGTAACTCAAGTTACAGTAGTTGGGCACGACACGTTAACTAAAATATTTTTCTCAGTTGGCTTAGATACAAGTTTATTGTTGTAGTAATGTTGTAATTCAATCAATTAATAATTATACATCGTGTTTTTTTCGTTTCCCGTTAAATTCAACACATAGTTAGGCCCATCAACAGAAAACACGCAGTATATAACAAATAAATTCTTTTTCGTTTTCATACATAATAAATTAATTAGTTCGTGTTAATTGTCTGACGGCACATGTCAAAACAAATAACATTAGAAAGTGGTAAATGTTGAACCACTCGTGTTCAGTAATTTAATTATTTTTTGTGAATAAGAGTTAACACAGCAGTTTCTTAAAAAAATGTATTTGACCTAATAAACAAACCTATCCTTAAAGCTGTCGGAATTCAATAAAAGCACGTTGTATATAGTATTTGAATGTTTGATCAGATAACTATATAGGTATGTAATCTAGATCACATCTCGATCTAGCCTTAATATGATGTTAAATTTATATTTATTACGTTCTTGTAAATAACGGCATAAACTTAACAAAGGATTGTACTACTGACCTAAATTGTAGATAAACAATGCACCTTTTTTGTTAGCAGGTTGACCCAAATCTTTTGTTATCTATCCGTACTATTGTTTAGCGAAATATGGGTCAGTGACCTCCTTATTACTACTGGCCTAGTAACCCACATTCAACAATACAATGAGATGGATAGATAATAAAGAAAGGAGCAATGACTCGTAAGCTGTTGCGTTATCTGTTAAACAAAAGCCTTTGTTTCTATTATTCACGTGGCTAAGTCCCTTTTAAACGGCACGCGCTAAAGTCTCAGTGTAGTTAAAAAACAACTTCCGTATAGCAATAAGGTTCAAATTTATGGAGCAGTTCGCAGTATGCAGGTAACTTTTTTCGAAGATGATGACAAAACGTGTTATCTCCGAAATGACTTTTTATTGATTTGAACCTTATTACTATCATGATAGTTGCTTTTTAACCCCCGACGCAAAAACGAATGTATGTATGTCTGTCTGTCTGTCTGTCTGTCTGTCTGTATGTCTGTCTGTTTGTCTGTGTGTGTGTCTGTCTGTGGCATCGTAGCGCTCGAACGGATGAACCGATTTTGATTTAGTTTTTTTTTGTCTGAAAGCTGAGTTAGTCGGGAGTGTTCTTAGCCATGTTTCATGAAAATCGGTCCACTAAGTCGCGGTCGGGGGTTTTTCAAAATTTTAATTTTGTGGTTAGGTTATTAACTACACTGAGACTAAAACCGCGTGCCGTTTACGGTAGCTAGCTTCGTATCATATCGATAATATATTTGTCAATATTTAATTTTTTCAATCACTTTATTTTGCCACAAAAACTTCTATGTCTGCCTATAATATAAGGCAAAGTCTTCTATGACTGCCTATAATATAAGACTAAGTCTGTCGTGCCTAAGTACTGTAACTGAGTTCCAAATTGCTCGATGCGTAAAGGCGTGTCGTGGTTATCTACTGTAACTGTTAGTTACGGGAGATAGCCACAGCTCACTAGGGCAAAAACGGAGTTACACGAGTTTAGTGACAAGCTCGTATGAGGAATTGGTAAGAGATTTATGATTTTTTTTTTCACTTGGTAGGTAAAGACTTTCATTTTTTTCGATAAATCCAATTAATAACACGAGTGTACGAGTATTTAACTAAAATTACCATATTGAAAGGGGGCGCTCCTTTCCATTTTAGCATATTCGCTCCTGTTGTTTCTTTAAGCGGTATTTGATAGGCAGTTGCCCCGGTAAAGCAATTAGTGGTATCTCAAAATCAAATGCAATTGAAAATGGAACTGTCAATTTGAAAACTTAAGGTATATGTTTGCATTAAAATTTTATTTCGGATACCGCCAATTCGAATTTTCGTTCCCCTTTAATGCCCCGTATACGCCTATAAAAAAACAAAAAATTAAAAAAAAATTAAAAAAAAACGAAAAAAATTTTTTTTGTATGAAAACGCACCCAAAATCAAATATTGTCTAGGGCCCGTACCAGTTGCAGTCGGCACGTCTATAAAGCCCCTTATAGTTTTTTTTTAATTGGCTAAATACCTGGATGTTATGTCACAATTATCTGTGTTTGGAAATTAAAAACCGGCCAAGAGCGTGTCGGGCCACGCTGTGTAGGGTTCCGTAGTTTTCCGTATTTTTCTCAAAAACTACTAACCCTATCAAGTTCAAAACAATTTTCCTAGAAAGTCTTTATAAAGTTCTACTTTTGTGATTTTTTTCATATTTTTTAAACATATGGTTCAAAAGTTAGAGGGGGGGGACGCACTTTTTTTTCCTTTTTGAGCGATTATTTCCGAAAATATTAATATTATCAAAAAACGATCTTAGTAAACCCTTATTCATTTTTAAATACCTATCCAACAATATATTACACGTTGGGGTTGGAATGAAAAAAAATATCAGCCCCCACTTTACATGTAGGGGAGGTACCCGAAAGTAAATTATTTATTTATTTTTGAGAGGGAAAAGAGTGATACGTTTGTATATCTACCTGACCGGTTGGGTCGACTATTCTGTAAAAGCTACCTGTGTCGGCATAAATACCCACGGCACAAAGCAATTTAAATATTAATGATTAAATTACTTTATGGATTTAGCCGGAGGCCACTATTATTTATGTATGAGTAGTTTCACCCCTTTTAAGTTAGTGAAAGTTGTATAAATGTAAAAGATTTTCGTAAAAGAAGAGTCAACGTAGCCTGCATAACTATGATGGTGTTTTTGTGGAAGATACAGTTACAGTAATAACATAGCAGACCGATTTTCATGAAACATGGCTAAGAACACTCCCGAGTAACTCGGCTTTCAAACAATAAAAACTAAATCTAAATCGGTTCATCCGTTTGGGAGCTACGATGCCACAGACAGACACACACACAGACTGACAGACAATAACCACAAAATTAAAATTTTGTGAAAACCCCCGACCGCGACATAGTACTTAGACCGATTTTGATGAAACATGGCTAAGAACACTCCCGACTAACTCAGCTTTCAGACAAAAAAAAACTAAATCTAAATCGGTCCATCCGTTCGGGAGCTACGATGCCACAGACAGACACACACACAGACAGACAAACAGACAGACAGACAGGCAGACAGACGGACAGACAGACAGACAGGTCAAACTTATAACACTCCGTCGTTTTTGCGACAGGGGTTAAAAATAAAGAGATGAATAGGTATTTCTTTTCGACAAGGTTTTTTTCTTATCCCCAGTATTCAAAATTCGCAACGTTTATATAAAACTTGTTCGTAGAAACCTTTGCAAGTTTCGCAACGCTAAAGATTTTATAACTATACTAGCTTTTCCCCGCGGCTTCGCACGCGTTAGAAAGAGACAATGGACATATATTCTAATGCGGAAGAGTTATTCACGGATTATAAGTCGGACCTAAAGGCTGCCTTAAGCAAATTAAATATTTACGTTCCTGCTAAGAGCACTGAGCCTACCACTGTTGAGAATAAGTCGAATGTTGGGCAAGGCAAGTCAGTGATGGTCAAGTTACCAAAGATTTCAATTCCTACGTTTTCTGGCAATTATTCTGAGTGGACTAGCTTCAGAGATTTATTCACGTCGCTCATACATAAGAACAGAGATTTAGACGACGTTCAAAAATTGCACTACCTGAAAGGTTATTTGGTTGGTGAAGCTGAACAGCTTCTGCGTCACGTACAGATCACGCAAGATAATTACAGCGCATGTTGGGAGAAATTAGAAAAGCGCTACAATAATAAGAAGTATCTTTCCAACTGCATTCTCAAACGCTTCATGAGTCAGAAGAATATTATGACAGAGTCCGCGAATGCACTCAAAGAATTGCTGGATACTACGAATGAGTGTCTAAATGGATTAAGCAATTTAGGCATCGACACAACTACATGGGACATAATTGTGATTCATATAATTTGTCTGAAATTAGACAACGAGTCTAGGAAACAGTGGGAACTTAAGGTTAGCGAGTCTTCTGATGATTTGCCCACACTCAACCAACTTCGAGAATTTTTAGAAACCCGATTTAGGGCATTCGAATGTTTGGATGGGAAATCATCGAAGACCAGCTTTATCCCAAAGAAACCCAATGCACCATGTACTACTAACTTAAAAGTGCATCATGTAACCGAAGTTTCTTGTGGCTATTGTTCTGAGAATCACAAATTGTGTAATTGTAAAGGTTTTTCTAAAATCGATGTTGATGCTCGACGTGATTTCATCCAGTCTGGTAATTTCTGTTTTAATTGCTTAGGTTCAGGTCACAACGTATATTCCTGTCGCCAATCTACTAGATGCCGAATTTGCAAGCGCAAACATCATTCTTTATTGCACCCAAAAACGAACACTCAAGCAACCGATTCTCAAGTCAAACCCAATCAATCGGTTGAAGGCGATATTGTTGCCCATGCAACAACAGCTCCATCATCATTGTGTGATGAGCCCAATAATGTAACAACTTGTTTTTCGACCAGTCGTGGTCAAGTTTTCTTGCCAACGGCTTTGGTTCAAGCTCAGTCGAAAACTGGTTCAGGTATAACCCTCAGATGTTTAATCGACCAATGCTCGGAAGCCTCTTTCATAACGGAGTCTGCAGCACAACTGCTGGGACTTAACAAGGTTTACCATAAGAGCACAGTCACGGGACTAGGCGGTGAAGAGAGTTCACCTGTGAACTCTAAGTCGGTGGTAAAGGTAAAAATTTCATCACTCCTAGAACCTGACTTTGAAGTGAACGTGCATGCTCATGTTTTGGGCAAGGTAACATCGAATCGTCCGAGGAAATTTATAGACATTGATTCGTGGTCAGATCTGTCTAAATTAGATTTAGCAGATTACACATTCAACATTCCCGGGAAAATCGACTTGCTTTTAGGAGGAGAGGTGTACGGTCAAATACTGTTAAACGAAATGATCAAAGCTCCACAGGGAGCACTCATCGCTCAGCGAACGTCTTTAGGCTGGATTGTTTCAGGGCCAACTCACCTAGGTGAGTCGGAAATTCGTACAAGTGTTAGCGTTAACCACATTCATTTAGATGAAAACGAGCTACTCAAGAAATTTTGGGAACTCGAGGCTGACCATAATACGACAGATCCCAAGCGTCATTACAATGAAGACGAGAAGAAATGTGAAGAATTTTTCAATGCTACCACTGAACGTGATAGCACCGGTAGATACATTGTGAAACTACCATTTCGTGATCAAGACCCCAGTTGCAAACGTGGAAACTTTGTGCCTATTGCAACTAGGCGTCTCAACCAATTGGAGAAGAGGTTTGCAAAAGATGCTGAGATGAAGAAACGCTACTCAGATGTCATCAATGAGTACCTTGAGTTAGAACACATGGAAGAAGTTCCTCCAGAACAGGAGAACAACCCAGATGCAGTTTATTTGCCACATCATGCTGTCATCCGAGATGACAGATCAACGTCAAAGCTGCGTGTGGTCTTTGATGCTTCTTGTCCTGGCTCCAATGGCGTTTCATTAAATCAAGACCTGTTAGTAGGTCCAACTCTTCAACCTGTTCTGCGTCATACCATCCTTCGTTGGCGTTGCCATCCTATATGCCTAGTAGCAGACATTGTTAAAATGTACAGGCAAGTGAAAGTGCATGAAGACGATGTTGATTTTCAGCGCATTCTATGGCGTGAAAATTCGGGGGAGAAGATTAAGCACTTGAGACTGCTCCGAGTCACCTTTGGTACGGCCTCAGCACCTCATCTTGCAGTGCGTGCGCTTCAGCAAGTAGCCCACGATGAAGGAGCACAATATCCAAATGCTGCTGATAGGGTCCTCAACCATTTTTATGTGGATGACTTGTTAACAGGCTGTGAATCCGTGGAAGAAGGTAAAGTGGTTTACCAAGAGATGAATGAACTCTTGCAAAAAGGTGGATTCGAGTTACAGAAATGGAGCAGTAACAGTGAAGAATTAATGCGGCATATGAAAGAAAGCGATGTTAAAGAGGAAGGTAGCTTACAGCTGAAAATAGACGCTGTCATGAAAATACTAGGACTTGTTTGGAATCGCCGAAATGACGAATTTGAATATTCGGTTCAGCTACCTCCACTCAAAGTTCCTGTAACTAAAAGAAGTGTCATATCTGACATATCAAGGTTGTTTGATCCGCTTGGTTGGTTGGCTCCAGTGATCATCGTAGCCAAGATATTCATCCAGAAATTGTGGCTTTCGGGAATCGAATGGGATGATGAAGTACCACCACAATTACTGAAGAATTGGCTAAGCTACAGAGAAAGTCTAAACCAACTTACCGAATTCAAGCTACCCAGATGGAACCATGCTAGTTCTCATGTGACTGCAGAACTTCAAGGATTCTGCGACGCTTCCAATGAAGCTTTTGCTGCTGTTGTGTACTTGAGGACAATAGACGAAGAGGGAAATGTACACGTGTCACTCATCACATCCAAGACGAAAGTGGCACCAATTAAACAAATTTCAATTCCACGCTTGGAATTGTGTGGGGCTGTACTACTCACGAAATTACTGATGGAAGTAGCCGACGTTATGAGTATTAACAAGGCAAACATACACGCTTGGACTGACTCTACAGTAGTCATTTCTTGGCTGAACAGTCGTCCAAATCGATGGAAAACTTTCGTCGCAAACCGGGTATCTGAAATAATAACGTCAGTAGAGCCACACCAATGGTCCCATGTCTCGTCGAAGGATAATCCTGCAGACTGCGCGTCTAGAGGCACACAGCAGCTGAGCAAAGAAGAACTGTGGTTAGAAGGTCCATCATGGCTGAAAAATAAAGAGATTAGTTACAAGAAACCAAACATAAAAGATACAAACTTAGAAGAAAGGAACACTAAAGAATGTTTCGTGAATACTCACGATAGTAATAATGTCACAGCAGATGCTGAAGAGACTCTCATTTCAAAGTTTTCGAAGCTGTGGAAACTGCTACGCGTTCTGGCTTTCTGCAAAAGAATCTTTAAATATGCTAAAAAAGAAAAAGTGAGTTTGTGGTTAACAAGCAGCGAAATCCAAGAAACTTTGAAGACTTGTATAAAGATAGTTCAAGCGAATCACTTCAAAGAAGAGCTGAAGAACCTGAAAGAAAACAAAATGAAATATAAGAAGAGTCAACTTACCTCATTGAACCCAATTGTAGACGAAGATGGTGTCTTGAGAGTTGGTGGAAGATTACAGCAAGCTGGAATCACTGAACAAATGAAGCATCCAGTAATAATTCCACATAAGTCACACTTCACAACGTTAATATTGGACAATGCGCACGAAAAAACTCTGCATGGCAATCCACAACTGATGCTCAATTATTTGAGATCCAAATATTTTGTGATTGGAGCAACCAATTCGGTTAAGTTATTCGTTCGTAAATGTGTGACATGTGCTCGCTACGCCGCTGCAATGAGACATCCACTGATGGGACAGTTGCCGTCAGTTCGAGGAACTGTCAATCGCCCTTTCTTTCAAAGTGGTGTAGACTATGCTGGTCCAATAAACATGCGCACCTCAAAGGGAAGAGGCCACCGCTCTTACAAAGGCTACATTTGCCTTTTCATTTGTATGGCTACAAGGGCAATACATCTTGAAGCAGTCAGTGACTTGACAGCTCAAGGCTTTATTGCAGCCTTCAAACGCTTTACCGCACGTCGTGGTCACTGCGCCGATTTGTGGAGCGACAATGGAACAAACTTCGTGGGAGCTGCTCGTGAGTTGAAACAGTTGTACGCCGAAGAAAAATCAAGCGTAGCTGTAGAAATTGCCGATCAGCTTGCCTCAAACTCCACTAATTGGCATTGGATTCCTCCACACTCTCCAAACTTCGGAGGCCTCTGGGAGGCGGGAGTTAAATCCACAAAACATCACCTCAGACGAGTGATTGGAAACTCCACTTTGACGTTTGAAGAAATGTCCACAGTCCTGGCTCAAATCGAAGCATGCCTTAATTCTAGGCCTATGTCACGAATTAATAGTAGCAACAGTGATGATCCTATACCTCTCACTCCTGGGCATTTTCTGGTTGGAGAACCTCTAATACTTGTGCCAGACTCTAACTATGAAAGTACCAATGTTAGCAACTTAAGAAGATGGCAACTAACACAGAAAATGGTTCAAGATTTCTGGCGCCGATGGTCGCGTGAATATCTGACTCAGTTTTACCACCGTTATAAATGGGCTCATCAAACACCCGAGCCAGTGGTAGGTAGTGTAGTGTTAGTAAAGGAGGATAATTTGCCTCCGGCAAAATGGTTATATGGTGTAGTCACTGATAAGCACCCAGGTCCGGATGGAATCACTCGAGTAGTTAGTTTGCGTTGTAAAGGGAATATTATAAAACGATCTGTGGGCAAACTGTGTTTTTTGCCAATAGAAACTTAAGTTTTTCTGTTATGTTTATAATTTGTTTCTTAACAAATATAGGTTGAGATTTTATTTGGGGACATATATGTCAAATATTTGTTCTGTAAAGCTAAGCAGTGTAACAAATTTGAGTTATTTTGTTGACAATGTTAATGTCACATGTTACAATTTTCTTCCACTGTGTAATTTATTGAATTTGTTATAGTCAGTTGCCTCATGGTGGGCGGAAATAAGGACACTTGTGTTATTATTGTCCTTGGTGGGCGGAATGTCTAACCTCTGTATGTATTTCGTAGTACATTTGGATTCTGTTACTTTTAGTTGTCAAATTTCCATCTAGATGTCGCTGTACCGAGTGTCAAAAAAGCTAGATCGCGGTGTTAAGATTTTTTTGGGGAAACATGACGTCTAGAAGGAAACAAACCATAGTCAAGCTTTTCTATCAGTTATACCTCTATTGATTTAATACATTATTGTTTAGTCAAGTGTGAGTGTTTTCTTTTTGGGCCTTTTTACAGATAAAAAGTAGCCTATGTCACTCTCGATCCCTTCAAGTATCTCCACTTAAAAAATCACGTCAATTCGTCGCTCCGTTTTGCCGTGAAAGACGGACAAACAAACAGACACACACACTTTCCGATTTATAATATTAGTATGGAAGTATGGATTCAATCCTCCAGGACCACCAAGTTGAATTCCTAAAATGTTGGATTTGCAAAAAGTTGAATTTGCAGGATGTTGAATGTTAAAATGTTGAATTTGCATTCTGTTGAGTTCTTTTTATGTCCAAATTGCATAAAGTTGAATTTGCAGCTTGTTGAATCCTAAAATGTTGAATTTGCAGAAAGTTGATTTTGCGGTATGTTGAATCCTAAAATGTTGAATTTCCATAAGATTTAATTTGCGGTAGGTACCTACAGGGTGTATCAAGTGATACTTTTTTAACAGCTGATAGGGTTACTAATGACCCTAAGTGCGATACAAGTGAAAACATTTCGTAGTTCGATTTTTTCCGCTTAAGTAAATAGAAATCGGGGTATTGACCTTGTCGGCTGTTGAAGTATTGCATTGGGGTAATTTCGAACGTCGTCTAATTTCGAAAGTCACATAAAAATCACCATTATTTCCATCATATCAAGATTCCCCTTTCGAAATTACCCGAGCATATCTGTATGTCGAAATTATCTCAATGCACCCTATTGACTGTTGTTACATGCTATATAGTTTCAGGGCATACAGAAGTATAAATGGCGAACTTAATGCTTTGAGACATTCTCTACCAGTCAACCAATGGGCTATACCAGAAAGATTAAATAGGTCTTTAGTGTTAAATGGTATTTGGTTTATTTGGTAATTTTTATGTGATTTCTTCAAAGAATCACGGACTCTTTTAATCCTGATAGCCTGATAGGAGAAAGGAACTGTCCCAAGATTTGTTTTCCATTCTGTTTACCATTTTTTCATAGCTATATCGGTAATGGGATGGACAATCCCAAAAATGGGATTCAATGCGTAGGATATATGAAGCGCTGGTAGCCTAGCGGTAAATACGTGCGACTTTCGTTCCGGAGGTCGCGGGTTCGAACCCCGGCTCGCACCAATGAGTTATTCGGAATTCATGTGCGAAATGTCATTTGATACTTGCCAGTCCCTTTTCGGTGAAGGAAAGCATCGTGGGAAACCGGACTAATTCCAATAAGGTCTAGTTTACCTTTCGGTTTGGAAGGTCAGATGGCAGTCGCTTTCGTTAAAAACTAGTGCCTACGCCAAATCTTGGGATTAGTTGTCAAAGCGGACCGCAGGCTCCCATGAGCCGTGGCAAAACCGGGATAATGCAAGGAGGATGATGACTAAAAGCCTAGGATTTATTTTGGTCTTGGTGTCGATATTAGAATTAGTTTCTAAAAAATAAAACCTTATTTAAATTAATATAAGATTTAATGATACGTAGCATCTAATTAAATATAACATGAACAAAGACACATTAAACATGTGAGTAAAGTCATCTTACGTTTTGCAAGGGTTTGTTAAAAAGTAATCCATACTTTCATACTAATATTATAAATGGGAAAGTGTGTGTTTGTTTATTTAAAGTCACACACAGGTCGAACGCGATTAATTAACATTATTTTTACCTTTTTTCCCAACGTTTCGGCCAGGTTGCACTGGCCGTGGTCGCGGAAGACTGACGTCCCAGCAAAGAAACGTTGGGAAAAAAGGTAAAAATAATGTTAATTAATCGCGTTCGACCTGTGTGTGACTTTAAATATGTGTACAAAGCGCGAGAACTTAAAGTGTTATGTGTGTTTGTTTGTTTGTCCGTCTTTAACGGCAAAACGGAGCGACGAATTGACGTAATTTATTAAGTGGAGATAGTTGAAGGGATGAAAAGTGACATAGGCTACTTACTTTCGTTCTAAAAAAGCAAAAGCTAGTATTTTATAAATTCCGGGTTCACTCAAAAGGCGAGTAATTTCAAACACATTTCAAAATTAATTGTTAACTTCAAAGCGAGATATCTCAAATCGGAGTGATTATATTTGCAAGAGAACATTTTGCAGAGTAATTTAATTTTAGCTCCGTTTCGTTGGGTTTAACCCTTATGGAAGGGTTTTAGCCATTTCAGGGTTAAGTCGCAGTTAAGATAAGAATTAGGGTAATTGTGAGTTTATTTTAATGTAATGGATATTAGTTTAGACTGTTTAGAGAAAACGCAGATCATCTACATATTAGATTCAGTAAGGAAAGGCAGCACAACGACCCCAATGACCACGACTACTCTGACAAACTCTCTCAAAGTCGTATACTCATACGACTAAGAAGAAGAAGAGAAGGAAAGTAACTCAGAATCACAACCGGTTTTGACGACAGGTCTGGCCTAGCGCGTAGTGACCCTGCCTGCTAAGCCGCGGTCCTGGGTTAGAATACAGGCAAGGGCAGGTAAGGGCTGCTCCTGAGTCATGGATGTTTTCTGTTTATTTGTATGTGTGTACTATATATATCGTTGTCTGAGTACCCATAGCACAAGCCTTCTTGAACTTACCGTGGGACTCAGTCCATCTGTGTAAGAATGTCCTATAATATTGATTTATTTATTTTGTCACAAATGTCACAGAAAATCGGCATTCCTGTATTAATTGCTGACATGTTTGAGCTCCCAAGTACAGTTATTTGGAATGTGCATCAGTGCAGTGGATTTCAATGAATACAGTAAATCAAATAAAGATCTTGGAGTTGAGGTGGTAAAAAAATGTGTTTAACTCGGCGACAAAATGTCGTGTCTTTCAAGACCCTCACTAGGTTTAAAATTTTGCTTTTGCTGCGCTTGTGGTTCAACATTGGAATATTTTCGATTCTTTACAAAGTACAACTTTGCCCCCTTGTAAAACAAATAGCCAATAAAAATAGGCAATATTCGTCACTACTTTTAAAAAATCTCGTATCTCACGCTGGTCCTCAAAGTTAAAACGCCGTAAGTCATTGACAGACGAAGATACAATTTTTTTTTAAAGTAGTGACGAATTGATAGAATGAGGAGTCTAACATTGTTAACCCCTGAAACAATCGTTTAGCTAAACCTGAATTTTAATAGATATTTAATATTACTTATGAGCAATGAAACCGGTCATTTAGTATACAAAATTAAATACAAAGATAGCTGTTTTACCGCCCTTAAGTGTAATACAGCTCCGTAGGCACATAGAATTAATTTGGAAAAGTATTATGCATGAGAAAGTTGTAGGCTTTTATATACTTCGCGGAATATATGTAAATGTATTCGTAAAGTTTACGGACAGCGGGAAGAAGAAATTGAAATGTACACGGTAAAGTTTATTATTTTACTTTTTTATCATAAAATGTCACAGGAGGAAAATTATTAAAAAACACTTGTACTTAATAATTGTTGAACTAAAAATAACGAAAAAGTGTATTCTAGCAATAAAACTACCGTGAGACTGACTACTAGATTTAGATTTCTTTATTTCATGATAAAAATTACACTATAAGTTTGCTACATGTCAAAATTATGTTTTCCCCTCAAAACTCGCAAGTTCAGGATTCTATTCTCGAACCACTCGCTTCGCTCGTGGTTCAACTATAGAATCCTTTCACTTGCTCGTTTTTCAATTCCTCACTCGGCGTTAAAATACAACTTTGCCCCCTTGTATAACAAATAACTATTATCTTCTCATCATGATCGTCAAAAATTACGTAATAAATTCTAAATAAAAATAATTGTGTCTCTCAATAAGGACTACATGTCACCTTTAACTTAAACCTATCTATCTGTCAAAAAGAGAACGATCATATAGTTTTATTGCGTCACGGGCAATTGTTTTTAGGGTTCCGTAATCAACTAGGAACCCTTATAGTTTCGCCATGTCTGTCTGTCCGTCCGTCCGTCCGTCCGTCCGTCCGTCCGTCCGTCCGTCCGTCCGCGGATAATCTCAGTAACCGTTAGCACTAGAAAGCTGAAATTTGGTACCAATATGTATATTAATCACGCCAACAAAGTGCAAAAACAAAAAATGGAAAAAAACTTGTTTTTTCACTCTCATATCATTATTTACAGTCCGTTCTTCTTTTCTTAGGACATCCACTACCCTTGTGTCCAGAGATTTTTTTTAACAAAAGTAAAAACAAAATAATGTTTCAGGCGCCATCCGCGGCATCATCGTGGAGCCCGCCTCGCGGCGCCTGGAGCCCGTGGAGGTGTTCCGCGGGGTGCCGTACGCGGGGGCCCCGGCGCGCATGGCGCCCCCGCCGCCGGCGCCCGCCTGGCCCGGCACGCGGCTCGCCGACGCCTTCGCGCCCGTCTGCCCGCAGCGGGCGCCGGACATATCCAACAGGTACGTCACTCACCTGGCCACTCATCCGGTCACTCATCTGATCAATCACTAGGTCACTAACACGGACAGTTCGGTCACTCATCATAACGTTATGTGATAACTCACATATTATACGATAACTGGCAAACTCACTCACCAGTCACTCACTCGATATTTGAATAAGTTACTCATTTGGTAATTAAGTTACTTACTCATTCTAACTCATTAGGTTACTTACTCGGCAATATACTTAATTTCACTCATCGGTCACTAATTCAGATAGGCAACGGTCACTCAGTCACTCATTAGTTAAATCATGTAGTCACATACCTTCTTAGGGCCAGTTGCATCAACCACATTTGACAAACACATCATCGTCACACAGCAAACGTCTATGGAACTTCCCATACAATAAAAATTAACGAACGCTTTAACGGTCACAGATGGTTTGATACAACCGGCCCTTAGTCCATAAGCTGATTCTGCACAAAAAGTCACTAACACTCAATTTGATTGTCTTACCAACCACAGTTATAGCATCACTATTAGCCTTAATCATATCAGGTCACTCTCGGTCATCTTGGTCACTTCGCCTCATTGGCTTATCCTGCCCTTAACCCCGCTCATAAAATCATTACAATAATATCCATTCATCATCATCCA
Source organism: Leguminivora glycinivorella (assembly GCF_023078275.1). Lineage (NCBI taxonomy): Eukaryota > Metazoa > Arthropoda > Insecta > Lepidoptera > Tortricidae > Leguminivora > Leguminivora glycinivorella. The sequence continues at coordinate 808,692 of NC_062976.1, read as the reverse complement.
GCCTCATATAAAAATGCTCATCAATGATATAGGTTGAATATGAAACGACATCCTTGAAAACGACATTTTCCATAGTCACTTTTGAAACTACAAAAGAATTGTTATAAGCGACAACTCGCTTTGTAAACATGAAAAGCAATGCCACCTAAGTTCGGCCCCACATCCCGACCGGCCAATAAATTAGTAAAACCACGGAAAATAGTCATGAATAGGCTATTCAAAAGTTACAAGGACATATTAAATCATACGAACTTTGCGACGCGTGGCCCGCAACATGGCCTGGTCTGCCTGTTCTGTCTTTACAACGTGATATGGTTTCGACACATCTCGGACACTGGCGATCAAATCTGTGAAAGAGGCGCGTTCCTAGCACACATTCTAGGCTCTTGTAGGTGAACACGTACCCATGCTTTTATGAGTGAGATATGACAGATCGACTGTTTCCATTTTTGACAGGCGGTGACAAGATAGATAAATCATTTATTTAGCAAACTGCAAACACACACAATATACAGATAATAGAAAACACACAAATTAATTGCAACATAATAAAAAAAGAGACAGCAATAAAATTAATAAGAGACAGTAAAAAAAAACAATAACAAAAAATAAAAAGTACAGAATAGTACCCTTTATTATACTGTGGTTTCGATCTTTGACCGTGAGCGCCAGTCAGCTATAGCGATATTAGATTAGTCCGGTTTTCACCCAAAAGCGACTGGCTAATTTAAGAATATCAAATGACGCGTTTGAGCTGGAGCGAGGCCACGAGGGTCGCTGAAGATAGCAAGGCGTGGCGCGAGCTTGTGAAGGCCCTTTCCGCATAAAGTTACTTAATGGTCAATTTGTTGCATTATAAACTGCCAGAATGTAATATGAATATTTAATATAAACTTTTATGCTTTATCCGCATCTCTGGGATGCCTTATGACTACAACAAATGACTCATTGGAATGATCCGACCTATGGATTAAAAGTCGCACGCTCAATCTCACCGCTAGGTCACCATTGCACCAGTCCAGTGCTTTACACATATTGCGCTCATAGATAAGCTCTACTAATAAGAGTTTATTTCCGAATCTGACAATGCTGAAGTAACACAAAAAGTATATTTTTCTTTTTATTCAGAATCTGTATCCCCGTTAAAAGTTTCCAACAAACTTGATAACGTTAGTTCTAATAGACTTCAAAAGACGTCGAATTTAATAGGCACGGATGGTTCTTAGGAGTTCTTAATAGTCTATAATAGAAACAGAAGGAATTTATTTGTTTTCAGGATTTCTTGGAACATGAACAGGCTTATTAGAATGTTTTTTTATAAAGAAAATTAGACTTAAGTTATTGGAGATGGAAATATTTTTCTTTGAATAAGGTATTGAGACGGTCCTTACTTGAGATAATGAGGGCACTATTTCTGTCTTTTTATTTGGGAATGATTTTGCCATAATCTTTTTGTGAAAGACCATGTAAAGAAACCGCCTTCAGATTTATTTTATTTCAATGATAGCTACCGTTTTCACTTCATGAAATCTTTTGTGAAGTTGTGCTGCCATATGGACCGATTCATTGTCTATTATCAATGATCACCATGCTTAGATATATTATGGTTTCCCAAAATAGCATATTATTTGATAATTCATAGAAATTCCGAAGAATTTCGATGACGTTACTGTTGACCAAAGAAGTTCTGGCTGTGTGGAAGTAACGTAATAACATTGAATATCAACGAAGAAATGCTGCTAGCATCTTTGGTATAATGATTTAGGAATGTATTTTAGGTTATAATACTTATAATTATCTATGTGTTGTATACCTAATAATGTGATAAACGTTTTCTGTTACCAGGACCGCAGCATTGTCAAAGATGCCACTAGGCACATACAACGAGCTGAAAGCCACGCTCCCGCTGCTAGCCAATCAGAGCGAAGACTGTCTCTACCTCAACATCTATGTGCCCGGTAGCGGTAAGTTCATTGTCATAATTCTGTCTCACACCGCAGGACGCCGAAGACCGGGCAAAGTCCTTCAAGTCAAGAGTGAACAGGCATCTTCTGGGCGAACTCACTCCATCGTAGGCCACGTCTTTGCCTTTGGCTGGCCTGTGGTGAAGAGTAACCCACTTATAATTGTAAAAAGAAAGTGGAGACAATTGACCAGGAAGGCGGACCCTGGCGCTAAGCCGGGAAACGCTAGGTAGAAGAAGTAAACTACGAAGACTGGATGAAATATCGTAGGAAGACAATCCCAAAATTTTTTAGAAAGAAAAGGAGAATATAAAAAAAAAGATCTGATAAAGTAACATGCCGTCTCAGATTTCGCTTGATAGCACAATAAAAGAGTTACTATGAAAACTTTGGAAAGCATTGGCATAGTTTCTCAAGAAATGTCGTATGTTGCCAAATTGGTGGACTTAGTAGCTACCTAAGTAAATCTACCCCACAAATATTTATTCGTGGAGTTAAGATCCTATCCTCTAATGGCTATTCAAACTAACAGAACAAGACGTCAAAGACTAATGACTATTTTGTCCCCTAAAACTATGACATTGTTTTCTTACACAAGGCCGGGCTGAAATCTTGTACGAGACATAAATTTAAATACCCTTCAGACCCTGGCCTTTAGCACAACTTGCCTTGTCGCGCGCGAGTCCATTAATCAAGCGCGACTTCAAGTATGGACGCGCGCGAGTCAAGGCAAGTTATGCTAAAGGGTCAGATTGGTATTCTATTATATAAATAGTACTTTGTATATTAAGGGCGGAATCCTTCAGCCGCCCGTGATGTACACAATGTTGTTCATCACACTCGCGAAGTAATAGCCAAATTTTAAACTACATGTATGTGTTTGAAATACCTAATGATTACTGACATTTCGAACATTCGTCCACCATCTTGTATTTTTTGGCAGGTCGTGGAAGGCCCCGCTTAAAATAGCTCATTACGTATCAGTGTGCAGGCTTGTAATAACACCGTTTACGAGCGAGTGTGATGAAAAAATACTTATTCACTCATCTAACTAAAATAGGTCAGCTAGGCCTTATTATTAGTCTGTTGAAGAAGTATAATTTTATCAAATCCTCTTTGAACATTCTTCAAAGTTAAAGAAATATAACTTCAGTTGCAAAGTAAAGGCTAAAGATGAAACCCGGTTTATGGCGAAAAATTCTTACTCTTGTTCGAAACTTGCATTTATCGTCCTCCAGAAGTTTTCTGCTAACTTGGAGGTTTTATTACTGACGAACTTCATACGTACTAAGTAGTACGTTGTGACTTGAGAGTTTTTGTGCTTAAATGCAATATTTTAAAGACGAAGTTTTGCAAGACAAGTTGTTCTTGGAAAAATGTTTCTTTAGTCAGTGTCTTTTTATTTAATAATATAACAAATTGTGACAAACTTATACGCGCAGCGGGTGTTGCTAAAGTACGTGCTAGTCGTACAAATTTGTGTAAAAGGTAATTAGACAGCGAAGGTTGTCTGGTAGAGATCGCTTACAGCGATAAGACCGCCTGTTGCCGCATGTTTAATGTTATTCTGCTTTTTATAATCTGTTATCTTTGTGGTGCAATAAAGAATATTTATTTACTTACTCACTCACTTAATATATTTTAACAGTAATTTAATCTGGAGCACTGCTTGTAGCAGGCAACAAGCAGTGCTCCAGATTAAATTACAATGTACAGTAAATGTCAAGTTCAATTTCTTTTTCCTGAGTTCACTTAAGTACATTTATTTTCTAACATCAATGGGCAAAACGTTCTAAAATGTTGTTAGGTTCACCTTTACTTTTCTTTGGCACGAATACATACAAGTGGTTGAGAGGCAGCCAACAAAAAAATAGATTTTTGTTTTCCAAATTGAAAAATGTGGTTCTGTGATTATAATTTGCACTCCCTTGAACATACCTATTAACCATTATTATTCAAATACAAATACAAATACAAAATACAAAATCCTTTATTCAGCAAATAGGCCACGGGGCACTTTTACATGTCAACATTACAAAGTATTAATTAGAATTAAACAAATATTAATAGAAATATTAACAATTTAAAATATTAATCAAAAGCAAAGTAGCTATACACTGATATAGAGTTAGAGATGTATGAAGTCTCTAAATGTCATATTATTACTAACTATAATTAATACATAAAGAAAGCACAAACAGATACAAAGAAAAAAGAAATCTATGTAAAATAATTTCAGAGTTGTAAAAGACTGAATGTTACAAGTAAAGATATTATACTTAATCAAATAATCCATGGAGATGTATAGGGTCTCCAAGAGTCAAATATTATAAAATTAAAATATTTAAAAGATAAAAACCTTTGTCAACTCATACAAAAAATGTAGAAAATGAACAGCTAAATTACACATTTCAAGAGATGTACAAGTCTTCAGATTTTTGCTCTAAATCTTCAGTTTCAGACTTGATGTATTTTGTGTTTAAGCTTTATATTTTTTTCAGGCGCGCGTGGCGTTGAGGCGCCATACGCGGTGGTGGTTTGGGTGGGGGGCCCGTCCCACGAGTGGGGCTCGCCCAACTCGCTAGACGGGTCCGTGCTCGCTGCGCGGGCGCACCTACTCATCGTCACCGTCAACTATAGGATAGGGTTATTAGGTAAGACCTAGTCAAATGTGCTTCGTCAGGCATTACACCCGGGTGGAACGGACTTTTAGATGAGAGGAACTTCAACTGTGTGCGTAGCCGAATGCACAAACGCTCACGATAATATCTCTTTTGTAGCTCTTGCTATTGCTCTCGCTCTTGCGTATTGGCGTGACAGAGCCAGACTACATTTCTATGGCGTTTCGGTTGCGTTTCGCGTCGCTGAAATACCTTAGCTCCTAATCTTTTGCAAGATTATTTGTTATGTCACATAATTAGGTGTACATACTAGTTAGTTGATACTTTGTTCCTTATTTCAGTTGTAGAAAAGTTTTCATCAAAGGAAACCACTACGTTGATGTCGTTAAACAATAGGTGCACTCTTTTTTGAGTAAAAGTGTAATGCTGTTTTATGAGATAGGAGGCAAACGAGCAGACAGGTCGCCTGATTGTAAGCGATCACTGCCACCCATGAACACCCAAAAAACTAGAAGTGTTGGAGGTGCGTTGCCGGCCTTTAAGATGGGTGTACGCTCTTTTCTTTAAGGTTTGAAGGTTGTATCTATCCGGAAATACCGCAGGCGACAATTCATTCCTTAGTTTAGCTGTGCGGGACAGGAAGTTTCTGGAGAAACGCACAGTTGAGGACTGCCAGCCATCTAAATGATGGCGATGGAAATGTTGTCACGTAGGGCGATGGCGGAAAGAAGCGGCAGGGATTAATCCGAACAATTCCTCGGAGCACTCCCCGTTATATTATACATGATAATGATGCTTTGTAGTGTTAGTACCTTAAAATCGCTTAGTGTGAACTATAACTACTAGACCAGAGAGTAAACACGTTTTTTTCGCTTTTGTGAAACTAAATTGAGCAGCAGACGTACAGTCAACCAATTGGAACCCTAGGCCACTGTAGAACTATGTCATAGTGATGTTATGAATCAGACTGTAAGAAATCTCTTACTGCTTGTCATTTTGACATGGTTGTAGAGTGGCCTAGGGTTCCAATTGGTTGACTGTACATTTGACTCTTTACTGAGCTAAACACAAGTCTACCCGCACACCTTCGCAATGTCACTGAACGTTTGAAGGCTTCCAATCTAAGAGAGTGCTTTACTTAAAACCAAATATCTTACATCCAGTAAGTTTTGGTAAAATATTCAGCTGATAATTTACTCAGCCTATTTTTAAAGTGATCACGTCTAACGATTAAAAATTGTAACTCAAATTTCTTTACTACGACTTAGACTTATTATTGTATATATTGACATTATTGACTGGGATATAGACCGTGATTACCTTTTTGATTTATTGTCGAGCTCCCGATATTTCGACGCAGTTGCATGCATCATAACCGTGAATGATTCAAAACTCTCATTGTGAACTGACTACGAATGTATACACGTTAAACTTTCGTGAGACATATTCAAATAATTAATTTATCAATGGCTGTACTCACGTTATTATATCGCTATTGGAGCGGCGGGCGGCGCGGCCAGTTCACGGAGTTTAGCCGTCGCGTGAACTATATGCCTGAAGAGGCCGAATTGGCCAAAAACATGTCGCAGCAATAGCGATATAACGTGAGTACAACCGTAGATTTATTAATTATTTGGCTACGATTTGTAACAGACAGAAACTGACGGACTAACGAATAGACGGACGGACAGACGGATGGATGGACGGATGGACAAACAGACAGACAGACAGAAAAAATGTAGCAAAATCTTTAAAACGTTTTCTACCCACAGGTTATTTAACTACGGGGGCTTCAGACGAGGTCCACCAAGCCGGCGGTGCGGCGTTGCTCGACGTTTCGGCAGCGTTGCAGTGGGTCCGGCGCAACGTTGCCGCGTTCGGTGGGGACCCGAAGAGGGTGACGCTAGCTGGACATTCGGCGGGCGCTGCGTTGGCTAATGCGCTGTTGATGCTGCCAGATACTAAAGGTGAATCACAACTGTAAATTAAAATGGGGTCTTAGACGATGTAATTTAAGTAATTTATATGGTAATGGCCATTGTAGTAGTGGGTTCTATGGAAACTGTTCGTGCGTCTATCGTACTGCTCATGTTGCTAGTTATCATAATCCAGTTGTAAATAGAAAAGAATAGAATGGAATATTTTTATTCGAAAGCATACAGATAATAAATAATTTTACACTGACATTGAATAGTAATAAAGTGCCACGAAATGGCCTTACCTCGGCATATTGCTGGCGACTTCCAGCGCTGGTCTTCCGGTGAGACCATTAGGTGAGAAAAATCACGGATAAATATTATATCAGTAGCCGATACACCATACAGAAAAATAAAACAGGGAAAATATCCAGTCGATCTGAATACATTTAGTGCCCTTTAGCCAAAGTCAATAACGACTTCTTGTCTATTCCACAGGGTTAATATCCCGAGTGCTGTTACTGAGCGGTTCAGCGTTAAGTCCAGCAGCGTTGGCTCCAGATGCTTCGCTAGCCAGGAGCACACAGCGCAAGCGCTCAGATGTGTTCCTGAGGAATCTTCTACAGAACACTGGTAAGAACCCTACCATCATCATCTTCCTTGCGTTATCCCGGCATTCGCTACGGCTCATGAGAGCCTGGGGTCAGCTTTGACAACTTATTCCAATATTTAACGTAGACACGAGTCTTACAAAAGCGACCGCCATCTGGGTGGCTAGCCGAATGGCACAATCGCTCACGAAACGCTCACGAAACAAAGCGCTAGTAGATATCTATCTCTATCGCACTTGCGTATTGGCGCGACAGAGCCAGCGGCGTATCGCTTTCGTTTGGCGTCGGAGAAATGCCATTCGGCTACGGGGCCTGATCTTCCAACCCGAAGAACTAAATCTTATTGGAATTAGTTCGGTTTCCTCACGATGTTTTCCTTCACTGAAAAGCGACTGGCAAATGTCAAATGATATTTCGCACATAAATTCCGAGATACTCGTTGGTACGAGCCTGGGTTCGAAGACGACGTACAAATTAAAAGTCGCACGCTCTTACCGCTAGGCGACCAGGCTCTACTGGTAACCCCTAATTAGTGTACGTATTTGGGTTCCCTCTATTTGGCATAACTTTAATTGTCCGAAACGCTTTTCGCATAACAGACTTCGCATAATCGATTTTCGCCGAATGTTAATTTGGCAGAAAACTTATTTGTCATAATCGAAAATAATACGAATAACACATTGTCCGAAAATAAGTTCGCATAATTCTGTTTACGCCGATTGTTTTTATGAATAAAATTAATTCGCATAATTGTATTTGGCATATTTCTTAAAATCAGAATATCCACCCATACTAAATGCTGTTAAGAGAGTCGGTTTGGTTAGGTTAGAACTGCGACCTCAACAAATAAAACATTTTGTCAAGAATTTCGGTTAGGTTAGGTTATAACTGCAACATTAATATAGTAGTATATACTGCAACATTAATATATACCTATGATAAAAATTCTGCGTAGTAAATTTCCACTAAACCATGTTATGCAGAAATAATTTATGCATAAAAACCATTCGGCGAATAACCTTTATGCATGAAATATATTCAGACAAACAAAAATATGCCTAGACAAATTATGCGTAACTATACTATGTCATAACAGATTATGCGAAAGGTAAATTATGCCAATAATTATAGATTATGCCAAAAAGAATTCTCGATTGTAAAATTATGCCAAAACAAGGGGAACCGTACATATTTATATTGAGGTTTAGGGTTAAAACAGTCCATCAGAACTTGGACCAGTCCATCAAAATACAGAAAACATACAATGAACCAGTCACAGTCTCTCTGCTTAGCCTCAAGGTTGACTGGTAGAGAATGCTTTAAATTAAGTCCGCCTTTTTGTACTGCAAGATTTTTTCTTTTGTGCAATAAAGATTAAATAAATAAATGAACGGTGAATGTGTTCCTGAAGAATCTTCTATGGAACCTCAGTTGTACTATGTGTGCATATTAAAAATCACACTCACACTGGATAATAGAAAATGTATCTTTGTTACCGATAAGGGTTCAATCAAGTCCAAATTCGACATTTCAACCCGTAACTTTTGGGTAGCAATCACTGTGGTAACCCATCTCTCGACTAATTGACATCTTTATGTTCATTTTAAATTGGTTCAGGATGAGCCACGTGTAAGATCTGGAATTTTAGATCCTTATTTAAGCGTTTACAAACGAAAATGTCTTAAAAAATTGTATTTTAAATATTGTCTTCGGTAATGTTTAACTAGAGCAAATAAAGCAATATGGCGGGAAACCATTAAAAAGTCAGCACAACGTCCCCAATGACCACGACTACTCTGGCAAGAGTATACGACTAAGAAGAAGAAGAGAATGTTTAACTTGTTATTCTTTTACAAACTAAAGTCTCAAATTATACACAAATAACCTAACCTAACCTACCAATAAGTCATCATCATCGTTTGAGTCGTTAATCGCCCATTGCTGACCATAGGCATCCGTTCGTGTACGCCACTTATCCTGATCCAGCCGGCGTACCATGCTTCCAATTTTATCACTTATCCACGTGGATAAGACATCTGTCACTCTCACACTGACATACTTGCCAAAGCGTAACAGAAGTCTTATCCACGTGGATAAGTGATAAAATTAGAAGCATGATACGCCGGCTGGGCTAGTCTAGTTGTCGTAAATTGCCTATACCTAGTTGTCATGCTCTCTAAATTATTTTTCTTACTGCACCCACATTCGCGTATTTCTGTTTTGCCCTATGGTTGACTGGTAAAGAATGCCTTAAGGCATTAAGTCCGCCATTTGTACTTCTTTTTTTATTGTGCAATAAAGTTTAAAGAAATAAATAGTCTCACCCAGAGGTGGTCATCTTTCTTCTTCGCATCTTCAAGTCTAGATTTAATGATAATATTTTATGAATATGATAATGTGGAGGAGTGAATCCTGGGATTCATTGTTGTCTACTGCAACTACCATAGTTATTAAACAATTGATCGTGTGTCCCCCCAGGTTGGTAACATGCATCCGCGCCCGTCCCCTCGCGGCACTCCTGGCCGTCGAGGCCCCACGAGCCCGCTTCCTCGCCGGCTGGGCCCCTTCAGTCCCCTCCAAAGACGGCAACCAGGCTCCCACGAGGGCCCTACATGCCAGCGACGCGTTCTTAGACTGTGCGCTTGCAGTAGTGGTGACAACGACGGAGAGCTACCCGTTTTTTAGCGAAGATGATATTAGGCATGGATTTGAAGAGGATCATAGGTAAGAACACCATTTTGACAAGTTACACTAGGTACATTGTATGGGCGTAGAAAAGTTTTTAGCTTCTCTTATCAATCATATTCAGAGGGATGGTTCATATTAGAAAGTAGTTGGACCTACCTATTAGTTTTCTCAACCAAACTTTAACGTGTGCTGATCATAATATATTGGATCTTTGTCTTATTTGACTTCTGTTGCTGTAGGCTGCAAGGATTTATATTTCGTAACGCTATTAGTACAAAACTTAATGAAACTTGATACAAAATGACACTGATATCCCATAGAATCAAACATTGATATACCATACCATTGCAGGATTTGCAGGTCCAATTTTAGACGTTAAACTGAATTTTAAATACGTGTTGATGTTCGTGACATAATCCATATTTTTCACCTGCAATTGACTGAAAACTTCTTTGCAGAAACCGAATTCTCCGCACGTACGTCCGCAACGTCTATCGCTACCATCGCAACGAGATCTTCGCCGCCATCCGCAACGAATACACAGACTGGGAGAAGCCTATCCAACACCCCATCAACATCAGAGACGCTACGTTAGAATCTTTGAGTGATGCTGCTGTTACTGCCCGTCGTTAAAGGTGGCTCAGTTGCATGCAAGGAGAGGGGCCAGGACATTCTTCGCGCATTTTACACATCAGAGCAAAGATGCTGATTACCCACAGGTATTGTATCTCCTAGAAGTTACACTAATATTAGCCCATGAAACTTTTTCAATAACCTATCAACATAAGACACATTTTAACGTACGAGTTCTTAAATATTTAGTTCCATCGGCAAGCGGCTAAAAAAGAACGTTATTATTGATCAATTTGCAGTTAGTAATAAAAATGTTTTTCCACATAGACATATAGCTCATTTTATGCAAAGATGCAAGATCAGTTAGTTAATAATTTATAATTTATTGAAATCATTTTCTATGGAGTACCTTTTCTATTAATATTTTTTGATGAATACTTTTGCATGTTAAATTGTATTTTGTTATTCAATGCATGTTAATTATATGATGTAATGTTTTGAAAAGAAGTGGCCCGCCGAATTTTTTGCCAGTTCCATAGTGGATACCTGCTTCCCAACTGAGGGGGGACTGAAATCTTCTCGAGGCTGAGAAGATTTCAGTCCCCCTCCTACTATGGTCATTGTAGTATGCCTAGGTACTTGAAAAATAAATATTTCATTTTCATTTTCAATACCTTATAATCATGGCTTTAAAGAATGCTTCAGTGACAAGACAATAGATAAGTTTAACCCAAAACCATTATTTTTTACCTTTTTGAACTGTGACACTCATAAACCTTAGTAGGTGATTATTGGGAGTTTCAAATCAAAGATTTGAAAACTCCCAATATCACTTCATATTTAGGACTCGTACTCAGGTTTATTGGTGATTTAAAACTCCCAATAGGTTTTCTGATGATTTAAAACTCCTAATCGGCTTTCTCATGATTTGAAACTCTCAATAGGTTTTCTGATGATTTAAAACTCCTAATCGGCTTTCTCATGATTTGAAACTCTCAATAAGTTTTCTGATGGTTTAAAAAGCACACAAGGTTTACGATTGCATATTTAGAATTAGAACTTGTGAACTGTAAAAGCGCAATCAGATTTTTAACTTAACATTTCGGATTCGTTCATTTGATTGAAACAGATGAAGTATGGTGTTCGTTGTTAAATGGTCCATTTCGAAAATGTAAGCCGTAAAGTTAAGTTAGGTATGATATTAAATAGCAAAAGCTTAACGCAACACACTCTCCGAGGTGGCCAATCTCAGATGTGGTCTCTCTCAAGCGTTTGCTCGATTGACAGTGGCGTTTACACACAACGTGTCTGATCAGCTCGTCAGCGTCGCAGAACACGAATGGACCCCCAAAGTGTGAACTCTGGTGTAGTCGCGTTTTACATGCATCGATTGAGTTTGACCCCCTCCGGGTATGGGATTCCATATCTATCGACCGCGTAAATACAGAGATCCCCAAGTCTCGAATTCAACACTACATGCCTCGGTTGGCCAAGCCAAGGAATGGTTTACGTGCTGAGGTTGTCGGTCGTCACAACCCGACATACTACACATCACCATTTTTATTTATATGAAACATTGTAAAAACTTTATAAGTGTGATGTAGACCCAGTTATGCTATTGGCTGTTTCGGATTACGTACTCCCACGTCATATCTACTACGAATTTTGTAATATATGGTTTAAAATAACGTATATAAAATATGATCTTCTTTGACACCCATAACAAAGAGTTCAGTATAAATTAAAGGCTAGCGTATGTCATATACTGCACTTTGCAAAGCAGAACTTTTCATAAAGATATAAGGTTCAAATTTTGATTATATTAAAATCATGACATACATTGAACAGTATGCGAAATTGCAATCACTCATTTAGTTGTAATTTGAGTCAGTTTACCTGGTTGCTCACTCGCTATGTTTATCTTATAAAATGATCACGATTTACATGAATTATAAATGGTTTTGATATATAATAGATCTCAGTATACATATTTCAACTATATTGTGAGTGGTAAAACTCTAAAAATAATATCGTATTTATTCTCTATGTTTTAGTATGTTAAAAATAAAACAATTAATTTATCATGAAACCATTTTATTTAAGTAATGAGATATATTACAAGCACGACGACTAACTAAAAAGTAAAGTACATTTTATAACATAAAATTTTCTAATAATTACTCACTTCACTCAACTTTTTTACAATTTTTTCTACCAGACCTTCAGTTGCATTTAATAACTCATCATAGTCATCTTGAACAACATATTGTACTGTAACCCCATTAGATTCGATATTTGATTGCTCCAAATCGGATATACTGATTTTAATCAGACGCTTTCCTTTTGTAACCTTTCTGATGACATGGGAATTTAAACCCATTTCTTTTATTTTCCTCTTTCCTTTCTTAGCGATTTTCTTCTGACTTTTTGCTGGTGTACCTGATAATGGAATTTCTAAAGATGGATTCAGGAGCAAATCCTGGTATTTCAGGTACGCATCCATGTCTTGAGAATAATTGAGCGGATCATTCGGTTTTTCACAAACTTGCGAATAAAATGGTGTGGTTTCAGTCATTTCAGCAGCGTGGTTAATAGGTTGCGAGCCCTGTAAAAAAATATCAAGTTAAATATATTTCAACACCAAATAAAAGTACTCAAAGATACCAGAATATAATAAAAGTAAAATACATACCATTCTGATTTTGAAACTGATAATGCACCCGGCTTGAAATCTCGAACTGTTGTAATTTTAATTTGTTAAATGCTCTATTTATAACTTCGTAGTAACAAAATATAGTATAGCTATTAGCTATTATAGCTTGCACATTGAACGCGGTCTTAACGCGGCGACATTCGTTCTTGTTTCCGACAAAAGAAATATTACACTTTTGTTTTTCAATAATTAGCTGAGTTGAATATTATATTACAGTGATGATCAACCTTTGTATTATATTGGTTTCTTACTGTATTTTTGCAAATGTTGTAGTTTATGTTAGTTATAATTTGCTTTTAGGTTGTTAACTCATGACTTTACGTCAGTTTCGTTTTATTAATAAAACCCCTGGCTTATTCATTTCCTCTACTATTTTCTAACAAGTGCAAGTGTTACAGTGCGAGTTTTACGTACACGGAGAAATTCACCTTGAAACAATGTTCGTAAGTTTGTAATATTTTATTTAGCTATAAACTATTCTGAATATGGTGTTGAGTGATGTTTGTTCTCGATTAAATTTACCGATAAGTATCCTTCTAAGTAGCAGTTTTATGCGAGTTAAGTGCGTATTGGTATTAACTTTAACTTAAAATTTATAACCCTCGCTGGAGAGAGGTACAAGTACAACTGTGAAATCTCGTTCGACTGAACATAACAGAATCTTATTTTTTATTTTCAGGTCTGACTTTGAGTACCATGTAATCCAGTCTAAGAAAGACCTCGACTCTGAGGATGAATCTGGATCATTAAAGTATGTATTTTAATTAAATTTAAGATTTTATTGACTTATTATTAATTTTTGTTATTATTAATGATCTGATGGATAATCACTATGTATTGTAGGACTCAGAAGAAAACAACCAAAAGGAAAAACGCTTCTCAGATCCCGAAACGTGACGCGGGCTGGTCGCTGGACAGAAACGTCGTCGAAGAATGTGCTAGTAAAAGGTAATTAATTAAAACTGTGTTTGAAAACTTGTCTACAAATGCGAACTTTTTATTTATTTCTCTTTATTTATGAGAACTGGAAGTAATATAAAGTTTTTAATATTACAGCAAGAAGATCAAACCAAAGAAAACTGTGAAAAAGCACGCATCGTCCGTGTTAATAACTGATACGTTGCAGGACAGTGACACTGACCTTGATGAAGAAGACAAAACTAAAAGGTAATTAATTCAATTCAGTTATTTTATATGTAATACATATATTTACTTAACTAATTGTAATTAGCCTTTGAATCTAAACATTTTAAACCATAGTATTTAAATTCTTAAATGTTAAGTACTTACCTAATTAACTAATTATATTTTGTTGTATTCGATAATATAAATAAGTTTTTAATATTCCAGTACGACAACCAAGTCGAAGAAAGAGACACCTGATTGTAAGCCAGGCTGGTTTTCAAACTGGGGTGACGAAGGACATGTTGAAGCCCAGCGTCGAGCATCCGCTGCCAACTCTCTGTCGTCCGTGCTGATACGTCGCGTCCCAGGCGGCTACGTGCGTCGCACAGCTTCGTTAACCGGTGATCTTTTTATTGATCTTAAACTGTATAACGTAGTAGATATTCAAAACGTTCCATCTGAAGCCCGTTGGGAGAAAGCGCTGGTTAATTTTAAATATCGTGTGGATTCCGTTTCGGATATAGTAGATGGAATAAATAAGATTCTAAAGCGTTGTAAGGACGACTTTACAGATGAAGGAACCTTTTTCCCAGATAAAAAAAGCCAATAATCTTTAATCTTTTTTACGTCTAATTTAGTCTATTCCTATGTCAATAGGCAAAATGCCTCATAATAGCTCCATATTTTGTTCAGTGTGTGACATAAGTATTCCAAGTAAAGCCTTTTCTGCTCACTTGCGCACTAACTTGCATAAAAATAATAACTCTGTTCAATTAACTCCTGATATTGAAAAAATAAGCAGCGCTTTCCGTAGTAGAATAGCATCATACAGAGTGCGTGGACCAGAGAGTAGCCTCCATGACTCACCGGTAAAGTTTCTGTGCGCTCTTCGTAGACATATTAAACATATTCTCGAAGCGAGAAGGCTTGCTTTTGGATCTATAAAGGTTAACTTTGAACTGTTTGCTGAATTTGGTTTGCCGAAAAATGAAGCATGTGAAATTAAATCATTCGCTACGCAAAATATCATTTTACATCAGAGTTACGAATTTAAAGAAATATTTTCAACCATTTTGAACACATTGAGCACGAAAATTGATGAATTTCAAGAACGGGACAGTGGCTGGAGCTTTCTACGAAACTTATATCTCGAGATAAACATAAACAAATATAATCCTCTTAGAGCGTCTAGATTTATAGAATTACCAAAGTTAATAAAACATCGAAGAGCTTGTGTAAATATTAAAAACAATGAAAGTAGCACTATCTTCGAATGATGATAAACGAGTAATATTAAAAGACAATATTCACACACTTGCGTGGGGACATGCTTCATTTTTCTAAATATAGTTATATAGTGATATTTTAAAGGAAACTTTGAACTAATTTGTAAACACCTACTTTACTTTTTAAGTTAGCTATGCCAGTATGTATATTATTATTAAATAAACTTAAAAAAAAAATAGTTTTTCTTTTTAAACCCACCATATTTATGTACAATGTTTAAATCAACTCAGGATACTTATGTTATGATCGTATACCTGTATCACGAGTACAATATCGTATCATGAGTTGATTTAAACATTGTTTTCAGGAGTATAATTTACAGGTTAATAAAATGCGTTTTATTTAGCACATTCATTTATTCAAAGAGGAACGTGATTTTCTAAATACCATTTTTTCATACATATTACATTTTTTAATGCACAAGTTTTTTTTATGGTACACACAATTAAAAATACAATCATTAATACAATATTTTTTATACAGTTCTTGTAAATTCGGTGCACCCTTTTCACTTAAATCTATAACAGTACAGTTTGAATATAATTCTTTAATCCATTTAATTTTTTCCATACCTTTAACGAATATTATCTTATCTTTAATATGATTATAAATAAGTCTTCTAAATTCTCTATAATCAACATAACCTTCGTGCCACAAAATACCTAAATGTTTTTCAATCCATTTTGTCTGCCTCTCTTCACTTTCCGTCAATTTAGAAAATCGAAAAGGGGGTTTTATTAAGAAAACTTGAGTGTATTCTAGCGTGCTGTATGCAAATTCTTTGATAATAAATTCGTTTTCTTTTGTTTTAAACCCTTGAAGGTCTACAAATATATGCTGCATTACGATACTTTTTTCGTAATATTACTTAAAGGCTTATATTCAAATACACTATCATTTAAAATCAGACAGTAAGCTGCAGTGTTCTTTGGTATATCAGATTCACAATCCAATTCAACTCTCACATCTACTGAACCGGTTTTTAAGGTTTCGTTTTGACGAGAACAGTTGATAACAAATAAAGGAGCTTTATCTTTAAAATCTTTAGGGCTAAGCAACGGCGCTTGTAGACGATTATAATAAGACTGTTGAAATTTCGCATACTGTTCGTATAATATAGCAAACTTTTCACCCGAAAAACTAACATCAAAACTTTCGTACGGAAAGTAAACTGAATTCAAGAAAACTTTAACATCTCTCAAATTACAGTGATCAAAGTGTGATATGTCTTTATTAGCTTCATTTTTTCGTCCCGTTTTCAATCCAATTATAATATAACGCGGCTTTTCAATTTGCGATGAAGTTTTGATAGACCAAGAATGTTTTGACGTCTCAGGCAAGAGCGGATATTCATACAAATCCCAAGTCCTAAATGCTATCTGAACGGCACGATCTCTTTCTAAACATTTGAGTAAATTTAATCTTTCACGATCAGACACTTTAACATGAGGCATGCGCCATACTATTTTAGATATAGTAATATTGTCTATATATTCATTCGCATTTAATTTAACACTATTCAAATTAGTATTGGATCTTAAAAGAATAAGTTCATGCTTGCAATTAATTATGATTTTGCTGTAATCCTCAGCAAACCCGAGAATCTTGTTTAAAGGTACAGACACAGAAAATGTACCTTCCGTGTTTTTTATACCATTGACATCAAATCCCCATAACTTAGACATGGATGCTTCCAGTCCATTCATAGATACAAGAGATTTCATAGTTGTTGTAACTCCTGCGTTTTTAATTTTGTCAATTTCGATTCCATTTAATTCATATCGAATATCTTGAAATAGATGAAGTATGGGGTTGTTTGTAAGAAGAACACTTTTTACCTCGGCTTTTGTTTCTCTATTGAATGCGGTTATAGTACCTTCTATGTATAAAGAACTTGCTGATGGTAGTACGTAAAGATCTTGTTGGTTTATAGGTATACGTATTTCATCGTTGAAATTGAAACTTGTGACGTACGGTTTATATGAATGATATTCAAAGCTCTCGATAGAATTATCAAAGACAAAAGGTTCTGTTAAGTTTAATATACTCATTTTAATAGGCGTAAGCTTTGGAGGAATTGCTTATTTTGTTTTGTGAGTTTTACTTTAGGTCTTCTTTTCGTGATTGCAGGATGAGTACTGGTAATGTTTTTAAGAGAGACTGAAGTTTTATTGAAGTCTATCATTTTTTTCTTAAATGTAAATATAACTGAATTTCTTCACCCCGTAAATTAACTAGATTATTGTTAACGTCTAAAATTCTTATCGTTATTGTGTTTAAGCTATTTTGGGTTACAGGGAAATAAATAACGTTTTTTGGTGTTTCTATAATCCGATAACCAGGTGGCACGTTTGGTACAAACTCGTGAATTATATGACTAGGTTTTCCGTTAACGAATGAACCGCTCACTATGTCACATTCGATGCGGACTATGGTTGTTGAGAGAATGGAGACAGGATAAGGGGATTCAGTTAATATATTAGCTTGAATAGATTCTGAACCGAAGCCAAGTATATTACCGATGGAGCCTTCTTTGTCGAAATGAATATTTTCAGAGCATAAAATAGATGTTTTTAAGGTATTATTATTGCATGTTAGTGCAAAAGAGCATCCTTCAATATGTTCTTTAAGGTAATCGTCAATATCTTGAAGTTCATATGATCCTTCAGGAATTTTAATTACTTTGTTTTTACCATAATAGAACTTATTATTTCTGTCGTCTATGTTGGGTATAGAATTAAAAGTTGACATATACAATAGCCCACACTCATATTCACCATCCAGGTGAAAAGCTGGTGAATAGTTTGTTAACAGAGTGGAAGATGTTCCAGTTATAGACAAAGTGAAAGACATTGTGAGAATGATAAACTGATTATTGTGCGATGATATTTAAACGGTTATACCAATATTGTTTTAAATACTTTAGGCATAAGTGTCCACAATTGACAGTGTTAAACTTTTGATATGTGTCATAATTATAGTAAATATCATATTTTTTTAAATACCTCTTTAATTCTAGCGGAGGTGAAAGGTCACCATAACTATTAAAATATTCACAATAATTGTTATCTTTTACGTAGGCTACCCAGTGTGTACCATTGTTTTTAAAACTGTCTAAATTAACAATTCCACATTCTACTTTTTTAGGAGTCTTTGGTAAACTGTCTCTCATATAAACTCCTCGAAAATATGGAATATCAGATGAGTGTTTTAAAATGTCAATATTTGAAAGAGCGCGCCTGGGTAACCTCTCAGTTAGTTTTTTGAAAGTTTCAAACATAATCCTTTGCCATTTTTATATGGTTTAATGTGTAAGCCTTTTCCTAATGCAATAGATTCCATCATCTTGTTATGTCGCTCCGATTCCGCTAAATTTTTTCTGGCGGCTTTGTAATCACCTACAGCTTTAGCAATTCCGGCAGCTCCTCCTGCTAATGACCCTAGCGCAGACAGACCAGCAAAAATAGGTATCAGCGGTAAGAAGCCTCCAGTTTTTGGAATTGGTATAAGACGAGGTACCCGTACCTTGGAATTGGTTTTAAAATTTTCGTCGCAGCAATAAGTGCCCGCTCAATTATATTACTACCTTTTGTTTTTGGTTTCTTTTTTAATTCACTGCGTATCTTGGTCACAAAACGTTTAAATGGTTTTATACCCGCACCTGCCTTTATTTTAGATTTCATCACTTTGCTAACTAACCACGAAGCAATTTTTTCTCCTCTCCCTGCATCTTTCGATTTTCTTCTTTGTTTCGCCATTTCGTATAGTTCTAAATCAGCACGATGTCTATCAGCTAAATCCGAATAACTATCATATGCTATGTCGTGTTTCATACACGCATTATCTAGCGCATTAATTCCTTTATCGCCTCTCTGCAACCTTTTGCGCAATTTTGTTCCCGGACCACAATAGTTATAACCAGGTAAGTGTAATTCAAAGGGTAAATTATTAATAGCGCTGTTTAACAGTCCTTTCCCTTTCATATCTCGTGAGATAATAACACTATCATTAAAAGGAAATTATATAAATATCTTTAAACAACCGCACTTTTATCGATCCAACTGTTTTCGCTATTATTAAGGCCCAACCATTTAACATACAACTTTCTACCCTTTCTTTTAATAACCTTTTCTACAAGGTAAACGTTTGGATGGTTGGTTTTCAGAAGTTCTTCCTCGTAAAATGTACCGAGTATAGTGTTTTTATGCTGGTCTTGAATGTGATACGTAACAGGTTGAGTGCGATTCACGTGAGTAATAGTGAAAAGTTCTGTTGACCAATTAGGTGTGTAACCTTTGTGAAAGGCATTTTTATACTTGCTAATGCGTACACAATCTCCTATATTGAATTTGTTCGATTTATAAGACAAATTGGATAGTGATTTTTTAATATTTTTTAATACTTGCATTTCATTATCAAAATTTACATCAATAGGTTTTATTTTTGTTGTGCGATGCACAGTCTGATTATATGATTTTACTACATCGTCTAATGGCTTACCAACCCATTTATAGTTACCAACTAATGCAAAATGTTTGTAGAGCTTAGACTTAAGTGTCTTTATCAGCCTTTCAACAATAGATGCCTTCTTAATTGAATAAGTTGAGTAATGATTAACTTTTAATAATTTTAAGTAGAAATCGAATTCTTGATTGTAGAATTCTTTTCCTAGGTCAGTTTGTAAGTTTTTAGGTCTTCGTTTAGATGTTTTTATTATTAGTTCAAATGCATCTTTGACTTCTGTTTTAGTTTTAGACTTAATAGGTGTACACCATGCATACTTTGAAAATGTGTCAATAACGGTTAAAATATATTTATATCCTCTGTTAACAGTATGAAGCTTTTGTAAATCTATCAAATCGGCTTGCCATAAATCATCAATTCCTTGTAGTACAACCGATCGTCGCTTAAAATTTCTTCGCGCTGACCTGTGGATCTCGTTCACTATTTGTTGTTTTATCATTATTATATTTTTTTAAAATATCGTCTATCTCCTTCTTCGTATAAAAGTTCAGTTTTAACTGAGTTACGAGTTGGTGAATTTGATTATTTATTGTGTTAAACAAAGAGTCTATATACTTCTTTTCGTACATGTTTTGAATGTGTTCATCAACGTACTGCTTGTTAACTGCATCATCGGAAGATAATGGTTTAACAACCCCTTTTAATCTTATAGTTTTTAGATCAAAATTTCCTGCTTCTGTTCGAAGCAAAGCCTTGTACTTGAGCTCAGAGATTTCATCAGTACGCAAACGTTTATGAACATGGTGACCGAATTTGTCTATATTCATTTTTTACTTGAAAGTCAAACTTCAACTGATGGGAAAGGTAAGAGTATATACATTTATATATTATTTATTAAGCCTGCTTCACGTAATTCTTCAATTATGGATATTATCTCGTTATCTAACCCTGTATTTCCAGCGTCACGCGATGCTATAAGCAGTTTTAATCTGTCAACTAATTCGTTTGGATCATCCCAATATACATATGAAATATCTCTTTTTACTTTTTTCATTGATGGTAAACCTTTACCGGATATATATTCTTCACTTACTGTGCGCTGTTTGGATAATTTGAAAAGAGGTTTTATAAGGTTTAAATATTTCATACCCTTGTTGCTTTTTATGGGTTTCTTTGGATCAAAGTCGCGTCTATGTGCATTCGTTTTCATTAACAATGTTTTATATAATCGTTTATCATCTTCAGTTACTAGTTTTAAGTCAGGTACTTTCTTAAACAACAAATCATATAAGCCTTGTGTTAAAAAATAACTTTCTCCACCTATCGCGAGTTTATCATCATTAACAGAAATTGGGTAAGATCCAAGCATTAGCTTTCCACGCTCATTTCGTACACCAAATGGAATGTTCATGATAAAATATTGTTTCTGCCAAGCGGGATCATCGCGAGGAGAAGGAAACGAGTCTGACGTTCTAAATGAAATATTATTTGTTGTATCAGAATCACTTTGGTTCACACTTTCTTGAGATGAAGAATCACTATCATTTAATTCATTTTCACTATAATTTGGTTCAGATTCAAATGACTTTCTCAACAAAGTTTTATTATCCAAACTTTCTTTCATCCCATCTTCTGAAGGACTATATTTCAATGTTTTTACTGGCTTGTTCCATTTAAACCTATCGTTATCAAAATCTGAGTCACTAATGATTAGATTGTTATCATTACTACTATGTTTTTTTACCATTTCACCAAGTGGGTCTGTGATTGGTTTTAACATTGCTTCCAACATCATATTATCGTTTGATTTAACATCACGAATGCGTTTAACTTTTTTTCTTACTGCTTCAGCAGATTTGAGTACTTTTTGTTTAAATAATTTTTCTTCATTAATTTTATGTTCCATGTCTGAACTAGATGGTTTCATTTTAAGCAATAAGTGTTTAATGTAATACTATGCTTTATATATCAAGTCAATCTAGAATTATAAATGTATCAAATCCTTTTCTATAACAGCCTGAATTTCTATTACAATCTTTATTTATGACTAAGTAATCAAACGGGATCTTCCATACTTGTGCACACATTTCACGAAATTGAGACCATGACATATCACTTCCTACATGTTCATCATAAATATGCTTTAAATTAATATCATCCTGTTTAAAAAGAATAATTAAGTTAGCATTATCTCTTATTAATTGTTTAGGTATTTTACTATACGTCTGATTTAGATAAAAGCTATCTATATTTTTATGCCTTCCCATTGCAAAGTAATCTCGTATATTATTTTGATTTTCACACGCAACATCATCAAATATTATAATGGAATTCATGTTTGCTGTATGAGGACTTAAGATTTCATCATTTGCGTTATATTTTTGAAATGATACTGAAGGAACTAGCTTTAAAACTTGCTCTAGAAATTGATACATTGGTTGAAATAAGGTTTTAGAATATACATAAACATTTTGAAAGCGTAGACCATGTTCATGTAGCAGCAAACCGACAATTAAATTTGTTTTTCCACAGTTGGATGGGCCACATATTATACAGCGAATGGTGTTGGGTAAAAGCGAGCCATGTCGAAAATAACGTTTATTGGACAAAGAACAAACAGCATCCAACTGCAATTTCTGAGACTGTTTTACGAACTTCATTTTGTCAATAGGCACGTGCAACTAACTTGAAAGGTGTTTTATCATTAACGGAGTTTTATAAACTTTTGTCTATATATTCGTCATGAGCGTTTTAAATCATCTGAAAACCTATTGAGAGTTTCAAATCATGAGAAAGCCGATTAGGAGTTTTAAATCATCTGAAAACCTATTGGGAGTTTTAAATCACCAATAAACCTGAGTACGAGTCCTAAATATGAAGTGATATTGGGAGTTTTCAAATCTTTGATTTGAAACTCCCAATAATCACCTACTAACCTTATTTTTCCAGCGGCTCGGAAGTACGAGCAGTGAAACCCTCCCCTACTTTCTCGGTCTTCCTCTCGTTGGAGGAATGCCTTACTCCCCTCGGAACTACTCTCGAGGAGACGTTGGAGTGTCAGAGTCTGCTGTAGCGCTATTGGCTGCTTTTGTGAAGACTGGGAATCCTACGCCGAGTGAGCATCATGAGGGAGCTGTGTCCTGGCCGAGATATGAGCTGAACACTCAGCAATATTTGAGTATAAGTAAGAACATTATGTTTTTATATTAAAGGAGCCAATTGGTTAAGAGCCTTGCACGGATTGCAAATGATGCGGGTTCAAGTCCCGCCGGAAGCGTAAATTTTTCCATTTTTTCCTTTAATATAAAAATGTTTAGAATCGTTAGCAGACGTTTCTGCTTGTTAAAAATAAATTTAAGAACATTATGACTTCATAGAACTCTTCTTCACCAAAAACCTATGTGTGTAATGTCCTTAAGTCGGGACATTTACTTCTGATACCCTCACTTATTTCTTCTTGGGATTAGTTGTCAAAGCGGACCCCAGGCTCCCATGAGCAAAAACTCATTGGCGCGAGCCGGGGTTCGAACCCGCGACCTCCGGAACGAAAGTCGCACGTACTTACCGCTAGGCTACCAGCGCTTCTTATCACATACTGTCCAAAATATGCAATTTAGTGAGTCAGATCAGTTAATAACCTATCTAATTATATCTTATAAGTTAAAAACACTATTATACACACTAAATGAGGATGGTTTTTCCAGGTACGAAACTTCGAGTAAAGAGCCACTACAGAGGCCACAAGATGGCGCTATGGTTGCATCTTATCCCGCAACTTCACAGGCCAGGAGCTGCTCCGAGGCATCATCAGTTCCGCTCCATAAATCCTGACATGTTTGCAGGTAAGGATCACGAAAAAATTACCCCTACTTCAATATAAGTATCAGATTCATTGTGTCTAGGTTTTTTTTTATTATGGACTGATCGGCGATTGACCCTAAGTCGCACCTGAAGGAAAGTGAAGACAGTCTAAGATGGAGCTCACCGATTCAGTTATAGCCTATTCACTATTGCTTTAAAGAGACCCAGGTCGTATTTTTCTGGAAACACCGATGGTGGGAGCGCATTCCATTCCTTTGCAGTCCGCATCACAAGAAATGAGGCAAATCGTTTTGTGCGAATAAATGGAACACTAACCGCATACGGGTGCATTCGTCCCCCCCGCCTGGACGTCTGAAAATGGAAAGGAGAAGGAGGGTAATAGGTAATAGGTTTTAGTGTAGATTTTTAAAAAGACGGCAAAGGTTTCTAAGTGTACGGAGTTTCAAGTATCCATAGGACCGCGTTTCTCACAGTGGTGTCTGCTAAAAGTCTAGTCAAACCTATCGATGTGGAATCTGCTTTCGCCAACTGAAATTCGCTCGTTAGCATGATCATGCGTAGGTATAGTACAGCTGCGTTCAGCTTTCCGACGCATACGCGTCTTCATACTAACGGACGATGTTTGGTCGGCTAGAGTCGCGTCGACAGATTTGGAGACAACGTAACTGTCAGGCGAGTTGAATACTTGTTTGCCACCGTGTGGTATAAAACAATCTTTAAAAAAACATGAAATCATGAGAATTCCCCAATTTCGTAGTGAATAAGGCAGATTTAAATGTAGTCATTCATTTTTAATAACTCGTAGTCACCCATTCTTTACAAAACGCAATTTAACTTCGTCTTAAAGACTGGTTTACTTCGTTAACTTTCCTTGTACCTTCAAGAAAATCGATACTATCATGAATGTATCGTTCACAATGTAACTCAAACAAGAAATCGACACGATCCACTCGATTCCTGCGGCCATCGATTATCTGTCCGAAATTGACCGACTAATTGCTCGCTAGCCATCCGATCGACAACGTTTTCCTTGTCCATTTTTTCCTTAATCCCCACAACCGACTTTAGATCTTCACACAAAGGAGTAGAATCTACTGATTTTTTATTGCTTCTTAGATTGATTTACGCTCATTTAATACCCCATTAATTGATTCAGGCCCATTAGTGAGACACCGGTTATGAGATGCTCTAATTGGGGTGGAATTAATGAATTACAAGCGAAATAACAGTAATTTGGGCATAATGGTCGGACGTTGATCATGGTTGTTATTAACAATTTTGGAGGGATTTTATTGGGATTGGATGTGAAACGGGTTTTACGATGTTTTGATGGTTTTAATATTGTCTTAAAATTTCACCTTTTACTCGTTAAAAGGTGAAATGTTAAGACAATATTGCATAGAACCACGTGGCAGGCAAGCATGGTCGTTCGATAAACGATAAAACGTCAGGCCATCTTTTTCGCACTTACAAATAGTGCGAAAAGGACGGCCTGACATTTTATCGTTCGTCGGGCGACCATACTATCGGTCCTGTGTGCGTAGCAGACTAATAATAAAAGTCTATACGGTCATATTAAAATTGTCTATGTAGGTATTATAGTTACAGAGATATAAGCCGCCGCGCCATAACACTTTTCGTTACACCTGGTTTTCGGTCCGGTCACTCTACTACGGGTTTTTAAAGACGTTCACCTAACGTTTCACGTCAAAAAGAGTACAAATGGCGGACTTAACGCCTTGAGGCGTGCAATATTCTCAAAGATGTCAAACTAGATGTTAAACAATACATTTCATAAAACAAAAGTAATCATTTCAGACTTATACATATCCAGAGTTTCATTTATAGCTACTAACGTCCGAATTGAGCATTTCAAAAATAATAATTACGTGGGCGTAGATCAATTATTTATTTTAAATTATCTCCAAAGTAGTACTGAGGTGAAAATCCTTTTAACCAAACAAGTCGTCTGGAATGAAATGAAAATATTGACTGTGATCGAAACGGCTCAGCGGTCAAAAGGACGTTGATAACAGCCAGTCTAGCCAACGTCACAGTCGCTTACGCTACGTAAGCGTTTGGTGCACAACCCCATAGCCCAGTGTTTTTCAAACTTTATGGTGCCACGGCCCATTATGACCTCTCAAATTTTTTCGCGACCCCCGTAACTCGTTTCTAATATTAATAACTTAGTGCTGAAAGATGTAATAAAAGTTGTAAATTCGATCAAAAAAAGGTAAAGATTTGCAAACTCGTCTATTGCGAATAGTATGCGTAGATATGGGTGTACTTTATCACTTATCACTCAGAGGTGAGATGGCTTTCGAGAGGAAGGGTTTTGATGCGCGTTATAGAGCTTAAATCAGAATTATTAATGTTTTTACAATATTGTTGCTGATTATGTTACGATATTGAGAGTAGCATATCTTGCCGGTATCTTTGACCACTTAAATGTTATGATCGCAAGTCTGCAAAGAAAGGGACGAAAACATAATTACAGAAAAATATAAAGTTAACGGATTTCTAGCAAAAATTGAGTTTTGGACAACATTTTTACACAGCATGCAGTTTGCGTATGCAGTTTGATTATTTCCCTTGCATGGCTAAAATCATTCAAGAAATAAAAGAAGCCCTTAAAGTTTCGATCCCATTTACTACTTCATATTTATGCGAGCTGACGTTTTCAACAAATAAACACAATTTATTTATTTATCATAAAATGAGTTGTTTTAAGGTTCGAACCCCGGCTCGCACCAATGAGTTTTTCGGAACTTATGTGCGAAATGTCATTTGATATTTGCCAGTCGCTTTTCGGTGACGGAAAACATCGTGAGGAAACCGGACTAATTCCAATAAGGTCTAGTTACCCTTCGGGTTGGAAGGTCAGATGGCAGTCGCTTTCGTAAAACTAGTGCCTATACCAAATCTTGGGATTAGTTGTCAAAGCGGACCCCAGGCTCCCATGAGCCGTGGCAAATGCCGGGATAACGCCCAGCCTGTCATAAGTTTATCTTAAAGCTGAACTTCGCGACCCCCCTGGATAAATGCCGCGACCCCCCTGGGGGTCGCGACCCACACTTTGAAAAACACTGCCATAGCCGAATGGTGCGCATTTTTGCGACGCAAAACGCCAACAGAAATGAAGTCTGGCTCTGTCGCGCCAATACGTAAGAGCAATAGAGAATAGATAGGTACGAAATAGATATTATTATGATCGTTTGTGTATTTGTATGCTACGTAATAAAAGTACGTACCCAGCAGCGGCTGGTCCATACAAGCCGATACCCACCGGATTGCCTAAAATTGATTACTAGTAAAGTACCTAATGTTAAGGTAGGTTTATTTTTGCTTTGGTGTTGCCTAGCAGATATTTTCACCAGCCGCCACTGTACGTACCCAGATATAGGAAGGAAAGAGATCTGTATGATTTTCATGTCTGTGGACCGTATTATATGCTCTAAGGTTTCGTAGATACAGATGTAGTGCAAAAGGATTTCCTTCGGAAACGTTCGTATTTGTCATATTAGTTCAGTCAATGTCAGCACATCTTGTATTGACACTGACTGAAATAGCATGACACGTTCGTACGATTCCGTAACAATTCGAAGGCAAATCTTTTCTGTAGCTTTCGATAGGCACAAAGCGTCGCGTCAATGATTGTAGGTTTGGCTAGATACCCTGGGCTACTTTACTGTAGTCAATGTTTATTTAAAAACGGAAATTATCGGTCCATTCAGTTGTTTCGCCAATGATCCAGGGCTTAAAGGGTTTATGTCAGTTCTCTTTGTGCCTTTGTTTGTAATTATTGGGTAACAAACTTTATTATTACAGTGCAACTTTACTTTGTAAAAAATTAAAAGTAACTCAATAATTGAGGCAGTTTTTAACCCCCGACGAAAAACCGACGGGGTGTTATAAATTTGACGTGTCTGTCTGTGTGTGTGTCTGTCTGTCTGTCTGTGTGTGTGTCTGTCTGTGGCATCGTAGCTCCCGAACGGATGAACCGATTTGGATTTAGTTTTTTTTTTCTGAAAGCTGAGTAAGTCGGGAGTGTTCTTAGCCATGTTTCATGAAAATCGGTCTACAATGTCGCGGTCGGGGGTTTTTTCAAAATTTTAATTTTGTGGTTAGGTTATATTTCTCTTGTTAAAAATTTTCATTTACAAAGAAATCATAAGAAATACGTTATTAAGTACATCTACTTTTTCTGGAACAAATCTGCTTCAAAGCAGATCAAAATTTGAAATCAGTGTGCTATTTAATCTCTAAACATACAGACGAATTGATAACGGTTAAATAACGAGGTAAATAATTATTTTTTATGGTACCTACAAAAAGTGTTTCCTGATAGTAAATATTTTAATGCTATTACAAAAGTAGGTAATCTATTCAAAATAGGGAACTTGACTGTAGTTAAAATAAAATATTTTATACAATGCACGAAATAAATCATCAGATAATTATAAGAAAAACATGGACAGAAGTTATTTTTAAATCCAATTTCTATTTAATAAGTCAGGTAGAAATATATAAAGTAACTGAATTGACCGTGACGTCACTCAATTCGATTTCATATGAATTCCATATTAACAAGTCGTTAAAATTCGTTTTACCAGTTCTTAAAAAGAAGCTGATTTGACTAGGAGGCAAGTAACCTATTGCCAATAAAGTAAAACACAGCAAAGTCTGTTTCTTTACACCGTGTTTTTATTAAATTCCGTTAACTTTGGCATATAGTTAGGTCTATTATAGGAAACAGAATAGTGCAGTATTTTTTTTTAATTCGTACCTAACTTTTTTCTGAAAAATCCCAAACACCTGCGATAGATGTTACATCAATTGCCGTTAAGAAACGGGCTTTGTGTGTTCGATTTGCGATTGACGTGTCATAGTTTTGAGACTTACTTAGTGTGAGTTAATTGTAAAGCCCGTTTCTCAACAGTAATTGAAGTTAACATATATCGCAGGTGTAAGGTTTTTTTAGCAAAAAATACAAATTTAAGAAAACTAAGTATGTCATTCTGTTTCCTATAGTGGATCTAACTATATGCTGAAGTTAACGGAATTCAATAAAAACACGGTGTATAAAAATAAGCACAGAAAGTAAACAACAACCGTCCTCCCATAAAAATAACCATTGTCAGTCCCCGAGGCATACTCAACTGGCAACATACATCAGTCCTCCACTCCACTTAAATTCTTTTCACTGCCACTACTTACTTCCTCCAGCGGTGGCCACAGAGAACCTCCTATAGAGTGCCAATATTGTAAATTTTGTGCGTGCTACAAATCACCAGTGCTTGGGGCGCGAGGAGCGGGAGGGGAATGTGTTTAGCGCGCTGCGATTGGTCGTTTCAAGGACGGCAGGCAGTCGCGCCAGATGAAAAGGGAGTCGCGTAAGTAGCCAGTGTAAGTTGACCTATGCCGGCTCTGAATAAATTATAAATATGACTTATTTGTGGAATGTAATACCGTCCGTTTTTAAATTTGAACTTCTTTTTACCTTTCCACACCATTTCACACTACATGTGGACATCTTTAAGGCATCAAAATACCCTTTTTCAATTTTTTTATTGCGAAAAACACGAGCTGCTTTCGGGTCGGTTACTTGGACGGTCGCTACTGATCGGGCACGGCGAGCGCCCGCGCTTATATCATGGCAAATACAAGTAAGGCTGGTGACCGCGAGTCACCAGCCTTACACTTAGTCTTGTAATGGATGTCTATAGGGGTTGGTCTGTGGCGGTGGCACAACAAACTATTAGTCAAATGAAATCCGGGCGGGGTTGAACGGTCTCGAGCTGACGTGCGTTCCGATTGCTTGCAAACTGCTGACGAATCTGCGTATAAAATCTTAATTTTTAACCCCCGACGCAAAAACGAAGGGGTGTTATAAGTTTGACGTGTCTGTCTGTCTATTTGTCTGTCTGTCTGTCTGTTTGTCTGTCTGTGGCATCGTAGCTCCCGAACGGATGAACCTTTGACGACGGATGAATTTAGATTTAGTTTTTTTTTTGTCTGAAAGCTGAGTTAGTCGGGAGTGTTCTTAGCCATGTTTCATGAAAATCGGTCCACTATGTCGCGGTCGGGGGGTTTTCTAAATTTTAATTTTGCGGTTAGGTTATGTTGCGTAACAAGTCAAGAAAATACAGTCTCCAAGTTCCAGCGAAAGTTTTTAGCCTCCTAATTAACAAGTGAAGTTATTTCCTAGCCTTCCTTTTTAACCGCCGACGCAAAAACGAAGGGGTGTTATAAGTTTGACGTGTCTGTCTGTGTGTTTGTCTGTCTGTCTGTTTGTCTGTCTGTCTATCTGTCTATTTGTCTGTCAGTCTGTTTGTGTGTCTGTCTGTGGCATCGTAGCTCCCGAACGGATGAACCGATTTAGATTTAGTTTTTTTTGTTTGAAAGCTGAGTTATTCCATTATAATTTAGGTTGACTCTATTTAGCAAGTGTATCTAGGATCATCAAAAATTCTGATTTGGGCTTTCATTCGGTCGTTGATAACTCTCATTTGCAATCTTGGTTATAGAAGAAGAACTTCTACAGATTAATCACGAGTCATTTCAAAAAAATAAGTCAAGTTTTAAAGAAGAGGACTTGCAATAAAAATAAAAGTCTGTCCAAAAATACTAACTTCGTTCGTTGGAAAGCACAACAAAATTATAATTAATTGACAAACGCCAATCAATACCTAACTCAGCTATACACTATCGAGGTCAGTGATGGCAACGGCAAAATTACCATCATAATTTAACTTTTCCTTGCCTCTTTCTATAGACAATCCATTTCTTAGCTAACTCGCTAAGCAACTGCATCAACACCCACCCCGGCCATCTCCCAAATATATGCAGCCTTTGTGGTCTCAGCCAGGCGAAGTAAAATTAAAATGTAGAAGTAATCTCATACATTTCGTGCGCGACATTTTACTGCTTTTGTCCTTACCGGAGCAAATGCGATAAGAATGTAAGTTTTAATTAATTTAACGTCCAAGTATGTGGGTTACCGTAAAAGGTGAGCATTCTGGACAAAATATGGTACACTGTTTTGTTTATGGTTTCTTCAGACTTATATTGACCGGGATATAAACCGTGATTACCTTTTTGATTTTTATCGAGCTCTCGATATTTCGACGCAGTTGCATGCATCATGATCACGGAATATAAGTCTAATCAAAATAACCGTGAATCATTCAAAACTCTTATGGTTTCTTATTCGAAAGTGTTTTTCGCTGGAAAACCTTTTGAGTAGAGACACAGGACCAATAAGCGTAATTTGTAATATTTTGATAGTTTTACTATATTTCTTACTTGATTAAACATAGGTATAAATATGAGTAAATCAAGGGTCTTACCTTCCATCGGTGATGATCAAAGTTTGCCTATAATTTTCTGTCGTGCAGCAATGGCTCTCAGACTTTTTTGATGCATACATAATTATATTGTAGGTACTCGTAACATGTTGTTGTTGTTGTTAATCATCCTAGGGCACCTCATAGGTGCATAGGGCCTTCACAAGATCCCACCACGCCTTTCTATCTTGAGCCACCGCCTTGGCCTCGTTCCAACTCAGTAGCCTAGGAACCATCCGGTCTTGCTACTACTGGGAAAATAACTTAATTCTATAACAGTACTTTTTATGTCACCAAAAATTAAGTTTGGTAATTTGAAATAGTTTTTTTAGTTAAGCCACCAAAATTTGTGACAAAAAACGTATAATAGAATAAAAAAAATATTATTTTAATTCACTAAAAATCAGGCGAAAATGGAATCAGGACTTTTGTTTTAAATTCGACTACTTTAATTTATGACCTTTATAACACATTAAGAAACCACCTATTTTTGTGAATGATACTTCGTAGTAGCAAAAAGCGGACTAATTAAATCAGTTATGACACAAGCAATAAAAACTGAAACCACCCCAAAAACAAGACGGATGTTCAATATTTTACTAGCTCGGAATAACATTCACGGCAAAAATTACATAAGCAAAAAAATTGGAACAGACTTTTCGTTAGGATCATAATAAAGAAGAATAAAAATTAATCCACCTTTAAATGCTCGCCAAGAAGCGCTAAAACCACATACGTACGTACTGAAATAAGTATTTTCATATTCTTCTTACCTACAAACTCTCCACCATTGACGATGTAATTTCCTGCATTATTTCAAAAGTGACTCATGTGTTCAACCGCATTTTCATTACATCATGGTATAATAATATATTTCGTCGCCACTACTATCGCTTAAATAGCTCAGGTTGTACTAGCGTAACGTAAAATGACGGACGGATCTGATGTCGTGGGTTCGATCCCCGGCAGTCGAAATGAACTTTTTTTGGTTTTTATTTTTATTTTATTTTTCTTTTACCGCCTTTTTACCCCCTTTATTTAAAATATTATTTTTTTTTTGTTGTATATAACATTTTATTTAATGCTGTGAGTAATTTAGGTACAGTCAAGATATTTAATTCCCTAGCCATTTTAAAATGTTATTAGACACATGTAATGCAATAAGGTCGAAAACTGTATTTCAGTATTAGTATTGATTGAAGGTAACCTAAGGTTCAACATCGTTCCTCCCCGCAACCGCAATACTCTGTCTTAGCTAACCATCGCTAGACGTTATGCCCTTGTAATAAGGATTACAAATGTACAGTGACAGTTGTCCGGTATGACTCATAGATTTATATAATTATTATTAAGCTAGATTGAGTTGTTAGGCCAAAAAGTGTGTCCACATGAGAGGGTAAAGTTGGGGCTGGTGTCCCTCTCGCACTTATTGCCACTATCAAATTTATTTGAATGACGTCATCACTGTCATTATTTGGGGATACCAGTCAATATTCAAAGTTACTACCAAATCTACTAATACCGAATTAAAGGTTTTTTTTAATTGCGCAAATCTTTGGTTTTATGGCTTCATAATAATGACTTACCAATTCGCTACAAGGTATTAATATACTTGCCTCGATTTAATACAAAAATCATTTAAGAAGTTTATTAACTTAGTTATCATACAGGTAAAAACACTACTACTATAGTAATCTCTTTAACACTGGTCACACGTGCGAGAGGGACACCAGCCCCAACTTTGACCCTCTCATGTGGATACACTTTTACTATCCTAATAAGAACGTTTTTCTGCACCGGTGATAAAGTTCAATTTATTATGGCAAAAAAAGTGTGAGCTCAGTCCCTATTGAAAGTCCATGGTATGACTCAATGAATAATTGGCTAAATAGTAATCGGAAAACAAGCAAGCAAGCAAGGGTAGAATATATTTCTATAAGTTATTTCGTTGGATTACATTACAAAATGAATGTATAATACATTATAATACTCGTTGTAATTGTATAGATTTAAATAAATAATTTTATTAGTTCAAATTAATGACCGTCAAGGAACAAAAACTAATTGAGTCGCTATTAGACCGTTTTCACATTATCCGATCCGATAACGGATGTCGGAAGGATATCAATAGATGAATCCAAGATTCCGCCTGTAATGTATGGGATATCGGTCCGACATCCGATATCGGATCGGATAATGCGAAAACGCACTTAGGTCTACATTTTACACTTTTGAAAACCAAGATTAATTAGAGTCAGTTGTATGGTCGGTATGTAGTGTAAATAAAAAGTCGAAAAGTAGTAAGTTCTTTCTATACTTTTTGCTATGTATTTTATATTTCAATAGGCAGGCTTCTGTCTGTACCCATATTACAGTACTTTCAATATGTGCTATCCTATAATTAAATTCGGACACTCGCGTAGACACTTCTAATATTATTTGAATGGCATTATTACCAACATTAAATCTCCTTTTGAAAATAAATTTTAAAGAATATCCCACTATCAGATCAGAGCCACTGGTATTTAATTTAAAACAAATGCCTATAATAAATAAATCTGATTAACCTTTGGGTTGTCTGCTGTCGAATTTAATTATTTTCATAGAAAATATTTTTATTTGTATCCTTCCAGCTCGAGATTCTTGGAAGCCCTGTAAATTTTTCTCTGTGACAACAAGATATGACATGTCAGGAAATTTACACATACATACATTACATACATTTATTGTAATAAACGTAGTACAAGTGACCAAGATAAAGATGATACAGTAGGGTATTTTTAAAGTTTATGTAATGAAGAAGTAAAATTGCGGCCTTTTTTAGGTATTTCTATTTATGAAATAAATTGGAAATATCTAATACCTACATACTTATTATATATTGGTAGCGGCTCCATTCGTTCAATATTCGTTCGCAATTCATTTTGACATTTAAGTTATTTGAGCATATTATGACAAAAGGTATTTTGATAAAGAGTTTTTAGTGTGTCGCAGTTCCATTTGCAATTTTGATACTTAGGTCTTTATACACTAAGTTGGTTATGTTATGGCATGAACGATTTTTTCCTAAGCAGATAAGAAGTTAACGTTATTAGCATCAACAAGAGTGTTATAAATGTAATTTAGACCCAGCTTTTTAAAACATTTTTGTTATGAATTGTGCGTCCTTGTATTTAATGTCATTGCAGTAGCTTGTACTTATCAACTTATAATATAAATAAAACATAAAAAAAATGAATTAAAAAAGCTGTAATATCTACGGCCTACGTATGCGACGACTGAGATTTGAACCCGTGACCTGTGGCTTGTAAGTCTATCGATAATCGCCGGGGCTATACCTGGCCGTGACATATGGGTCGAAATTAGACTTTGCATAGCTTTCGCGTGTTTGTAACAAGCGTTGCTTCAACGATTCTGAAGAATGGAAGAATACATTTCACAAGATGACGGAGATCTGTCAAATGGTAGAAGAGAAAAACGTGAGATAGATGTATGTACTGACAAGTATATACTCTTTTCGACGACTGTCAAATCGCATGCCTAAAATAAATATGTAATTTTTTAAATTACTTTGGACTTTATTATCGGTGGGAAACGTCTGTTTTTAATCTACCTAAAATATTACTTATGTAGAAATAGGCATGTAATGAGGAGGAACACTCAAAGGATACGACAGATGGCGCCACCCTATTAGTCCGTGAGACGTGAGAGCGAGAAGCTGATAATTATGTTTTTTTCTCTCTCTCACATATGAATGACAGTGACATGCCTAGACTCTTGCATAGGCGCCGCCTGGCGGGGTAAAATGTCAGTGTACCTCCTCATTTACGTTAATGTGTAATAGAAGAACAGAATAAAAAGCATGCGACACGGCTCATCACCTACTCTCGGCCCAGCGCCACTGGCGTGGTGGTTTGCCATATGGATTCCTAAATGTAAGACACTAAGGTCCAAACCAAACCACGCAAAAAATGTAAATATATTATTAAATAAAGGTCAAACTTATTGGGTGGATTATCATGCTGTTAATCTTGTTAAATAGGGACAGTAAAAGTCAACCTCGTACTATTATCTGTTCCTAATTTGCCCGGTCAAATATTTAGATTTTTTTATTTCCATATAAATATATTGGTGGTTTTTATATGCTAAATATCTGAAATATTATGTGCTATTCATTTCTGCTTAAAAATATCTGTTGTTATATTTGCTCTAGAGCACGTTAGAAAAAATTCAAAAATTCTATATCATTAAAAAAAGTCTTATTTCCCGTCATATATTTAGGTGGCTTCGGGTTGTAAACCTTAAAACTGATTTTTTTTTACATGTGTCCACCATTAAATTACTGTGAGGTATTTTGCTGAAAGAAAACGCTTATTTTTTGGGCGTAGTTTTTTTTAATATCTTCCATTCCAAACTATTGGTGGATTCGAAAATATAGGTTTTTTAAATTGCGATTAAACGCTGTATATGAAAAAAAACTACTGTTGTAGAATTATTTTCAAAAATATCGCACCGTTCTTAGGCTACAGTCCGAACTCCCGCAACTCGTTTTCTACGCTCCTCCAGGTGTGTACGGGGCGTTTGCGGGCTCGCTTTCCTCCTTAAGGCCGCCACTCAAACGCGATACTGGCGCTGTTGGTAGCTCCTCTTCGAAGGGTATGACCGATCCATCTCCATTTCCGCAGAGCCACTTCCTGGGCGATTGGAGGTTGTCGGCATACACTCCACAAATCCTCATTTCTTACGGTCTTCGGCCAGAAGATACGGAGGATCGACCGGAGGGACTCGTAACATACTGCTCAAATAAAAAAGCAATGAAAACAGTTTAACGCCTTCTACCTAAACGAATAGTTTAACATAAAACTTTAAACCGTTTGTCGACAACGATATAACTGATCCACGTGTGTCTGACTCGACAATCCTCAAATCTAGGACCTAAAGTTTTATCGTCCGTAAAAGGTTTACGGCACAGCCGTTTGATAAGAGCAGATTTTTGGAAAATCGGCCCTAAAAAGATCGTAAAAAAACTCATCTAATACTGAATGCATGGCTGTAGTCCAGATTTCTCTGATATCGGAACTTGGATACCGATTCTGTAGTTAGAATTTTAAATGATTAATTTTGTTTTGATACGACCTTTATTCGTTTGGTCAGTCATACGGCCCATGATAGTGTTGGACAAAACTGGACTCATTTTTGTCCTCCGATCGAGTCCTTGCGATTATACTTTTCAGACTATTTTAAATCAAATCTCAACTCCAGATTTTTTATATCTGTTTAATTCACGTATGTAAAGATATTGTTTTTTTTTTTTTTTCAAATAGATTTGTGAAGGCAAAAAATTGAGTTCATTTTGAGTTGCAATCGAGTCGCATGCGAAGTTTGTACCTACCGTACCTGTGCCTCAAATCATAGGTAAAAAGACTTTTGAAGAATAATTTTTGGCAACGTCTTTTAAAAAATCTAATAGATAAGAGTTCTAAAATCTAAGACTCTAACGATTTGAGTTTCATCTAATAACACTTGATTTAAAATTACAATCAAAATAAGATAAATATCGTAATAAATTAAATTTGATTGTTTTGGTTCCGGCAAAGCCAGAGGTCGCAGGTTCGAGTCCTGCCGGCGGTGTGATTTTTTCATTTTTCCTTTAATTTAAAAATAGATCGTAACAAATTGCTTACACAGCATCAGCTTCTGGACAAAGGCAAACATTATAGGCGTAAATAAAAAGGGCTATAAATAAAAAAAAAACTTTTTCAAATTGTTTACTTGTCGGACGGTCAAGGTTTCATTCGTTTCCGAAAAGAAAGGCATTAGAAAATGTATTTTTCATGAGAAAAGTAAGGTGCTTAAATAGCTGTTACGTAGATTTATAAATCTTTCTTTGACGGAAGTGAAAGTGGAATGGCGAAACGTAATTATTGAAAAATGTTTTTTTTTTTGTAGATGTTTTGTAACCTGAGTAGTTTCATGCGCTCTGCTTACCCCTTCATGGGACACAGGCGTGATTGTGTGTATGTTTTTTTTTATCAAATTATCGACCGATCCTAAAATTCCGCATACTCGTTGAACTCTGGCAACTTTAACTTACCGGCAGTGTGACGGCAGGAACACAACACTATAATATACGTAGGATCAAGTGTTATATGGCTAAGGCTTTCCGTAAGATATAAGTACTATTTGAGGCAGCACCTTGCTCAAGCTTATACAAGGTGCTCGCGAGGAACCCATATAACTTTAACGGCATATTCTTGGTCACATTTTAAGACTAAATTGTCATATAAACTTTTCTAGATTTCGTCTAGTTTCAGAGTTATTTCCAATTAAAAAAAAACATTTCCGTATTGTTACTCAGTAGAAAAGGTTTCTTAACGGCGCTGATGCGCAATTGTGGAGCATAGTCTCACAGTAGTCATTGATAGATGTCAAAATGTGACAAGAAAAACTTCCAAATAATTTGGTTTTTAGAAAAATAAATGAAGGAACTCATTTTAATTGCCAACTTTATGGATAAAAAAATTTTTATGTGAAAATACGTCCAAAAAAGTAAAAAAAAAAAAAAAAAAAAAATTTTTTTTTTGGCGAAAAATTTTTTAATTCATATAACATTTTTTTTTTCTTTTTGCCTCAGAAACGCGTGGTTCAAGTTATGCGGGTTCCTCGCGAGCACCTTGTATAAGTTAACATGTATTTCTTGAAGTATGCAAAAATGTCTCGCATTTCATTCTTCGATACATACGTACTTTACTTAGATTATGATTTATACGTAGTTTGAATCAAAATGCTGACTAAACCCACATATCATAATGATAATGTTCCCAGGAAAACGGACTATTCATTACCTCAAAACGAAATTCAAATATCACTCGCGGTATTCAGTAACAGCAGGAAATGGGGCATTCCTCGATTTGCATATATTCAGTCGGTAAATCGAGCACAATTCAGAAAGGGTCAGGTTCACACCGAGAGCTAGCTCCGAAAAGTGTAAGTGAAAAAATACAGTAAAAGGAAAACAAACATTGAATTGTATTAACTAGCTAGCGAGAACTGGATACAGATGGCAATGGACTAACAGTCGTGGAAGAATGGAGAGGAGGCTTATGTCCGAAAACGGGCGCTTTAAAGGCTGTTAATAGATAGATAGATAGACAGATAGATTAAGAAGTATCAACGTCGTCATTTTTTTTTCAGGTCGAAACTTCAGAAGGCCATCTGTATTACATACATACATACAACATACATACAATCACGCCTGTATCCCATTTAAATTTAAAAAAAGAATTTTAAAAAGAAAGGGCAAATGAAACCACTAAAGCTTCAGTGCCACTCTTGGCAAATGAGGGGTTGAAAGAAAACGAAACTGCCATCTGTACCTACTGAAAATGTCGTACGATATACGTGCGAAAAGCAAATTCGTAACTCGTGTCGATTTAAAACAGACCCTTCGGTCGTGTTTCTTTCGTCTACCACCTACCTTCTCCCGCACTTGTATCGTAATGTACTATTTTATTACCACAACTACACACGTCATTGTAATATAAGGCATGGTTCAGTTTGTCGCGCTCTTACTCTGTCAACTTTATTTATTCCTATTTTTAAACCCCGACGCAAAAACGACGGGGTGTTATAAGTTTGACGTCTCTGTCTGTCTGTCTGTCTGTCTGTTTGTCTGTGTGTGTGTCTGTCTGTGGCATCATAGCTTCCGAACGGATGAACCGATTTAGATTTAGTTTTTTTTTATTCGAAAGCTGAATTAGTCGGGAGTGTTCTTAGCCATGTTTTATGAAAATCGGTCCACTATGTCGGGGTTTTTTTCAAAATTTTAATTTTGTGTTTAGGTTATCATGTACCATTTTTCGTGTCCAGCTCTTAGTGTATGTAGGAATCAGTGGGTATAATAAATTCAATTCGCTAGAGGCAGCCGAATGGAGTGTCAATGTTGTGAAAGTTACAAACTGCGATTTTTCGACGTCGCGATACAAATGGTGCCTACCACATATTTTACAATGCTTTAGAAATGTCATTGTATTGTGTACCTTGTTTTCGCTCGATAAAGTACACGTGCGGAATAATTTTTGAATGGGGTTTGCAGTTTATACTGTACCAAATGCCGGTTTCGTATCGATAGGTATGGATAAACGCCAGTGGCCTATATCACAATAGTGACAATGAGGAGGCACACGTCCAAAAATACTGACATTTTATCCAAAGCATCAGGCGGCGCTTGTGTGCAAGTGTCTGACGCATGTCACAGTCATTCATATGTGTGAGAGAGAGAAATATAATCTTCTCACTCTCACGTATGGACTAATAGGGTGGTGCCATCTGTCTTAACCTTTGAGTGTGCCTCCTCATTGTCGCCCGACAGTGACACTTCGCTGAGTAACAATGTTACTGATCAACCCAGAAATACTCACAGATTTGTCAGCGTCCAGTTTCAATATCACTGTGGTGAAATGGCCCACACTTTCCCGGGTTCTTTTGACGTTTCGTCACTATATTGATTAGTTTTAACCATATTTTTGAATGGAACACTAAAACATACAGGAACAGTTAGGCTTTTTTATTCAAAGTTGTTCACCCCAATTTTTTTTGTAACATGGGTATTTCTTAAGCGATTCACACTCAGAATCGCAGCGTCTCGATCCTGATAGGAGAAAAATAAATTAAAAAATGTCCCAAGATTTCCATATATTTTTAAACCGCCGTTACCGCCATAAAAAATGTATGAATGAATGAAACTGGTAACGGAATGGGAAAAAAACCTTGGGATAATTTTTCTCCTATTAGGATTGAAAGAGCTCGTGATTCAGGGTGGAGTGTCGGGCCACGCTCAGTGTAGGGTTCCGTAGTTTTCCGTATTTTTCTCAAAAACTACCGAACCTATCAAGTTCAAAACAATTTTTCTAGAAAGTCTTTATAAAGTTCTACTTTTGTGATTTTTTTCATATTTTTTAAACATATGGTTCAAAAGTTAGGGGGGGAGACGCACTTTTTTTCCTTTAGGAGCGATTATTTCCGAAAATATTAATATTATCAAAAAACGATCTTTGTAAACCCTTCTCCATTTTTAAACAACTTTGAAAGAAAAATGGCCCAGTTGATAACTAAGGAACCTTTAAAACTTGTGAAAGCAATGCTAGGTTTTGGAGAGTGGCTAGAGTAGCATCAAGCTACAAATTAAAAAAAATGCTTCGCACGTCACGTCGCGTTTGTAGGGAACCACTGATTTCTTTTATTCAAACATACTACAAAAAAAACCATAGTCCCACGGACGTTTGTCTCTCTCGCTAACACTAAGTGAGAGCGAGACAAGAACTTAGGTAATTAATCTACATTGTATCGATAGCCAAACCGCTGATTCCGATGTCCACTGTAAGTGATATTAATGTTGGGATTTGGGATAAGGCAAAATTGATTCTCGAGGGGTTCGAGGGATACTCCAAACGCTCCATGAAGTCACCATTTTTTTATACTACGTCGGTGGCAAACAAGCACACGGTTCGTCTGATGGAAAGCGGTGTAAACTCCTTTTTGATGTGTTCTTAACACAGCAAAAAGGAGTGTACATGTTCCAAGGAGGGTTCGGGTTGCCGACGACTCAAAGAACAATAGCCGAAACAAATTAGTTCCGTAGGCCTTCCGTCGTTAGCACAACGCACCGTCGTTGAGCTCTGGCAGCCTTACTCACCGGCAGGAATACAACAATTTGTTATTATTTCATGAATAATATATTATATGGTGCTGGCTTAAGTGGGATTGGGCGGGACACGTGTGTCGGATGCATTCGGAGAGATGAGCCAAGGTAGCGACCGAATGGGCGCCACAAATTACCAGAGGCCGAGGTAGACCAAAGATGAGATGGCGGAAAGACCTGGACTCATTTTGTGGCGGCTGGCGAGAGCATGCACAGAGCCGTGACGAGTGGCGGAAAACAGGGGAGGCCTTTGCCCAGCAGTGGGACACATTATAGGCTATAAAAAAAAATGCTGGCAGTGTGGCACTAATTAAAATGTACTAAAAGGAAACCCTTATAAGATAATATATATTTATTGTTTCCGCTTATTTGAATAATTCGGATTTTGGGTAAAGAGATCCTTCGACGAACATGTCAAGGCATGATACTTTCTATTCATATTTAACAAAGAGCATTAACTGGTGTAAACATGTTTTAGACTAACGCACCGGTAATTCTTGTGACTTGAATTTATTATTGTAACAACTTAGTTGCTTTATTATAGATGTTTATTGTATTGTAAAATGACAAAAAGTTTATTGTTTGCGTTCAGGTATAAGATGAACTGGTTGAAACAAGATTTATGGTACGTTCCCCTGCTCTCTACCATATTACGAGTATAAAAGCCAAAGAGAGTCGAGGCTGAATAAGTATTCCTGTAGAGGCAGCCTTCTGTACCAGAGCTCCTTGTATCTAGTGTGGTATATAGAGAAGTGGAGTGTGCGTTCAAAAGTGAAGTGTTTATAGACAGATCCAACAATGGACGTGAGTATGTTTTTCTTTTTAAATTACTGTAACCCATATTGCCTTTTTATAATATTGTTTCGTCTAGTGTTCTTTGTATTTAATTAATAGAATTGTTAATAGTGTTTAAAATATTGTCTTTCATTGTTTCAGTTCTCTGAAAATACTTTCAAGAACTATTACTACCCGGAAAATCAGGGTGATTCAACCGATGAGGAAGGTACAGCTGGTTTCAAAGTTAAGCAAGCCCTCGCAAAGAAACGTCCTGGAAATAATATTGACAGCTTCTTTGAACGACCTAAAAAGCAGTGTAAAACCTTGAAACGGTCTTCGAATGTAAGCAAAAGTTCGCCAGAAGGCGTGGCTAATTTATCATCTGGACAAGATGATGGGGCGTATTCATCTCACTTAATTAAAATAGAGATATATGATATGCAAACAATCAAAAACATCCCATCCACGGAACACTGGAAGCACGCGGACGTCAGACTGAAGTATTTTGCGTTGGAAGACGACTTGGAATTACAAAATACGCGAAATATTGTATATAATATTACAAAACAATTAGCTTCTAAGGACACATGTGTAAAATATTTTATAGATAATAAGAAACAGTGATAAATATAATTTTTAACGATAGCAGTAGGATAGTGTTAAAGTGTTTCACATTTCTTATCTTTCCTTTTTATGATTTAAGTAAATTTCCTTGTAAGATATTCTTTTGCATTGTTTCACATTAAAAATGACGAAAAGTGTTAAGTCGGTCCACTACATTTGTTAATAACCCTCTTTGTTTTATAAAATGTATACTCTTTATTGAATTACTTAACGCAGAAACTCAATGTGGGGAGGCGGCTTCGTTTGACAATGGATTCTCTGAACTGTGATGTTTATGATGCGGAACTTATAAGACTCTGTGAAGTAATCGAACTAGATGAAGAGTTATATGAAGCCGCCCGACTTGTGAGCCAATGTCACGGAGAGACGTAAGTTATTTCCACTTAAAATATTCATGTTCCTGCATGTTCAAACCATTTAACGAATACCTGCTTCATGTTGAGTTTTAACTTGTTATGACCGGATCTTGTTTCTACTTGTAGCGATTATTCCATTACCTGCTGAACAATAGGATAGTTTTTTAACGAGGCGATACTTGATCTTATTGTTACGTTGATGGTGAGGTGGGAGAGCCCACATATATAAACGGGGTATCTGAGATTGTTATCATTCAGTGTTTTACCACCGTGCTTCAATAATTGTAATACTTATTTGTGACGTTCATTTCCAAAATGGTTTTTACTTACTATCATATTGGTCCCACTTTACCTCGTGACAAGATTGCACAATTAAGTAAAGAATTTATTTTAAAATGTTTCCATAACAGTATAAGGCTCTGGTACACAGAAAATAAGTTACCTTCTACATTAGTGGAAGATTTTGATATTAAACCATACTTTACACCATGTAGTGGTCATTATATCAACGATTCCAAGAAGAAAACTGTATCTGAAGATGTAATTGACGGTGTTTTAATGATGCAAGCCTATTGTCAGCAGTGTCGAAAAGATTTGAGTTAGTATAAATGAAGTAACATTTAAATATTTTTAATTATATCTCGCATCAGAGTATTTATAAATGTATATGTTTTCGTTGTTTTAGATCTTCTCAAATAG
Organism: Leguminivora glycinivorella; assembly: GCF_023078275.1. Taxonomy (NCBI): domain Eukaryota; kingdom Metazoa; phylum Arthropoda; class Insecta; order Lepidoptera; family Tortricidae; genus Leguminivora; species Leguminivora glycinivorella. The sequence continues at coordinate 765,403 of NC_062976.1, read as the reverse complement.
GAGGTGGATTGAAAAGGTCGGCTACAGTTTTAGAGACAGAAGAAGAAGTATCTGTTAAGAAAAGTCGCCTAGCTGTTGAGCCTACATCATCAACGTCATCTAAACCAACCCCTTCTGTCATTGTAAGTACAAATAATAATGCTGAAATTGAATGTTCTGTATGTAAAAAGTTAGTGTCTAAAAGATATTTTAAAAATCATTTAAACAGTAATCTTCATAAAAATAATGTTATAAGATCTGACTTAGAATGGATTGATGTTCAATTAATTGAGAATGCGTTTAAGAATAGGGTGGCCACTTATAGAATACTACTTAATGAAAAAGTTTACCAACCTTTTACACCTGAAACTATTTTACAAAATAATAGAGATAAAATCTTTGCATTATTGGATCGTTCCCTTAGTAATCATTTTGCATTGAAAGTTAACTTTATTCTAAATGCCGATTTTACACAAGAGAGCAAACAAATCAATAATACTTTTGATTTCCAATTATGTAACAATATTATTGATACTAGTAGCGACAAGGATGAAATTTTCGAGTCCGTGATTAAGGATATATTAACAAAATTATCTAACTTTGAAAGAAAAGACAGTGGGTGGGGTTTAGTAAAATTTAACTATCTAGATGTTAATGTTAACAAATTTAATCCGTTGCGCGGTTCTTCTTATATTGAGTTACCACGAGATATTCAAAATAAAAAAGCAGTTATTAATGTAAAAAATAGTGATCAAGAATGTTTTAGATGGGCAGTATTGTCAGGATTATACCCCCAACAAACCATCGTTCAAACTGTACTAAATCGTATATTGTTCATAAAAATAAATTGAATTTTAGAGATTTAACTTTTCCAATAAAATTGGGGGATATTCCAAAATTTGAAAATAATAATAATATGAGCATAAACGTTTTTGGAATTGAATACAATTCTCAAAATAAAAAACATGATATAGTAGGACCATTGCATTTAACAAAGTGTAGAAAAGATATCCATTTGAACTTATTGTATATATCCAAAAATAGTAACGGACATTATTGCTTTATCAAAAACTTATCTAGATTAGTATCTAAGCAATTATCAAATACACAGCATGCTGTTCATATTTGCGATGGATGCTTATCCAACTTCACAACTCACGAAAATTTAATGAAACATCAAAAAAACGATTGTTTCCATGTTTGCACACATTTACCTTCAGAACAAGATAAAAAGAAAAACTGGTTCAATGAAAACGTTCCCACCAATGAAGTTACCTTCGATAATTACGAACGTAAATTAAGGGTGCCTTTTGTTGTTTATGCTGATTTTGAAGCCTTTTTAAACCCAATAGCAACACAGTCAAATAACCCTACAACATCTTCTACTACAAATATTCAAAAACATGAGGTATATAGTTTTGGATATTATATTAAGTGTTCTTATAATGATAAATTGTCTGTGTATAGAACATACAAAGGTAAAGATTGCACCCAGGTATTTATGAAGTACATAGAAAAAGATTTAAAAAGCATTTGTAAGAGGAATACTTTCGGAAAAACTCCATTGCCTTTATCCATTGAAAATAATAAACATATTGCTCAGAGTAGGACATGTTACATTTGTGATAGAAATTTAAATAGTGATTCTATCATTTCCTACAATTTCCATACTGGTCTTTACGAAGGCGTAGCACATACATTTTGTTCTGAAAAATACAAAGCACCTCAATTTATACCTGTATTTTTTCATAATTTGAGTAACTATGATAGTCATTTCATAGTACATGGACTTGGTTTGGTGGAAGGGGACATTGAATTGATTCCACAGAACAAAGAGAAATACATTTCATTTTCTAAGAAGTTACAAATAAATAATCGCACAATCAAATTGAGGTTTGTAGATTCACTTAAATTTATGCCCAGCAGTCTTGATAAACTAGCAAAAAACTTGTTTCCTAAACAATTTCATGAATTAAAATTGAATTTCACTTGTGAGGACGATTTTAAACGCTTATTACGAAAGGGTGTGTATCCGTATGAATACATGACATCATACGATTCTTTAAAGTTAACTGATCTTCCCTCTAAAGACAATTTTTTTAGTTCTTTGACTGATAGTCACATCTCAGAAGATGATTATAATCATGCAAAAGATGTTTGGTCCCATTTTCGTTGCAAAAATATGGGCGATTACTCCGATTTATACCTAAAAACAGATGTTTTGTTACTGGCTGACGTATTTGAAAATTTTAGAAACCTTTGTCTTAAGACGTATGGTTTAGATCCCGCTCATTATTATACTGCTCCAGGATTAAGTTGGGATGCAATGTTATTTACTACAAAAATAAAATTAGAACTCCTAACTGATATAGATAAAATATCATTCATTGCAAAAAATATTCGAGGTGGCATATCGCAATGTAGTAACAGATATGCGAAAGCTAATAATAAATTTATGGGTGATTTTGATTCAAACATACCATCGTCCTATCTTATGTATTTTGATGCAAACAACCTTTACGGATGGGCTATGTCTCAATGTCTCCCTACAGGTAAATTTGAATGGGTTCATGTAGATACAGACTTCAATATAGCCGATGACGCTGATCATGGTTTCATATTAGAAGTTGACCTCGAATACCCTAACGAAATTCATGACTCACATTCAGATTTACCATTCTGTCCTGAAAACGTTTGTTTGGGTAATTGTAAAGAAAAAAACTGATTCCTAATTTAAATAGAAAAACTAATTATGTAATTCATTATCGAAATCTAAAACAGTGTTTGAAGAATGGTTTGGTATTAAGTAAAATACATCGCATTCTTAAATTTCAGCAGTCTATGTGGTTAAAAAGTTACATAGATTTAAATACCCACATGAGATCGCTGGCATCATCTGATTTTGAAAAGATTTTTTAAACTAATGAACAATTCAGTGTTCGGTAAGACTATGGAAAATGTTGCAAAACGTGTAAACGTCAAATTATTAAATCACTGGGAAAATCGAGGGAAATCGCAAGGGGTTCAGTCTTTGATAGCTAGACCTGAGTTCCACAGTCTATCCATATTCTCAGAGAATTTAGTAGCTGTTCAATTGAAAAAAACTAAAGTCTTTTATAATAAACCGATTTATTTGGGGTTTTGTGTATTAGATATATCAAAAACTTTAATGTATGACTTTCACTACAACTACATGAAAATCAAATATCCTAACAAACTCAAACTTCTTTATACAGATACGGATAGTTTAATTTATCAAATTTTCACTGAAAATTTTTATGCAGATATAAAAAAAGATCTTAATTTCTATTTTGATACATCTGACTATCCTCCTATCAATAAATATAATTTCCCACTTATAAATAAAAAGCGATTAGGATTTTTCAAAGATGAAAATAATGGTAGAATTTTAAAAGAGTTCGTTGGTCTAAAATCTAAAATGTATGCCTTAGATGTTGAAAAATATGATGAGAATGATGACAAAAAAGGTAAATATGGTGTTTTATCAAAAGCTAAAGGAGTCAATGTATGTGTTACAAAGAAATTTACTCTAAATAATTTCAAAACATGTTTATTTAACAAAAATGTGCAACGTGCTCAAATGCTAAGATTTAAATCTATAAAACATGTAATATTCACTCAAAAAATTAATAAAATATCATTATCTCATGATGATACAAAACGTTACTTATTAGAAAACACTTGTGACACCCTTGCGTGGGGACATTGTAAAATAAAAAAATAATTTAAATTTTGTCATGTAAATGACAGAACATTCAAATTCGAATTATTGTTTGTAATATATATTTTGTATGTAAATTTGAATAGTTAACTTAAATTTAATTGTAAATTATATTTTAATTAATTGTTTAATTTAACATTTATTCGTGTTTTGGCATAAGAATATTGTAAACATAGATTTATTGTTTTTTATGTTTAAATTTAAATTGGTGGTTGGGTATATAAAATGTAACAATAGATTATAAAGAAAAGTGTTAATATCAGAATAAATATACATATTTTTTATCAGTTTTTTTTTTTTTTTTACTCTACTTTAGTTTAAATAGTAATATGTTTATTGAATAGCACCATTTAATGTCTATCCGCATTCATATCAACACTGTTAAACATATTACAGCATTCAAAGATGATTCATTTTTATCATCCTTTCACTACCATTGTCGCAGGTCCCAGTGGGTGTGGCAAAACTCAATTTGTTACAAATTTTTTGAATAATACTAAAGAGATATGTAACATAGAATTTGATGAAATTATTTGGTGTTATGATGAAATGCAACCTCTTTATAATCTAGAAAATGTAAATTATAGTCAAGGAATACCAGATTTTTCAACTTTCGATGGGAAAAAACCTAAACTTCTAATAATAGATGATTTAATGAGAGAATCAGATGGACGAGTTGTTGATATTTTTACTAAAGGAAGTCATCATAGAAATTTAAGTGTTTTTTATATAACACAAAACATATTTCATCAAGGAAGAGGTCAACGTGATATTTCACTGAACACAAGCTACATTGTATTTTTTAAGAACCCTAGAGATAAAACTCAAATACGATACCTGTCACGACAAGTTTGTCCTGAAAACTCAAAATTCGTGGATGAAGCCTACAAAGATGCTACAAAGGATGCTCATGGTTACCTTATGATTGATCTGAAACAAAATACAAATGACATATGTCGTTTTAAAACAAAAATATTTCCATTTGATGGACATTGCACAGTGTATGTACCCAAAAAAGGATTTAAATATGATAAAAATCAACAAATTTTAGTCAGTTCTACATGATGCATGCAAGAGTAAACACATATAAACATTTATTAGAAGCATTGCACTTGCTTAAACCCAAATATCGTACTGCATTACTTAAATCTTGTGATGATGAAGAGATCAACATTATATGCGAGTGCATTTATAACGTTCTGAATGGGAAAATTCCTTTAGAAAAAAAGGAAAAAACAAAGTTAAAAAAGTACAAAGACATATTAAGGAAATTAGTTTCAAAAGGTAAACATAAATTAAGAAAAACGGTTATAATTCAAAAAGGAGGTGCCTTTTTACCTATTATTTTAGGAGCAGTTCTAAGTGCCTTAATTAACTCTTTATCATAAATAAACAAAATGGAAAACACGAAAAAAATGTTATTAGTTGAATCGGACTTTATTGAAAAGTTGAAACGCAATGAGAACCCTCCTGAAAATTCCTCATCTCGGCTAGATGAAGAGATGCAAAAAATTCTCAAAAGTAAAATGAACGATCGTGAAAAATGGATGCTTTATTCTCAAGCATTGCAGCGGTTTCTACATTTTATTGAAACAGATCGAAAACCGTTTAAGATACCTATAGTAATGGAGGGGTTCGATCAATTCAACAAAGAAAGTAATGATATCATAAATTCAAAGATACCCAAAAAGGAGGAGACAGAATATAAGGAATCAGCGAAAGGTGATGTAACTGAGATAGCTGCACCATCTTTGTTTAACACGACACCTGGTGAAATAAATCAAGAATCAATGCCGATCAGTCCATCAAAAATAATAGAGATATTACCTAAATCTTATGAAAAAAAAGCTAGAACGCTATTAGATTACATTGTTTTAAGTAAACCTAAAATTTGGTGGAAGCAGACTGGTGAAGTTGTTATAAACAACCAGACTATTCAAAATAGCAATATTACTGATTTGGTGAGCGACACGGTTAGATGTCTTAAACGTCCTAAACCAATTGGCTGGGAAGTGTTTGCTTTACTTTTAAAAGATATCAAAGTTCCTAAGTCATGCATAGGTAATCCTACAAATTTAGCATTTATTAATGACACTCCTTTGATTGAGCCCTTTACCCCCTCTACTTCTATAAGAACACGAGCCTCGTTAGATAAAGAAAACAACACATCTACTCCTCTTACTACACGAGTACAAAAATCATCTGCAAAAACTATAAATTGGGAAAGATGGACTCCTTATTAGATATTAACAGAATCTACTATGATATCTCTCATCCCGCTGGTTATAGCAGTTTAAATAATTTAACAAAGGAAATGAAAGGTCAAATGAATAAAGAAGATGTAAAAAAATGGTTACAATCTCAAGACACGTATACACTACATAAACCTGTTCATAGGCGGTTTACTAGAAATAGATACATTCTATCTAACTTTAATGAACTTTGGCAAGCTGATTTGAGTGACATGAGTACATATAGTCAATTTAATGATGGTTACAAATATATTCTTTGTGTTATCGATGTATTCAGTAAATATGCTTTTGCAAGAGCCATGAAGAAGAAGGATTCAGCAACAGTTAAACATTGTTTTGAAAGCATATTTACTGAAGCCAACTCAGTTCCTCGTCATATCCAATCTGATAAAGGTACGGAATTCGTTTCAAAGGTGGTAAGAGATTATTTCAAAAGTAAAAATATTAATTATTATACCACTAATAACCCTGATATTAAAGCAAGTATAGTAGAAAGGTTCCAGAGAACTCTTAAAACGAAAATGTGGCGTTACTTCACTCATAAGAATACATATAATTACATAAATGTTCTACAAGATCTTCTTTATTCTTACAACCACAGCTATCATTCAAGCATAAAAATGTGTCCAGTTGATGTTAACTCTAATAATATTATGACTGTTTGGTGTAATTTATATGATCGCAATACAGATAGACAAATCTCACCAGAAACTGCAAAACTAAACGTAGGAGATCATGTTAGAACCACTAAATACAAACATATATTTCAAAAAGGTTACGAAAGTAATTGGAGTGATGAAATATTTATAATTAATTCAATTATTAAAAGATCTCCTCGGATTGTTTATACACTAAGGGATTTGGAAGGCGAACGCATAATTGGGACGTTTTATTCAAAAGAAATACAAAAAGTAACTTACCTCCCCTCCAACGAGTATAAAATTGATAAAATATTACGTTCACGTCGAGTTGCTGGCAGAAAGGAAATACTAGTGAAGTGGCAAGGTTATCCTAATAAATTTAATTCTTGGATACCTGAATCAAGCTTAAAGAAAATATGAGTGATAATAGCTTTTATTTAACTTTGTTAAGTAATAGTTCATCCGATTATTACACAGATAATACGACTGCACATTTTTTAACAAAATTACCAAAGACCATTAAATTGGATGGAGAATGGGTAGTTGGTTTGGTGGAATTTCAATACCCTTGTTCTATGTATAATGTACAAGAGCATGAAAACATAATTTATATAAAGAAAAAAGTGTTTTCGCCTGCTGACAAGACTTCAAAAATTGTGGATATAAAAGCTCATATACCAGCCACTACTTACGATAATATAGATCACTTTCTTCAAGCGTTTAATGAAAACCCTCAGTTAAAAAATAATGTTAAATTTCGTTATGATGAACTAACAAAAATGATAGGAGTAACAACATCAAATAAAGATATCACTTCTATCATAACAACTCCAATACTAAGTCTTCAAATGGGTTTTAAACCAAGAACAAATTTGAAACAAATCACATTGGGAAAAAACCCAGCAAATTTATATTTAGGTTTACCATCTCAAATATTTGTTTATACAGATATCATTCATCCACAAGTAGTTGGAGATGTTATAACATCGTTACTTAGAATAATACCTTTAGATCCAACTAAGTTCATTTATGGAGCTTATAAAACACATATTTTCTCACCTGCTCACTATGTACCAGTTTTACGAAGAGAGTTTGATACAATTGAAATAGATATAAGAACAACAACCGGTGTCAGAGTACCATTTCAATTTGGGTCTTCTTGCGTGAAACTACACTTTCAACGTGTAAAATGATGTATAACAGATCATCAACCTCTTGTCCTTACGAACATTATTATTCACATCAAGCCGGCTCTGGTGTAGGAATTGTCTATAAGGGAGTTCCATATCAAAGAGGACATGGTATAGGCAGTTTTTTGGGAGGACTATTTAGATCCGTACTCCCTTTATTATCTAGTGGTTTAAGAACCATTGGAAAAGAAACTTTAGGAGCAGGAGTTGGACTCTTATCTGATATGGTAAATGCTCGCCCTATAGACAGTTCCATACGATCACGATTCAAGGAAGCAAGTGCAAACCTGAAAAGAAAGGCCGATGAAAAAATTGATTCCCTTATGTCAGGATCTGGGTATAAAATGTCCAATAAAAGAAGGGAACCGCTCATTGCTCTAAAAGCATCGCGACGAAGAGGAAGTAAAAAAATAAAAAAGATATAAATAACGATATATTTTCAAACTAAATAATGTCATTTTTACATAATCATTCATGTGAGTGTGCGAAATCTGAATTAGATATATTTGCCCTTCCATCAACTCAAACAAGCATTGAAAGCGGACAGTGGATTCATTATAAACCAATTTCATCTTTAAGCGATGACGGTCCAATCGAATTTCAAGTACCTGGATCAGGTGATGACTACATAGATCTATCACACACAATGATACACATTACTGCTAAAGTGTTGAACCAAGATGGTACTAAATTAAAAGCAGATGCTGCAGTTGGACCCACCAATAACTGGTTACATTCTCTTTTTAATCAACTTGATGTATATTTAAATCAAAAACTCATATCACCACCAAACAATACATATGCCTACCGTGCTTATATGGAAAATCTTCTCAACTACGGACCAGCAGCCAAAACAACTCATCTTACTTGTGGATTGTGGTATGAAGATACGCCGGGCTATATGGATACTGTTGACGTTAACAACAAAGGGTTTAACAAAAGGCTGGAATTTATCAAGGAGAGTAAGGAAGTAGAAATGATTGGTCATTTACATGGTGATATATTTAATCAAGAGAAATTCTTAATAAATGGTGTAGAACTACGTATTAAGTTAGTTCGCTCAAAAGAATCATTCAATCTTATTTGCCACCAAGATAAAAAATTCAAAGTACAAATAATGGATGCCAGCCTCATTGTAAGGAGAACGAGAATCAATCCTAGTGTTTTGTTAGCCCATCAAAAAGTATTAGCCACAACAACTGCGAAGTACCCCATTACGAGGGCAGAAGTTAGGGTTGCCAACCGTACTATATAATATAGTACTGTACTATATTTTGGCCCAGCGTACTATATTCTGTATGAAGCATATATAGTACGCAAAAGTACTATATTTTTGGGGTCCATGCCAGTGGCGAATTTACACTAGGGTCAAACCGCCAGGATAATGAAAAAAATTTCGCGCTCGCTCCGCTCGCGCTTTTATTCATATTTAACCTTCAATATCCATTTCATTACTTCGTTCTGACCTGCAAATATTGCAGTTACGTATAAAGACACCGTTGTTTGCAAACATTTGTATTTTTTACATGATATATTAAATAACGATATTTCTTAAGGGGATTCTCTACTCCGATGAGCTTCGATTTGAATCCATTGGTATTATGAATATTACGACAGTTTCTAAAGCATATCATATTAACAGAATCGTCTTTAAACAAACTAGCATCCCATAATTAGGTACCTACTTCACAGCTCATTGATTCTGTGATATTTAGCATCAAAGTTGAACTATTTTAGGACCGAAACTGGTTCTTTGGTCAAAATTTTTGCCTTAATTAGTTTAAACTTAAAATCGCTTTTGCATTTTTATAAAAGTCTAGATTTCATTGAAGTAAAAATGTTTTTAAAACAATGTCAAATTTCATAAAAAATATAAGTACTTATAATATGGGTATTTTTTTAAATATGGGTCTTGTAAAAAAGTAAGTAGGTAACTATTGAAACTAAAAGAATATTAATAGGTACGTAAGTAAAAATTGCATACCTGTCAATAAATTTAGACTCAATATTGCATATTTTTCGAAATACGCCATATATATTGTTGGTGTTCGATAAAACATTTGGTACATTACATACAATAAACAACTAGTTATATATGTATTACGCTAAGTAAAACATTCGACAACATGAAAGTTTGCTTTTTTTAAAAAGGCCAAATGTTGAGTTGGTAAATGTGAGCTTGGCAAATAAAACAATAAGTTGGGAAATGAACATTCGGCGGAATAAAATTGCGCGAAACGTAAGTTGGAAAGTGATATTCGGCCATACAACTTTCGGCGATACTTAAATAAGAGAACCAATGCAACACAAAACTTGTCAAAAATCGATGCAAACCGAATAGAGCCCCTTACAGTGGACAGAAAGAACGATCTCTACGACTTGGTTATCGATTATGTGTACCGTACTATATTTTATTTCGGTGTACTATATTTTTTAGATGGAATTTTCTAAAATACTATATTTCCCTAAAAAAAAGTTGGCAACCCTAGTCGGACAAATTCCTAAAAGATGTATTATTGGATTTGTATCAAATTCAGGTTTTAATGGTAATTTAGCATTAAATCCGTTTAATTTTCAACATTATAATATGAATTCATTTAGTTTGTTCGTAGATGGTCATGAAGTTCCTTCTAAAACATTACAACCTTCATTTAGTTCTGGTACAATAGCAGCAGCATATCACACTCTATTTTCTGGAACTGGTATTCATTTCCATAACGAGGGTAATGGAATAAGCAGAACAGATTTTGGTCAAGGTTATTGTTTATTGTGTTTTGATTTAACTCCTGATTTATCTGCTAATTCAACTTCACACTGGAATCTTGTTAGACATGGTAGCGTTCGGATAGAAGTACGTTTTGATTCCGCTCTAACTAGTACCATTAATTGTATTGTGTATGCAGAATTTGATAATATAATTGAAATAAATAAAAATCGTGATGTATCTGTAGATTACAATAGTTAAGAAACATATAAATACCCCGTTCTCTTTAATTTATTTTATTTGGAATTCACCATTGTTTGCATGATCATCAATAATTTGTATATGTTACTTAACTATGGATACTAAAGAAATTCAATTTTGTATGAGGAAACTAAACCCATTGTTTAATTCAAATGTTTTTGCTGCCAACAAAATACCTATTCGGGTTAATCTACCTACCTTTATTGTCAGTAATTTGGACCCTGATTCAAAACCGGGTTCCCATTGGGTTGCTATACACATTGATGTAAATGGTGTAGGTGAATATTTTGACTCCTTTGGCAGGAAACCTTCCGGTTATCATAAGTCATTTCTAGATAGAAATACGAGACGGTGGTTTTACAATAATAAATCACTTCAAAACCATTTCACTTCTGTTTGTGGTGAATATTGTTTAGTTTATTTGTATTTTAAGTTTCATGGAAAATCTATGAAACATATGCTTAACTTGTTTTCTGATAATTCTTTATGTAATGATCTAGTATTACGAAACATGTTTAAGACCTTTTTTGTGAAATAAATAAAAATACGTGTACTGGTAATAATGATTTTTATTTTGAATTCTCACATAGTAACCTTTATAAAACTACAGACATTTGACACCATTTTATTTCTTATTTATTTTGTTTGGAATGTGAAACAATGCAAAAGAATATCTTACAAGGAAATTTACTTAAATCATAAAAAGGAAAGATAAGAAATGTGAAACACTTTAACACTATCCTACTGCTATCGTTAAAAATTATATTTATCACTGTTTCTTATTATCTATAAAATATTTTACACATGTGTCCTTAGAAGCTAATTGTTTTGTAATATTATATACAATATTTCGCGTATTTTGTAATTCCAAGTCGTCTTCCAACGCAAAATACTTCAGTCTGACGTCCGCGTGCTTCCAGTGTTCCGTGGATGGGATGTTTTTGATTGTTTGCATATCATATATCTCTATTTTAATTAAGTGAGATGAATACGCCCCATCATCTTGTCCAGATGATAAATTAGCCACGCCTTCTGGCGAACTTTTGCTTACATTCGAAGACCGTTTCAAGGTTTTACACTGCTTTTTAGGTCGTTCAAAGAAGCTGTCAATATTATTTCCAGGACGTTTCTTTGCGAGGGCTTGCTTAACTTTGAAACCAGCTGTACCTTCCTCATCGGTTGAATCACCCTGATTTTCCGGGTAGTAATAGTTCTTGAAAGTATTTTCAGAGAACTGAAACAATGAAAGACAATATTTTAAACACTATTAACAATTCTATTAATTAAATACAAAGAACACTAGACGAAACAATATTATAAAAAGGCAATATGGGTTACAGTAATTTAAAAAGAAAAACATACTCACGTCCATTGTTGGATCTGTCTATAAACACTTCACTTTTGAACGCACACTCCACTTCTCTATATACCACACTAGATACAAGGAGCTCTGGTACAGAAGGCTGCCTCTACAGGAATACTTATTCAGCCTCGACTCTCTTTGGCTTTTATACTCGTAATATGGTAGAGAGCAGGGGAACGTACCATAAATCTTGTTTCAACCAGTTCATCTTATACCTGAACGCAAACAATAAACTTTTTGTCATTTTACAATACAATAAACATCTATAATAAAGCAACTAAGTTGTTACAATAATAAATTCAAGTCACAAGAATTACCGGTGCGTTAGTCTAAAACATGTTTACACCAGTTAATGCTCTTTGTTAAATATGAATAGAAAGTATCATGCCTTGACATGTTCGTCGAAGGATCTCTTTACCCAAAATCCGAATTATTCAAATAAGCGGAAACAATAAATATATATTATCTTTAAAAATGCACAAAAGACATTTTTATTCATGTAGTGTATGTACGGGTTTGGACAGTTAAGTACTGGTCTCAAACATCCCGTAATACGCACACCACAGAGGTCCTATACCTGTCTCGGGCATACATGGCGCGCGGAACGTAGGCTAGTCTGTGGCCAGAGCCGAGGGATGCAGCTCGGAGGAGCGGCAATAAATAAGATAAACGTGTGCGCGGCCGTGTATGTTAGCGAGCCAGGATGTAAGGAACACTCAATAGCATATAATACATTGGCGACGAGTAAAATCAACGTGAGTAATAATTTGATTCTATGATAACAAGTAGTTCGAACATATACGCTCAGGCGCCATATTAAATTTTGAAAGATGATAAGATAAAGAAGAAAGTCGTGTAACGTCAGTAGATCGGTCTTAAAATATATTAATTAAATTCAAGTCGAGTTGGAATGACTTGATGAACGTAATTTTGCAAGGAAAAATTTAAATTTTACTTTTGTGTAAACTTCATTCAAGCATTTTATTAACCTGTTATTCTTTTTTATATGTTGATATCAAATACAGGTCTACCAACTGCTGTATTGGATTTCTTCATATATAAGTGATGTTATCGTTACGTTGGCAAATTTGAAGTATCGTACGAAAACAGTATGGCCAACCGTAATTTGGCGCGAGAACAGACATGTTGCATCTGTGGAATCTATCAAAAAAGAAAATTAAACGAAAAGTCACTAACATAACATATTTACTCTTAGCTTTTCAGCCTTTTCAGGGGAGAATAATTGTTATTACTACAAAATTTAAGCAAAAAACTTCGGTGGATTCAGCACGAATATAGAATTGACGGATTAACGCTCGGGTAAGTCGTTGAACTGAAAGGAAATCATGCAATGTTGGGATACGGACATTATCCTAAAACATGGGTTTCGTTCCGAGAAAATAATGACTGTGTCGGATAAGTCGTGACAATATTGTCTTTGCGGGGACTCTCCATTGATCACGCATTGGCATTGTTTGCGAAATGTAAAGTACATTGTCGGCTTATGTGGTATGGATTGTCTTTGCGGGGACTCTGCCGTGACCACTGAGCAACATCTTTGGATGGACCTAGACTTCGTCGGCCAAGTGGTGTTATGGATTGTCTTTGCGGGGACTCTGCCTTGACCACTGAGCAACATCTTTGGATCTTTTTTTAAATATCTTTGGATGGATCTAGATTTCGTCGGCCGAGTGGTGTTATGGATTGTCTTTGCGGGGACTTTGCCTTGATCATCCGGCGACGTTAGTCATACAATAAAAATACTGGTTAAGTCGTGACAAGATTGTCCTTGGGGGCTCTGCTATGTTTGCGCTCTGGTATTGTCAGAAACTTATGATTAGACCTCTTAAGTAATTTTACAACTGAAAACAAAATATGTTCATTAGTGCTTAATATTTGTTACTACAAATAGGTAGGCTCAGGAGAATTGAGAGTTAGAAAAGTACTAATTAGTGTAATTTGTTCTTTTAGGCAGTTACAATGGCACGTTCAGGGGCCATGGCACTGACATTGGACAAATTTGAATGTGGAGGAGAACCAACTTCCTTGGGAGCACGTTGGGAGCGTTGGAAGAGGGCACTTCTTATATATATTGATGCAGCAGGCATAGAAAAAAATGAAAAGAAGAGAGCTAGTCTTCTTCATTTTGGGGGACAGGAGTTACAAGAAATATTCTACAACATCCCAGATCCAGAAACTGAAGATGGCGTACCTAGAAAAGATGTGTTTCAAATTGCATTGTCAAAACTGGATTCCTACTTTTCACCTAAACAGAGTAAAGTGTATGAACGTCACTTATTTAGGCAAGTAAAACAAGAAATAAATGAAAAGTTTGAAAAATTTCTCGTAAGGTTACGTCAACAAGCTGATAAATGCCAATTTCATAATAAAGATGAGCACATTATCGACCAGATTATAGAAAAAGGGTCTTCAAGTGAATTGAGGAAAAAGATATTGCGTGCAGGAGATGATATGACATTAGAGAAAATTATCTATGAGGCAAATTCATTAGAAGCAGTTAACAGACAGTTAGAAGATTTTGCAGAAAAATCTACAAATAAGGAAGAAGTTAATAAAATAAGTACAAAGCAAAATAGTAATTATGTGAAAAAATTTAAAGAACCTTGTCAACGATGCGGAAGCCGCTCTCATCTGAAATGCCCGGCAATTGATAAAGAATGTTTTAAGTGTAAGCGCATTGGCCACTTCCAGCAAATGTGTCGGAAAAGAAAGCTTGCTGAGGATAGGAATTCCAGCAATAAGAAATTCAAGAGTAATAGAGAACCTCACCAAGGTGTTAACCAAATGACCTCACAAATAGAAGAAGTGCAGTATGTATTCAACATTGATAGCGATGACACTATTGATTGTGAAGTTGGAGGATTCAATATAAGCATGTTGATTGATTCGGGATCCAAATGGAACTTGATTGGCAAAGAAACTTGGACAGAAATGATACGAAATAATGTCGTGATATATGACCAAAATAAGGATTTACACAAGACATTTGTACCTTATGGAAGTACAACTGCGCTATCCCTACAAGGCACTTTTAAAGCAAATATAAAAGTTGGAAGTCAAACTCAAGATGCCACTTTTTATGTCATTACTGAGGGCACAAGAAACCTATTAGGTAGAGATACAGCAAAACAGTTGGGTGTCCTCAAATTAGGTTTAGACATCAACCAGATACAAGAAGAAACATTTCCCAAAATAAAAAATGTATTGATACATATACCCATAGATGAGACTATCCAACCAGTATCACAGCCACTCAGAAGAATTCCAATACCATTAGAAAAGAAAGTGGAAGAGAAGTTACAGGATTTAATTAAAAGGGATATTATAGAAGAAGTATCGGGCTCATCAAAATGGGTATCTCCAATTGTGCCAATTTTAAAGGAAAACGGAGAACTTCGCTTATGTGTAGACATGAGGAGGGCAAATGCAGCCATAATGAGAGAAAATCATCCCTTGCCTACCATGGATAAGTTACTACCACAAGTGCGTGATGCCAAGTACTTCAGCAAGTTAGACATCAGAGATGCTTTTCATCAATTAGAGCTTCACCCAGATTCCAGACATATAACAACATTCATCACCAGTCTAGGCATGTACAGGTACAAACGCTTAATGTTTGGAATTACATGTGCCCCAGAGATTTTTCAAAAAACCATAGAGAAACTATTACTTGGTTGTGAAGGGGTTATAAATTTTATGGACGACATACTAGTTTATGGAAGAGACAAAGAAGAGCATGACACAAGGCTTCAACAAGTTACAAACGTCTTAAAGGAAAACAATGTAGTACTGAAAGAAGAAAAATGCATAATTGGAGTCACTAAAGTTCACTTTCTTGGACATGAATTGTCAGCAGAGGGGTAAGACCGTTGCAAAAGTATTTATCGGCAATTCAACAATTTAGATCACCCAAAACCGTTGGTGAATTACAAAGCTTCATGGGTTTGGTGAACTATGTAGGCAGGTGGATACCAAACCTTTCAACGTTGACGGAGCCTATGAAATTACTTCTACGGAACAGGCCTGGAAAAAATACAGTTTTGCAAAATGATTGGGGATGTAAACAACAGTCTGCATTTCAAGCACTGAAAGAAGCAATCAGCAACATACCTACATTAGGCTACTATGATGTCAGTAAGAAGACTGTTGTGATTGCCGATGCGAGTCCTGTAGGTCTTGGGGCAGTTCTGGTCCAAATACATGATAATGAACCCCGAATCATTGCCTTTGGCAGTAGAACACTGACTGACTGTGAAAGAAGGTACTGCCAGACTGAGAAGGAGGCACTTGCATTGGTATGGGCGATAGAACATTTCCATATATTTTTATATGGTAAACAGTTCGACTTGATAACAGACCACAAACCATTAGAAGTTATTTTTGGACCTAAGTCAAAACCCTGTGCAAGAATAGAAAGATGGATCCTGCGACTTCAATCTTACAAATTTAAAGTTATATACCGACCAGGAAAAAACAATATTGCTGATCCATTGTCTAGACTGAATGACAACAATCTATCTAGCGGCGAGCCCATAGAACACCACATACAGCAGATAGTGGAGTACATAAGGCCAAGGGCTATTTCGTTAAATGAAGTGGCATACTACTCTGAAAAAGACCCAGAAATACAAAAAGTCAAGGCTGGACTGTACCACAATAACTGGGATGAGGAGGTAAAAATATATAAACTGTTTCAGACTGAGCTATGCTTTTATGAAGAGATTCTCCTGAGAGGAACACGAATAGTTATTCCAAAAGATCTTCGGAAGATAATCCTCACAGCTGCTCATGAAGGTCATCCAGGAATAGTCGCCATGAAGGCCCGGTTGAGAGCGAAAGTTTGGTGGCCTAAGTACGATAGAGAAGCCGAGAAGCTAGTTAAATCTTGTGCAGGATGCACATTAGTATCGGCTCCCAATCCGCCTAATCCGCTAAAGCGACGCGAATTGCCTGATGAAGCATGGAAAGACGTGGCCATAGATTTGCTTGGCCCATTACCCAGCGGAGATCATATCTTTGTGATAATTGATTATTTTAGCAGGTATAAAGAAGTTAAAATCTGCCGGAAAATAGACAGTACGGAAATGACAAAACACCTATTAGAAATTTTCAGTCGCTTGGGTGACCCGGCGACCATCACGGCGGACAATGGGCGTCAATTTATATCGGATCATTTCAAATCTTTCTGCAAAGAAAGAGGGATTACATTACACTCAACGATCCCGTACTGGCCGCAAATGAACGGAGAAGTCGAGAGACAGAATAAAGACATTTTGAAGAGGTTAAGGATAAGCCAAGTAGAAAAAAAGATTGGAAATTGGCCTTAATCGAATACATAGGAATGTATAACAGTACACCACATTCAGTGACAGGAAAAACACCCGCAGAACTATTCTTTAGACGACAATTTCGAGATAAAATCCCTATGGTAAGCGACCTGAGTCGAAAAGGAGATTTCAATTTAGAAAATAAAGATGTAGATATGGAGGTTAGGGACAAGGACAAGGAATTAAAAGAGAAAGGAAAGGAGTACACCGATGAAAAAAGAAAAGCAAAAGAATGTACATTGGTAGAAGGCGATAAAGTCGTTATGAAGAATATAACTAAGGAGAACAAGTTAAGCACACCTTTCGGAGCTACAACACTTACGGTGGAAAAAGTGAATGGAGGAGATGTGGAAGTCGTAAACGACGAAACAGGTCAGAGGTATAGAAGGAACGTTGTACATCTCAAGAGAGTAGACGGGGAGTGGCAGATTAACCTAGTTGTAGACTATTAAGTTGCTGGGTTTACGTTGTTAGTTATGTTGTAACTGAAGTTGAAGATTTTTAATAAAGTCTTAATGGTACAGTTGTTCTTATTTTTATAATCTTGAAAGAGGTTTCTAAATCTATAAGGAAGGAGGGATGTAGTGTATGTACGGGTTTGGACAGTTAAGTACTGGTCTCAAACATCCCGTAATACGCACACCACAGAGGTCCTATACCTGTCTCGGGCATACATGGCGCGCGGAACGTAGGCTAGTCTGTGGCCAGAGCCGAGGGATGCAGCTCGGAGGAGCGGCAATAAATAAGATAAACGTGTGCGCGGCCGTGTATGTTAGCGAGCCAGGATGTAAGGAACACTCAATAGCATATAATACAATTCACATAGAATTAGCCTTAAACATGTTTTAACCGGTTCTCAATTTCTCACGTCGTAACAAGTTTATTGAAAGTATGCATTCTCTTAAACAATACACAAGTCATAAAAAATAATAATAGACATAGGTAAGTAAATTATTCAAAGAAGGTACAATAAATAAAGCAATTAAGCAAAAACGCAACTTCACAAAATTACCGAGGTTTATTCAGATACAAAACATTGAAATATATGTAAAAAACACGTACATTTCATAAATACCTACATTTATAGAAATAAAAGTAAAAGTAGGTGAACCTCAGTTAGGTTTCATAAAGGTAAGTCTAGACTACTTAGGTTAACTAAGAGTAGGTTTTAATTAAATTTGGTTAGGTTACGAATGGAAAAGTTAGGTATTTTAATTAGGTTAGGTTAGGTTAGAATCGCAATCCATATGATTACAAAGTTATACTAAAAATTAATTATAAAATACCTATCAGTATGAGACACAAGGAAAAGGCGTGCCTTATGAGTAAGTGCTAAATATTTTCGAGGAGCACCAGCACGAACAATTATGAAAGACTTTATTAGGTGCAAATCGCGATTTATAAAAGGGTAGCACTGAAGTAAATGAGCTCGAGACGTATGAATTAATCCAGCGGAAGTCTGGCAACAATGCTCGCGCACAGAATGGCGCGCTATTGTGCCGTGGCACACTTAGCGGCGAAATTGCTGGACGTCAACAAAGAAGTTACGTAGATAAGGTGCTGTGGGGTTATGCTGTTAATGAGGTTAAGTTCGAGAGGTATAAAGACAAGAGGAACGTTTTCAATGGGAACAATATATGAAATAGTATTTTGTGCAACAGGCGTTTAAATGAGGTCAAAAAGACGAGTGGCGTGGATAACAATTTGAGGTGAAGCCTAAAATTGTTATTAAGACGCCACGAGTATTTTTGACTTAGTTAAACACCGTTGCATATAATACTTTTTCTACGACCATGCACTTAAGGTTTTCACTGTCAGCTCAGCTGTCCAACGCCTTCCCGCGCACGCACGCAGTATCGTTATAACAATTTGTTGCCCTGCAATTTGTTGTTATGGCGCATCCACAATGGCGTGGCGCTTTGTTTATTCTGCGCTCATTATGGCGCCATTTGAGAACGGACGGATAATTAACATCATTCATCCTTCATAAGACACTGGTCCCAATAAAATCGGGTAAGCGATCTTACCATAAGACTGCAGCGTTTGTATTAACCACGAATCTATAAAATCGCTTAAGAACGGATATAATGTAGACTGAACCTGCTTTACCACAGCAGTATTATCGCACGAAATTACTAACTAATCGAGGCTCAGTTCAATTCAAATTTACATTGTAACATAAAAACACCTATGTACTGTACCTATGTTTAACAAATAAAAATGATTGATTGATTGAAAATTATATCAAAAAATTAATCTTCGTCATTGCAGGAAGGACACAATGTAGGAAGAATGCGCAAAAATCCCATAAAACTAATTATATAATTATCTTAATTTTTTAGATGTAACCAATTAATATTAAGTTTGAATTGAATCACATGCCCAGAATCTTCTTAACCTCAGAGCACCTCACAGCCACCTAGATAGGTATCGGGAACTTTGGGCAAATATCGCGAAACAAAAGCTAGCGCCATTACCGTGCGTCCACAATGGCGCGGCGCTTTGTTTGTTCTGCGCTCATTATGGCGCCATTTGAGAACGGACGGACAGTTAATATCATCCACCCGGACATAAGACTGCGTTTGTATAACACGAATTTATAACAAAACTTAAGAATTGATAAAGGCTACATCAGCTTTGCTATTGATGTAGCATATCACAATAGTTATTTGTCCACACGTGCCAATATTGATACCCGAGAAAGCGAAATATTCCAATATTACATTCCGAGCGTAGCGAATGGTTTAGAAAATGGAAACTTGTGTATTGCGATCGAGATAACCCTTTCGCTGACAGTGCTACGCCTGTAAAGGTACTGTCACTGAAAATACATATACGCGGGTATGTCTTTTCGGCTGCAGTTGGTTCGGCTGTCGACGTACTGTCAGCGAATGGGACAACTTGTACGGAAAAATGCGCAGAAATCCTGCGTCATCATTAAGATCATTTAGTTGCCACAATTTAAGTTTGAATTGGCCTAAAAAGCATTTGCCCGCATTGAGGGTGACGCCATTGCGATAACAGGCTAGTGATGTGGAGTTTGAAAATCCAAAGTTTTGTCTCAGAATGGAGTGAGCTCACATTAGAGATTAGGGAATTGAGAGTCACTGTCGTCACAGAAACAATTGTAAGCAATTGTACAAAACTTAGCGATAAGGAAGCAATGTGAACAGAACAAACGAACCAAAAATGAAGGTTGTAAAATAATAATAACAACGAATCATTATTGGTTTCGTTACTTAGGACTCTTTTTTAATACAAATGAATAATTACAAAAAGTCGTCAACGTTATCTATGAGAGATTTGGGCCCTAAATCGAAAACTTACAAGTTAGTGAGTATAATTATTTACAATGTCGATGGATACCTTATCAGACACCTGGTACTTCTGTATTTTTATGCGTTTTACTCATTTTGCCATTACGCAAAATTTGCTTTAGGTTATCTCGGGAATTTATCTATAATTATATTCAGATTCATGTTAAAGTAAGGTACAGCGAGGCCACGCGGGGCTAACCCTGACTGGGGAGCAATTGTAACTGATCCATTTTTTCCATTATTATACTATTAAGTTAAGTTCCACATGTATCCACTGAACACGCATGCCATTTTATAATCAGTGGGCACTCTGATTAAATAATGCAATTATTGTAAAACATGGAAAAATGGATCAGTTGCATTTGCCCTGTCGAAATTCAGCCGCTGTACCTTACATACCTATCAAAATAATTAGTAACTACAACAATCTATTATTTCCACAGGTGAAATCTTCCCCGAGCTCTACACAACAGCGGCCCTCGACGACGAAGACAGCACGGAAGCCGAAGAGACTTCAGAGGCCGAATGTGAACCCTCGCCTTCGCCGAGGCCGGCGCTCTCTCTGCCTTCACCACAACCGACGCCGAAAGAAGACTCTTTAACGACTATGGACACACATTATTATAGGTCAGTGTCAACTTTTTTTAACATAGTTATATTTTTTGAGGCCACTGGTCTAACAACCAGAGACGCGATACAGTCTAGACGCTTTTCAACAAAGTTTGCAGGGTCTGTGCTTTCTCTCTGTCCTCGCCTAGCTAGATTTATGAGTACATCAAAAGAATCACAGGTGTTTTTGTCACCCTGGTAAAGTTTTCACTAAATATAAGGTCTATGAGAGTCCAGAGGTATTTTATCAGATTTTTGCGAGGGCCTCTTTCTGCCTTGGCCTGCGCAAAAAAGTGTTTTATCACGCTGGTAAAGTGTCAAGGTTTAAAGGTTTTATTTTTGTATAAATAGGTAGACGTTTGACCACGATCACACCTGATGGTAAGCGATGATGCGGTCTACGGTGGAGCACGCTTACCTATGAGATACCTATACTCTTGCTTTAAAGAGACCTGGATTGTACTCATGCGGAAACACAGTCTCAAATGGTGTTGAAATAGGTCGCCTTGGAAGAATTTTCAAAGCATTCATGCTTTTTGCCACAATGTACCGTACCTTTATATTAATTTGCGTTACTAAAGTGCATTACATAATATATAAAAACGGGAATACGTATCTTTTTTAAGATTTGAAAGTCGGTCGTAAGTGTCGTAACGGTCCGGAAATTCAGTTAATTTCACAGTTTAGAGTCTCCCTAAACATTTCGACGAGGAATCGGCTTTCGCCAATTCTTTACGAAAAATTGCTCGTTAGTATGTTATTTATGTTAGTTACGTCGAGATGTTTGGTGAAACCCTAAACTGTGCGAGGCAGGAAACCTTACCTGCCTTATTTTCTGATTCGTCCCTACCGCGATGTTTCCCGAATCTGTAAGCTATCTGAATATTCAAAAGGCTGATCTACATAATGAACAATATAAATCGCGTCATATCTCCCTTGAGCGACAAATTTAAAACCCTACGTTCAGACTCATTTCTCACGCAGATGGAAGATAAAAAGCATCAAAACAACGTTGTTGGAGAAATAACACTCATTATTCATCCGTTAATTCCGTTACTGCAAACTCCGGTTAATTCATTCGGAAGCCGACATAGTGGGAAGAGATCAGTACGTAACAACCACAGCACTATATTTAGAAAAAATAAGTTCAACTATTTATGTAGGCACACCTCGGACACTGGCGATCAAAGATATGAAAGAGGCACGTTCCTAGCACACAGTCTAAGCTCATGTAGGTGAACGCGTACTATGCTTGTATGAGTGAGTATCGGTCGACTGTCCGCGTTTTTGACAGGCGGTAACTGTGAGGTAACCGAGAGGGGGTGGGCGACACTTTCAGCGGGGAGCGGGAGTGGCCATACTGTACGATAGTACTCTTTATTATACTGTGGTGTAGGGGACCAGCGTGTCACAATATGTACTGACATAGACGTGTACCGCTCATCTGTGTGCGTTGCCGAATACACAAACGCTCATGAAACGCTCACTATACTTCTTTCATAGCTATATCTATCTCTATCGCTCTTGCGTATTGGCGCAACAGAACCAGACTACTTTTCACGGCGTTTCGTTTTCATTTTGCGTCGTAGAAATGCCATACAGCTAGAAGAAGAAATAAATGAATCTACTTGTATTTGTATATTTAGATAGAAGAAATAAATGAATCTATTTGTATTTGTATAATTAGATAGAATAAATAAATGAATCTACTTGTATTTGTATATTTAGATAGAAGAAATAAATGAATCTACTTGTATTTGTATATTTAGATAGAAGAAATAAATGAATCTACTCGTATTTGTATAGGGACCGAATGTGTCACATTTTGTATTGATATTGTTACTTACCTGTGATAGGAAATACAGAATGACTTTATAAGTAAATAGGTACTAAAGACGTTAAATATTTAAATACATACTATCCATTTGCATAGTAACTTTTGAGGTCATTTAAACAACTTTTATTATGGCCCCAATGCTGAAACCGCGAAAAAAATTGGCTGTTCCATAGACATGAGCGGCATCAACTCAATCAAAATGTATGAAACAGAAAAAAAAATTGCGGTTTCTCCATTGGTCCCATAATTAAGTCGAGAATTGCCCCGCTGTACCTTACCTAAAAGTACAGAGTATAGTTGACTGTCATACTGAAATATTTTGACTATGCCCCCCGCCCATCCATTACCACTATCAGAGCCCCGCAGATAGGGAAAGGAATGGTGCATTACAGACGATTGCGGACAAAGGTTCCGTACATTAGCGGTATAGCACTAATCTGGTTACCGAGGGTCACTGATGGCAAAGGTCACATCTGGTTAGGTTAGGAAACTTTGTTTTGTACGCGTAATTAGCCAATTTTTTCCTCTTAGCAGAAACTATAATGAGACAGCATCAAGGGGTCCCGTCGTTTCGCATCTTTACTTTTGTAGAGTTCTTTTATGCAAAAATGTTTACTAAATGCAATCATAGATGGCGCTATGCTGAGAGTGACCATTTTCTATATCGCGCTAATGACATTTTTAATAGGCAAAGGTTTGGCTTTATTTTACCTGTTGAATTTAACGATAAGTGATTATTAAAAGGTACCCTTGGCAGTATTACCTTCAAGAGTATTAGAAGGGGTATTTTGTAAGGCTTTGCTCGGCAAAGCTGTTGCGAACTTAAAACCTTCTTCTGGGAAGGCAGTTCTGATTACCGGTAACTTACAGGAGGTAATTTACTAAGGACACAGAATATATAATAGTACAAGTACAGAAGGCCCACTGCTTTGATGTTCACGAAATGCCGCCTTTTTGAATGCCTAAAAATGTTTACAAAGAAACCAGCCGCACGTGCGCAGCGTCGGATGATAGGGTTGCCTATGGATTAAAACGAACTAAGTGATATCTGATTATTGTTTTCTGTCACGATGCCTGCACGTATCAAATGTTTCTTTTTAACCCAGTGGTTGACTGGTAGAGAATGCCTTAAGGCATTATGTCCACCATTTGTACTTATTTTTTTATGTGCAATAAAGAATAAATAAATAAATAAATAATTACTCAGATAAAATTTTATATTATTATATTTAAGTCTTGGGTACTTTCTAGGTATATATACAGTATTTTGGTTTAAGTTCCAACATCACAAGCCTTATTGAACTTTTCCGTGGGACTTCATCAATAGTAGATCTGTGTAAGAATGTCCTATGGTACATATTTAACTTAGCATTGTTAGCCATTCCACACGCGGACATCGCATATGAACCTTAAAAAAAAATTGGCTACGTAAAATAACAAAAGTGCGAACGTGCGTTCCGTGAGAACGCGCGCCACCCCAGGGTGGCTAGCCGAATGGCACAATCGCTCACGAAACGCTCACGAAACGAAGCGCTAGTAGATATCTATCTCTATCGCGCTTGCGTATTGGCGCGACAGAGCCAGCGGCGTATCGCTTTCGTTTGGCGTCGGAGAAATGCCATTCGGCTACGGGGCCTGATTAGGCCGCGAACTCGCGATATACAGTACAGATTAATTATATCCTTTATTTATTTCTTTTCTTAGATTAGGTTTTTTACAATATGACTATAAAAGTAAAATAAAATAAAACACTTACAAAACAATATAAAACATATAAACACATTATAAAAAACCTAACCTAGGGTGCCGCCAGCAGCGGGGCAGGGCCCAAGCTGCCGGTGGTTAGGGCTGCAGAGAGAGGAACCGTCGGACTATCCGCGCTGTGTCCAAAATCACCGCCTTCTGCATCTGGCCCTTGATCCAACCATCGAGCGAGAGTCTCTTAAGATGTTGGTCGAGACTCTTCGCTATGAGACCGTTCGCTGAAACGACTATCGGGACAATGATCGTTGAATCAACATCCCACATGGTGGTTATCTCGTGAGCCAAGTCTAGGTACTTACTGGACTTGTCCTTCTCGGCTTTCACGAGATTCTCATCATGGGGGATGGTGATGTCAACGAGCACGGCCCGGCGTTGCGGTCGATCTATTATCACAATGTCAGGCTTATTGGCTACAATAGTCCTGTCAGTGATAATAGATCGATCCCAATAGAGCGTGGCACGGCCATTTTCAAGAACTGGCGCAGGTAAGTACTTGTAGTACGGTACTTCGCGGTCCACAAGGCCGTATTGAAGAGCAAGCTGCTGGTGAATGATCCGGGCTACGAGATTATGCCTGTACAAGTACTCACCGTTAGCAAGATGAGAACAACCGGAAATGATATGCCTGAGTGATTCTCCGGGACGGCGGCATGCCCGACAAATGTCGACCGTGCCGTCCTTCAGGATATATTTCCGGTAGTTGTTCGTCATCATAACTTCGTCCGCAATTGCACAGGCAAAACCCTCAGTTTCTCCGAAGAGGTCCCCGAATCGTAACCAGTTCACCGATGCGAGCAGGTCTACATCGGGTCCCGTGAGGGCCTTGTAGAACCGCCCGTGTAGCTGCTTGCTCTCCCATACCGCCTTGCGGTCCGCAGTACTTAGTACCACAGGTTTGCGCCAGTTCTCTTTCGCCAAGGAGAGCGGCGTGAGGTTTCCGTCCACTGCCACCACATCACGATGCATCCCACACTCGTTGTTAAGGAAGTAATTCCTGAGATTGTACACCTCACGGTTGTGGAGATTTTTGGCGTTTAGGAAGCCTCGACCTCCGCACTTCCGTGGGATGTACAATCTCATAACAGACGAGCGCGGGTGTAACATACGGTGTGTGGTAAGCAGTGACCGGACCCTCCGATCCAGGGCGTCCAGCTCGGTCTGTGTCCACCTTAGTATGCCAAAGGAGTATGTGAGTAGAGGCATTACCCAGGCGTTAAAGGCGCGCACTTTGTTGCCTCCTGACAAAAGACTGTTAAGGACTTTTGTCAGCCGACTGAAAAAGCGCTCCTTCACCGACCGTCTAATGCCAACATCCTCAATACCCAACGACTGTGACATACCAAGGTACTGATTCAGAGATAGATCTGAACGACATCGTCTCAGAAAGTTGTAAATTTTCTGAATTTACAACCTCCCCCCGCTGTACATGCATAACCGCACACTTATCGACACCAAACTCCATTCTGATGGCGGTACTGAAAACTTCTGTGGTTTTCAGTAGCACCATCAGGTCTTGGGTGTTCGTCCGTGTACAGAAGGTGAGAGATGACTTCACCCTCTCTCCGAAGCCGGCAACCTAGCCCAGAATCCTTCAGCAGGGTGCTGAGGGGATTCAGAGCTAGGCAGAACCATAAAGGACTCAGATTAATTATTATTATTATGTACCTACATAATATTATGTACGTACTCTCACTTGCATCACTACGGTACGTCAATTGACGGCTGGAAAAAAATTGTCATTCGCTCTTGTGTATCCACAAATAATATGCAGTCAGATATGCGGCCTTCATTGTGCATGTGCAATTTTATTCATCTAGTTTACTTAGAAAATTTCATATAATATGACTGGCTTGTTTCGAAGAAGAAAGAAGAAACAGGCGAAATCATATGAAATTTTTTTTACATTTCATGGTTCATCGTATGGCGGAACCCTAAACATACTAAGAATTATATATACCTAATATAGCAGTTACGGAAAAATACGGCAAATACCGCATTATACGAGTAGTATACGATTTCCGACAAAGGTCCACATTACTTAGTCTCAACGATAACCTGGTTACGTAGGGTCATCCGATTATGTACTTAGAAAGATAAGGTTATAATTATACTTTGTTATTTAGCTGTTTATTAGAATTTATCAGGGATGTTAATTAGAGGTAGGAAAGGGTCGCTTACACCTTTAAGACGGGTTTGAATTAGTGCGCAAGTGGCGATAAATTAAAACTGGCCCCGTAGACGAATGGGATTTCTACGACGCGAAACGAAAACGAAACGCCGCGAAAGGTAGTCTGGCTCTGTCGCGTCAATACCCAATAGAGATAGATATCTACGAGCGTCTCGTTTCGTGAGCGTTTGTGTCATTCGGCTACGCACGCTGGGAGTGTTTTCAATCGACACCAGTTATGACTTTATTTATTACAACATTATTAAGCGGGTTACTCACGTTTTTAATCAAGTCGAAATAACGCTCGACATGTTACGATCCATTTCCGAGGATCTTTTTCAATGAGGGCTCGTGATTCTGAGTAGGAAAAACATAAAATTTACCTACAATAAAAAATATTTTTGGTGATTGTTCTCGGGAAAATCATCACTCCCTTTACTGACAATGGCTCTCTTTGCCAGTTGGTGTGGTGAAAAATATTTTAATCATTCAGGATTTACTGCGTGATATTTTCCTAGTTTTAGGTTTATTTTATTGTATTACATTATTAAAGTACATGTCCACATCATGTACCTAAGTTTTACGCTGCAAATCTAGTTTCCATAACATGTTGATATAATTATCAGAGTTCGAAAATTTCTCGGAAATGTAGAAATTATTCAAATAAAGTATATATACTTTAACTTTGACATGTAAAATTGTTAATTTTATGAATAAATGAATATGAATATGAATATACCCTAGAGGCGTGTGTCAGTTGTGATTTTAATGTGCAATAAAGTTTTAATAAATAATTACCTACATATTACACAATGTAGGTACGTACTTATATTGTACAATTAAAAACGTAAATGTGGATTTAAGTGTGTAAGTCAAAAGCTTCTTTTGGCTTGAAAAGTACCATAAACATACATAAATGTTTGTAGGTACTGAGTAATTGGCATCAAAACAATCGCGCTTAGTCGTTTTGGGTTGAAATTGATATGAATTGTTTAATATTACGTATGCTTTCGGTTGTTGTTCTTTGCTTTATAGGATCATTAATAAAGTTTTAATGATAGGAAACGATTTTAGTTTTACTATTATTCTGAAACTAGGAGTTTAATGTCTATTTCAGTTCCCATTCATAATGCTATGTTTTGTTTTAATACATAAGTTTTGCGTTAGTAACCGTATGGTTTATAATTTTTATAAATCACAGTATGTAATTCACTTCGAAACAATAAGATTGTTATCATACTTATCATCTACCTACTCTTATTACATTTATAGTGGAACTGAGGACGTATTTATTTTAAGTATATATTTTTATTTCTTTATGTCATAATATTGGTACACACATTCCATAAGGGTCGAGTATCTAAATAATTTACAAAAACCTCTATACGACATGATATTAAAACTAAAATCCTAACTCAATAAAGACGATCAGTACCTGGAACGCCGTTGTCAAAAATTTGATACTTTTAATTTGTTAATTACTTTTTAAAATCGTCTGTCACAGATCTGGAACCAGGCGATTAAGGGGTTATTGGAAAAACGTTATTGAGTTATTTTTTATATTACCATTATTAAAACCTATTTTATCACTTTAAATACCTATTTATTTAGAATCACAAGTAAAAACAATTTGTCGTAAGCAGCTTTATATTGGCCTAAGCGAAGGATTAACTGTGGTAATTCGATTAAGGGTTTATAATTAGGTTTCAAAATGGCACGAGAAAATACGTCTTGGAGCGTTTTATTAGGCTTAGACATGTATGTTTCAATTGGCCTTGTGTTTGAACCTAATAAAAGAATCCAAACAGTTTATGTTAGGTCGATCGGGATACGTCTTCTAAACGAGACAAGTTAGAATCAGTATAGTGGATCCGTATAATTATTTCATTTCATTTCATTTATTTATTTTGCGACCAACATAGGATCATAATTATATTATTAAAATTAAAATTAGAATACATTAAATTAATTAAATTAAAATACACTAAGAGCTAAATTATACTTAATAATTAACTTAATTATCTTAATTAAATTTACAACATTATATCGGAGGTGTGAATTTTTCCATTTTTCCTTTAATTTAAAAATATGTACTATTGACTTTTTTTTGTTCACAGCTACACAGTGGCGCTCGGTGTGACCGTGGGCGCCGGCTGCTTCCTCCTGGCTCTAAACGTTCTGGTCTTCGCCGGGATCTACCTGCAGAGGGGCCGACGGAGAGCCACAAGAAGGCCCAGGAGAGAAGGTCAGTGTTTATATTTGATGTCACAACCGTAAACTAAAGTTCGCCATACCAACTGGTAAAATAATTTTGGCTTCAAAATGGTAACTGGTAAAGGCTGATTTCAAAAGGTTGTTGTTGTTGATTGTCCTAGTGCACCCCATAGATGCATAGGGCCTCCACGAGATCCTTCCACGCCTTTCTATCTTGAGCCACCGCCTTGGCCTCGTTCCAACTCAGTCCGAACTCCCGCAGCTCGTTCTCTACGCTCCTCCAGGTGTGTACGGGGCGTTTGCGGGCTCGCTTTCCTCCTTGAGGACGCTACTCAAACGCGATACTAGCGCTGTTGATGTTGGTAGCTTGATTAGGTATACGAGCAAAATTGCACATTATCCACAAGAGTGCAAAGTAATTTCATACAAATTTCAGCTGGATGTTAGATTTTAACTATAAATGATGATTTAAAGTCGTAAATATATAAAATATTGATGGATTTGATTTTGACGTTTTATTCGTGTTGGTGTGGTGAAAAATTTTGTGTTTTACTACGCACAAGACTACACTTTTCGAACCACTCGCTTGCTTCATAAGTCACATGTATGACTATGTTGAGTTTCTGGACAGGGTGCGTAGGCGAATGGCACAAACGCTCACGAAACGAAACGCTCGTAGATATCTATCTCTATCGCTCTTGCATGTTGGCGCGACAGAGACATGAATCTTTAGGATACTCGTAATGAAGAGTTCATTATCCCAAAGTTTCATCCTTGAGAAAATGAGGAAGCGGCGGCGGAAGAGGAGGTGGCTCTGGGCTCTTAGTCTATCAAGTGGATCCCAGATTTTTTCTTACACAATTTTTTTTTTCTTTTGATGGTGTTCGCTAACTAGAAACCTGAAACAGTTGTCACAACTTCTCACTAGCCTTTTGTACAATTTTCTCTCCGTTAACTAAGTCAAGGGATTTATTGAATAAAGTCTAATATTCCTTTCCTTTTAGCCTGAATCTTGAGAAATTGGCCAGGCGGAGCAATCCTGCTTAACCACTTACTTCTTTCAATATGAAAATATTCCTTCGTTTTACCATTAAATTGGCGTAATATTTGAAGCTGCTGTTTGATATTTGATTTCTTCGCAATCTGAACTAAAATTAGTTATTTAAACCTTTTGATGGATCTAGTTCCATTTTGATTTCGTTTTAAAATTTCAACTTTAAGTAAAAGTTAATCTACTTATAATTATATTACTTATGTCGGACACGAACTTAGCAACACCGAACTGTCTTCCACACAACATAAAAAGTGCTGTAGAACCGATATCCAATACATTGAAGCCGCCATCTTTGATTTTTGCCATGGAAATTCTTCCGACATCCGATATCGGATCGGATATTGTGAAAGCGCACTACGGTCTAAAAGTTAGCAATGTTTCTACTTGGTCTTGCCAGTACCATCAAATGGACTACAAAATAAAAATTGTATGTGCAAATATTGCCGTGAAAAATATAATTGTTTTCCTCGCAATCGAAGTCAAAAGCAGAATATAAGTACAACAAGGGCTTAGGGCATAAACGTCAATTTTTACCCTCGTCTACTATTTTGCTTCGCTCAGACCAAATAATTGCCTCG
Source organism: Leguminivora glycinivorella (assembly GCF_023078275.1). Lineage (NCBI taxonomy): Eukaryota > Metazoa > Arthropoda > Insecta > Lepidoptera > Tortricidae > Leguminivora > Leguminivora glycinivorella. Next base: position 734,383 of record NC_062976.1, on the reverse strand, counting down.
GGTAAAAATGGGTCACTTTATGCCCTTGTACAATCTAATATTTTAGCACGAATTTTTTTAAGCACGCGCTTATTGTATGCAATCAGGGGCGGTTCACTCCGCGATTCTATAGCCGCGCTATAAGTACATGTCGGCGGCCGCGAGTTCGCGGCCCATTCAGTTGTGACGACCTTCGCGCGGCGCAATAAAATTCAATGTCGGCTGGTCGCGTGCGGTCCGTTTGTTAATGTAGGTAAAAATTTAAGATGGCGGCACTTTGTGAACATCAAAGGAGTGAGCCTTCTGTACTTGTACTATTATAGTATATTCCGTGATGCAATCAAGGAAGTGTAAAACTCATTCGTTCACGGAATGATTGCAAAATATGAATACAAAGTGTAATTTTGCCTGCCTTCCGTTCATCACACGTGTTTGCAATGCTTCGATGATTTCATAAAACGTGTGTGGGATTGTCCTAGTTGTGTCAAAACAATAAATTGTCAAGTCCAAAGCGGTCTTGTGTAATAAGTGTGTATGTAAATATATACAAATAATGGTTTGAAAGGCCTGTGCCCGGCACCCGACCGTTCTCGCGAGCGGAGGGGCGTGCCGTGAGTTATGGCAACCATAGCCCCCTGTAATGGATGGCAGAGATTCTTTCTGTCATAATTTACAGAAGATGGAATGTTTGTCTTTCATTTTGTGATCAAATTTGAAGCGTCGTTGGTTCGGAATTCACGGAAATCTTGGAAATACCGGTCGTGTTTTGTAAGGATTATGGAGTTGTGTGGTTAAATAATTTTGGTATTTTCTAAAATTCAAATGAAAAGAAAATAAGAGATCAAAGAAAATAATGAAAATGTACCTCTATTTAAAGTCACATGTATACCAATTATTTTTTTAAAGGAATTTCCGTAAAAATACAAAAACTATAAATTTAGCAATAGCATAAACAATACCCGTTCTTTATAAATTATTGTCGTTTTACATGTCGTAAAATATGTGTAAAAATAAAACAATTGTTTCTAAAAATATTTTACCTAACTTTTCATGGTAATAATTATTATGTCTTTTGCAAAACATTTCACATACCTCGTAAGTAGGTAAGGTCCCACGCCATTTTTTATATATACCATAATTTAGAAAAAAACATTTAAAATACCAACACCTACGTTAAAATTTACTTCACCGCGGCCATAATGACTGATAAAAACGCCGATAACAATCACCTACAAAACAGCTTTTCAAACCGAGTGAAAAACCTAAAGCGACGCTCTGAAAGACCTAACGTGCTCTTTTGTGCGAGAATCGTTTAAAATGAAAAATTACTTAGTTAATATTTCACAAGTTAGCGTTTTATGAAGAAAAATCCGTTCGGAAAAATGCTTTTTCCGTATCATCGTGAGTGGTAACTTTTGGGGCATGACTAAGAAGGTATTTTATAGGGTGCCCTTCGTAGGTTTACTGCTGACCGTTTTAAGTTATCTCTAGGATGACTAGGATCGTCCTTGTTACGAATGCTGGCCTCTGAATGTTTTTGTAGTTCATGTTGGATAATGTAATTAAGAAATAGCATAGCTTTAGGCTAGTTTCTTAAACTTAAAATAAAATATTTTATGAAGTGCACGAAATTAAGCACCACATAATTAGAAGAAAAATAATATGGACAATAGTTGTATTTAAACATAATTTATATTTAATAAGTCAAAGAGAAAGATATAAAGTAAATGAATTGACCGTGACGTCACTCCTCAGTATTTCATAGTAATTCCATATTAGCAAAATCGTTTTGACAGTTCTTAAAAAGAAGTTGATTTGACTAGTAGGAAACTAGCCTATTCTTCTGTGATTATCTACAATATTCTCATTCTAATAAAATAAAATAAATGAGGGCATAATTAGGACACCTAATTTTTGTGAAACTAAATAAAAACTCATATACCTACTTACACTACAATATTTACTTCTGTTTTAACGGTTTGTCATGAACGAAAGGTTTGTTATATGTCCAGAAAACTATACAGCTCTAGCTTTTACGTTCTACTTTTAGTCAAAAACTGTTATTGTTTTTTGCTAAAATACGAATAAACTATAAATTCGGAGAGAAGCCTTAATCATTACACAAATACACAGATAAGAAAATAAATAAATAAAAAATATGAGTTCAAGCCAGTTTGTCTAATACCAATTAAGATTATCTGTATGTTGGCAATAAATGCAGCCGCAAACAAGCAAACATCTACGAAATTAAGATGGCGGCCATTTATCAACCCGTCTCCGCTTCCGTCACATTTCGTGCTGTCATACTTTGTACCCTCGTTTATATATTTACTTTAGTTAATAATGTTGTGAAATGTTAAATGTCAGCTTTCAATTCATTATTCTACTTATCTTTATGGATAACGCAATTCTGGTATAATTTGTTCGCACAATATTAATGTTCAGTCTGAGTTTTGTGAAGTAAAGGAATAAATATTTTAAAATATCGTTGAGACAAAAGGCCTAACCGAGTGCGGAGCCTTTAAAATAGATTTAGATTTCTTTATTTCATGATAAAAAATACACTATAAATTTTGCTACATGTTAAAATTATGTTTATCTTCTCATCATGTTCGGCAAAAAATACATAATAAATATAAAAATAATAGTGTCTCTCGATAAGGATCGTCTTTACAAAAAGAAAATAAATAAGTCAGTCAAAGTAATCTTAACATGTGCACCTAATTCCAAAAATGTGCACCCAATGGGGGCACAATCTAAAATCCTCGACACGAGAATAAGAAGACTTTGACAGTAATTCTCTGTAGGTACACCCGATCCGAAAAGCGCGGGACAGAAAATTATGGAAACCAATGGCGGAGGCCTAGACCCTAAGCGGGGTCATGTAGACCGGATTATTTTGAAGTATTTGTTTGTTTGCCTTTATGCATGGAAATAAACGGCTTTATTATTATTATTACACCCGATCCTCTTTGTATGTACCAAAGTTTGATAAAACCTTAAACACTTCCGTAACCAACTAACCACGTCTTTAACGGGCGAACAAGCTGCGGTAACATTCGCGAGGACCCGTAAGTAAGTAAAAGTTCAACTCCAAACAACGTCGATTGGCAAAGTTAAGCACCACCACAGTACGATCTTTGTGTTTTTCCTGATACGACTTTACACAAACACACAATAAAAACTGTACTACACTGCAGATACCTTAAGATTGAATCTGTCGAGCACTGGTACTATTTAGAGAAAAATTAACCATCACATGGGGGTTATGACCCCAAACATGCGGCGGAATTAGATCCAACATGCCCCCTTTGAAACTGCACTGGCACTATCTCAATATTTTATGTTTGTGTATATAAAAAAAATATAAATATTAGGGGGACACCTTACACAGATCAACTTAGCCCCAAACTAAGCAAAGCTTGTACTATGGGTGCTAAGCGACGATATACATACTTAAATAGATAAATACATACTTATATACATAGAAAACATCCATGACTCAGGAACAAATATCTGTGCTCATCACACAAATAAATGCCCTTACCGGGATTCGAACCTGGGACCGCGGCTCAGCAGGCAGGGTCACTACCGACCGAGCCAGTATGTACTGTTAACAACACAGCTGTGATATACCAGGTGCCAAAAATACACACCTTAATGTACAGGCAATAAAGTTCTGTATACATAGTTTTGGCACTTTGTATTCACAGCTGCGTTCTTGACTATACATACACTCCAAAACCTTACTTTTAAATAAATTTTGCTTTCTTTTCTTAAAATAAACATGACTATATCTCTGAGGAATACCTGACTATGTTTTAACGCCTCATTTACAACATCATTAGCACTACCGCTTCCATCAACGTCATTTTGGGAACAGAAGGTAATCTTTGTAATTACTTTTTTCTTAGGAAAATACTAAATATCAAATGTTTGCTGTACACGAAATACAATATATTTAATATTGTCTTCGGTTACCGCGATAGTCATGAAATAAAACTATGGAAACGGATTATATCGCGTATAATGAATTTATGATTCATCCCGACGTTTCGAACACTTTACAGCATTCGTGGTCAACGGGTGACTCAATATATTTAGTGAAATATTAGTTAGAACAGATGCTACGTTGCTGACAAATCGATTTTTAAGGATCTATGTGATGAGCACGGAGTTCCGGAGTCATATATGTTTTCTATATGTATGTAACTATTTGAATCCATACTCATATTATAAATGGGAAAGTGTGTGTCTGTTTGTTTGTCCGTCCTTCACGGCAAAACGGAGCGACGAATTGCCGTGATTTTTTAAGTGGAGATAGTTGAAAAGATAGAGAGTGACATAGGCTACTTTTTGTCTCTTTCTAACGCGAGCGTAGCCGCGGGGAGAAGCTAGTATTATATATATCTTTGTCTGAATACCCACAATACAAGCTTTCTTGAGCTTACCATGGGACTCAGTCAGTCTGTGTAATATCCTATATTCTTTGTTTATGTAAGTATATAGTTTTATATATTTTTAAATTAAAGGAATAATTGAAAAATTCACACCTCCGGCAGGACTCGAACCTGCGACCTTGCCGGGGCCATCGCACTCCCAACTGCGCCACGGAGGCCTGCTGGATGTGAGCGAATTTATCCATGCCTTCCCTCAATCGTAGTCACAGCTACATGGAATATTATAAACGAAAACACTGGCAAATCATTTCCAAAACAAACGATTGATCGAATCAACATAAATGGAAATGTTATTACAAAGGGTGAGGATATCGCCAATACTTTTAATAACTTCTTTACACAATCTAGGGATCCTACTAACGACAACTCTACTCGTGACACGGAGTTAATGAAAACATTAGGTAGTTCTAACTGTTCCTCGATATACTTAAACCCGACTGACTATGTTGAAATAATTAAAATCATAAAATCCCTTAGAAACACTAAATCGGCCGGATATGATGACCTTTCCACGCTATTAATCAAAAATAATATTAATACACTTGCAGGACCTTTGAGTCATGTTGTAAATTTATCAATGATTGAGGGCGTTTTCCCAGATCGGCTAAAGCATAGTGTTATTAAACCTTTACTTAAAAAAGGGGATAAGGAAATTTGTGATAATTATAGACCTATTGCCATTATACCAATACTGTCTAAAGTATACGAAAAGGTTCTATACAGACGATTGCTTCACTTCCTTGACAGACATGAAATTTTGAATAATAATCAATTTGGATTTAGACGACAAAAATCTACTACTTTGGCTATATATGAGTTAATTAAGGATCTTACTATATCTAGAGATAATAGGACACCAATAACAACGATCTTCATGGATATGTCCAAGGCTTTCGATTGCGTCTCGCATAGTATACTATTAAATAAACTCTACCACTACGGCATACGAGGGAACTGCAATGACTGGCTACGGACGTACTTGACAGATAGGACACAAAGAACTGAAATTACGTCATACTGTCCGAAGACCAAATCCCTATCTAAAACATTGTCCAGCCAGTCAAATGTTAACATGGGAGTACCGCAGGGGAGCATACTTGGGCCGTTATTATTCCTAGTTTACATTAATGACCTCCCCAATGTCACACATAACAAGGTCCTTCTCTTTGCTGACGACTGCTCCGTCATTATTCCTGGTAACGACACCGTAACTTACCAATTAGAGGCAAATGTAGTGTTTAATAATATTAACACCTGGTTGTTGAGAAACAAACTGAAAGCCAACATAAGTAAAACCAAATACATGGAATTCTACGCTCCCCAGAGTAACGCTAAAAACCTAATAATCAAACATAATCAGGAAGCCATTGAAAGCGTCGAAACTATAAAATTTCTCGGGGTAATGCTGGATTGCCATTGTGACTGGCGAGCGCATATTGAATATCTGGTCGATAAGCTGAACAGATTTGTGTTTGCTCTGCGTAGAATATCACAGGTGGTGTCCCAAGAATCTGCCCTCCTGGCGTTCCATGGTCACATTATGTCCAACCTTCGTTACGGGCTGATTTTGTGGGGTAACTCAACATATGCCCAAGAAGCGTTCCTCCTACAAAAAAAATGCGTTAGAGCAATCTGCGGTGCCAAAACAATGGATTCATGTAGACCGTTGTTCAAAAAATTAAAAATTCTTCCGTTACCAACATTATACATTTATGAAACATGTCTTTTTGTGAAAACTCATATCAGTCAATATAAAATCATGAAATCTAACCCTAGGTCAACATCTAAATTCCATGGACTCAATATCAGTTATCCAGTCCACAACTCAGTTCATTTTGAAAAATCGATTCTTTTCATGTCTGTCAAAATCTTTAACCACTTGCCAAATGATTTAAAATCCATAGATTGTCAAGGTTTCAAAACCAAATTATTTAAGTGGTGTTTACAAATAATGTTCTACTCAGTTGGTGAACACTTTGTATCCACTAATATGTAATATTTTTTTTATTATTATTATTGTATCCTATTGTAATTACTTTTTTTGACATTATGAAAATTCTATACGAGCCACTTTTCTGTATGCATGACATTTACCTATCATTACTATGTTCTTTACAATTTTTATTTTCTTATTATGTATTTCAAATCTGACATTGCGATATCTACTTTCATTTTTTAATGGTTTAATGACATGCATATCGAGAGTCAAGAGTATTGTACGCCAAATTCTGGCAGATTGTGATGTTACAAAATACTTACCCTATCATCATTTATAACCACTCACATTCGAACAATAAATTGAATTGAATTGAATTGAATTGAATTCTCAATCGCCTTAGTTTTACTACGGGAATATTGGCTGTGCTATTGTGACCTACAGTAGGTATATTTGACTCGCTCAGGCACCTTTTCTTTAATCAACATCAAAATACCTCTCTGTATTCATATTATTCAACGGTCTCAAAACAAACCTTAATAAAAACCACATACTCACAAACATCATCATTATTGCGACATGAAATTTAAAACGTAAAAGACATTGATAAACGCCCAACAACCATCAAACGTTGGATGTATCGTTAAACCGAACTTCAAAAGGCCCGAAAACCGAGGGGCTTATAAAAGATACGTATTGTACGGATAGCATGCAAAAGGGGAGTTTCATAGAAGATAAACTTTAGTAAAATATATTGTTCAGTACATACCATGGTGCTATTTTATCGCAGTTGTGCGAGAAGTAGATTTTTTACTTCAATCGACTCTATGGACTAAAAACGTAACGTGCGAAGAGGAAATTCTTAACTCGTGTCGATTTAAAACTGCCCGCCACTCGTTTCGACCTTCCTCTTTTCCGCAGTTGCATCGTAATGCACTATTACAAAAAGGTTGATATTTAAATATTTTACTCTGAGGCATAAAAGAGATTTTCGAAGTTAGTTGTAGGGAAAGTGCCAAAATGTAAAATTTAACCTAGCTCTCTCTAGATGATTTATAATAAGTTTTCCTGCTGTCTCTCCGTAGTCATCGGAAACGATCGATGGGGACAAACCGCAACGTCCTGGGTCGGGGCACAACTAAACCACACCTCGGACACTGGCGATTAAATATATGAAAGAGGCGCGTTCCGAGCACACAGTCTAAGCTCGTGTAGGTGAACGCGTACTATGCTTGTATGAGTGAGATATGACAGGTCGACTGTTCGCGTTTTTGACAGGCGGTAACTGTCAGGTAACCGAGAGGGGGTGGGCGGCACTTTCAGCGGGGAGCGGGAGTGGCCATACTGTACGATAGTACTCTTTATTATACTGTGACTAAACTACCACGGGTTTCAACACATTGTCTCGAAACATAGATCTTATTGAACCGTTTTTAAGGTCATAAGTCAAGAACACATGCGTGTTTTCGTATGATTAAAATTTATTTATTTTCCTTCTTAAAGTTAGGTTTTTTTATATAATATGATTAAAAAAGAAAAAAATACAAAACCACTTACAAAAAACATACAAAATATATATACATTATAAAAAACCTAACCTAGGGTGTCGCTAGCAGCGGAACAGGGCCCAAGCTGCCGGTGGTTAGGGCTGCAGAGAGAGGAACCGTCGGACTATCCGCGCCGTGTCCAAGATCACCGCCTTCTGCATCTGACCCTTGATCCAGCCACCTAGCGAGAGACTCTTAAGATGTTGGTCGAGACTCTTCGCTGCTATCGGAAACGGCTATCGGAACAATGATCGTCGAACCAATATCCCACATGGCGGTTATCTCGTGAGCCAAGTCTAGGTACTCACTGGACTTGTCCTCGGCTTTCACGAGATTCTCATCATGGGGAATGGTGATGTCAACGATTATTATGGTACTTGCCATAATGGATGATAATTCGATAGAGTTGCGATAGAAACTAGTCGATAATAATAATTTGGAAGACGGAGCCTTCACAATTAATCCGTGAGTCGGCGTGCAGCGTATCAGATTTTGAATTTTAATTTACGGTTCTTTGCAATAATACCGAAATGATATGAAACTCGTTTTTTTCCTCAGTTGTGTTGAAGAACGTCATATGAAACCTATCACACTTGTATCATAATGTGCCTACTATTTCAATTTATTGTAGTAATCGTACACCATATATAGACTAGTATATTGACCAGTATATATAAACCGTGATTACCTTTTTGCAACTGCGTCGCAATATCGGGACCTCAATAAAAATCAAAAAGGTAATCACGGTCTATATCCCGGTCAATATAAGTCTAATGGAATTCACGAATCATTTAAAACTCGAACACTTATAACTCACGGTAGAAGGCTCTGCTAACTACGGAATGGAGTGTTTTCAAGGGTTTTTGTTTGAGTTCCGAACTTGACGGGGGTTCTTGGCTTGTTGATATTGGAGGTGTCATGATGATTGAAGACTGAAAGTAGGAAGGATATCAATGAAGGCACACTGACATTATAGGTATCACGCCAGGCGGCGCCTGTGGAAGTGCCTAGGTACGTCACTGTCATTCATATGTGATAGAGAGAAAAAACATATCTTCTCACTCTCACGTTTGAAATTCTTTGTGTGCAATGGACTAATAAGGTGGCGCCATCTGTCATATCCTTTGAGTGTGCCTCCTCATTAATTGAGAATACAAGTAAAACTGCAGTTTGGTGGATTAGTTTATGGTTTACTCTGAGATTTACATAATGCTTAGGTATTTTAGGGTACAGCCAGCATCAAAAGCAGTGGATCAAAAAACACTCCAGAAGTAACTACCTTTCTGCAACCGCTTTTAAATGAAAATAATTATTAAACTTTGACATTTCTGTCCGAATGTATCTGTACAGGGTACGTACCCGAATGGCACAAATGCTCACGAAACGCTCACGAAACGAAACGCTCGTAGATATCTATCTCTATCGCTCGTGCGTATTGCCGCGACAGAGCCAGACTACCTTTCGCGGCGTTTCGTTTTCGTTTCGCATCGCAGAAATGCCTTTCGGCGACGGCACTGTTATGGAAACGTACGAATGTGTCATGCTATTTCAGTCAGTCTCAGTACAAGATGTACTGACATTAACGGAACTAGCATGATAAATACGAACGTTTCCAGAATAACCTAACCACAAAATTAAATTTAAAAAAAAACCCCAACCGCGACATAGTAGACCGATTTTCATGAAACATGGCTAAGAACACTTCCGACTAATTCAGCTTTCAGACAAAAAAAATTAAATCGGTTCATCCGTTCGGGATCTACGATGCCACAGACAGACACACACAGATACAAACAAACAGACAGACAGACACGTCGAACTTATAACACCCCGTCGTTTTTGCGTCGGGGGTTAATAATACGAAGGAAACCCTTTTCGCACTGCGTCTGTATGTATATTAAGAAAAGTGTTACTGGACGCAAGATATTGCTTTTGACGCTGACTGTGCGTAACCAAGTGCATAAACGTTTACGATACTATCGCCATCGCAGCTAGCTATCTCTACAGCTCTTCCGTATTGACACGACAGAGCCAGACTGCGTTTATACAGGCGTCTAGCGTCAACGATTGTCATTTATTATCAGTGATCGGTTTTTTGGATTCACCCTCGCGGGATATCAAGTAGAAAAGTTAATATTGATACCACGAAATTATCTCTAAGGAACTTTTTACTCTTACATGGCAACCAGTTGAGACAAAAACTTCTATTCTTTTCCTAATCTCTACACTCTATTAAGCAAAATATATTAGAACCTCCACAAAGTATTACCTTACATCTATCATGATATTCATGATGGAAAAAATACTTCAAAATCTTGACATTGACATTTCATTATTTTCTTTGGATTTCAGTTCTAATTATTTGCTTCTAAGGATTGCATAAATAAATAGTACTAGCTGTATAATTTATGTTACCATAATATTAGGTCACAGGTTATCGTATAAGTGCAAATACATTTATTTTTTTGCCTTTTCTAACAACATTAAGCCCGGATTCCCGGGGCATATCCATACTAACATAATGATTGAGGTCGTTCACCCCATGTCGAATCCAAAAAACCGATCACTGTTTATTATGGATTGTCACATAACAAGGGAGCAAAAACGAACACTGAACAAAACTTTTTTTTAAATATTTGGATTTAAATGAAATTAAGATTTGGAATTAAATATTTATTTTTCTACTTGTTTACAACAATATCTATAGGTACGAGTGATTATTGCTTTTACTGTTCATCTGTGTGTAGGTTTACCTATGTCTGTTACCAAACTACAAGTTATAGTTATACTTAAATGGGTATCCTATAATTTTATATTTATCTAGGACAACTAGGTAAATCAGTTTGAACAGGGCTCCATAACAATAATTGTATTATTTAAAACATTTTAAAATAAACCACCAATTATTGTATTTACTTCAAAATACAATGCGGTGGCGGTTTATTTCAATTAATAGTGGTAATACCAAACAAAAAACATTGTTAAGAGCAACTGACAAGCTATGTTATAAATGTATTATTCAGCAACACTGACGCATACGACTTTCCTGCTCAGAAGAGTCCTCGCGTCGCAATTTCTTACGCTTTTGAAGCGTTTCGTAGCTAGCTGTCCCTATCGCTCTTCTGTAGTAGCGCTACAGAACCAGTCTGCGATTCGATCGCCACGGATCGTCAATGATTTTCACCTTGGCTAGGATTTTTCTAGGCCTACGTCACTCGCTCGCGGTCGCGCGTTAAGTACCTACACGCTAGCCGTTCATTCGAATGAACAAGTGGCAGAGGGGCGCCCCGCGCCCGCCTGTGTAGTCGCGTGGCACGTACCTACTACTCTTCTTAGTTTTACGTAGTAACTTATTAGTATTAGTTAAATAAAGTGTAGGTATTTGTCATTTTCCGGGCGAGTGACGGCTCAGCCACAACATTGGTCTAAGCGCGACAGCGGTGAGCGGCGGCCATACATTGGAGCGAGACACAGCGATGGGACTTTTCATTCGCACGTATGGCTGCCGCTCACCGCTGTCGCGCTTAGACCAATGTCGTGGCTGGGCCGTGAAGGATCTGTTACGTCAGTAACTTATTAATAATCTGTGCTTTTGCTTCAAGTACAGAAAGACATTTTCGTCTGAAATTACCTCAGCAGGCCTAGCACATGATGGCCGCGAGAGTATGTCGCCGCGAGATAGACTACCTGTCCTTATGTCATTAATACAGTTAGACAAAGACGTGTCATCTATCTCGCGGCGACATACTCCCGCGGCCATCATGTGCTAGGCCTACAGAGCATAATAATACTAGAGAGCGAACACGCCTTCAGCGGGCGTGTAGCAGTGGTTACCTCGTGGAGCAATTGAGCATATACGGTTGTCGTTGTGTGCGTGCGTGATAACACGACTCACATGGTCGTTCACGTGTACGCAGACATGGAAATGATAAATATTAAAATATTGTAGGACATTCTTACACAGATTGACTGAGCCCCACGGTAAGCTCAAGAAGGCTTGTGTTGTGGGTACTCAGACATCGATATATATAATATATAAATACTTATATACATAGAAAACATCCATGACTCAAGAACAAATATTTGCGCTCATCACACAAATAAATGCCCTTACCGGTATTCGAACCCGGGACCGCGGCGCAGCAAGCAGGGTCACTACCGACTGCGCCAGACCGGTCGTCATGATGAGAGTGTATTCCGCAATAGAAGCGTCCACGTACAAGTGTGGGGGTTGAAGAACATGCTACAACCGTATTCAATACCGATCGACATATCCGATCTCCTGTGGAAACTACATTAATAACCTAACCACAAAATTAAAATTTTGAAAAAAAAACCCCACATAGTGGACCGATTTTCATGAAACATGTCTAATAACACTCCCGACTAACTCAGCTTTCAAACATAAAATAACTAAATTTAAATCAGTTCATCCGTTCGTAAGCTCGATGCCACAGACAGACACACAGGCAGACAAACAGACAGACTCGTTTTTGCGTCGGGGTTTAAAAAATCGTCCTTTTTGTATATGAAGCAAAAGGACCCTTTTGGCACCGAATGTCGAAAATATATTTGTAATTACGAAACCTCAATAAATGGCATAACGCGGTTTCAATAATTACGTTCCGAGCTGCTCGACTGTGAGGCTGTGAGCGCGTTATGCCAGGAAATAAATGGTACGGACATTTCTGGCCAGTATCATTTATAATTATTTTTATTAACATTCTTATACTTAACCCTTTTTAGGGTTCCGTAGTCAACTAGGAACCCTTATAGTTTCGCCATGTCTGTCTGTCCGTCCGTCCGTCCGTCCGCGGATAATCTCAGTAACCGTCAGCACTAGAAAGCTGAAATTTGGTACCAATATGTATATCAATCACGCCAACAAAGTGCAAAAATAAAAAATGGAAAAAAATGTTTTATTAGGGTACCCCCTACATGTAAAGTGGGGGCTGATATTTTTTTCATTCCAACCCCAACGTGTGATATATTGTTGGATAGGTATTTAAAAATGAATAAGGGTTTACTAAGATCGTTTTTTGATAATATTAATATTTTCGGAAATAATCGCTCCTAAAGGAAAAAAAAGTGCGTCCCCCCCCTCTAACTTTTGAACCATATGTTTAAAAAATATGAAAAAAATCACAAAAGTAGAACTTTATAAAGACTTTCTAGGAAAATTGTTTGAACTTGATAGGTTCAGTAGTTTTTGAGAAAAATACGGAAAACTACGGAACCCTACACTGAGCGTGGCCCGACACGCTCTTGGCCGGTTTTTTAAATATCGTTTAGTGGCAGAGAAATTTTCAAGGAAATCTACCTACCTACACTCTTACAGTACCTAAGTTGTACCTAAGAGACGCACGCCCTGAGGCGCGGAACGGACGACCGCGCCACGCCGCCTGAATGTAATTTAAAAAACGTCTCCTCAGTACATTTTGTACAGGAAGGACGCGCAAGGGACGCGCAAGAGACGTCTCTTGGCGCGCCTGGGGGCGCGTCTTACGTCTTTCCTATACAAAATGTACTGAGGAGACGTTTTTTAAATTACATTCAGGCGGCGTGGCGCGGACGTCCGTTCCGCGCCTCAGGACATGCGTCTCTTGAGTGGGGACGGTCCCTAAGGGGTTTTTTTGTTTATAGGAAGCTGTAGCAGCCGCGCAGCCACAGGGTCCCTCAACAGTGACCCCACCGTTCCGTCCCCGAGGAAGAGCACCCTAAAAGTAATGTCATTTAGCTGGCAACTCTGTTCAATAATCTAGTACCTATATTTATCTGTGATCACGGAAACCGCTCTAACGATTTCGCTGTTTGTTATGTGAGGGGTTTTCAAGTGTGAAAAATTGATCTAACTTAAGTCTTAGGTTCAGGGAAACGCGATTTTTTGAGTTTTCTAACTGCGAGCAAAGCTCGGTCACCTACCTACTCGCATTTGTTAAAAAAACCCCGCATCAAAACGATTTGATAGCCGTGGGTCCAAAATGTGCTTAGTTTTAAATATCTAAGCATAATAAGCTTAGGTATACCACAGACAGACAGATGGACAGCGGGAAGCCAACTTTGTTTTATAATTATGTACAATATACTATGTATGTATGTATGTATGCAGGTATGTATGATTATTACTAAATGACGAAATTGTGATTCCGATCCGTCAGGAATCCGGTCCCTCAATGTTAAAATCAGTGGCATATTTCACAACGTGACAATTGTTGCCCGGCAGTGACCTGTTTATCAACAAGGAAATATTGACACTATGGTGAAATGGCCCACAGAAACCACTTACAGAACCCGGAATCTAGACTTTCATAAAATTAGAATATGCTTGATACACGCCATTTTAAATGTTCGCTGACAAAGTCCTAATTTATGCCACAGCATGACTCTGCTCTGATGACATCCATGCGTACAAGACAAATAAGTCATTCCACACACAGTTGGCAACATTGAATGTGTGCCAAACATGTCAATAGTTTTATCGCTGCATGTAATAAAACCTTTATTGAATGGCTCGGATTTATGGCCTGTCTGACGTCGTGGAATATTATTTTATAACTATAGCCTGTCAACCAAATTTTGGCAGGAGCAATGTACATCAAACTAAAGTATGGTATCCCTATGAAACGTACAAAAACCAGCAATGTACGTCGAACAGCCACAGATATTTTTTTTCCAAGGGCTCGCCTTTCCTTCCTTACAAATTAGATAATGTATTAAAAAGGGACGGATATGTGCTAGTTATTTCTCTTTTTGGTAGGACGGAGATTTCCACAGATAAGATACAAATGACACGCGAACTTCCACCAATTTTCAAAACTAGTGTTGCTAGCCCGCGATTTTTCAAATTTGCCGCCTTTTTCTAGTGACAAGATTTGGTTGACGGTCTATATTATTTGGGTCTTCACATGAAACAATTTTCTAAATGGCAAACTATTGCAAAGAATATACATGAACCAATCCTTGCAACAAGAATTTTAAAAATTTCTGACTCTGCCTTGCAGTTAGATTCCTAGCCTTACCTACACAAGATTTTAAAGTGCCTATATTTATACAGATTAAGCGAACTATTATTTTTTACGGTAGGTTTTGTAATACGACCAAGACCTGAGGGTACAATACATGGATAGGCTGAAAGGAGGTTACCTAAGTTTACCCAGACCTAGACCAAAATTCAATGGGAAATGATTCGACTGTAACAACCTGGCAGGCGGTAACAAAAAAAAATCCCAAGGGTTGTCTAAAAGTAGAAAATCTGCCTCCTAAGAAAATGAATAAAATACCCCAAAATTTTTTTGGGATACAATACAACTCTAATATTTTCAATTATTGATAGATACCTACTTACAAAGCTAAACCTAGCTTGTGTGCGATCAAATGTGAGATCTTCTAAATTCATCATAATCCTCCTTGCGTTATCCCGGCATTATCCGCGGCTCATTCCGGAGCCTGGGGTCCGCTTTGACAACTAATCCCAAGATTATGAAAGCGTCTGCCATCTGACCTTCCAACCCGATGGGTAACTAGGCCTTATTAGAATTAGTCCGGTTTCCTCACGATGTTTTCCTTCACCGAAAGGCGACTGGCAAATATCAAATGATATTTCGCACTTAAATCCCGAATAAGTCATTGATACCATTGGTGCCAGGGTTTGAACCCGCGATCTCCAGATTTCCAAATTATCTCCGAAGATCTTCCAAATTATCTCCAAAGATCTTCCAAATTATCTCTTCCAATTATGTGTTACTAACATATGTTTAAATTCCAACAGCGTAGCAGCGAAACCGAACTGAAGGAGCGTCCGGGCGCCGCGCCGGCAAAAAAGCGCGTCCAAATCCAGGAGATCTCAGTCTAGAAGAATTTTAGAAGAATTCAGAAGATTCCAAAATAATAAGAAGAATTTAGACGTCGCGCTGGCAAAAATGAGCGTCCAAATCCAGGAGATATAAGTTTAGAAGGGTTCTAGAAGCATCCGGAAAGTGCTGGGACAACCTTTGAGAATCTAAGCGCCGCTCTGGTAAAAATACACGTCGAAATCCAAGAAATGTGAGTCTGGAAGAATCCAGAACGTGCTGGAACAACCACTGATACTCCGGGCGCCGGCAAAAAAGTGTATCCAAATCTAGGTGATATCAATCTACCGACTACCGAGAAAGTTACAGAATAATCAATCCAGGCATCGACTGGCAAAAAGTGCGATTCATACCAATTTTAAAGAATAAATAAGTGATGATGTTGACTTTAAAAACAATTGTGAACAGCATTCGTTTAAGTCCTCAATGTGAAAATTTTAAAAGTGCGAAGTTACATTGAATTAAACACGAAACTACGGAATCATAGTGTAGGTATCTAACAGATTTTATAGTGCGAAAGTGCGACACCGATATTCAATGGACTAAAACTAGATTACGAATAACCTACTTTTAGAAAATAATGTATGTTCTTATTGATTATTAAGTATGTATAATGTAATTGGCCATTTGATTATTTAAATCCTTTTGCGTACAGCATCTCTCTCGTCAATAGTTGTATGACAGTGAAATGTATGGAGTGGAGTGCGTATTTATACACTATAAACATTTTATTTATTTCGAAACGCGGTTTATAGACATTCTTTCTCAAAATGTATATTATTATGGTATTATTTAGAAATCAGTGCAATATTTGGAAAGCGTCTATTGAAACAAAAATGTACCTGCTAAATTTGGTACTTACCTCGAATAATATTTGGCGTTAGACCAATCAATAAACACCTTTATTACGATTAGAATAAATAGGTATGTACTTATTGTACCTACCTATAAAATTGCCAAAACAATATATGTCATTGGATAACGAGCAAAAAAAAGCTGTAAAAAACATAGCAAACAAAGCTACTTCTGAAACAGAGGATTAATCCGGCGAACATAATAGAGAGAAAGTTTTGATGAATATTCCAGATAATCGCTTGAGCTGACCAAACTCTGGCACGAAACTTCAACGCAAATTTTCTAAAATATACCTAGCCAACAGCACAATCGCTTACGCTTTATACCTTTCCCTATCGCCCTTCTGTAGTGGCAGACAGAACCAGACTGCGATTCTACCGCTATGTAATCAACGATTCTCACTTCCGCTAACCCGCCTTATCTTTCACGTCTCTAATTCCGTTATCAGTTTCAAGTAAAAATTCTTTTCAAATTCAGACGTAACCTAATTTTGGCGATGTGAGGGTAGTGAGAGATAAAAGTGTCCAAGTGGAGTGAAAATGAAATTGTGAAGTGAGGCGGAATCGGTCGCTGATATTGCTCGGTACGCAGGTGGACGGTCCGTTACTCTTGCACAGTGTATGACAGACAGTAGGGAGAACTGAAAAAAAAAAAACTAATCCAATTGTCAATTCTAGAATTCTAGTTCTAGTCTAGTTTGTAGTAGTTTTGTTGTAGTTTCAAATCGTCGAGAAATAAGTCAATTTTTTTATAATTACTCCCGAAATATTTAGTGGAAAATTATGTCACCGGCAAAAAAAAACGCAGAAAATAATGCTGCAATAATTGTACAACAATCTCTAGAAATGAGATTGCGTCAGATATTTTTTCGGACGGTTTTTTTTGTGCCATGTTGTTGTCGGTGACTGGACAACTTAAAACTCGTTCGATATTTTATTATTTTTTTATCTTAGTCGAGAATTGCCAATTGGATTTGCTATAGCTAATGTTGTAAATCGTCGAGAAATAAGTCATACATATGTTTAATAATTACTCCCAAAATATAAAGTGGAAAATTGTAATAAAATTCGGATTTCATATTTCATTTAGTTCAGTTAGCGAATTAATTTGCATTTTTCCTATATTTCCGTACCTTTTTGGTGATCGTTGGATGGTTTTCACAATATCTTTACTCACAAAATATATTCTATAAGGAATCAATCGAGAAGTTTCGATTTTTGTATAGGAATTTCTATAAAACAATTACCTAAGAATTAATGACTATTATAATGACCGTGCGTATGAACAGGATTATTTATGTAAGTTAACTATGGCTCAAAACTCAGTCATAATTTAGCGTGTAAATAAAATTGTAATTTAAATGTAATTTATCACCAATTGTCTTTTACGTAACCGCAGTTGATCACAAATCGAGGTTTATTTTTTATGTTAATTTCTAAAAACATTTTTTTGTAAATATTTTTTTTATTATTTTCGGTTTCTTCGTAATAATAAGATGTGCAAAAATATGTATGAGTTATTTAGCATAGATATGTGAAAATGTGACAAATATTGATGAATTTCATAATCAATTTCTTCGGTGAATTTGGACTGGTTTGGACATTCAGAATGTCGATATGTATAATATTAAAATAAATTTTATGATGTACCATTTTGATAAGTTTAATAAACTCGGTGAAATAAACATTATATTATACCTATTTAAGATTTAACATTTTTATTTAACATTATCTTAAGAAAATGTATTTAAAAAATCAAAAATAGTAATTAAACTTTGGCACGAGGTGCTTATAAAAATATTAGTATTTTTTGACATGTAAACTTTTTTTATTGCAAAAATAAAACTCAAAATTATAATAATTAGATTCTGAAAACTGGATAATCGTGTTTCTGTTATTTTTGAAGTGAACACTTGGTATAAAAATAAGGATATTATGCTTACCTACTGCAATGATTTTACTGTGGCCAGCTCCAGGCAGCCGAGCGAAAGCTGTGTGTTGTGTGTGTGTGTATGTGTGTACCTACGTTATATGTCCGTATGTGCGGAGCACTTCTACCTCTGACCAAATGTACGGCTTTAGTCTCAGTTACAACCTGATACTCCAATCAACGAAGGCGTCTATAATTTATTTATCTGTAAATAAAACATTTTTTTTTAATTTATTTTTTGAGATTTCTTAGATGAATTGGTCCAGCTTTGAATTTTGATCTTTAGACTGTAAATATAAAATAACTTACGTTGACTGGAGTATTATTAAACATCTGTTGTTATGTTAAAGATATATCGAATTTACTCCTAGTTGAATTATATTATATACTTTATTGAATATCGTTAGCGATTCAGAACTTTACTTTGGAGTTTCCTCCTCTTGTTATCTTCCAATTCCTTTAGTAGAATTGTTAATTGTTTACTTATTGGAAGTTTTCGCAAAAAGTGTATCTTTAACTTTTTAAAATAATATTTTAACTAGAAAAAACTTTACCAGTGTTTTGAAAACACTATTTCCAGCATAATAATCAATTGTAGCAATAAGACAAGTTTTATCTTTCGTTACACACTGAAAAATATAAAACATATAAATTATTATTATCTCTCCCTACCTATGCAATACGTGACATTCAAAAGCAAGTATTATAAGAATTTTAGTTCTTATATGTAATACTTGTTTTTAAGGTTTAAGATACATTTTTTCCTGAAAACACCCAAAGATTATACAATTCCCATTTTCGAAATCATAAGATTACTACTAATATAAGTACTTTGGTACTGTAAATAGATCGATTTTAGAATAAATCTGTACATAATAGAATGTCGGTATTTGTGAACTCGATGAAAAGAGGTTTAAATAAAGACCATTTTTCCTGAAAAATTGTTTTATTTTTTATTTATTCATTGATAGGATTAGCAGGTCATTGTCACATTATTTTTAGTTGCCAGTAGAACAGATTTTATTTATTTCATGGCCTGGATAGGTTATTCATGGGGATACTGGCTTTAAGTTTAATTTTATGGCAAAAAAAATTAATTGGTGTACGCGTTAGTCACTAAATAAATGTAAGAAATAGAAATGTTTTATTAACACACTATAAAGTCTTTTCAACAGAGACATGTTCCGATATTTCTGAGAGCTTTGGCAGCTTCGATACTTGCGTGATGGGGACTGGACCTACATTTTGGTAAAAATAATCAATAAATCTTATACTTATTCGGATTGTGTCTTAGATATTGTGCAGATATATTTTTTTAATTTAGAACCTTTGAAGGCCTAGACTAGACATATTATGTTATAAAGCCGCAATTATGTTATAAAATTTTAACGTAATCACAGGTGTTATTGGACTTTTATAGTTCACGTTTTCAACGTGAAGCCATTTTGGTCAGTGTCCATTCGACATATCTTCGGACACCTCAGGTATTCGTCCAATTCAATTTAGCACATTCCTTGGCCGTTTGAAACTTCTTTTCTTGGTAACAGTACGTGAGCGGTTTCCAAATTTTCTTTTTTGGGGTAGCTTTTCAAGTTAACGTGGAAAGCTTTTAAGTAAGTATGTGGGTATAGTTTTATTGAAGATAAAAAATACAACTTGACTTAGACTAATAGAGTAACTTCAATATAACAAAGGGACTAACATCAGGAATGGGATCTCTTTCAGATGAGCTAAGGTTATGACTAGAAATGAAGTAACGATGATGACTAATAAAACGACCGGTCTGGCTCAATCAGTAGTGACCCTGCCTACTAAGCCGCGGTCCTGGGTTCGAATCCCGGTAAAGGCATTTATTTATGTGATGAGCACAGATATTTGTTCCTGAGACATGGATGTTTTCTATGTATATGTATTGTTTCCATGTATTGTATTATGTATTTATCTTTGTATTTAGCTTTGCTTAGTTTGGGGCGAGGTTGATCTGTGTAAGTTGTCCCCAATAAAAATAATAAAAATAAAAATGTACAGTCTCCCCAATAAATATACTCCATCTTAAATTTTATTGTCACTCTTCATTGAAGTGCATACTGCATAGCCAACGTGCTAATCGCTAACGTTCTGTATCGAACGTAACTCAAACTTTACTATCATAATTATTTAATATTGTCTTCGGTTACCGCGATAGTTACTCATGAAATAAAACTATGGTCACCCGATGACCACGAATGCTGTAAAGTATTCGAAACGTCGGGATGAATTGTATTATGCGTGATATAATCCGTTTCCATAGTTTTATTTTATCATAATGTTTCATTGTATTAGAGCACCTCCCGGTCTTAACCTACTCAGGGTCACCCAAGGAAAAACTGTGCCGTTTCAATGCTTAATCATAAAATGCAGGGTTCCCATACAAGACATAGCAATAGCATCTCCACTACAAGCGATAAGTAGTACGGGGTAACGATTATTGTGGCTGTACAGTCAGCTCGATTTCGTTGTATTACTGCTAAAATTTATTCGTGGAGAGACATCAATTCAGATAGACAAGAGTCATTTTCTCATTTGTGAGTGTGTTTAGTAAAACGTCCCACTTTGTCGGTTACCATTAAGATGAGATTTGCTTGTATCTTTATATGAATAAACTGACAAAGCGGCTCCAACATTTGAAGTAACAAAAAGTAACAATGTGTACGGGCAAAGGTTAGGGAAGTGTATGCTACGGCATATTTTGAATAGATTTTCTAACGAACTATTAAATTCGTTGGAGGGACGAACGAATAAGCAGGGTGGCTAGCCGAATGGCACAATCGCTCACGAAACGCTCACGAAACGAAGCGCTAGTAGATATCTATCTCTATCGCGCTTGCGTATTGGCGCGACAGAGCCAGCGGCGTATCGCTTTCGTTTGGCGTCGGAGAAATGCCATTCGGCTACGGGGCCAGGTAAGAAATATTGTAAAGAAATGTTTGTTTAAGATAAGGCAGTCTAACGACGCCAATTAATTGAATAATTAACCCTCAAATATGTAAAAATGCATGCAATCATTAGTATAATTACTCAGCCATAAAAGATAGGACTCCTTAACTCAAAAAATCTTTATTAGTTAAGATTAGTAGTTAAGAAAAAACATGTTATTTGTAATTATTTATAGAAATAAACAGTTTTTTTTTTTTTACAGCAATCGACAAAGTGGGACGTTTTTCCGTGCACATTCACATTTATAATCTGTGAGTACCTACCTAATAAGGACTATGTATCTAATGATATTGTTTCCAAACATATTTATTTAAAATTGTCGCTTTCAAAATTTTACGATATCTACTAGTGGCGGCTGGTGAAAATTTCTGCTAAGCAACACTGAGCAAAAAGAAACCTACCTTAACATTAGGTACTTTACTAGTAATCAATTTTAGACAAGCCGGTGGGAATCAGCTTGTATTGTACCAGCCGCTGCTGATATCTACGGAAAACATCTTCGAAAGATACCAATTTAATAGCTAAAATAAATAAAAAGAGTTCCAGCAAAAAGTTTTTTACAATAATTTCGCGAGATGCTGAAGACTTTCGACGAAAAGTCGTAAACAGTAATAGAGTTACGAGACGTCATAAAAATGCCACTGAAGTTTAATTTCTCAAGGGAACTCGTAATGCAATCAATATGATCCGAGACCGGGCGATTCGAACTTTGTAACCAGGTTATCAAAGTTATGGGTATCATCTGTCTATCAATATTAGCACGGGTTGAAGAAATTGATGAATTCAATAGTTATTTGTTATACAAGGGGGCAAAGTTGTATTTTAACGCCGAGTGTGAAATTGAAAAACGAGCAAGGAAAAGGATTCTATAGTTGAACCACGAGCGAAGCGAGTGGTTCGAAAATAGAATCCTGAACTTGCGAGTTTTTTAACACACGAGAAAATACATTTGCACCCGAGTGTAACACAAAACTTTTCCCCTCACTACAGCGAGGAAACTACAACGCAAAAAATGCGTTTATCACTGCTTCCAGTTGTTTCACAGGTGGTAAATCATCTTTATTACTAGATTCACCTACTTTTATCAATTTTAAAGCAGTTCATTTGACTTTATTCAAGGTCAAATTACTTTACCCACTAGTGGATAAAATGCGTTTTTACCCGCTGGTATTAAAGGAAAAAATACGTGTTTCCGAGCTAGTGAGGGGAAAAAATGTTTCCTGGGCATCTAGCCAACGAGGCAAATGCTTTCGCTCATATCGTTGTCATAGTCTCCCACCATTCGGGGTTGGCAGAACAGAGCCAGATTGTCACTTAGGCTAGGCGTGGTACGATGCTGATTTAATAAAACGATATCGCGCGGCTGCATTGGTAGGTAGGTACTATCAGCTGCAAAAATGCATGGTGAATGTATCAATGAATTCATTCATAATTTCTCCATTCCCATTTGCAGATGATAGTAAGCTAGTACCTACTTATAATCCGAACTTATATTCCCATTACGAATTGAACGGAATAAACGTAAACAAACTGCTGTCACTGTCAAAGTAACACGTGCAGCTCAAGTCAGGGGTTCTCAAAGTAAGGGCCGAGAGAAAATAAAATTACTTTTAACCAGTTATTAACGATCACTCTATTACATACTTAAAAATCGTGAAGCGATCGAACACAATGACTGTTATATTATGTTATGATCCCATGCAAGTCAATATAGAAATTGGTCCAAAATATACGATGTCCTGTCATATAAGATACTCACAAAACCAATAATTTAATTTATAACCACCTTATTACCACCATCGCATTTTTGAAGAAGACGGTTTTCATTAGTAATTAAAAATCACTGCCACCTAGTCTCAAAAGTTGCTAAAAAATAATGTTTAGCGGCCCGCTACTTGGTCGCCCAGGTACATTTCCACAGTAATACCAGTGCAATATACAAACTACCCGACAAAAACGGCTTTTTAATTTCAATAAATATACCAAAACGTTTAGTGTTTCAATTTATTTTCGTTTAAAAATAGTCATTATTTGTGTAATGGAATATGTAAAGATTTTTATTAAACCTGTAAAATATCGGCAATTTTAATACCTCGAATGGTGCAAATTTTTTATAGCACCGGCCACACTTTTGTTTACAATAATTCCGGCTAATTAAAAATAGGAGATAGAGTACGACATAATACAGAAGAAAGTGTGTGGCATCCAGATACAAATAAATATTATAAGACATTCTTACACAGACTGAGTCCTACGGTAAGCTCAAGAAGGCTTGTGTTGTAGGTATTCAGACAACGGTGTATATAATATACAATTACTTATATACTATGTAGAAAACATCCATGACTTTGGAGCAAATATCTGTTGCTACTCCACAAATATATGTGTCGCTTAACTTCAAACTTGGGTAAATCCATTCTGCTTTAAGGTTGAATATATATAAAAAATATAATATTAATCTAAAAGATAATCAACCTTATAGCAAAATGGATTTACCCAAGTTTGAAGTTAAGCGACACATATGCCCTTACCGGGATTCGAACCTGGGACCGCGGCGTAGCAGGCAGGGTCACTACCGACTATACCAGTCGTCAGAGATACCGTCTATGAAGTAATTTTCAGAATACCTGCAAAAATAGATATGTGACCTGCTTCAGTGAGGTACTGATACAGTATTAACACTGCTGCCATAGAAAATTAAAATCAGAGAACATAATATACTTTCACATTTGCGCCATTTAAGTCGCCAAAAATACTTAATTTAAAAAATTTAAATTAATTTAAAAAAAATTAAAAAAAAAATAGAATAGGTAGACGTTTGACCACGATCACACCTGATGGTAAGTGATGATGCGGTCTACGGTAGATCACGCTTAAAGGGATGAGATACCTATTTACTCTTGCTTTAAAGAGACCTGGATTGTACTCATGTGGGAATACAGACTTATACTGACAATCGCTATTCCTAATACCAAAATAAATGAAAGCTCTATTAGGTAGTAACTTTAGTTCTTCAAAAGCGAATTATTATTCATAGCTTTCATTTTTATCCTGCATGATAATCTAATCCCCCTTTCTTCCCGTGGGTGTCGTAGAAGGCGACTATTGGGATATGGGTTAAATTGTGGCGTAGGCGAGAGGCTGGCAACCTGTCACTACAATGTCACAATTTCGTTTTCTTTCAACCCCTTATTTGCCAAGAGTGGCCCTGAAGCTTTAGTAGTTTCATGTGCTCTGCCTACCCCTTTATGGGATACAGGCGTGATTGTATGTATGTATGTTTTGTATGTATGACAATCTAAAAAGACCTTACTATCTCAAACTTCCCAAACTGTTAGTTATTCAACTCCATACGCCTTCACTTTCCATAACTCCACGAAAAAGCCTCAAATAGTCAACAAAATTTCCAAGAAAAAACGCTAAACCATTCTTCCGAACTTTTAATACTTCCGGAAGTTAAAATTACCCCCTCGCCGGGGAAATTATACTCGTCCCGTGTCACTAAACTGCCACATCTTGAAAAATCATTTTTTTGAGAAATCGCACATCGCTTTCACACGCAAGTTTTGACACATGTTTGTGCGTCAGTAAAATAGCTCTAATTGGGTTAATACATGCTTAATGTTATAAATGGGAAAGTGTGTGTATGTTGTTTGTCCGTCTTTCACGGCAAAACGGAGCGACGAATTGACGTGGTGATTTTTAAGTGGAGGTGGAGGGATAGTTGAAGGGATGGAGACATAGGCTACTTTTTATCTCTTTCCGATCTCACACTTCCTTTTAGGGGCAATGGAGCATTCAACTATTTATTTCAACAGCATTCAACTATTAATATGACGCAAGCGAAGCCGCGGGCAAAAGTTATGTTATATTTGGGCTTGGTATGTTCCTCAAAACATATTGCTTCAATTTAGAGTCAGGGATCTGTGACCATCTGCCGAAGCCTGCGTTGCGGATGAATTTTCAAATGGGAAATAGTGTCAAGTACTTTGTTATTTTAATGTTGGAATTTAGGAATTTAGGGTCACAAGATGACAATTTATTATAAATATAGGAAATCTAATTGTTATTTGGGTTACATTTTTCTATACAGTAGGAGGACGGGTTGAGTTGCGGGCGTCCATAGGTTACGGTGACCGCTTTCCATCAGGCGGGCCGTATACCTGTTTGCCACCGACGTGGTATTAAAAAAAAAGAGGACATAACTCAAAAAGTTTTTCAAATGTTTATGCAATACGGCCTCAACTCAATTCAAAAATAAAATATCTTCGTTTGTGGTTGTATTGCAAAAAAAGTTGATATTTTTTGTGAAGATGTAGCCATATTATGCACCTTCCAAAAAAGGCTTATAGACTTTTTTTTTAATTCTGAACCGAAATCTGCAGAAATCTTAAAAATCAAAAATTTTGAGATGTGGCCCTTTAGCAGACACGGCAAGTGATCTCCATTGTCCCATATTTTTTCAAGGAATATTCTTTGTTATCTTTAATTCCTGAAGTTGGAAGATAAAGTATCTTTTAGAAAGTTGTGTATCATGACTGTGGGGTAAGTTAATCAAGTCGAGCAACAATGGGTTTAAAATTGCAGCTTTTAATGAAAATCGCTGACGTCATCGCTGCTATCTATTAAGAGGCAACAGGAATGAAAACGCTAAAATAATTATACTGGAGTTACTGAATAGATAACCAATTGGAATGAAAGTTAAGAATCTGAATAACAATGAAATATTCTGTGTCGGAGTGTTTAGTTTATTTTGCTAATTGTTATCAGTATTGAATATCAAACCTTTTTTTGCTCCATAATCGATAAGGCCGTGTTTGGAATTTTTTATGGGCTCATCTTTAAAATTTATTGAAAAAAGAAAAACCTGAAAGAATACCAAAATAAGCAGAATGTATCTATTATATGAGAATATCAAAATAAGCAGAACGGTACGACACAGATAAAATTAATAATAATCTGTGTTGAAAAAATTTTTGCTCTAGCATCAAAAACCAGGGAGGAAATAGTCGAGAGCGTTTGTATGGAGAATGACCCCTCCTGTTGCGTCTTAAAATTGCAGTTTTAATGAGAATCGCTGACGTAATCGCCATCTAGAGATAGGTATTGTATCGTCGCTTAGCACCTATAGTTACAAGCTTTGCTTAGTTTGGGGCTAAGTTGATCTGTGTAAGGTGTCCCCAATAAAATATATTTATATTTATTAAAGGATACATACAAAGGCATTTACTAATGGTTCAGAAGGCATAGCTTCTGAGAGCCTCATGTAGTAGAAATTGTTACAATACTGGTTAACCGAATCTTATCTTATCTACCCAGTTAACTTAAAATCCACGTGGATCGAATCCAGTAGAAAGTGACGTGTCTGTTTTGAACAAACAAAAGGTTGAATCAACTTTTTCTGGCCTTAGGGTCCCCTGAGTCACGCTGGTTTTTTGCAAAATTATGCTACTGAAATGATGCAAGCATGCATGTCGTCCATGTTTGTAGGTGGCAAATTAAGGAAAGGGCTTGTTAGAACCAGAAAAATGTATTTTGCATAGTTTAAGTAGCATAATTTTGCATAAAACCAGCGTGACTCAGGGGACCGTAACCATAGCAATAACAGGCAAGAAAAAGTTAATTTACCCAAAATATGTATAAGTTCTCGTTCCTTTTTTTTCAAATAGCTTATCTTGATAGTTGATTGCCAACTTTGCTAGTTCCTTTGGAGACTGTTGTAATGTTAGGTACCTACAGTTCCCAATTCCTATATATTTATTACTGGAACTAGTTAGTACTTAGGTACGAACTACCTAAAGTCTCGATTAGAACTTTGAGATAGATACGAGTACGAATAATATCATAAAATACGATACGAATCGAATCTGTCAGTGCCGTGCCAAGAGATTTCCGTTCGCTCAATGGTTACAATGCTTCAATACTTACCGTAGTACTCAGTCAATCTGTGTAAAATTGTTATTATCGTTTTGCTAAAGACATTGCACTATATTTTTTGCAAGAACATGATATCGAAGCTGAAAAATGTTGTTCAATCTGACTCGACAAGATGGGCCCCCACAAAAAGCGACATCCAGATGGCTTAAACTCAAGGTGAAGAGCCTATTATACTTCCATTCCAATTTTTTTGCAGATATCGAAGAAAAATGTTGTTCAATCTAGATAGGCTTATAAGCGAAGAGCCTACTATACTTCCACTCCAATTAGGCCGAGAGCTCTTTGGTAGCCAAGCCATAATGGCTCCTCTCTAAATCTCTCAATATAACTGGATTCTTTATCAGGTATCAACAACCTGATTTAAACTTTCTCGATTTTTATACATAGGCACTTGAAATTGCAAACGGTACTTTCACGTATAAGTTTTTAAACTAACGATTCTAAACATTTTAATATTAAAGGAAAAAATGGAAAAATTTACGCTTCCGGCGGGACTTGAACCCGCACCATTTTTGCAATCCGTGCAATGCTCTTACCAATTGAGCTACGGAAGCCACGCCGGACTACCCTACGATGTTTCGAGGTCAGCGTTGACCCTGTGATCTTCGAGAAGACTGGCTAAAGTTGACATCAACATTCGAGTTGAACGAGAACAACAGCTCGTATCACGTAAGTAAATGTTCTTTCCGCCACTACAAACTAAGTCTGACCGAATGATTGATGAATATCAATCAACATCAAAGGAGTGAGCCTTCTGTACTTTTTTAATTTTATTTTTTTACTAGCGACCCGCCCCGGTTTCGCACGGGTACTATACCTACATGTAAACCTTCCTCTACAATCACTCTATCTATTAAAAAAAACCGCATCAAAATCCGTTGCGTAGTTTTAAAGATTTAAGCATACATAGGGACAGAGAAAGCGACTTTGTTTTATACTATTTTTTTATTGGGGGATACCTTCCACAGATCAAACTAGCCCCAAACTAAGCAAAGCTTGTATATTATGGGTGCTAGGTGACGATATACTTACTTATATAGATAAATACATACTCATATACATAGAAAACATCCATGACTCAGGAACAAATATCTGTGCTCATCACACAAATAAATGCCCGTACCGGGATTCGAACCCGAAACCGCGGCTTAGCAGGCAGGGTCAAGCTTGTGTAGCTTAACTTCAAACTTGGGTAAATCCATTTTGCTTTGAGGTTGAATATTTATAAAAAATATAATATAATCTGAAAGATCATCAACCTTATAATGGATGGAATGGATTTACCCAATTTTGAATTTAAGCGACACACTTGTACCTACTATTATATATTATGTGGTTTTACGACAGTTTAACGTCCATAGTCTACCACTAGACCTAATACCAAAGCAGCCCAATGAGTCCCGGCTAATCCGGCTAACAATTACACGCAATGAATAATCCATTTTATATCGGGGTGCACTTAATTTATGACCGGGGATGATTTGTGGTGCGAGCGAGAGGGGTGTCTGGAGTGGGAGGGAGAAAGATAGGCTATTAGGGTTAGGTTGCACTGAGATTTTGAGATTATTAAACTTAGAATATATAATAAAATTAATCCAGAGGCCAGAAGTATCTAGAAGTTACACACAAGACAGTACTTTTTCTACTTTTAAATTTATTATGAGTTTAATATTAGTTAGCCTCGATCACACTTATTTTTCTTGTTAGAAAATAGAGTAAATATGGTTAGCACATCGGTATCTGGTGAATTTCAAATGTGACTTGAGACTTCAGTCAATACAATAGTACTCTTTAGTATGTTAGTGTAAAAATTAAATTTCGTTAAAACCTAGAAGCTAAATTCGACCCACTTCCCGGTTTCCGATTGAGCTGAAATTTTGCACACATATGTAAATCACGAGACAATGCAATAATATGGTATCATGGAGCTGATCTGATGACGAAGCAAAAAGGTGGTCATAGGAACTCTGTCATGAATTAACGTCGTATCCCCATCGAGTAAGGGGTTTTAGGAACGTCTCGGAGAGCAGTAGATGACTGTTAAAAGAAAGGTTCAGTCGGCGATAAAAACTTGTGCCAAAAATGATTTTTTTGCAAAAAAACGTATTCTAAATGCATGAATGATATGAAGACGGTTAGTCTATCTCGCGCAAATCATATGCTAGCCATGCTAGAATATCGATCCAAAGTCCACAAGTTCATCACCTAGGACGGTATTTTTTCCACTTTTAAACGTGTTCTATGTAGAATGGAGCCAGGATCCAAATGCTTAGTGTACCCCGGCCCAGCCTTGCCGCGTCGATGAGAAATTGAGCTCACACGCCATCGACACTGCACTTCAGACCGGGTTACTGGCGCCAGATATCACAGCCTTAATACTACTACCTAATACTACCTACAGTATAATGAAGAGTACTATCGTACAGTATGGAAACCTCCGCTCCCCGCTGAAAGTGCCACCCACCCTCTCTCGGTTCACCTCACAGTTACCGCCTGTCAAAAACGCGACTAGTCGACCTGTCATATCTCACTCATACAAGCATGGTATGCGTAAAAATTTCACCTACACAAGCTTAGACTGTGTGTGTAGAAACGCGCCTCTTTCATATTTGATCACTATTGTCCGAGATGTGTCAATACAGGCCGTAGCCGTAGCCGAATGGCATTTCTGCGACGCGAAACGAAAACGAAACGCCGCGAATGGTAATCTGGCTCTATCGCGCCAATACGCAAGAGCGATAGAGATAGATGTTTACTAGCGTTTCGTTTTGTGAGCGTTTCGTGAGCGTTTGTGCCATTCGGCTACGCACCGTGAACAGACGGTGCTCTTTACCTGTACATAATACTAGTGCGCAGTGATTCATTTTTTGACACGAGCTACGCATTTTCTTTTCGCACGCGTACGGTACGACGTGCTTCAGTATATATGGGCCTCTGAAGCTTCAAACAGGCTAAAAACGAACCACTTTGCGCACTAGTGTGGGCAAAAAGCACCATCTGTACTGAAAAGTTTATAAAATCTTGTAAAAGTAGGATTATTAACATAGCCTGTATCCCATAAAGGGTAAAAAGCACCATCTGTAAAGAAAACGAAACTGTGACATTGCAACAGGTTGCCAGCCTTATAAAATTTAACCCATTCCCATAGTCGCCTTCTACGACCCCCACGGGAAGAAAGGGGGTGGTGAAATTCTTAACCCGTCACCACACAGGCACAGGTAGTAGGATTATTTTAGGGTACAGTGATAGTTCTAAGCTCTCTGGCCACTGATATGTAAAGTCAAGATACACAATCGAATTTATGTTTGCGTACGTTTAACGCCTACCAGTCGCCGTATAAATTCAATTTTCCATGTATTGTACACCCCGGTCTCAATAGTACCTAGTCATATTAACATATTGATCGAACACGGTCAAATTGACTTCGAAATATAGTGCGGGTTGCTGTGACAGGGTTCTATTGTGTTAGTTGGACATGAAATTATAATTGGTCTCGTGAATTTTGTGAATATTTTGAAGCATACATTTTAATAGCCTGTTTAGCATGATGGAAATAGTTCAGCAATTTGAACGTAGAGTACGTTCACGTTTAACATAATGGAAAAGTTGCAAGTTTTAATGAAGCTATCTGCTCAATATACTCATCTATTGATATAAACTAACTAAAATCGCGTAACACTTACTTAGATTATTTGGCCCAAAGTTTTGGGATAGTAAAATCAAATGCGGGTAGTTCGAAAAACATGAACAGATAGAAGATTATACAGCTCCCCGTCAGTCTGTTTGAGACACGGATTAAATGTCACATTCGAATAGTCTGGCTAACCCGTTTCCCGTCTTTATATTTCTTCTACATCCTTAAGTTTGATTTGATTGAGATGAAATATATGAAGGAAGTAGTTTGAGGTCTCCCACACAAGAGTTTTCCGAGCGTCGGCATCAAATCAAAATCTATGACTGTTTCAAATAGGGTTTCTGATTTCTCGACCTATTAGAAGTCTCGAGTTTCGAGAAATCTCGAGCCCAAAGTCTCGAGTCTTCTCGAGTCTCGAGTCTTTTTTTATAAATGGTAAAATTTTGATAAAATAATAAACAACAATATGATTAGTAGTTTTTATTGCACCAAACTGTTATAAAAAATGCGTAAGAGCAATAAAAATCTTCTTTGAAATAAACATAAATCAAATTTTAACAAGAAAACTACAATTATAGTCTTGAAAATAATACCTAATCCTTTAACTTCCCCGCCTGTGCACGGGTTAAGTAAATTA
This sequence comes from Leguminivora glycinivorella, assembly GCF_023078275.1. Taxonomy (NCBI): domain Eukaryota; kingdom Metazoa; phylum Arthropoda; class Insecta; order Lepidoptera; family Tortricidae; genus Leguminivora; species Leguminivora glycinivorella. Next base: position 702,643 of record NC_062976.1, on the reverse strand, counting down.
AAATGTCATGTATTAAATCATAATGTCATTGAAATTAAACGTTTAAAATAAATTCTTCTTCTTCCTCGTTTCCTCATTGCCGAGGTTCGCGACCACAAGTAGCGTGTCTCCATTGAACGCGGTCATAAGCCATGTGGACTGCACAGTATACGCTGTCGCCACACGATTTCTCCACACAGTCAGACCATCTCTTACGAGCCCCACCCCAAGAATGTTTACCATTAATTCGCCATATTATGCATTGGTGCTCTCATAATGTGTCCGAAAAATCTGAGGGTCGCTCTTGACATATTTTGGAGAGCCGTGTGGTGATATTCAGTTCTTGCAAAATAGAGATGTTTGTTAGTTCTTCTAGCTTTTCAAGTTATACTCGTAGCAGTCTTCGCCAGCACCACATCTCAATAGCGTCAATCTTAGCCTCATCAAAACTTTTCAGGGTCCAAGTTTCGGCACCATACATAAATATCGAGATTATCGAGAAGACAAGAGATCGAAATAATCGCACTTTATTTTGACGTCGGATTCCTCTGTACTTCCAAATCTTGTCGAAGTTAGCCATAACACTCTTCGCAGGTTATCAATGACCCAAGATACATAAACGCGCTGACTTTTTCGTAATGACGAATTGCTTTTAAATAACACGAGGCTGTCAATACTAGCACAAACCACATATATACAGACTATGCCACCCCGTACCACAAAATGCGACTGTCAAAACGAAACTACTGTTTGCAGCGGAAATTGATAGATGTCGCTCATAGTCCGATTTGGCACATATCTATATTTAATAAATTTGCAAGCCTTGTCATCCGATACATCCGTCTCACGTTTTTCTCTTCAATCATTTGACAGGTGGAACTGACTAACTATTTATTTTTATGCAGGAACATCGAAATGCCTGACACGTAGAGAAAGCTAGATGATACCGAATTTTGGTCAAATTGTCATAGCACGTTATGGTCTCATCAGAAGTTCGTTCGCTTTTCAATTCAGAGGTCACTGGTTCAAGGCTCGGTGGAGACACACGTAAAGATATCCAGTTTTTTTGGGTTTTATTTTTATTTTATGGTTTTTTATTTGTTTAGAATTTTTTTGCGTAAGTTTTCACGACAATTCTTAATTATTTTGAACGTACATTCCAGAATAGGCAAAATATTACAACCTTAAGTGCGTTTTCACATTATACCCGATCCGCGATATCGGACGTCGGAAGGATTTCAAAGGCGAAAATCAAAGATGGCGACTTAAACATATGCGATATCGGTCCTACATCCGATATCGGATTGGATATTGTGACAACGTACTAAGACGGAAGTATTACTTTATGATTATTTTATTTTTATTAGTATAAAAAAGCAAATTTTAGCGCCATCTTTCAAAAAAATAAAAAATCACTGGTATCTAAGCGGTCAAGGTTTCAAATTTACCTGAACAATTTGACAAAATAGACGTTTAGCACATACACATATGGTCGAATATTGAATGAATAATAACCGAAGCCGAAAAATTTGAACAATGAGAAGTAAGTAAACATTATGAAAAAATTAATGGAATCTTGTGTTATTTTACTATATTAGACAATTTTGGACGATTGTGGTTATAACATTATCACCAATAACATTAAAATTGTTTTTTTTCAGTGAGAAATTAACATACTTGGTGACTAAAACGGGGTTTCGTGCCATCTCACTCACGAAATCATTTTCCAACCTGAGACAATGAATAAAGGCAAGAAATTGGTTCTAGCTGGGCATTTTCTAGAGATTGAAGACATTATTCCACCATTTGTACTTATGTGCAATAAAGTATAAATAAATCATTGGCTTTTGAAATTGTTGATATGTCATTTTCATAGGCTAACTGTAGGTATTATATCATTCAGGGACAGGGTACAGGGTTTATAGTAAAATAAAAAGAAACTAGCTATAATAACTTTTAATTATAATATACATTACAAAAACTGGTTTCATTTACTTGAAAATATTAGAGGTTTACCATATCACATCAAATATGTAATCATCAATGCGATGAAATAAGTTCTCAGGAAATTTTGTTTAAAATGTGATAAGCCTTTGGTGGATGGCCTGCTTCTGCTTTTCTTGTTTTCGTGCTCCTTCATCCCATTGAAACTTCGATATTTACGCATTTTTGTCAATCCGTTTCGATTTGTACACAGGAACAGAGATGAGGAAACAACTGAAATGATTTTGGAACATTCTCGTAACTGGGATTGGCTTCCACATCGGCTTTTCTACCTCCAATAAAGTTTGCACTACAAATTCACCGTAAATTCAATTCAATACTTGTATCAAATGATTATGCACTTTAAATAAAGCTTTAGAGGTAAGATGACACTTTTCTTCTTACGGAAATTATCCACTTAAACGGTGGTTTCGTTTCCACCACAGTCTTGGAAATAGCTAGAATTTAGTCGCTATTTTTCTTGGTGTTATTACAATTCACCATAACAAATTTTACTAGGCCCATATTAAATTTATCTCGAAAATGTTTACTGCAATATGGATTTTCAAGCCAGAGATCACTAGTTCAAATCCCGTTGGAGATTCACAAGTGAAGATAACAGTATTTTTGGGTTTTATTTTTATTTTATGGTTTTTTGATTTTGTATAAGTTTTAACGATAATAATTCTGAATTATCTTGAACGTACATTCCAGGAAAAGAAAATATGCTAGGTAAAATATTACAACTCTAAGGGCCAGTTGCACCAAACCGTCTGTCACCGCTAAAGCATTCGTTAAATTTTATTGTATGGGAAGTTTCATAGACCTCTGATGCGTGACGATGATGTGTCTGTCAAATGGGGCTGATGCAACTGGCCCTAAGTGCGTTTTCACATTATCTTATCCGCGATAACGGATGAAGGAAGAATTTTAAAGGCGAAAATCAAAGATGGCGGCTTAAACATATGGGATATCGATGTCGGTCCTACATCTGATATCGTATGAATGGGGAATAAAACAATATATTAATAGGCCAATTTTATTCACCAAATTCTTTCAAAAGTTTCTTCATTACCATACTAAGTGTTGGTCCAGATTGATAAAACATTGAATATTGTGAGTTGGGGCTGTAAAAACATTTCAAACCTGAGATATGAAATATTAGTACTTATGTTCCCATCAAATATAATAAATAAAAATAAATCAAACACAAAGTATTAAAAAATTACAAAAAGATTCACAAAAAAGCTAGAGGTCTCCGGCGGGATTCGAACCTATGACGCTTAAGTTATCGCAGATAAAAAGCTTCTTCTTGACCGCCACACTAAACTTCTACTTAATCAGAGTGACGAAATTAGGTAACTTATAGGTATACGAGTAGTAAGTCATGAAGACTTTTCGCGACAAATTGAATGAATATTAAATGTTTTGTTACTTAAAAATGCAACGTTGCCAGACTGCAGACTGCAACGTCGCATAACTCTAGTTTGGTCGTAAACTGATTTAGACCTTAGTAAATTATTATTAAAAATCAATTCAGAAATAGAAGATGAAGGCTACACGGCGCTGGATTGATGGATGCGTTTTGTTATATAAAAAGAGTAGGTACATAATTCTGAAAATATTTTTATCTTTTTGCTTTAAACTAAAAATCATCTTGATATTCATCAGTTATCATCATTTTGATATTTTGATATTCGTATTATTAATAACCTAAATACAAAAAGAACATAATTAATGATACTTCGATATTTTACCAGTATCGAAACGCAGTATGTTGGCCATGACAGCCAGTGACAGTACTATAATAGTACTGAGGGCTTACTGCTGTCACCTGGGTTAACACATTGCGGACATCTTTCTCTTTTACTCCTATCCAGGCATATAGAGTGACATATATAGCCACATAGCGCAAACTCTGGTGTTCGTGGAAAACCTCCTAGCCAGACTTGTCATTCATTCATTGTAAAAAGATTATGACTCCAAAGACTAATGTTTAAGTGATTTTCAGTCTTATGTCAAAGCTGATTAAGACGTCGATGGCGGCAAAGCTTTTGAAAATACATATATTAAATCACGGAATTAAGCAACACAAGGCAATTTTTGTTATGTATTTATATAGTATTTATATTCCGCGTTTTGTTTAAGCCGTATATTATATCGTTTTTCATAACAAAATGCGTAAATAATTTACACCTTAGTCTGTAACGTATACGCAAACGTTCTTGAGCGAAACCAAAATCGACAATATCCACCTACACTCAAAAAAAATCTTTATTTATTAATTATATTATAAAGCAACATCTGTTGACGGTTTGTAATTGTCGATATTAATATATCTAGACTAACTTTCAATGTGGTACATGCAACTGGACAACTGTCACTGTACATTTGTAATCCTTATTACAAGGGCATAACGTCTAGCGATGGTTAGCTAAGACAGAGTATTGCTGTTAGTAGGTACGATGGGTACGATGTTGAACCTTAGGTTACCTTCAATCAATACTGATACTGAAAGACAATTTTAAAACTTATTGCATTACATAAATATGTGTCTAACAAAATTTCAATGAAATGGGTTGTGAATCTAATACTAAAAAAAAATCAATATTTAATAAGAGATGGTTGAAAAGGGTATAATAGATTTAAAAAAAAAAAAAAAAAAAGATTTCCACTGCCGAGGATCGAACCCACGACGTCAGGGCCGCGTCCATCGTCTTACGCTACTATAACTGAGCTATTTAAGCGATAGGAAGGGTGGCGAAATATTAACTAACTTTCAATATGGTACATGCATGGCGTTACGAGTCCTAAAATTCATTATATTATTTTAAAGATTTATGTCTCGAAAGTGACACTTAACGCCATCTAACAGTGATCTCAAGGCAACAAGAAATTTGTAGTAACGCCATCTAGATTTGCCGTGCTTTTAGGCGGTCGCATTTTTTTGTATGGGATGGATATATCTACTAAATCTATAATCTCTGATACTAGCCAAAGTCGCTGCCAGCTTACGTTGGAATGAGAGGTTAGATCGCTTTATCTCGTTATAATTTATGGCCACCGTTCGACACCGTCCTCACCGCCTCGCGATGAGACCGGGCAGAAGGTAAAAAGTTGCATTTCACTTCAGGTCGTACTTTACATTCGGGCCTCGAGACGTCTCGAGTACCTGTCATTTTTTTCTCGTTAACCTAAAAATCATGAAAAATATTCCACACAGAAGAGGCAGACATAAACTAGTGCTGTAAAATGCATAATTTCATAAAGTCTCATTTTGTCTGAGCTCCACTTCTCATTTCACAGGGCTAACTAAGTTCTAACCTAATAAATTCAATCCTCAGCACCGTTACAAGACTTTGCATATCGACTCACACCTCAGACCCAAAACGTCACATATCCACACATTTATAACTGGACATAAGCTCTTTTGGAATAAGTCGACATAGCGTTACAATCAAGTCCAGAAGGACATAAGTGTTTATAAAACTAAGGGGACTTACGTCGTTTTAGTGTTGGTTAGTGAACATCTGCAACTCGAGTTCCTTAACTTATCCCATAAATATTGCAGCGGAAGTGAGTGAAAAATGTGAAAAAACGGTGATTTGCAAGAACGCCTTTTGTTACAGCTCGGAGGAAATAGTGAGTTACATTAGTTCAACACGGTAATGTTTCACCATGAGGCTGATTCTGATACTTTGATTTTGTCGTGTTTTCTTTACAATAATACAAAATATGTCTAAAGTTACCTTTAAAATAAACATGGTGGGAAATAAACATTAACTGAAAGCGGGTAGATTATATTTATTTGTCTACCCCGAACATTTATATAAATTAATATCGGGTAGTTTTGTGTTGTTTACATCTCCGGTGACATTTTGCTGGGACGTCAGTCTTCCGCGACCACGGCCAGTGCAACCTGGCCGAAACGTTGGGAAAAAAGGTAAAAATAATGTTAATTAATCGCGTTCGACCTGTATGTGACTTTAAATATGTGTACAAAGCGCGAGAACTTAAAGTGTTATATCATTAAACATCTTGATAAGGGATAGGGATAGGGATAGCGATAGGGATAGCGATAGGGAAAGCGATAGGGATAGCGATAGGGATAGCGATAGGGATAGCGATAGGGATAGCGATAGGGATAGCGATAGGGATAGCGATAGCGATAGCGATAGCGATAGCGATAGCGATAGCGATAGCGATACGGATACGGATACGGATAATATGGGTATCGTTAGCGGGATACGGATAATCGGTCGGGGGTCTCTTACAATCAATGTGCTCTAAGACGATCGTTGTTTGCTTGCTTGAAGATTACGTTTGCGATAAGTATAAGCAAAATGTAAAAAATTGTAAGGGATAATAGAGAAAAGTACTTTTTACCCACCGATCATAGTGTCGAAATACGGGCTATGTGGGATGTTTATAAAGGTTTCCCCAGCGTATATAGAATTACCTACGCTGTGGTCGATGTGTAATATTTCTACAATCATTGCAAGCAAAAGTATTATGTGCAATCGAAATAATCGCAGATAAATATACCTACAGAGAAACCTACGGTCCCTACGGATCCAAATGAAAATCTTAATGAATACTTTTGTTACGCGGGCGAAGCCGCGGGTAAAAGCTAGTACAAAATATGTCTAAAGATACGACTAAGGGATAAGTCCGCCTACGTTGTATATTACTGACTGTAACTATGTCTACTTTGTTTCCTTGTGTACAATAAAGCTTATACATACGGCACACTGTGTCAAATTCTGGTTTTTCTTCTTAGTTCTCGGCTAAATCTCATAGAAAATGTACTAGGGATAGAGGCAAGCCAAGATGATGGCGCCATCTATGCAAACATTTGACAGCTGCAAATACCATAGCTACCTTTACCCAGCACAAATAAAGTTGAGGATACATGACAACATTTTACAACCAAATAAGAAGGTTAAAGACAAGTTGTTCAGTGACAGATCCACTTGGATTTTATATTTCGTTGGTTAACGGACAAATGTTAAAACTACATGAAAATCTACAAATTATCGGTATAAGATTTTGTATATGTACCTAAAAGTACATAGGTACATAGTAAAGACATACAGAGATATCTACATACTTGATACCTACGTAGCTTTAACATACTCTTTGCCACAAGATCTCACTTTCCTGGTTGCCTCATTAAGCACGGCGTAACGCTGCATTAGTTGGCTTCAAAACTGGGTCAATTATATTGAAGACTGATGGGTAGATTAATTATTATTATTATAATGGGGATAATACCCGTTCAGCAAGTTAAGCTAATTTCAATGTTTATCTGTAAACATTAACATTTCAGCATGAGCGGAGTTTAGCCCGAGTGACTGCTAACAGTAAAATGTAAATTGGTTAACGCAAAATCTAAAAAGTGTAAAAAATAATACAATCATTACTTTCTTGTTTGCTAAAACAGAATAATAATGTTTGTGTGTTTCTAATTATTTAGTGTGACAGTAAACTTTTGAATAAAGTATAAGGTACAGCTCTGTTCCACTTTTTAGTTATAATAAAGTATAGTTTCGCCATGTCTGTATCATCCATCCGTCCATCCGTCCGTCCGTCTGTATCTGTAATTCCGTCAGTCCGTCAGTCCGTCAGTCCGTCAGTCCGTCAGTCCGTCAGTCCGTCAGTCCGTCAGTCTGTCAGTCCGTCCGTCCGTCCGTCCGTCCGCGGATAATCTCAGTAACTGTTAGCACTAGAAAGCTGAAATTTGGTACCAATATGTATATCAATCACGCCAACAAAGTGCAAAAATAAAAAATGGAAAAAAATGTTTTATTAGTGTACCCCCCCTACATGTAAAGTGGGGGCTGATATTTTTTCATTCCAACCCCAACGTGTGACATATTTTTGGATAGGTATTAAAAAATTAATAAGGGTTTACTAAGATCGTTTTTTGATAATATTAATATTTTCGGAAATAATCGCTCCTAAAGGAAAAAAAAAGTGCGTCCCCCTCTCTAACTTTTGAACCATATGTTTAAAAAATATGAAAAAAATCACAAAAGTAGAACTTTATAAATACTTTCTAGGAAAATTGTTTTGAACTGGATAGGTTCAGTAGTTTTTAAGAAAAATACGGAAAACTACGGAACCCTACACTGAGCGTGGCCCGACACGCTCTTGGCCGGTTTTTTTAATTATTACACTATGATGTTGCGTTCTACATATATCCACTGAACACGCCTACCATATATAACCGGTGGTCACTCCATTTAATAATGCAAACATTGTGAAATATGGAAAAAAATGGATCAGTTACATTTGCCTACCAGTCGGGATTTGCCCAGCTGTATCTTACTATATTTTCAAGCATTAAAAAAAACATTTATTTCAAGCCAATTATCGTTCATACAGTATGATTAAACATATTTTTAAATATAATAAATAAAATGAATATTAAAAAAAACCGGCCAAGAGCGTGTCGGGCCACGCTCAGTGTAGGGTTCCGTAGTTTTCCGTATTTTTCTCAAAAACTACTGAACCTATCAAGTTCAAAACAATTTTCCTAGAAAGTGTTTATAAAGTTCTACTTTTGTGATTTTTTCATATTTTTTTAAACATATGTTTCAAAAGTTAGAGGGGGGGGACGCACTTTTTTTTTCCTTTAGGAGCGATTATATCCAAAAATATTAATATTATCAAAAAACCATCTTAGTAAACCCTTGTTCATTTTTAAATACCTATATCTAACAATATATCACACGTTGGGGTTGGAATGAAAAAAAATATCAGCCCCCACTTTACATGTAGGGGGGTACCCTAATAAAACATTTTTTTCCATTTTTTATTTTTGCACTTTGTTGGCGTGATTGATATACATATTTGTACCAAATTTCAGCTTTCTAGTGCTTACGGTTACTGAGATTATCCGCGGACGGACGGACGGACGGACGGACGGACGGACAAACAATGTATTCTGTTCTCAGAATTTGAAAAATATCACAAAACACAGTGGTTATCACAGCTGAAAATGTGAAAAATAAAGTCTTGACTTCATGCTCGCTTGATCAATACACGTGTGGAAATCAAGTAAGCCTTTACACGCGCTCTGCCGTGCGATGACGAGACACTGTATCTAAAAAAACACATATTTTCCAGAAATCGCAAAAAACTTTTTTTTCTCAAACATGCAATGAAATATTGTCTTTACGTTCCTTAAAATGGGCTGTATATCGTTTTTGGGCGCCAACGAGATGTAGACTATCCGTCCTTTTTTATGTCATTGTCATGTCACTTTTTTTAATTTTTGTGTGACCTGAAGTCAAGACGTGTCATCTATCTTGTCACTTAATAAGTAAAATATTGTCGAGAGCATTTTTTTAAATTTCATTGTATGTTTGAGAAAAGCACTATACATGCCTCGGCGTGAAAACGGATTCCCGGCCTATCAGAAATCGCTCGCAAAAACTTTTTTTTCTTTTAATTGGCCACAGAGTCGTTATTTTTCATCCGATTGTAATGAAATGTGGACATTTTACAGATAATATGTTACTATTAGTGACCATTTAAAAATAATGCAATATTTATACTTCTTTCATGCATTTTAGAGCATAAACGTGTTATGTCGTAATATACTTTATCAGTAATATGTGCGAGTTGCATTGACAAAACACTGTAACGCATGAATTACAGTGTTTTGTCATAGCAGACCATATTACTCCTAAGAGAATTCCAGGTGTGTACTATGTGTACACTATTAACTTAAACTGAAATAGTTGTCATATACCTTCTTATGAATAAGTAACTTTATAGTAGTATGTGACATCTATTTCAGTTTATAAATATGTAGGTAATTCAATAAAGCAAACAAGCAAGGGATGCTGCTTCTGCTTCTGTTGCTTTAACATTTTTGTGGGTACTCTCCTGTGGACGTTTTCGACTTGTTTTTTTAGTTCTTTTCAAATAGGAAAAACGGGATACGACAACTTCAACCACAGAAGTGAGACTCTTTTTGACCCTTTAACATTTTTGTGGGACTACTTTTCAGAATCAGGAATCAAGAGCAGTATGTGTATGGAGCGTGCCATGCTCGGTACCAAGGTTCAAGATCGGGTGAGGAATGCCAAGATCCGTCGTCGCACCAAGGTGCAAGACGTTAGGTTTCGTCATGAGTTGTTTATGAGTCATCTGTACAGGAACTCGTAGCGCCCTCTACGAATATTTTCAATAGAAATAATTTGACTTGTGTTATTTAGAATTCGCTCAATTTGTGTTTTCTAAGTATTTCGACTTTGGTAAACTTTTAAACCATTTTTTTTTTTAATACCTAACTCGATACTTAACTATATTTGACCACAAGCATCTTTCCTTCAAGTTTTTTTTTTTTTATACTACGTCGGTGGCGAACAAGTATACGGTCCGCCTGATGTAAAGCGGTCACCGTAACCTATGGACGCCCGCAACTCAAACAGTGTCACATTTGCCACCATTAAAACTTGCATCCCCTTTGCTGAGTTAAGTACACAGCAAAAAGGAGTCAAGTTAACGACGACTCAATCAATAAAGTCCTCCCGTCATCAACACCGCACCCTCGTTGAGCTCTTTAGGGTCTAGTGCTATTTGGCTGCTCTTCTGTAAACTACTTCCCCAGTTGGGCTCTGTAGATTCGAGCGAGACGATATCCGCTGTGCTGTGCCCTACCACACAAAGCGGAATATCATTCGCTATGCCCTACCTCCTACTAAGTTAACGAAAATCAATAAAAACAAACCGCTATAGTTACTTTTATACTTAAACTAACTAGTAAGTAGCAGAAATAGTTTATTTCTTTAAAATTTTCATTACTTCAATTCCAATACACCTTATGCAGCAAATCTCTTAAACCTGCACTTTCAAGATTTTCCGCTCCGAAATCCAGCGAGCCAGCAATGTCGTCGTCCCGAGGAAATAAAATTTTAAAGACTCATTACCGGCCCGTTGCCTGGTTACTAGCAAAATAAACTACTAAATACTCGTGAAGGCTTATTGGTTTCCTGGATTATAAGCCTCCAAAATTTTTCCCGCGGTTCGCTCGCGTTCAAAAACTGCGGAATGATCCATACACACTTCCCAAAGGGACAAAAAGTAGCCTACGTCACTCTCCATCCCTTCAACCATCTCTACTGAAGAAATTACGTCAATTCGTTACCCCGTTTTGCTATGAACGACGGACAAACAAACACATACACACTTTCCCATTTATAATATTAAAATAAGTAGGTATAAGTATGGAAGTATGGATATCAAGAAGGCATTTTAAATAAGAGTTTTGAATGATTCACGGTTATTTTCATTAGACTTATATTGACGATAATATATTAAGATTTTTGTCGAGATCCCGATATTTCGATATTGCAGTCGCAGTTTTCCGTGATCATGATGCCTGCAACTGCGTCGAAATATCGGGAGATTTATTGTCAATATAAGCATTTTAAATATATTGAAGTAGGACATTTTATTAGACGAAGATGTTGTCGAGATGGTTTTACATGGGTTGGATGTTATTTAGTTCTCATATTTAATTTGGTTAAAAAGTAGATTAAATGTTTGTAGGTTCACTGATGGAACATTTTGTAAGTACCTAAACATAAATTCAGTTAAGTATAGTAGCTATGCCTAGTCCTGTAGTAGGAGACTTGTTTTCTTTCTAAATTCCTATAACATTAAAAAAAAAATAGGGGCCAATTCAATGAATGTTCCATTCAAACCACACAGTATAGAGAAATCAATACAATTAAAACTATACGTACAAAATCTGTACAATTTCCAATTTGCTTATTAGTATTTGAACGGTGTTATAAGTTTGACATGTCTGTCTGTCGGTTTGTCTGTCTGTGTTTGTGTCTGTCTGTGGCATCGTAGTTCCCGAACGGATGAACCGATTTAGATTTAATTTTTTTTTGTTTAAAAATTAGAATTAGTCGGGAGTGTTCTTAGCCATGTTTCATGAAACTCGGTGGAATGTTCAGAGTGTGGTGGATTGGAGGATGTCTGTCATATTATGATGGAGTGTGTTCGGAACGAGGACAGAAGAAATGAACTTCTGCTTCAAGGCATTGATGTTAAAAGACATGACTGCTGTAATAGAATCTTGGCTTTCCCGCAATCAAGGGAAGCGAAGGCTCTATACAGTATGGTGATTTTGGGCATCCGAAGACGAAAATAATTACCTGTATTAGTTTTAATATTTTAGCGTAAGAACTCCTGATGTGTATCATGGAGCGACATCGTCTCTTAGACTAAGCTCATTAAATAAAGATTTAAAAAAAAAAAATGAAACTAGGTCCACTATGTCGGGGGTATTTTCAAAATGTTAATTTTGTGGTTAGGTTCTGTGTATTGTGACAAGCAAATAAACGGATATATAAGGTCCTAATTTATTAGTTGCAGATATTTTAACACATGATACTTTACATTAAAATAATTAACTTTAAATATAAATTAAGAAATCTTTTCATGTAACTTTTTTGATTTCATTTTCCTAACAAAAAAATTAATTATAATTTCGTCTAAAAAAAATCATCATGTGCATTATCACATGTCACAATAACACTGTCTGTCATGTCAACAATTGTTTGTTGTAAATGTCGTAAAGGTTCGGCGGGAAAACTGCACATGTTATTGAAGTGGCCAGTTACAGTTAAGTGGTACGTAAAAGAGGTACTAGAATCTGTTCAATGAGTTTTCATTTAATAATCACATAAACAGGGTGTTTTTACGTAGCAAATTTGTTTTTCCGTTTTCTCCAAAAAAACATCGTAAAAGCTATAATGTTTCACGGTTTAATATACTCCAGAGACCGAGTACTATCAGCTGTAAAAATATCTGCATCTAATAAATTAGGACCTTATATATCTATCTATCAATGTTTGTTCTCAAGATATCCCACGAATTGATATAATAATATGTTATGTGATTACCGCAAATTCTCAATTATGTGTTCCCGGAAACTTGTTTCATCCGATATTATATAAACTATCTGAGGTAATGTTGGCTCGTTAAGGTAATTGTATTACATGACAATTTAATCCATAATAATACATAATATAATGTATATTTGATACGGTTTCCATCCCATACTGGTCGATACTTCGTATATTTGGCTAGAATATTTTAGGGCTTCCTAATTTCAAATTCGTTTTTGTCATTTTTTTTTAAATGCACAATTTCTAATATACAAAACACAATAAGGTTGCGATGTTTATCTCAAAGTTCCTTCATCAAATTAGGCCAAAGTCAAAATATTTCGAACTTCGAGTATTTATGCATTTTTAATTTATAAAAACTGGCTCTAATGTAGGCATGATTAATAAATTAGGCAAGAGTAAGCCCATTTACTTAAAAAAAAATTGAACACCATTCGTTTATGAACTAAATAATAACGTAAGTTAGAATTTTTCATGGAAGTAAGTATGCACCCTATTGTAGTAATTTCGAAGTACAAAAATGCTCGGGTAATTTCGAAAGGGGAATCTTGGTATGATGGAAATAATAGTGATTTTTATGTGACTTTCGAAATTAGACGACTTTCGAAATCACCCCAATGAATGGCAAACCTACATTTATTTAATATCAAAATGTCTTCGACCTCTTGGATTAAACATTAACGTTGATTTGTAGTTTGTTGTTATTTGAGCTCTTCAAATATTATATCACGGCTCTGGAACTGTAAACACTTGATTGTTTGATCTCGATTTGCGTATCCAATGTTAGCTTAGTAATTATCTAGAAACTCAAGTTTATGCCAGCTGCGGATATTAATTTAAGGGTGCCACAGTCACTTGCTAAGCCGGGGATGGTAATAAACATTGGTTTATGGTAACTGTTATTATGGTAAATATTGAATTTATGTTTGCAATTCTGAGTTCTGCCGTTTGGTCTTTGAAATGCTCCATTTCATTGGTCGTCTGATTTTGACTATGTATTTACAAAATATTGAGTAGAGTTTGATATACATTGCATCTCTTTCATAATAGCCCATATACTCCTGGGAAAGTGATTGGCAGCCTATGATTGGCAGGAAGCTGCACAGGATCGGGATAGGTGGCGTGCTCTCGTTTTGGAAGCCGAGACTCTTTTACGATCGCAAAGCCATATTAGGTAGGTAGATAGATAGGTATCTCTTTCATAAAATACGAATACCATTATAATTCTCTTAAAGGATAAAAAAAGATTTCCTTCAGCTAATCTAATTACATGACATGCATTGCATGCATGCATGCATTGGACATGTAATGCGGAGGGATGAAAGGCATGTGACGAGAAAGGTATTACGAATGAATGTGGAAGGTGGTGGAAGTAACGGGAGGGGAAAACCGAAGAAGAGGTGGATGGACTGTGTGAGACATGATATGGAACTAAAACAAGTTAATGATGAGATGACGAGTGACAGAGATGTATGGAAGAGAAAGACATGCTGCGCCGACCCCAAGTGACTGGGATAAGGGCAGGAGAATGATGATGATGATGATGAATCTAATTAGTCATTAAGTTTTATTGGGTTCATAACTTAGGAAAGGGGAAAAAAACTGCATATCCCATAATTTTAAATAGCCTCACTTTGCCCCATTTGCCTATCCCACTTAAGCAAGCCAAATCCGTTTAAAACAAATGAACCACGAACAAAAGAAAGCGGAACACTAAAACGCAATAACTTCATTAAAATCCCGAGCAATGGTCCAAACTGAATGTAGTGTCCAAAACACACTTGGCCCTACGCCAAGACTGAAACACTGGAATTTCCACCCTAGGATTGAAATGGTAAAGTGGAACTTAGGGAAGCTTTACAGATAGGTGATAATTTGAAAATTTGCTGCCTTAGGATTAGTAAGGGGAGGGCTGTTTAGTGAGTTATGGGGGTTTTTTGTGCTAAGTTCTTGGTGTAATTGGTGTTGAGAGCTTGCTTTACTTTATTTTGCTTTATGACAAGTATTTCTGGTTTTTTTAATACTACGTCGGTGGCAAACAAGCATACGGCCCGCCTGATGTAAAGCGGTCACCGTAACCTATGGACGCCTGCAACTCAAACAGTGTCACATGCGCGTTGCCACCCCATTAGAAACTTGTACATTCCCATTTCTGTACACTTTTTTGCCTAGAATTCTGAATTATGTGATAATTTTAAATTTCATCCAATTAATATCGACAATACAAAAACCGCTTATTTTTATTTAGATAATATTCCAAAACTTCATCAGAGTTGCAAAGTTTATTTGTATTTCCTACTCGAAGCGATGTTAAATCAACAAAAAATCCAATAACGTCAATGTATTTAGATTATTACAAAAAAACGAATAATAGAAAACTCATCAAGTGGGCGTATGTCGTCTGCACGTCAGCATCGATGGTTAGGAGAGAAAGGTTGTAAGCGCCTATGTATTTAGTGATGCGGATGGTTCTGACTTGGATTTCAGTAAGTCCTGTGCTTGAAGACTCAGTTGATGAGTCGAACTCGAACAGTTGACTTACGCTTCAACCTTCTTATAAATTAGGATTAAGTGTTTTTAAATTATTTCTCAATTCTAGCAGGACTCGCACCTGCAACTAACTGCATTGCCGGTGCACTATGACCAACTTAGCTACTGAGGCCTGCTGGATGCGTGCGAATTTTCCTGTGCCTTCCCTCAATTCCTAAATACATAGGTGGCGTATTGAGACATCAACCATTTATTGATACATCGTCCTATCCCATTTTTTCTTGCGCGAGAGATTCTTTAGTCGCTGTCGAAAGAAAACCTCGAGTTAGACAGAATCTCAAACTCTCGTTCATGACAACACTAGCGACGACATGTATTAGCAAATACCGAAATGAAATCGAAATGTTTTAGCAAATAACAAAGATCAAAGCAAGGGGTAAATCACTCTGTGATTGAATGGGAATCAAGTTTGCTTCAGTTTAATATTTATATTGAGTTCGAGGGAAAATAATTTCTTAGGTGCTCTTGTATATTTTCCCTCGAACTCAATATAAATATCAAACTGAAGAAACTGATATTGAATTTAAAATTATTTGTGGCTCTATAGCTACTCATCAAATATTGTTGGAGTGTCGTTGCAAAAAAACTAGACAAAAAATTTACTTAACCTTATATTTATAACAAAAACTCAAAGCTTAAATTTAATTTGTAATTTGTACAAGCCGGGATTTACGAGGTGAATAATGTCGCTTATGGCATATTTCCATCGAGTAACAAAAGTAAAATGTCGTGATGCCGAGAAATAAAACTGTTAACGAGTTCGAAGCAGTCGTAATGAAACTGTTAATTGTGTAGCAAAATGTTACCACCGACAATAATTCCACGACACGACAACACTTCCTTGCGAAGTAATGGTGATGATTAGTGAACATTTTTTTACCCGCATAAGTGTTATTGTCCCAAAGCTGTAAGAACCTCTCTTTGACACATGACAGCGTCCACAAAACGTAAACTCGCGCAACCTAATGAAATTTTAAATAAATACCTGTAATAATATTTAAAAAAATCAAGTACTTAGAAACTATATTTCGCTTACATTAAACATAATCTAACACATGTTACATTTTTGCGGTTCTTCGTTAGTGAGTACCTATTTTACGATATTAATTTATCACGCAGGATTTACTTATTATGTCATTTATCATTCATTTTTATTTTTAAACTAGTGCTGTGGCAGTCTGTCATTTCGATTCAAATGACATTTCAGTAAGTTGATAGAAATCGTATATTTATTAAGCGCCTCCTTGTGCATAGGGCCTAATCGATTAAATCAATTCGAAATTAATCGTTAGATTTGGCAAACGATAAGTCTTAGCCACATCGCAACATACTTCAAAACAAATGTGTCAAAAATGTGAATTTACAAATCCGGTACAATAAGTGTTTAGTAGTCGTTTACACATTGCTTAGTTCTTCGTGCATGTGCAAAGTGAAGCTCGACCAACAACAATATTGCTGGAGTGGGGGGTATGTGTGCGGGCACAGAACTAAATCAAGATAGAAGGAAAATGCTCGGCGATTAACAGCGAAACCGAGCGTGTAACGTTTTGTGTCGAGCCTATGACGTCACGAGTGTACTTTAGTGATGGGAACGTTGTCGCCGCGTAACCTATTCGATCGATTGTGGAGGTTGCTTGCGGGATGCCCGCCGAAGTTAAAAATATCGGATGTTCATCTTCGTTGTGAAATGAAGTAAGTATATACCTGTATTCGTGTGATGACAAACAATTCACTAGTAGGTATATAATTTGCCTAAGGCCAGGAACAAAGATTTTAGTAGGTAGATATTAATACTAGTTAATATTTCGTAATATTTTTAAGAAAATCGACCATGTACTCACTTCATTATCCTCATGTTATTTGTTACAACTTTTAGTAATATGTATATCAATATAATTAACCATTAACACATTTTTAGAGTTATTTTTATTCATAATAAATATAGAGCGTATTATGTTTGTATTTGTTTTTCTGCCGACCACAAATTCAACGTTAATACCGTAACTGTAACCTATTTTAAAGTTAAATTTACTTTTCACTCGTACTTTATAAATGTATAGTTTCATAACAATATAAAAACATAATTATAATTTCCAGTGCTTCGCAAAATCGATTTAAATCGAATAAGGAAATCGCAGCATACATGACGATATAGTTCCGTGGTGCACCACTATTCTTAAGTTCGACGTGAGTTCGACGGACAAAATAACAAATCTACCTTCACTTTGTCTCGACAGTTTGAATAGCCTATTTTTATATCGCTTGTTTTAAACGCACGCCAAGTCGGACTCGTCAAATTAAAGCCGCAATGGAAAACTAGTTTGACGGCCGTACGTCAGCTAATGTTTTGATGATAAAAATAGGAAAATCGTGTTTTTTATTTAATAAAAAATATTTTAGGACAAATGGTATTTATCGATGATAGGAAACACTTTGTTTAACACTCTTGATTTTATTGGTGGTGTTTGAACAGTTAATTATCGAATACCGACCCATTTTGTATTTTTCACTGTATGTCACTCGCGGGCAGCGGTCGGGAGCAGACTGACTTGCGCGGCGAACAATGTCGCTCGCTATTTAACTTTTCCGCACGCGAAGTAGATACACTTTTTCCTTCTATCTTGATTTAGTTCTGTGTGTGCGGGGCTGCAGGGGAACTAGGTACATAAGAGGCAACATAGACCGAGCGAGCGTCTATTCACTTTACTTCACACTTGCACTTGTCAGTGACCAGCCTAACCGTTTCCATGTCGTTTTTCTAGTCACTAACATCTGCACTAATCACTAATCCATGTGTAAACAGACCTTAAGATACAGTAAGTTCTGAAAATTGGCGTAGCGCTTTTTAAAGTCACAATATCAATTGGCAATTGTGGAGCCTTTTTCTAGAACTTCATTCTCTTATTCTTTATATTTCTTAACAATTATCAAATTAATTGTGTTAATTTGATTAAGCAATTACAATCATAATAATACATAACTATTACAATGATTTCTGACATCATACAATTAAAATTAAGATTTCAAGAGTAGGGTACTAATCGTGAACTAAACGAACGAAAGGTGCCTTCCACTTTTAGTTCCAATTTTGGGATCGTTTTCCTTAGGCCTGATTTAGACGGCGTGCGAACTCGCATGCGATTTTAGTTACATTGCGGGCTGTTGAGGTTACGTACAATTTTGCACAGACATCAAATACCGCAATGTAATAAAACTCTTATGCGAGTTCTCGTACCATCTAAATGGGCCCTTAGTGTAAGGGTTGAGTGGACGCTCAGAGCGTCCAATCCAGCGGACAATGCAGCGTCGACTTAGGACAGTTGTATGAGCTTCAATTGTTTGACATGTACGCCGGACGCCCCGCCCCGCTGAACGCCCGATATGAGCGTTCACTCAGGCCTCACACTTACGGCTCAGCCACGACATTGGTCTAAGCGCGACAGCGGTGAGCGGCGGCCATACATTGGAGCGAGACACAGCGATGGAAGAAAACATAAATAAGTTTTTAGCTGAAATATGCGAATGGACTAATAGTAATAATCTAAATATTAACTTAAATAAGACACAATTTATACAATTTGAATCATACAATGCCCGAACACGAGACTTGAATATTAATTTTAAGAATATAGAAATAGATAGTTGTGATGACATAAAATTTTTAGGTCTACATATAGACAAAAATCTAAACTGGAAAATTCATGTAGATTATGTGTGTAAAAAGTTGGACAGTTTTGTGTTTGCCATAAAAAAGCTTAGAATGACTGTTTCAGCTGAAGCTGCTATCACGGCATATCATGGATATGTAGCTTCAGTACTGAACTATGGGCTCTTACTTTGGGGCAATTCCGTTGACGCAATTAGAGCTTTTATAAGACAAAAAAGTGCATTCGTGCCATTGCCAATATTTCGATTCCTGATAGCTGCATTCCAGTCTTTAAAAAATTAAATATTTTACCACTACCGTGCATGTACATAAAAAAAGCATGTCTGTTTGTCAAAAAACATCCCGAGCTCTTTAGATATAGATCTGATGTATTTGCAGGTAACCAAAGAGCTCAATACATTGGCCTTTTGTATCAGCCCCTTGTCATACTGCGATCTATCGCAAGAATGCGTATAATATGTGCATTGTCTTATATAACAACCTTCCTGATGATATGAGGCAAATGGATTATAATAGATTTTCGATAGTGCTGACCAAATGGCTAAATGACAATTGTTTTTATAGTATTAAGGAATTTATGGACTTTAAACTGTTACTTTAATTATAATGACTGACATGTACTAATTTTATAATTATCTTGACTACATTTATTTTATTTTAATTTGCATTGTAATTTTATTGTGATTTTTGCATTGACTGTAATTGTATTAAGGTATATTATGAAAATGCTATCGTGTTGATAATGTTTTCATGTTTTTATAATTTTTGCATGTCGTTCACCGACTGAATACTGTCACCTAATGTACCTCAACATCATGTACGATATGTTAATTTTAAGTATTCTAGCAAATAAACTATTCTGATTCTGATTCTGATTCTGATGGGACTTTTCATTCGCACGTATGGCTGCCGCTCACCGCTATCGCGCCTAGACCAATGTCGTGGCTGGGCCGTTAGCCCCTCCATGCACTTCGGAAGCCAATACCTTATCTAACCCCATTGTAAGTACAAAGTTTCAGAGCAAACGAGCTAGTTTAAATCGTTAATCGTAACTAAGTTTGTATGGAGAACAGAGCTAACTCCGAACCGATATAAAAATGGCTCCCATCAAATTTATGATGTTTTCGCCAAAGTTCAAAGCGTGCTCGTAAAGCACGACTTTGTTCAGCTTTTAGCAAACTGATCTGGACAAATACTACGTATTATCGGGTAAGTATTGGCAGGAAAATGGTTCGTTTTGTGACAAAATTCATCCAATAGCATAGATATATGATTGCTGTGCATACTTGGTACGACATCTTCTAACACTGAACAGCATTTTGCTCCGACAACCACGTTCTGTTCTACGAGGCACTCGAAACAGTATATTATGTAGAATTAATAATATTTATAAAAAAAATCTATAAAATATCGAATAATTTATCATATTATGCACAAAATTATAGCAACAAACCTTCAAAACACCTAAACGCTCCCATATATTGGCAGTTCATTGATCATAAGTGCTGCAACATAGGTACACATTGCAGTAGCACAGTATAAGTAGGTAATAAAGAGTACTATCGTTTGACGACCGATCTGGCCTAGCGCGTAGTGACCCTGCCTGCTAAGCCGCGGTCCCGGGTTCGAATCCCGGTAAGGGCAATTATTTGTGTGATGAGCACAGATATTTGTTCCTGAGTCATGGATGATTTCTATGTATATAAGTATTTGTATATTATGTATATCGTCGTCTGAGTACCCACAACACAAGCCTTCTTGGGCTTACCGTGGGACTCAGTCAATCTGTGTAATAATGTCCTATAATATTTATTTATTTATAGCAGTAGTATTGCAATATTGGCTCTTAGATTACCTAGAGTACGAATTTGTTGGTTTATTGTTACTACCGTCAAAACATTACTCAGGTGTACGTTTATTATCTGCCTTACCTTAGTATAGATACAGAAAAAAAATTGTTAACAAAACTAAATGCATATTGTGTATTATATCTGTGTGCTTTAGAATAAAAAATATTCTATTCTATTCAATATATTAAGAAAACGTGACTACGGCCCTTCGGCCACATGGGGCAAGGCTACTGAGATAATTTTTCTAACTACTGCATATTCATTACTGAAGGCTTGTACCGCCCCTTGTTGTCACATTCACATCCAATCCCTAAAACATTACAAATGAAATTCAACCTCGAGACAATATCACCTTTAAAACTTTTATTTCACCTGCTTCGTTTAACACGTAGAAATCCTTCCACTGGCGTTTTGTTCCTTTTTCGGTACAATCCAGCTTTCCTCTCCTATCCTCGAGTCGGCAAAAAGGTGTCTGCGATACGGCGGGTTCCATTTATCTTCTGGTCTGAGGAGACATTCGTACCTTAGGAAAAAAGTGTAAATTGGTTTAAACATCTGTTTTCTACGCATAAAAATCGTAAATAAAATATATAAAGGTTAAATAATAAATAAATAATAACATAATTTGTTATTTTATTTATAAAACACTTATAAAATTATCTTATAACCACAAAATTAAAATTTTGAAATAAGCCCCCGACAAGGACATAGTGGACCGATTTTCATGAAACATGGATAATAACACTCCCGACTAACTCAGATTTCAAACAAACGAAATCTAAATCGGTTCATCCGTTCGGGAGCTACGATGCCACAGACAGACACACACACAGACAGATACGTCAAACTTATAACACCCGTCGTTTTTGCGTCAGGGTTAAAAACTAGTGCCTACGCCAAGTCAGTCCCATCTTAAAGGTCGGCAACGCACCTCCAACACCTCTGGTGTTTCTGGTGTCCATGGACGGCAGTGATCGCTTACCATCAGGCGACGTGTCTGCTCGTTTGCCTTAGTGTTCAAAGTGACCTTCGTAAAGACTATCTAGGTACCTACTCTACTCTTCATCGTTGCTACACTCTTGGCAGGAGGTTTTTACCTTTTTCTACAAAAATTTTGTGGGCGTCATTGGCACTAATTGTAATGCGAAAAGTAATTGTCACTCAAATATTTCTGACAGGCAATAGTTCAATACAATGACAGACTGTAGTTTTTGACAGTTTTAAGCGACACACATGTCCCCTATTTTTTCAAACAAACATTCAACCATCTTCTAAAAGCCTACACCACCTCCACAGATAAAAGCGCAAATAAAAAGACAGCAGCGGTTCAGAATAAAAGCCGTCACGACGTATCTGCATTTCAATGCAACGCTCAAACGCAGCGAAATGCACTCTGCACCATCCAATATTGCTGAATAAACTCATATAGTCAAAGGAAAATTTACATTTTAGAAGCAGCTGGTCTTGATTTAATAATACTGCGCTCTTGGCCGTCAATATGAATATTAGGGTAATCTAGGCTAGAGCGGGGCATGTGGAGTACAATGTTACTTTTACCACAGTATAAGGACGACTTGGTAGTTAACTCTGACGCGATCGGTATTTGGCATAGCGGCATCCTCTTGTTTCGCATGTACTTTTGCACCTCGCTGCGTTGTGGCTACGCTGCGTGCGAGCGCTGTTCAAGGACAAACCGAGCGGCGCAAAATTTGTTAGAAGAATTTATTACTGGTTTTATACTGTGCTGTTACATATTTCGTTGGCGCGATGGCCCAAAATGAGTCTTGGTCTCAAACACAAAAGCACGCCACTTTGCTTGGTCCAGAGCGATATCACGCCAGCCGGCGGCCTAGCCGAATTAACAATCGTCGAAGCTACGCCTATCGAAATGCAGTCTAGTTCTGTCGCGCCGATACGGAAGAACGATAGAGATAGCGTTTGTGCATTTCGCTACGTACCCTGCTTTCGCTGACGCAGTTCTCAAAGATCGTTCTCCACTCTATTCGTCCAACGCTATTTAGGATGGCCAACGAGAACAATGTTATTCTACTGTCATCTTCTGTATTTACCTTTTCCTCGGTTTTCCTCTCCCGTTTCAATATCATACCACAACCAACTTGTATCCTTGAAAATCCTCTTTTAAAACGGGACGACTAAGGAAGACTCTTAAGATTTCTCATAGACATTTCCTACATAACTAGGTATGTGAGGTGTGCAATAAAGAGTATTATATTGTATTGTATTGTATAATTCTCTATTATACGTAACATTTGTTTTTTTTTATCATGCAGAAACGTCTGCGAGCGATATTACATATTTTTAAATTACAGGAAAAATGGAAAAATTCACACCTCCGGCAGGACTCGAACCTGCGACCTTTGGCCTTGCCGGGGCCATGATGCGGGGCCATGAGTCCTGCCGGAGGTGTGAATTTTTCCTTTAATTTAAAAATATGTTATACGTAACATATTTATATTTTAGTAATAACAGTAATTTCCCAAGATCAAAATCAAATCAAAAAAAATCAAAATCATTTATTCAGCAAATAGGCCACGGGGGCACTTTTACATGTCAACATTACAGAGTATTCATTAAAGTTAAACAAATGAAATTAATAGAAATATTAACTAAAAATATTAATCATAAGCAAAGTAGCTATACACTGATATAGAATTAGAGATGTATAAAGTCTCTAAATGTCATATTATTACTAACTATAATCAATACATAAAGAAAGTGCAAACAGATACAAAGATAAAAGAAATCTATAATACTTCAATAGTTGTAAAAGACTGAATATTACAAGTAAAAATATTATACTTAATCAAATAATCCATGGAGATGTATAGCGTCTCCAAGAGTCAAATTTTATAAAATTAAAATATTTAAAAGTAAAAACCTTTGTCAAATAATACAAAAAAAAAAAATACAGAAAATGAACAGCTAAATTACACATTTCAAGAGATGTACAAGTCTCTAGTTGTCAATCATTAAAGAACAAATCAAGTTTACAAATAAGGGCCAATCAAGGTTACAAATTAAGTTTAAAAATATAATCAAAATCTCAGAGATGTATAAGGTCTCTAAGTGTCCAAAAAACTAACATTAACTTAATCAAACGACAACAAGGTCATTAAAGTAAGGAATCTATTTTAAAATAAAATATAATCAAAATCTCAGTGATGTATAAAGTCTCTAAGTGTCCAAAAGCTAAAATTAACTAAATTAAACGACAACGTGATGGTCTCTAGTGTCATCCTTAAGACATTACTTACTTAAGTTTAATACTTAAGATTAACCCCCGACGCAAAAACGACGGGGTGTTATAAGTTTGACGTGTTCGCTGTGTGTCTGTCTGTGGCATCGTAGCTCCCGAACGGATGAACCGATTTAGATTGTTTTTTTTTGTCTGAAAGCTGAGTTAGTCGAGAGTGTTCTTAGCCATGTTTCATAAAAAAATCGGTTCACTATGTCGCGGTCGGGGTTTTTTTCAAAATTTTAATTTTGTGGTTAGGTTATTAACATTTTGTCATAAAGTAACTATTTTGGTTCAGTGTCAAACCTGTCCCGATCTTGCGCAGCCTCTTGCCAGTCACTGGCTTGAAGCTGACGTAGATTTGCCGCCACACTGTCTTCCCAGCGATTGTGCGTAGCCGAATGCACAAACACTCACGAAACGCTCACGATAATATCTCTTTCGTAGCTACCTATCTCTATCGCTCTTGCGTATTGGCGCGACAGAGCCACACTACCTTTCGCGGCGTTTCGTTTTTGCGTCGCGTCGGACGGCCACCAGAAAATATCCAACATTTGTCATACATACAACAATATATTGATTTAAACTAACACGATCTTCACTCATATTATTAAATTAAAACGGGACTTAATCGCGTAAAACTTACGTTTTATATTTAACCCGACGTTTCGGACATGACATTACGTCCGTGGTCACGGGTGGTCTACCCGACACACCAATATGTTTCCTTAATACTGTTGCAGTAATGGATGTAGATTCTGGATCCGAACGGTACCCTACTAACACGAATATTATAGTGGTACTGTACATACTATGCCACTTCAAAAGTTATTGTTAATGACTGTGATAGAAGACTCACTAAATTGGGAATTAGCGTGATGAGCGCTGCATGGTACCTTAAACCGTAACGTTCCTTTCAGTCTTGTTGTTATTATGTGTATTTTGTCTTGCCTGTGTTCAATAAATAATTATTCTATTCTATTCTGTTCTGTTCTGTTCTGTTCTGTTCTGTTCTGTTCTGTTCTGTTCTGTTCTGTTCTGTTCTGTTCTGTTCTGTTCTGTTCTGTTCTGTTCTATTCTATTCTATTCTATTCTATTCTAATGTTTACAATTCATAGCGGAACCAAAGATTAATAATAAGTTACTGCGACAGCGGGACAGTGAACATGTTAATACAACAATGATTCCCTCTTCTGTTTTCACTATGTCGGGGGCAAAGAAACATCAATTTCTATCGGTGTCTCGTGGCTCGTATGTCATCCGAGTGGATAAAGCAAATTATTTTCGTCCGAAGCCAATTCCAACGAACCTAGGTCTTGGCAACAAAAAGATAAACAATTTTTTAGATATCATTGGCGTGTATGTACATTTTTCTTGTACTCTTAAAGAAAGTCTCTTAAAGATAAACTCAATAAACGTTTAGGACTAGGTATCCTCAATAATAGTATTTTATGCAACAGGCGTTTAAAGGAGGTCAAAAAAGACGAGTGGCGTGGGTAACAATTTGAGGCGAAGCCGAAAATTGTTATTGAGACGACACGAGTATTTTTTGACCCAGTTAAACACTGTTGCATACAATACTTTTTCTACGACCATGCACTTAGTTTTTAATAGTTTTCTTGAATAACTTTCGTGAAATTCACACTGCTTCCTGTATTTTGACGCAAAGGTTTGCACTGTCAGCTCAGGGTGCGTAGCCGAATGGCACAAACGCTCACGAAACGAAACGCTAGTAGATATCTATCCCTATCGCTCTTGCGTATTGGCTTGACAGAGCCGGACTACGTTTCGTTTTCGTTTGGCGTCGGAGAAATGCCATTCGGCTACGGGGCCAGCTGCCCAAAGCCTTTCCGCGCACTCGCGCAGTGTCGTTATAAGGCGTTAATTGCCATGGTTACAGAGCCAAACAATGCGTTTTCAGTTTTTTCGATACTGCGCGCATGCGCGGAAAGCCGGCGGACACTGGCTTTGGGGAATAGACCTTTATGTAGGGTTTTAAAGATCTATGCACGACCGTGTAAATGACGTATAACAGTTCGGGAGTAGAAAAAAGAATGAAAGTTTGTGATTTGGAACACAAACAATTTTTCATACGTTTAGCCACAAAAAAGAAAATTTCAAATGAATTTGTACAACTATGTAAAATGTAATAACACGCGCGCGTCCGAAACTTGGACCATTAAAGCAACAACCCGCCGCAGAATAGATGCGTTCGAGATGTGGTGCTGGCGAAGAATACTCCGGATCTCATGGACTGAACGCCGTACAAAGGTATTCTTGAGGAACTCGGCATCAAAACGAGACTCTCCACTATTTGCACCCAACGTGTGCTCTATTTCTTTGGCCATCTGAGCAGGACCGCACCAGATAGTCTAGAGAAGCTCACAATCAAGGGACGCATGGCAAGGAAGCGAAGAAGTGGAAGCATGAGCACACGTTGGGCAGACAGAATAACGTCTGGGACAAATACCACATTGCAGGCTAGCATGCACCGGGCCCAGGATCGAGTGGCGTGGAGACAGCTGGGGAAGAGTGTCCACATTCGTCACGTCCCTCAGCCATGAGCATAGGACGAAGAAGAAGAAGAAGAAGTAAAATGTAATACTTAAAACTTGTCCCTCCCTATCTTGATTGACACAACCCCCCTCAAAGATAAATAAATATTGAAATATCTTGTTAGCGAGCTATTGGCTTTACTAATACTATTTCAGAATAATCCAATATCAAAATGCAACAAACTTGACACTATGCAATATAATACATCGTTTGAACTCCATGCCTGTAGAACCATTT
Source organism: Leguminivora glycinivorella (assembly GCF_023078275.1). NCBI lineage: Eukaryota > Metazoa > Arthropoda > Insecta > Lepidoptera > Tortricidae > Leguminivora > Leguminivora glycinivorella. The sequence continues at coordinate 675,628 of NC_062976.1, read as the reverse complement.
TCATTAGTGCGGAAATTTCGTTTTCGCAACAATAGCGCATTGACAAAGCAAATGCCGTAAATACAGCCATGTGGACTGATTCGAACTATGATATACGTCAAAAGTTAGACATTGAAGGAATATCTCAGGCGACCTAGTCGGTGACAATGACAACCACTTGAGCTACTAAGTCTTTTTCAGTTTGTCTATGCTTCCATATTAGTGCAACAGTGACAGTTCCATTCGTTCGCTATGATGCGTAAAAAGTGTTCCTGTCTCTTCTGCTTTCATGCACGCTCTGCACGTGGGGCTGTCGGTTATATCTATGTTATTTAGGTGTACTGTGTCCTATAATAAATAAATATTATAGGACATTCTTACATAGATTGACTGAGTCCCACGGTAAGCTCAAGAAGGCTTGTGTTGCAGGTATTGGTATAATTAATGCTACTATTTTGTGCAGTTGCCGTCTGGGTGTTCAAAGTAGAATTTTTGCGAGGTACTGAAAGAATTTCTTTAGTCTGTCTTGGTACCTAAATTAACAAAATTTTGACGTGTACGAAAGTTGGAATCAGGCCGACAGCTCCGCTATATTTTACGCATCGTTTCCAATCAGTCCGTGTAATCTCTAAATCCTGACCAGTGTAGGGAGGCCTTTACGTATTATGCAACCATGCAAACAATCCATACTAATATTATAAATGGGAAAGTGTGTGTGTCTGTTTGTTTGTCCGTGTTTCACGGCAAAATGGAGCGACGAATTGACGTGATTTTTTAAGTGGAGAGTGACGACATAGGCTACTTTTTGTCTCTTTCTAACGTGAGCGGGCAAAAGCTAGCATGTTATAAGTCACTCAATTAAGTCTACTTCAGCGGAAAAAAAAACAGATAAAACCGGCCAAGAGCGTGTCGGGCCACGCTCAGTGTAGGGTTCCGTAGTTTTCCGTATTTTTCTCAAAAACTACTGTACCTATCAAGTTTAATACAATTTTCCTAGAAAGTCTTTATAAAGTTCTACATTTGTGATTTTTTTCATATTTTTTAAACATATGGTTCAAAAGTTAGAGGGGGGGGACGCACTTTTTTTTCATTTAGGAGCGATTATTTCCGAAAACATTAATATTATCAAAAAACGGTCTTAGTAAACCCTTATTTATTTTTAAATACCTATCCAACAATATATCACACGTTGGGGTTAGAATGAAAAAAAATATCAGCCCCCACTTTACATGTAGGGGGGGTACCCTAATAAAACATTTTTTTCCATTTTTTATTTTTGCACTTTGTTGGCGTGATTAATATACATATTGGTACCAAATTTCAGCTTTCTAGTGCTAACGGTTACTGAGATTATCCGCGGACGGACGGACGGACGGACGGACGGACGGACGGACGGACGGACGGACGGACGGACGGACGGACGGACGGACGGACGGACGGACGGACGGACGGACAGACAGACATGGCGAAACTATAAGGGTTCCTAGTTGACTACGGAACCCTAAAAAGTGTGAATACTTTTTTGTAAAAGTTTTTGATCCATACAATTGTCCATACAAAGTATGGAAAGTTTCCGAAGTTTTCCTATGTGAAAATTTCAGAATTTTGGAAACTTTCCGTCGGCTCATCAGTAGACTCCACGAACTGTTTTCTTTGGTCACTGACGATGACGCATACATCGCGTTCAAATCGTGGCAAGGCTTGTACGCTAGCCATTACCGATTATATCACACAGGTATGGAACGGCTGGTTTTGTGGGCAACCGTCGATAATAGATATATGGAACCCACCATTCCCACTGAAACCGCAGAATAGATGATTATATCCACCAATAACTGGGTAGGATATGCACGCATATTTGCCGCGTTAGAAAAGGCTAGACGCTATGTCTTTTCATAGTTAAGCACAGAATCTAAAACAGTATTTTATGCAACTGGTGGTTAAAAAAAGGTCGGAAAAGGCAAGTGTTGTGGGTAATAGTTTAATTCTCAAGGCCACAAGTATTTTTTGATTTTAATACCGATGCATGCAACAACTTATTGTACGACCATGCACTTACTTTTTTAATTATATTTTTAATTTTATTTAATTTAAATATACCTACACTGTTTCCTGGATTTTGACGCAAAGGCCTCCCCACTTTTCCTCCACTCAACCCTGTCGCTTTCACTTTCCCAAGGGGTGGTGAAATTCTTATCCCTTCACTACACGGGAATTATTAAAACAGTGATTTTATCATCATACATTTTATAACCTTATTCCACTGTAGTAAAGGCGAAAATAACCTGTCCTACTTACGAACAAACGTACGTCAAAACTACTTCGTCCATAGTTTACCGCCGAGGAATGCTCAAGTAATTTCCTGACAAGTTAAACTCTCCCTCAACTTGTAATGTATGTAAAAACTTGGACGGAAACAGGACGAAGTTGAGACAGTTAGACATTTTGTCGTGGTGGAAAAATTACCTGGATTAAATTTGTCAGGTAAAAAGTCCAATTTGATACATTTGAATGTTAAAATAATGATTGATTATGATTAAGGACGGGAGGATATATTTTTTTTTATAAATATAAACGCCAAAGGACGATGGTGCTCAAACACTCATAAGTTCGCTGATTTGAGATTCGCTTTCGGCAAGTTCTTGGTGGTTCAGTTGGCAAAGTGCTGGGATACTAACCTAGAGGCTTTAAAAAAATATCTGAGGTAAATTGTGTCGCTTAACTTCAAACTCGGGTAAATCCATTCTGCTTTAATGTTTTTTAGGGTTCCGTAGTCAACTAGGAACCCTTATAGTTTCGCCATGTCTGTCTGTCCGTCCGTCCGTCCGTCCGTCCGTCCGTCCGCGGATAATCTCAGTAACCGTAAGCACTAGAAAGCTGAAATTTGGTACCAATATGTATATCAATCACGCCAACAAAGTGCAAAAATAAAAAATGGAAAAAAATGTTTTATTAGGGTACCCCCCCTACATGTAAAGTGGGAGCGGATATTTTTTTTCATTCCAACCCCAACGTGTGATATATTGTTGGATAGGTATTAAAAAATGAAGAAGGGTTTACTAAGATTGTTTATTGATAATATTAATATTTTCGGAAATAATCGCTTCTAAAGGAAAAATAAGTGCGTCCCCCCCCCTCTAACTTTTGAACCCTATGTTCAAAAAATATGAAAAAAATCACAATAGTAGATCTTTATAAAAACTTTCTAGGAAAATTGTTTTGAACTTGATAGGTTCAGTAGTTTTGGAGAAAAATACGGAAAACTACGGAACCCTACACTGAGCGTGGCCCGACACGCTCTTGGCCGGTTTTTTTTTCTATTTTAGTAATTGTTGGGAGTCAATGGGTCGTCGCTAGAATACAGTCGGCGGCCGGCTGCTCTTTTGCTGGTAACGGCTGGTTTTGTTGTCTTTTGTGGTGATACTGGTATTTTATAAGTTAGATCTGGTAAGGTGGTCAGGTCAATGATTACTTGTGTATAAAATATAATATAATCTGAAAATGAATCAACCTTATAGGATTATGGATTTACCCAAGTATGAAGTTGAGCGACAGAATTTATTATTAAAAACAGTTATCTATTAAATATTAAAAAATATTTAATAGATAACTGTTTTTATACCCTGAAAGAATTCTTTGATAGTTGATATAATAATAATAGTATATTTAAGTGTTTATATAGTTGTGATACTGTAATTTTAATAATATTTGTTACGGTTTTAAAATTTTGTATATATATGAATGTCTTGTATATTAGTCATAGAAATTTATTAACATCTTAAGTCATAGCATAAGTTAGATATAAGTTAAAATTGCAGTGCCCTACAGGGTTTCGTAGCAGACCAAATATAATGTACCACCTGTATCACCTACGAAAGCAATAAACATACTGGGTGACTAGCCGAATGGCACAATCGCTCACGAAACGCTCACGAAACGAAGCGCTAGTAGATATCTATCTCTATCGCGCTTGCGTATTGGCGCGACAGAGCCAGCGGCGTATCGCTTTCGTTTGGCGTCGGAGGAATGCCATTCGGCTACGGGGCCTGATTACTGATTACTGATATTATCAATTGCGCACAAGCTGTATCTTCTCTGGCACTTGTATCACAGAGTATAATAATAGTCTTGTATGGACATTTTATTTGTTGAAGTTCCATTGTCTCAGCGAAAGTGATTGTCACCTTGGCTTTAGTCAGATAACGATTTTGTTCTTCTTACATCAAAATAAAATCATAGAAGCGAACGTTAATGAACTATCAGTATCAGAAAAAAACCGGCCAAGTGCGAGTCGGACTCGCCCACCGAGGGTTCCGTACAAACTTTCAATGGTTAAAATAATCATACTATTTACTCATATTCATTTATTCATATTTGTAACCCGATTTTACACGTCAAGATTTGATTTAAAAAAATAATATTCATACAACAATAATACTTAGAGAATAAATAGACAGAAGATTGAAATTACAAAAAGTTAGGCAATATTCACATAAAAAACGCACAAAAATATTTTTCTAATTAGGTAATAAAATAATTGTCATAAGTGTAGAACGGGTGCTCGACCAGCCAATTTTTTAAGCGATAGGTACTTAAAGTTCGACACACTAGGCGCTTCAACCACATATTTCGGCAATTTATTATACATGGCAGGGTCCATCACGTGTTAATTTGACGGTAAATTGGATTTCGCCAATTTACGGTCGATACCTACTAACTTTCCGGCATTTCGAATGTTGTACTTGGAAGCTTGGAACACATGTTGTTAGTTTTGTCACAGAATATATGTTTATTATTAGTACAAGTACAGAAGGCTCACTCCTTTGATGTTCACAAAATGACGCCATTCTAAATTCTTACCTACATTAACAAACGGACCGCACGCGAGCAGCCAACATTGAATTTTTCCCCTCACTAGCTCGGAAACACGTGTTTTGTCCTTTAATACCAGCGGGTAAAAACGCATTTTATCCACTAGTGGGTAAAGTAATTTGGCCTTGAATAAATTCAAATGAACTGCTTTAAAATTGATAAAAGTAGGTGAATCTAGTAATAAAGATCATTTACCACCTGTGGAACTACTGGAAGCAGTGATAAACGCATTTTTTGCGTTGTAGTTTCCTCGCTACAGTGAGGGGAAAAGTTTTGTGTTACACTCAGGTGCAAATGTATTTTTCCACTCACTAGCTAGGAAACACGTGTTTTGTCCTTTAATACCAGCGGGTAAAAACGCATTTTATCCACTAGTGGGTAAAGTAATTTGACCTTGAATAAAGTCAAATTAACTGCTTTTTCCCCTCACTAGCTCGGAAACACGTGTTTTGTCCTTTAATACCAGCGGGTAAAAACGCATTTTATCCACTAGTGAGTAAAGTAATTTGACTTTGAATAAAGTCAAATTAACTGCTTTAAAATTGATAAAAGTAGGTGAATCTAGTAATAAAGATGATTTACCATCTGTGAAACTACTGGAAGCAGTGATAAACGCATTTTTTGCGTTGTAGTTTCCTCGCTATAGTGAGGGGAAAAGTTTTGTGTTACACTCGGGTGCAAATGTATTTTACTTCTCGTGTGTTAAAAAACTTGCAAGTTCAGGATTCTATTCTCGAACCACTCGCTTCGCTCGTGGTTCAACTATAAAATCCTTTCACTTGCTCGTTTTTCAATTCCACACTCGGCGTTAAAATACAACTTTGCCCCCTTGTATAACAAATAACTATTAAATTGATAAAAGTAGGTGAATTAATCTAGTAATAAAGATGATTATTACCACCTGTGGAACTACTGGAAGCAGTGATAAACGCATTTTTTGCGTTGTAGTTTCCTCGCTGTAGTGAGGGGAAAAGTTTTGTGTTACACTCGGGTGCAAATGTATTTTTTCCCTCACTAGCTCGGAAACACGTGTTTTGTCCTTTAATACCAGTGGGTAAAAACGCATTTTATCCACTAGTGGGTAAACTAATTTGACCTTGAATAAAGTCAAATCAACTGCTTTAAAATTGATAAAAGTAGGTGAATCTAGAAATAAAGATGATTTATAACCTGTGGAACTACTGGAAGCAGTGATAAACGCATTTTTTGCGTTGTAGGTTCCTCGCTATAGTGAGGGGAAAAGTTTTGTGTTACACTCGGGTGCAAATGTATTTTACTTCTCGTGTGTTAAAAAACTCGCAAGTTCAGGATTCTATTCTCGAACCACTCGCTTTGCTCGTGGTTCAACTATAGAATCCTTTCACTTGCTCGTTTTTCAATTCCACACTCGGCGTTAAAATACAACTTTGCCCCCTTGTATAACAAATAACTATTACTTCTCGTGTGTTAAAAAACTCGCAAATTCAGGATTCTATAAATAACTCGCAAGTTCATGATTCTATAAATAACTATTATTGCGCCGCGCGAAGGTCGTCGCCAATGAATGGGCCGCGAACTCACGGCCGCTGACATGTACTTGTAGCGCGGCGATAGAATCGCGGAGTGAACCGCCCCTGGTTTTGTATGCAGCCAAGTTCTCTCTTACATAAATGGCTACCTGCATGATAACTACTGCAGGCAGTGTAATGAGTGTAAGGATTCTTAGTTTTTAAAGAGTCGTTTGGCCGGAGTGTCTACTGTCTACAGGCACCTGAGCAACGATCCTGACAGCTCGTTTCTGAAAGCGAAAGACCCTCTCCCATTTACGCGACTTGAGACTTGTGCGAACCTTTAGGCATGGAAATTCACATGAAAAGTTGTCGAGACTAATACTAGATGGCGCTGCATTTGAATTTCTTGACTGATAACTCTAATACTAAATTGAATATACTCTAAGGTAGAGCAGAGTCTAACTGGGGAATTACCTCCGCTTTACAAAAGACCGCAGTCCAGTAGCACTAGACTTTACTCATTGTTGTGTTCCTGCCGGTGAGTAAGGCATCCAGAGTTCAACGAGGGTGCGGTATGCTGACGACTGGAGGACCTACGGAAGTAATTAGGACAATAGATCCTTCTTCCTTCCTCCTTCCTTCCTTCCTCCTCCTTCCTTCGGTCCTTTATTGAGTCGTCGGCACCCAGGCCCCTTCTAAGTACAGGTTTGTACAAGTTTCTAATGAGTCGAGTCGGCAACGCACATGTGCCACTCCTTGAGTGGCAGGCGTCCATATGTAACAGTGACCACTCTCCATCAGTCGGACCGTATGCATGTTTGCCACCTACGTGGTACAAAAAAAAAACTCGACGAATTCACCCTAAATCAAAATCGATTCATTCGTTCGGGAGCTATGATGCCAGACATGTCAAGCGTCAAACCTATTATTATTATAACACTCCGTCGTTTTTGCGTTGGTGGTTAAAAACAAGAAACCTCCTTCAAAACTATAATAAAAAAACCGGCCAAGAGCGTGTCGGGCCACGCTCAGTGTAGGGTTCCGTAGTTTTCTGTATTTTTCTCAAAAACTACTGAACCTATCAAGTTCAAAACAATTTTCCTAGGAAGTCTTTATAAAGTTCTACTTTTGTGATTTTTTTCATATTTTTTAAACATATGGTTCAAAAGTTAGAGGGGGGGGGACGCACTTTTTTTTCCTTTAGGAGCGATTATTTCCAAAAATATTAATATTATCAAAAAACGATTTTAGTAAACCCTTATTCATTTTTAAATACCTATCCAACAATATATCACACGTTGGGGTTAGAATGAAAAAAAATATCAGCCCCCACTTTACATGTAGGGGGGGTACCCTAATTAAACATTTTTTTCCATTTTTTATTTTTGCACTTTGTTGGCGTGACTGATATACATATTGGTACCAAATTTCAGCTTTCTAGTGCTTACGGTTACTGAGATTATCCGCGGACGGACGGACGGACGGACGGACAGACAGACATGGCGAAACTATAAGGGTTCCTAGTTGACTACGGAACCCTAACAACTTTCTATGAAAATCGGTCAAGTGCTAGTCGGATTTCGACCTTTCCATACAAAAAGGTCATGAGCGCCTGACGACATGTAATGGCAACGTACACTAGATTTGTACAATCAAGATTTTGCGTATATTTTGGAAACTATAAGAAATAGACTTCAGATTTTGGTTGTCGGTGGCACAATTTTTTTGTTTTCGTATATATACACCATTTTTTGGACCTATGTGGGCAATATTATGGTCAGTGCAGTTCTAAACAGTCTTAAGCGCCTCCTTTTTAGTAGGAACTTAAGTCTTTTTGGCAAATGATTAAAATTTTTAACAATTTCTAAACAGAAATGAATTTCTTTCTACCTGTCCATGGCGCTCACAAAATTTCAAAACATTTAGTAAGTACTTGCAGCGGCAGTGAGTGAAAATCTCAATTTGAGTTTTTTTCTCTTAACTCCGACTTACGCTTGACTGTAGATTTCTAATAGGTTTTCCTGTAATCTACAGGTAGAGGGCTACCTCGTGTATTTTTTTGAAAATTTTACGCTAAGTAGTTTCGGAGATAAGGGGGGGAATGGTCATTTTTTGCTTATTTTCTTAAATTACTTCTAAATTACCAAAATAAAAACTATAAAAAAAATATATTTGAGATGCTTATAAAATGCTCTTTCATTTGATATGTAGCACAATATAGTTCTAATAACTTTGAATTTTAATTTTCAATTTTACCCCCCAAAAGTGCCCCCTATGATTAAATTTCGTTTAATTTCATTTAATTATATTACATGTCCGTCTTTGGGCCACAGGTTTACATACGTGTGCCAAATTTCAAGTAAATCGGTCTAGTAGTTTCGGAGAAATCGGCTGTGACAGAGGGACAGACAGACACGCGAGTGATCCTATAAGGGTTCCGTTTTTCCTCTTTGAGGTACGGAACCCTAAAAAAGTAAAGTATGCAAAAACAATTTTTTTAAAAAAAAAAACTGAATTTTAATATTGTTGGTAAAGGGACCCCCTTTACCAACAAAATCACGGAACCCAAACATTCCATCATCAGAGCGTATTAATCTCATAAAAATGTTTGCCTTCAAAATCCCAATTAGGGAATCCCGAAATCAAATTAAAAACACTCGCAAGTTAATTAGGAGGAATTGATAAAAGTTGGAGGCTATTTCCGCTTCGTGTACAATCCTGTTTCGTCACTTTCTTGGCATGTCATTATATTGCGATATTGTCCTGTGAACGAATTCGTCAACATCCCTATATGATTCCATAATGTGTCATAAATGGTTTTACTGGCAATGGTTCTGGTCAATTGTTTTTTTTTATTATTATGGACTGATCGGTGATTGACCCTAGTCACATCTGATGAAAAGTGAAGACAGAGTCTAAGATGGAGCTCACCGATTCAGTAATAGCCTATTCACTCTTGCTTTAAAAGAACGAGGTCGTACATATATTTTCTGGGAACACCGATGGTGGCCGCGTGTTCCATTCCTTTGCAGTCCGCATTACAAAAGATGTGGCAAATCATTTTATGCGGATAAATGGAATTAAATTTGCAGGTCATCATAGTATTGTTATCAAAAAAAGTGAGCGAGTTTAGTAAAACGTCCCACTTCGTCAATTGCTATAAAGTGCTGTGTCAGTTTAGGATCCAAGCAAATCCTGTCTTTATAGTTAGCGACAAAGTGGAACATTTCAATAAACACTATCACAAATGATGAGTGTAGAAATAAGTGATTGAAAAGGGAAAAACTTGTAGGAATTTAATTCAAGTTACATATTTTATAGCACTAGGTACATACCTATGTAGTTCGAAAAGGTATTTTTCATGCTATTAATTCAGTCACTGTCAGTATGTTTTGTGCTGACACTGACTGAAATAGCATGACACGTTCGTACATTTCCGTAAACATACGAAGGAAAACCTTTTAACACAAAATCTGTATTCAAAATATTTGAAAATATTATACGAGCAGAAAAAAACGAACGTTAGAAGAAACGTTAAAAATGAATATTGTATTTTGACCACATCATGACATTGCTAACAAATTATAGTAACGAAACAGAATCATGTGCAAAACGCGAGCCAAGTGAGGTAGAGGTAATGGCGGGATTTCCCGGCGATATTAGAGTGATCCCGGCTCAGCCCGGGCTTAATTATGCCGGGATGTCCGGCCTTTTTACATTTTCGTTATTACCACTTGTTTGGCAATTTTTAGGGAGTAATTAAATAGGTAATCTTTAATATCTTGCGTTTTTGAAATACACTTTTAAACATAAGAATTCCTTAAAAAAGCTAAGAACCAAGTACAGTATAGTTTTTGTATTTTTTTTTAATAAGTATAGGTAAGCGGTACAAGTATAGCAAAGTCAGTAAAAACACCTAAAAGGGTTAGGTCAGGGTCAGTCAACGTCGTAGCTATCTCTTTCTATAGCTCTTCTATAGTGGCGCGACAGAGCCGGACAGTTGTCACTTTAGCTAGGTTACATTTTTGGTGAATGCTGACCAATTTACTTTTATACCGAAACATTTTTTTTTTTGCAGACCGGACTCACATAAAGGTAATGCTACCAATGTACTTATTTGTTTAGGCATGCGGTTGTCGAGTTAAGTTTAAAAGATATTATTAGAAAGATGTTACGCGTTACAAACGTATGTGGAACTTTTACTATGGAACAAGTTTTGGAGTCTGGCTAATGTACTTCTGAGCGCCCTGCCACTGCACTTGAAAAGAAAGATTCGTGTCTTCTCCCCACACTAAACTATGGCTGTCTAACGTGGAAATACACAAACTATATTAAACACAAGATTAGAGCATGTCAAAGGGCGATCGAAAGAAAAGTTTTAAATATTAGACTTATTGACAAAATACGACACAGAAATATACGGGAAAAAACAAAAATAATCGATGTCCTCGAGCATTCATTAAAACTCAAATGGCAATGGGCAGGCCACGTCGCGAGGATGCCAGATGACAAATGGGCGAAACGACTTACCATCTGGAAAGGCCCGTTTGGCAAACGAGGATCAGGGCGGCCCCGCGCTCGCTGGGCAGACATTGAGGCAGTGTCGAGCAACTGGCTCACAGAGGCACAAGGCCGAGAACGGTGGAAGAGGTTGGAGGAGGCCTATACCCGGAAGGGGTCCTAACCACTACTATACTTATATTTAAAATTAGTTTATAAGGAACATTTTTAAGTGTTTATGGAATAAAAAGGCTTTTTAGTTTATTTTTATTATATTATGTATGAAAACGACGAAAAAATTTTTTTGCCGAATTTAACTAACAGTTATATACAGGGTGGTTCCTGATAACAAACCCAACGACGTGTCGAATTTAACGGAAAACAAAAACAACACGGTGTATATTATGTTATAATGAAATCAGCTTTCTTAAACGGTTCCCTTTGTTTTGGCATAATTTTACAATCGAGAATTCTTTTTGGCATCATCTATATTGGCATAATTCACCTTTCGCATAATCTGTTATGGCATACTATAGTTACGCATAATTTGTCTAGGCATATTTTTGTTTGTCCGAATATATTTCATGCATAAAGGTTATTCGCCGAATGGTTTTTATGCATAAATTATTTCTGCATAACATAACCTAACCTAACCGAAATTCTTGACAAAATGTTTTATTTGTTGAGGTCGCAGTTCTAACCTAACCAAACCGACTCTCTTAACAGCATTTAGTATGGGTGGATATTCTGATTTTAAGAAATATGCCAAATACAATTATGCGAATTAATTTTATTCATAAAAACAATCGACGTAAACAGAATTATGCGAACTTATTTTCGGACAATGTGTTATTCGTATTATTTTCGATTATGACAAATAACAAATTAACATTCGGCGAAAATCGATTATGCGAAGTCTGTTATGCGAAAATCGTTTCGGACAATTAAATTTATGCCAAATAGAGGGAACCCTTCTTAAACATTATTATGTAATATGTTATATAGATTTACCATTCTAGGGGGAATAATTAAAGTTTTTTGTATAAATGCAGCAGCGAACATAACATACAAAACAAATTAGCTTCACGTCAGCATAATGTTAGTTAGTTAGTTCATGCGAGCCCTGGTTATTAATAATCAAACACTAAATATTTGTAATTGGCAAAATGTAGTTGAACCGTGCAGGTTACTGTGGGTAAATAAATTATGTTTTAATCGAGATCATTACTTTGGTAATAGGATAATTGTAGGGAATATGATTTCAGTTCTGTTTAAATATTTTGCAATTTTGATAAAATGATCGATATCTACTTGAAACAACTACCTAGTATAATATTTGTTTTATTAGTAACTAATAGCTTTCGCCCGCGGCGTCTCCCGCGTTAAGTTCGTAAATTGTGGAATGATCCATACAAACTTCCACCCCCCCTTTAGGGAAATAGGGGTTAGCAAGAGACGAAAAGTAGTCCATGTCACTCTCCATCCCTTCAACTATCTCCACTTAAAAAATCACGTCACATCGTCGCTCCGTTTTGCCGTGAAAGACGGACAAACAAACAGACACACACTTTCCCATTTATAATATTAGTATGGAATGGATATTGCTTTATATTTTCTCACTGCCTTGGTTGAAGTATTGGTAGCTCAGTTGGCAGAGCGCTGGAGTATCTACCCAGAGGCCATGAGTTCATGTTTGATGCAAGTCAGTAGTTTTCCACTTTTAAATGTATTTTAAGATATATGCTGCATTTTTGTTTGAAGAAGCGTAATTTTTAACAGCGATATATCCAATCGGTGCGGTAGCTTATATTTGTCGATTCCCAAAGTTCTAATCTAGCTGTAAATCCCACACAAACCACACAATGAACATACAACCCAGAAAATAGCGAACACCTATCTTAAAGTCCGGCAACGCACCTACAACTCTTCAGGTGTTTCGGGCATGGGCGTCAGTGATCGCTTAAAACCATCAGGCGACCTTTTTGCTCTTTTGGCTCCCATAGCATAAAAAAAACCGGCCAAGTGCGAGTCGGACTCGCGCACCGAGGGTTCCGTACAAACCTGCAAGGTTTACAAAGTTCGTTCATTACGACAATCGAGTCATAATATATATTTTGTAATGTAACTAAAAATTTAAGGTTTTCGGAATTTTTCCTTTATGTGTGCTATAAAACGTTGCTTCATGCCAAATTTCAAGATTCTAGGTCGACTGGAAGTACCCTTTAGGTTTTGATTCCCTTGCGAGTACTTGCGAGTTTCAAAATATGCAGCTTAAATTGCTGTTTCTTTTGATTGCGTTGACATAGAAGTTTGATTTTGTTACAGCTTAAAGGTATTATAGACCTGAGTATTTGGTATGAATTTCAATTTAATACCTCTACGCGTTTATGAGGAAATGGGTAGTAAGGTTAAAATTATAAAAAAAAAAATATTATGTAATGTAACTAAAAATTTATGGTTTTCGTAATTTTTCCTTTATCTATGCTATAAGACGTTGCTTCGTACCAAATTTCAAGATTCTGAGTTCACGGGAAGCACCCTGTAGGTTTTGATTCCCTTGCAAGTGTCGAAAATTTGCGGCATAAACGGCTCTATCTTTTGATTGCGTTGGCTTAGAAGTTTGATTTTTTCACAGCTTCAAGGGAATTTCAGCTTCATACCTCCACGCGTTCCTGAGAAAAAGGGTCTTGACAGACGGACGGACGGACAGATGGACAACAAAGTGATCCTATAAGGGTTCCGTTTTTTCCTTTTGAGGTACGGAACCCTAAAAACGTTGGCTTCTCGTAAGCAAAATTAAACTATATTTTTGTCGCTTAACTTCAAACTTGGGTAAATCCATTCTGCTATAAGGTTCGTTATCTTCCATATCATATTATATTTTTTTATATACTCAACCTTAAAGCAGAATATATTTACCCAAGTTTGAAGTTAAGCGACACATTTATAGCTCGGATAGTGTAATTAAATAAGGTCTTGAATATTATTCAACACCTAAATATTCCCCCAACACAAAAACAACCTACCCCTAACCTTAAATTCACCCCCCACTTTTCCGCATGGCTCGCCCCATTGTAAGGGCGCTTACACACGAACCGCGACTAATGGTCTGTAAACCAATGTTTGGTGTTGCAATGCCTTAGTTTTCTTACCCTTTTTATGAATTATGTATTTCGTGGAATGTTTTTATTAGATAAAAGTCAAAGGAATAAATATGATGTTTTTTGAGAGGAACAAGGGTAAGCACTGAATTTAGTTTGATATTAACCAGATTTATGAAACAAACACAAACACAAACACTTTAATATCGATAAATAAATTCACTTCCCCTAATTTTATCAGATTAAGATTATAATAACTTCAAGAAGCAGGTATTTAGGGTTCTCAAAGGTCGGCAACGCATAAGTGGCTCCCATGATGTTGCTTATGTCCATGGGCGGCGATGACTGCTTACCATCAGGCGGCTCGTCTGCTCGTTTGCTGCCTATTTCATAAAAAAAAAAAACATAAATAAGTGGAAATTTACATGAAAAAGTTCGCATGTGCGTTGCCGTTGAGAACATTCTCTTTTGATCAATATTTATTACGCTATATTCTCAACAGTTGACGATCGCTTCATTTGATGTTTGAGTTACTATCAGCAGCAAAAGTGCATGGCGAAATTATTAATGAATTCATTGATCACTGTTGCAGCTGATAGTAACATTCTGGCAACTCATCAAATAACATAGAAATTAACCCTAAAGCTTTCCAATAAATATGTGAAGAACTTTCCATGTTCGGTGAATTGGTCATCAAAATTCGTCATCATCCTCCTCGCGTTATCCCGGCATTTTCCACGGTCCGGTCCGCTTTGACAACTAATCCCAAGAATTGGCGTAGGCACTAGTTTAACGAAAGCGACTGCCATTTGACCTTCCAACCCGGTAACTAGGCCTAGTTCGGTTTCCTAACGATGTTTTCCTTCAAGGAAAAGTTACTGGCAAATATCAAATGACATTTCGCACATGTTTCGAAAAAGTCATTGGTACCATAAATTAAATATAACAAGATCATACCATCCCATACATTAAAATGCGACCGCCTAAGACCGCGCTTATACTCCACCACACATAGATGGCGCCATAAAAAGAATGTCTTGTAGCTTTCGATTATACTTGTAGATGGCGTTAAGTGTCACTTTTGACATAGGTTTACGGCTCGGAATTGACACTTAATGCCAAGCTACAAATAATCGGTGGCAACAAGGCATTTTTTTTGTGGCGCCATCTATGTGTGGTGGAGTGTAAGCGCGTTCGTAGGCGGTCGCATTTTAATGTATGGGATGGTATGATCTTGTTATATTTAATTTATGTTGGTACACAGCTGGGGTGCGATCGTAAGTCACACGCTCTTACCGCTAATTAGAACTGATACATTTCAGGTATCAATTCTAATTAGTTCATTTCAGAATTGTTACATAATTTTACTAACCTATAGCACACTCGGACACTGGCGATCAAATATATGAAAGAGACGCGTTCCTAGCACACAGTCTAAGCTCGTTTAAGTGAACGCGTACTGAGCTTGTATGAGTGAGATATGACAGGTCGACTGTTCGCATTTTTGACGGGCGGTAACTGTGAGGTAACCGAGAGGGGGTGGGTGGTACTTTCAGATGGGAGCGCGAGTGGCCATACTGTACGATAGTAGGTACTTTTTATTATACTGTGCCTATAGTATGATATCACAGTATCGTGAAAATACAAAGTTGCACAAAGAAATTCTCAGACAGTACTCTCCGAAACATTGACCCTTTCATTCCCTCCGTGATAGCGCACGTTTCAGATTGCCAGGTGTTCGCGGCATCTTTTTATGGGTAACCGCGATGTGCACATACCATTCTTTAGTCAAACAAGCTGTATGTCTCAGTTAAACCAGCAAGAATAAGGTTTTTTGCAAAATTTCTTTTTTGGCACAAGCTTTTATCGCCTTTCTTTCAACAGTCATCTACTGCTCTCCGAGACGCTTCTAAAAACCCCTTATTCGATGGGGATATACTACGTTTATATACGGAATATTCGACGTTTCAAAACAGAGTTCCTATGACCACCTTCCTGCTCTATCATCACATTAGCTCCATCATACTATAATATTTCATTGTCACGTGATTTACATATGTGTGCAAAATTTCAGCTCAATCGGAAACTGGGAAGTGGGTCAAATTTTGCTTCGACGTTTTGACGCGCACTAACATTAGTATGTTACTAGGCAAGTTGAATAAAGTAAACGCTTGTAAAAAGGACATCATCATCAATATCATCATCATCCTTTAGATTCTAATATACCTATTTTTTTATGATCTCGTTCCCAGATTCATACTTGGAGAGTGCTATGTACTCCTTAATTGTCATTTTGTATCAGACTGAGAACTATAAGCAATTAAATCAATTGTGTAAGATGTAATACATATGATGTGGATGTACTGTAATAAATAAACAAATAAACAAATCCTCTTGCCTTTATCTCAGTCACTTGGGGTCGGTGCAGCATGTTTTCCTCTTTCATACATTTCTGTCACCCGTCATGTCATTAAGACTTTTGAATAGTTAGCACGGTTATTTTTCATAAGACTTATATTGACCGGGATATAGACCGTGATTACCTTTTTGATATTTCTCGAGCTCCCGATATTTCGAGGCAGTTGCATGCATCATGATCACGGGAAACTGAAGACGGGTGGATGTCAAAGTTGCGTAGACAGCGCGCGATCTACCCTTCTTTCTTTATAACTCAACTTTCAAACAAGAAAAACTAAATCTAAATTGGTTCATCCGTTCGGGAGCTACGAGGCCATAGACAGACAGACACGTCAAACTTATAACACCCCGTCGTTTTTGCGTCGGGGGTTAAAAGTATGTTATGTTGTTTGTTTCATGTTGTGTTGGAGTTGTTTATGTTGAAGTTTCACTTCTTCCGCACGGAGGGACGCCACGCACTGATTTTTTTATTTTTGCAGCGATTTCATCAGGTTGCACCATGTTGAATCTTTCCATTCTGTATGTACGAGTAAGCTCCTCACAATAAGCTCTGTGAGCTACGACAATAGAGTCAAACAGAATGCAATATCACGGGTGCACGGATTCACTCACCCCGACAATATTGCGAAATATTACTGACATTATGTAAGGTAACATTGGTGATTTATACAAGATGTAAGATGAGAGAACAGAAACATTTTAACTACGCATTTCTGAGGGCAAAATAACGATAAAATGCTATATGACGTAAGCAAATTTCGCCAAAAAAAATGTTTTTTGTGTCATTTTTTTTAGGTTTTTTTTGATGTATTTTCACAATAAAAGTAAATGTTATTCGTAAAACTGTCACTTAAAATGAATAAAAAATTTTTTTCTAAAAAAATTTTTTTTTGCAATGAGTTTCTAGTTATTTTTTGACATCTATCAAAGAGGATAGTTAGATTATGTCCGCACAACAAACTCTGTGAGCTACGACAGTAGACTCAAACAGAATGCAATATCACGGGTGCACGGATTCACTCACCCCGACAATACTGCGAAATATTACTGACATTATGTAAGTTAACATTGGGGTAAATAACTAATTCAGCTTTCAAACAAAAAAACTGTCTGTCCGTTTTCACATTATCTGATTCAATTTCAATAGAAAAAATCCAAGATGGCGCCTGTAATGTATGGGATATCGGTCCGATATCCGATATCGGATCGGATAATACGAAAATGCCCATCCGTTTGGGAGCTAAATATGAATATCTCATTGATATGCAGGATTATTTCGTTAACGGATTGTTACTACATTAACGGACTCGTTAACTTCCGTTACTACTGGATATTGATGATATGCAGGATTATTCGTCTAAACTACTACTGGATATTCAAACTGTTTTACGAAAAAAATTAAAAAAAAGAAATTTTGTTTTTTATTTTTTTCTTTAAAACCGCGTATCCGATTGAGTTGTTCTTTGGATATTTTATAGATATATTAGGGATACATCAATAAAAAAAAAATTTACTTCCTGACTTTTTGTTAAGTAAATTTTTTTTTTAATTTATGTTTTAAATATTTTTTTTTACCACATACGAGTTAGCGACACCTACTATATTTTTATATAATAATCGCCATTTTATACTCTATTACATATATTTTTATCAAAAATATTAGTTTGGATCAACAATGTCAAAATAAGTTATTTATATATTACTAGTATTACCCTTTAGTACGTTGCTCCTGGAAAGTGATGTATGAAAATTTTGGCATAATTAATGGAAGATTTTTTTTTAATTGGGATATGTAGATTATAGGCCGAAGTTATTTTTCATCAACCCTCCCCACCCTCCCCCCTCTGCGTCACCCCTCTACCCCCCCTTAAAGAGCCGAAAATGCGATTTTTCTCGATTTCTGACAAAACCGATGAAGATACAGAAAAAGCGTGTAGGAACGAAGTAATCCTTAATAAATTTACTACAAATCTCTCATAAACACTTTAGTACTAGCACTTATAGTTTTCGCGCAATCCGTCACGAAAGTTGTTCCTTTCTGCAATTTTCTTTAAAGAATATTAAAGTGTTGTCCCAAAATGCTTACGAAATTTGTTTGATACGACTAAAATATTGTAAACTCATGACTATAATAAAATTAAGGGGATAAATCACTACCATGGTTGGGACTTGAACTCACGGCTTCCGGATAGAAACTCGAGGGCTCTACCAACTGAGCCACCAAAAGCTCATCCCTAGTTTCTAGCGAATCTTTCAGCTTTCTACTATATGAATCAATGGTACCCCTAGCGCCCTAGCGTCATTTATCTATCATATCTATCAATCTAGAGGCCGTGAGTTCAAGTCCCGCCCATGGTAGTGATTTTTTTCCCTGAAATTCATTCTGAGTTTATAATATTTTAGTACTATCAAACCGACGATTTCGTAAGCATTTAAGGAGAAAACTTATCATTCATTAAAGAAAATTGCAGAAAGGAGCAACTTTCGTGATGGATTGCGCGAAAACTATAAGTGCTAGCACTAAAATGTTTATGAGAGATTTGTAGTAAATTCATTAAGGATTACTTCGTTCCTACACGCTTTTTCTGTATCTTCATCGGTTTTGTCAGAAATCGAGAAAAATCGCATTTTCGGCTCTTTAAGGGGGGTAGAGGGGTGACGCAGAGGGGGGAGGGGTGGGGAGGGTTGATGAAAAATAACTTCGGCCTATAATCTACATATCCCAATTAAAAAAAAATCTTCCATTAATTATGCCAAAATTTTCATACATCACTTTCCAGGAGCAACGTACTAAAGGGTAATACTAGTAATATATAAATAACTTATTTTGACATTGTTGATCCAAACTAATATTTTTGATAAAAATATATGTAATAGAGTATAAAATGGCGATTATTATATAAAAATATAGTAGGTGTCGCTAACTCGTATGTGGTAAAAAATATATTTAAAACATAAATTAAAAAAAAAAAATGTACTTAACAAAAAGTCAGGAAGTTAATTTTTTTTTTATTGATGTATCCCTAATATATCTATAAAATATCCAAAGAACAACTCAATCGGATACGCGGTTTTAAAGAAAAAAAATAAAAAACAAAATTTCTTTTTTTTTAATTTTTTTCGTAAACGGAAACAGTTTGAGGCATAATATCCAGTAGTAGTACATGTAGTAACAATACGAATAATCCTGCATATCAATATTTCATATTTAGCCAGGGGCGATTTTACCATGGCAGTCCGGCCAGGCCCTTTCATAGAGTCCGTTAATCGTTAATCCAGCACCCCAAGCGGCTCGCTGCGCCGCGAAAACGCAGATCCGTCGGTTATAAACAGTCTAAAGACCAATTGGCGACTTTGGATCACTTATTCGAGATCTTCTAAATCTTATTAGGCGTGCTAGATCGATCACTAACCTGGGAATAGAGTGCAATCATCAGGCATGACAGACATATCGCGCAACCGACGCATCGACGAGTTAGAGTCCGGCGCGGGCCTTAGATTACTCTACCAAGTTATCGTGGCCCACAGCATCGAGTTGTCATCTCAAATCTCAATCTGAAGAACCGACGCACCACGATCGCGACCGCATGAATGACCCAATAATTACCAATCCGAAGTAAAACCTAGGATTTAGCCAACCAACGGCGGTACACGCCCGAAGAGACCGAAATTATTACATTTTGATTTTTTACCGATTGGCGTCACAGGTTTTAATGGTTTTTTGTGGATACTTAGTATATATAAATACATAATACCTACAGTGGAGTCCTATTTTTATGACGTGTTAACGGATTATCGATTAACTTTAACTTCCGTTAAATCTACCGAAATGTATCGCTTCAACGATTAACGAAGTTAACTTTTTAAGTAACGGATTAACGATTATCGAAGTTAACTATTTGATTAACGATGCCCAGCTATGGAATATCTATCGTACCTGTAACTATTCCTTCTGCAATCGATCTTTAATACAATAATATTTTAGCATAAAGCGCTGACTGTACCAGCTTCTGATGTACAGTTGGATAAATATTAGCCCGAAGAGACGTATCCTGCAGCTTGAAGCTGCGTTTAGAAGGCAAGATTCACTTTGTTATCTAGAGGTTAAGGTGATGCCGCACCAGTTACAAAATAAATTGAAAAAAATCTCCGGGGGTCGTACGAAATCCTCGAAAAGTGCATTCGGCGTTTAACAAATGCTGCTCACATTTCTCAATAAAATGAAATAAAATAAATGTAGATATTATCTTAAAGAGTGTGTCTACAACTTTTGACTATTCAGAATCTCTAATTATTAACGGTATAGTAAATAAACCCACGCAAAGTTGACCTAAAATGAGAAAAACGTATGTCGCCGTTTAGTAAACTTTGTTAAAAAAATTCAATACTTTAGTTATAACATTAAGTGATTCTAAAAGCCAGATAAATGGACTAGAAGTTTTGAGGTTTTTTATATTTTTCCTCTCAAAGGCAACAAAGAAATTTTACCTTAAACATAAACTATCGTAAAATTTCCATACATTCGCCATTGCTGTCAGAATTCTCCTTTCGATTAGATGCCGTGAGCGGCTCATCGGAGGCAGACGTGTCGCCGGTCGCTCCGTATTGACAATTAAATTTGACAAATATTTTGACAGAAAATAGTGTACGTACACGAAAAACCATACCAGTGTAAAACTGTGCTCAAAATAAATAGGGTAAATCAAATATGTCAGGTGGAGATCCAATCTCGTTTAAAATTTAAAGGTTCATGGCTTGTGCATAAAAAATAAATAAAAATATATCACATTATTAAAGAAAATAACGAACACAACCGAATGAGTATAAATGATTTCATTCTAGTTCGGTTAAATTGAAAAAAGTTTCATGTTTTGTTTTACTCATTGGAATACATTTTCATTACGCTGGTATTAACAGTACGTCATTTTAAAAATATATATGACAGTACCTACGTCAAATTTTGTCAACCAAACTTCACAGGTTGTATGTAAACAATTACAATTTAATTTATTCATACATATTCAGATACGTATTAATCGATTCTTACTTAGAATAGAAAAAAGGGGAATGCGAGCGGGTAT
Source organism: Leguminivora glycinivorella (assembly GCF_023078275.1). Classification (NCBI taxonomy): domain Eukaryota; kingdom Metazoa; phylum Arthropoda; class Insecta; order Lepidoptera; family Tortricidae; genus Leguminivora; species Leguminivora glycinivorella. The sequence goes on along the minus strand of NC_062976.1, from coordinate 654,187 downwards.
AGGTATAGTGCTTCTGGTTCAAATTTAATTGTGAATATAAAAAAATTACTCAATTTCATTAAAGATTTACTCTGTGCATACCGCGAACACGTAACCGTTAGTTGAAAACAATAATAATTATAAATCACCTAAATACATCGTTGTTTATAAAGCGCTTGTTTTGAATGGCACTTCTCCACTCAACTAGACCAAATATTCATGGAACACCAGCTGGTGACCAGCATAAATGACTATGAACAGCCGTGTAAAAATATCTGATTTTCTATAGGGGGCCATAAGTATATGACGACATGTTCCCGGCAGAAATTTGTGATGCTCCGTGACCGGCAGAAACATCGTCCCTCTTTCTAGCGTCTCGCGAGCGTATAGCGTCGGGCCAACTGCATGGAAAAAGACGCCGCGTCAGCGCGGCTTAGCCATACAGTTGGCCCGACGCTACGATCGCAAGACGGTAGATGTGGGAGGGTCCTTATCCGCATACATATCTGATCGGGTCGCTTAAAAATATTTGATTCTTTATAAAAACCTAAATTACACTCTCACCCGCATAAATATCTATCCATTGTTAAAGCAAATATATATCTTACGGGCTAGAAATCATTAATATGTAATTAAAGTGCAATAATAAACCCTACCCGGTTGCCTTACAGCCGTAAATTGTATGAGGTGATTTGACAGTTCACGAAAACGGTATAGACTTGTGTCATTGGATATGTCTGTCTCATCTGTTCTTAAATTATGACAAGTAAACTTATTGCAAATCTAGTATCAGAAGCCTTTATAGGTACAAGCTTTTATTCAACTTGCCTTGTTAGTAGGTATGTTAGTTTGAGTCAAAACGTAGAAGCTAAATATGACCCACTTTCCGGTTTCCAATTTATTGAGCTGAAATTTTGCACACATATGTAAATCAAGTGACAATGCAATATTATGGTATCATGGAGCTAATCTGATGATGGAGCAGAAAGGTGATCATAGGAACTCTGTTATGAAACGTCGTATCCCCATTGAGTCAGGGGTTTTTAGAAATGTCTCGGAGAGCAATAAAAATTTTTTTTGCAAAAAAACTTATTATAAATTGGCAGGTGTAATTTTTTATTATCTCTTACATAGCATTAAGAAGAAAAATCGACCAAGAGCGCGTCAGTGTAGGGTTCCGTAGTTTCCGACATTTTACATAATGACAATTTAATAAATACCGTAATTTGGGCTGAAAAGGGTTCCGGGGGTGTATAATGTTATTATATTTCTTGACATATTCCTTCTATTTTCCGCAATCAAAGTAGGAAACTAATATATTATGTTAACTTACATAGGTATTTTTACATAGTCTTAGGCCAATAACAGTTATCTGTTGAGTGAAAAGTATTATACACAATATGTTACTAAAAAAAAATGTGTTACATATTTAAAATTACAGTGAAAATGTGCAAGCCACACATTTTTATTTACAGTTTCATGTCTGACAAAGTTGACGTTCAAATTTATTGGATTTTAACTCATTTTAATCGTTCATTATCCTTTTGAATGTGTATACACTTCTAAAGTTTATGTATAACAGAAAATCATAAGACATATTTTCATTTTTATAATGGTTTTCATGAAGAAAGCGATGCAACTGTGTTGGGGAATTTTTACGGGATGAATAAATATCCGCGGCCTGAGGGGTGAATGGGATCAGGGATGGGGGAAATCGGGTCGCAAAGGGGGTAAATAGGTTTACGAAGGGGCTGATTAGGGTTGGAAGAGGGGTGAATTGGGATGTGTGGTCAATGCTTGTCACATTGTATAAAATATATATAACTTACCTAAAGTGGTATTTTTATGAATGACCTCTACAGAGAGGTCATTCATAAAAATACCACTTTAGGTATCCATAGGGGTCGTATTTAGGGGTCCATATACAGATATGGACGCAATTTATACGTCAATGTATTGCTTCGTAGTTAGACTAGATACAAGAAATTAACACTTAGAAATGTTAATCACACTTCTGTCTACCTCCACGTTTCTACTTAAGTCCGCAAAAATCACCCATGATTGCTATAATATAGACGGATTACTTTAAAATAAAAATCATAAGTATGAAACTATACAACTAGGGAAGAAATAAAATTATTTTATTGAATCATTTTTGATTTGTTCTTTTTCAAGTTTATATAAATAATAAATTTTTTATTCGCTCAAAGGTTGGAAGAGATCCCTTATAGGGATAAGTTCGTCGCCTTTGTACATCATAACTATAATGTATTTTTATGTCCTAACTTGTCTTATGTACAATAAAGTGTTCACATACATACATACATATATTGAAATAGATATCATACACGAAAGAAAAAACGACAAGGCCCACGGTGGCTGAGCCGGGAATCGAACCCGGTCTTCAGCTTACGCAGCTAACGTTATTACCACTAGGCCACCAGGCCAAGTTAAAAAAACCGGCTAAATGAGAATCTATTTTCGCACAATTGTAAAACTAAATTATTTTTACTAGTTACCTCCAAAATACCAAATAAAATTGGGCTACATAGTACATCGTTTTCTGAAGATTTTGGGTTCATGGGGTCGGAACGGGTATAACTAACGTAATTTATGGTGAATAGGGCCAAAACCGACTTTTGAACGTCGATAGCAGTTTTTTTATATGTGCCATGCTAATTTTTTACACAAAAAATCTTCCGGCAGTGTGAACTTCGGTTTGTCTTTGAAAATATGTCGTTTTATATTCTGTCAAACAAGTCTGTCAGTAAATAAGAACTAAGAAAACTATAGGTATCCTTTTCTCTAGCACCCTAAAGAAAAGGATGCATATAGTTTTCTTTGTTCTTATTTACTGACAAACTTGGTTGACAGAGTATATTTAGTAATTTTCGCTCACCCTAACGTTGGAGTAAATAGGGTCGGGAAGGGGGTGAATAGGGAAAAGGGTTGACTCTTTCGGATTGCGAACAAAATATGACCTGTCACGAGCGTAATATATTTATTTTACCAAAAAATAAGGATTTAATATGTTATGAGTGGTCGGTAATGAAATCTACACATATTATGATAACCCTTAACCAACCTTTATAGTTAGATGGTGCTCTGACGCGGTGAATAAGTAAGTATGGTCGTGGGAAGTGCGGATAACGTGTCAAAATATAATTATAGTTTGTTACTATTTTTCATGTTTAAATAAACTTCTAAACTAACGTAGTGGGTATTAAAGTAAAAGGTTCACAGTGAATATTAGGTTGCCAGAAACGTGTTTAGCTATACCATTGTATTGAATTTTGTATCATAAAGTCAAACTAGGTATTTACTACTAATAATTTACTCTGTGGGGTGTCTTTGATCACTTGCATGGGGTAACATTGACCATAATGACACATAGTTAATTATTGTCTGATTTTGTCACGGTACTTGTTGAGGCTGATAATTTGATCGCTTCTTGTGATAAATATTGAAATAATTGCAAATAAAGTTGGTTTTTCGAAGATGTTAATTTTTATTCTTGATCAAAGTAACCCCAAAATAGCGTTAAAGAGTTGTAATATTTGACTGCGAACCATTTTTTTTTATCTTTTCTTGACATAAAATACTTTTGTAAGGGATTACATTCGATTATCATTAAAAAAAATATATAGTGTATTAAAGTAACCCCAATGTCAGTTTATGTTTGATCACATCGTTTTTTTTCTGCGTACATTATTTTATTTATTTATTCCTTATTGCACATAAAAAAATAAGTACAAATGGTGGACATAATGCCTTAAGGCATTCTCTACCAGTCAACCACTGGGTTAAAAAGAAACATTTCATACGTGCAGGCATCGTGACAGAAAACAATAATCCTGATATCACTTATTTTGTTACCTTTTTAGATTTTTAGCAGGAAAAGACTAAAAAAGTTGATAGTCCCATTTTTTTTCTTCCTTAGTTACGTTACGTTGACCAATTTTGAATTTATACTTTCTAACTCCTACATTTAATGGGTAAAAATACCCATTAAATGTAGAAGCTAGAGAAGTTTAAATTCCCAAATTGGTCAATGTAACCCCAGTTTACGGTAGACACCGTCAACCTATTCTAATAATTCTCTTTTTATTTGAAAGAAAATTCGTTACGATAATATGCATATAAAATATGCAATCTAAAATAAAAAATGCTTTTCATATAGTTACAAACTTAGTTCAGATTTTTTTTTGTACAACTTTTAAAAATTGTTCTACCTATCAAGTTCAAAATAATTTTCCTAGAAAGTCTTTTTTCTACTCCCGAACTATTATTCGTCATTTACAGGGTCGTGCATAGATCTTTAAAACCCTACATAAAAGTCTATTCCCCAAAGCCAGTGTCCGCCGGCTTTCCGCGCATGCGCGCAGTATCGAAAAAACTGAAAACGCATTGTTTGGCTCTGTAACCATGGCAACGCCTTATAACGATACGGCGCGCGTGCGCGGGAAGGCTTTGGGCAGCTGAGCTGACAGTGCAAACCTTTGCGTCAAAATACAGGAAACAGTGTGAATTTCACGAAAGTTATTCAAGAAACCTATTAAAAACTAAGTGCATGGTCGTAAAAAAGGTATTGTATGCAACGGTGTTTAACTGAGTCAAAAAATACTCGTGGCGTCTTAATAACTGTTCGTGCGAACAATAAAAACTCCAAACTTTTAACAATAAGGATTTATTACGTTTGAGGTTAAACACGATAATATGAAAATGTACAAGATATTGCCCCGAGCGGCGTGTGCGCGCTTCCGAGGTGACTCGCTGACTGATCGGCGGTCGGCCGCGGGCTCCCGCGGCCGTGAACTGCCCGGTGTCGCTGCGCCCCGCGCTCCTCGCCCCGTGCGTATGCACAGACTTGAACATAACAATTTTCGGCTTTGCCTCAAATTGTTACCCACGCCACTCGTCTTTTTTGATCTCCTTTAAACGCCTGTTGCATAAAATACTATTTAAAGTTCTGCTTTTGAGATTTTTTCATATTTGAGAAAACAGCCCTTATGGCCTGAAATACGGCATACGGCAGTGATATTGACATTGACATAATTATGTATGTATTTTGACTGCACTGTATTTTTTGCCATGCTAATTTGAACCTTATCTCTGAGCGATGTTTTTTAATTTTCAGTTACATCACAGATGTGTATGACATGACATCTAGGTATTTAGCCATTTAAAAGAAACTACAAGGGGCTTTACAGACGTGGCGACTGCAACTGGTACAGGGCCTAAGCCATAATTTAAAATTATATTGTAATTTTTATATGTATTTGTGGTTTATATAATACTAAGTATGAGTTTCAACATTTTCAACTCAAGGAACTGAAATTAAGAGAAGGGACTCGGAAATTGGGTAAGATCAAGAGTCTGATGCAGATGGCGATGGCAGTATTGGATAAGATAAGATATGCGTCGATATTCCCTGTCTTTCTTTGTGTCTCAGACATGACTGCTGCTAGCTGTACTCTATTCATTAGGTTTTTATTTTATACACATATTTTATTTTTGTATCAAAATAAATGATAAATTGATAAAAAACCTAACGACCAAAAATAATAAAGTACCTATCTGTTAGTCTTTAATACACCCCGCATATACGTAATGCACAGCACAGGCCTCCGAAGACCGGCAGGGCAATCATGGTCGCGCGATAAATGGTATAACATCGGGCCGTCCCTATCGCACTTACAAATAGTGTGATAGGGCTGATGTTTTATCATTTATCACGCGACCATAATTGTCTGCCTGGAGGTATCGGCCTTTAGCCCTTCACACACGTCTTTGAATAATGTTTGCGGGGATAGGCAGGCTGACGATTTTTAATCTAAGTATAGAAAAGTAACGCAAAATGAAGTGCAAAGTAATTTGAAATACACCTAGATAAACAATCAATTGAATAAGGAACGTTATCTACATATTTAGGTAAATTTAAGTCACATGAGACATGAACAGAGAAGGAAAGCTAGATGATGTGTATTTTATCTGTATTCTTGTATGCTACCTTTTTTACAGTTTTAATTTCTCAAAGGAGGTCAGTAGTTGACTAAAAACTCAAAATAACACTCTTGAAAAAAATTAAGGGTCACTGACCTTTCACAGTAAATTGAGGTAGTGTGAGTGAAGGGTGTTTGTGTGTGTAATGGGGTAATTTGACAGATTCTGAAAATTCTCCCTGCTCTACCCCCTCTTAACCCCCGACGCAAAAACGATGGTGTGTTATAAGTTTGACGTGTCTGTCTGTGGCATCGTAGCTCCCGAACGGATGAACCGATTTGATTTAGTTTTTTTTTGTCTGAAAGCTGAGTAAGTCTGTGTTCTTAGGCATGTTTCATGAAAATCGGTCTGCTATGTCGCGGTCGGGGTTTTTTTCAAAATTTTTATTTTGTGGTTAGGTTATTCAAGTAGAGGAACTGTCTGGGTCAAAACCATACCAGCTGCGGGCTTAAGGCACCAAAAGCGATTAAGCGATGAGCTATAATACTACCTTGTGTGAGACTTGATTTCAGGGATTTTGGCTAAGAAATATTATTAATTTCAATACAGTTGCTCAAAAAGTGCCCGTTTTTTAGCTGTTTAGCATGCGAGAAGTTGTATTTTACGCACTAGTGCGTAAAAAGTAAACGTTCCATTTTACTACTTACCGAGCTATTTTAATATTAGTATATTTTACTAAGACGTAATAAAACTATAAACATACTATAACACTTTCGCTACCAAGAACCCGACTGTCGGGCACACCGCTCGTAGAAGCGTAGCCGATTACATGGGTTTCCCCGTATGTAGCGAAAATGTCGTAGCGCCGCGTAGAGCCCGGTTTCGAAAGTGTTAAGTGTTAAATGTTTAAAACATTGATATTTCATGTGTAATTGTTTACTTTCATTCATACTAAACGTAATTTATAAAATGGTTTATACTTTGAAAAAGTGGCTCATAATGAGTTGTGTAAACAGAACGTGAAATGGAACGAAACGCGTCGTCTGTCATTTAAAGTAGTGGCGTCTTACTCAGTCCTACCAACTTAACGCAAGCACGGTCAAAAACCTTAATATGTTACGCGATTTGTCAATAATTATTTTATGTTATTTGCAATACTTCGAGACATAAATGAGTCGATTGAATTAAAATGTAGGTATATATTAAACAATCGTCCCAAATCGTAAATGTTTATGTTTTTATGGCACACAATGAAATAAATAAATTGTGTTGGATGGATAGCAAAATCGAAAATATGAACGCAAGTTTAAAAGCTTCAAAGATAGGTACGTCAATGTCAATGCGAAAATTGGGAGTTCGGATTGTTTATCGTTTCATTTCGTTGTAGTAGTGTTTTTTCGCACCTGTATTAAAAAATTTCGTTCGTCACACGTGCGAGAATGTCATTCTTCTCGCACTTATAACGAAATGTACTATTTCAGTACAGTTGGTGTTTTTTACGCACTAGTGCGAGAAGTGGTTCATTATATGTAAGGTCCAAAGTTCGGAGGGCCATCTGTGTTGAAAAACGTCGTATGATACACGTGCAAAAAGGAAATTAGTAACTTGTGTCGATTTAAAACACTCCGGTCGTGTTTTAATTTATCGCCACTCGTTTCGAACTTCCGTTTTTTCGCACTTGTGTCGTAATGTACTATTTTAGAAGACATCCAAGTGTGGTACCATCTTAACCGTATGCCTTATTCATGGTAGCGAACACGCGTAAGGAGCGCTCGTTGCCGTTTCGAGAAACCGCAACTAATGCTATCTGATTGTTGAACCAACAGTGAATAGTATTTGTTTGCATTGTACTTTTTATATCCAACAACATCGATCCAGAGCGTTGGGAGGAGCTTGCTACAGACAGGTCATCTTGGCGATCCACCATCTTTAACACTGTTAAATCGTTTGAGGAAAACCACCTCATGACGTTAGATATCAAACGCCAACAACACAAAGAAAGACCAAAGCCCTCCTACGTGTATACTTACAATACGTCTGGTCAACTCTATTGTCACGCCTGCAAAAGAGTCTTTAAGACCAAGTTCGGCCTGGCCAGCTACATAAGAGCCCATAACAAGCAAAACAATTCATAATCTGCTGAGGTCGCCGTCATGGAAACCGATGAGGAGGAAAAGAGGATATTAGAAAAGAGTAGGGATACATTTAAACACGATTGAAGGGAGTCGGAGTATTTTATAATTTTTTTATTGTAATACCCTGCGGAGGTAATCCCGATGAACTACAGTATGGGATTCTTCAGAAAAGGAGTACAAGCTCATGGGTCGCAACGCGCATGTGACACCCCTTGAATTGCAGGCGTACGTTACGGTGATCGCTTTCCAACAAGCGAACCGTATACCTGTTTGCCAACGACGTGGTATAAATAAAAATACACAATAGTACCAGTACATGTACTGATCGCCCCTTTGCCAAGAGTGGCACTGATTCTTGAGTAGTTTCATTTGCTCTGCCTACCCCTTCATGGGATACAGACGTGATTGTATGTATGTACGTACTGATCGGCGATTGACCCTAGTCACACCTGATGGAAAGTGAAGACAAAGTCTAACAAGGAGCTCACTGATTCAGCAGTAGCCTATTCACTCTTGCTTTAAAGATACCGAGGTCGTATTTTTCAGGGAGCACCGATGGTGGGAGCGCATTTCATCTGCACGCAAAGACATGAAGACACGACTCGCGAATGATTATTTCGTTGATCAAAATTTTGCAGTACATAAGGCTATTAAAAAATCGCCACTCCGGTGTACAAAGTATTTTTCAGTACAGATGGTGTTTTTTTTACGCACTAGTGCGAGAAGTGGTTCATTATATGCCAGGTCGAAACTTCAGAAGCTCATCTGTACTGAAAAACGTCGTACGATACACGTGCGAAAAGGAAATTTGTAACTCGTGTCGATTTAAAACACTGCCTTCGGTCGTGTTTTAATTTATCGCCACTCGTTTCGAACTTCCTTTTTTACGTACTTGTATCGGAATGTACCTACTATTTTATCTTTAGATTTAGAAGCCTACAACTCCAGTGGGGTATTTCTCCACAGTGGCATTGACACTTGACACTGATAATTCTGTGCCTATTTCTGGGATGACAGCGTCAATTTTCTCGACCCTAATTATTTACACTTGTGGTGTGGTACTGGCCAGTTTCACCACAGACCTTCTTGAAAATGCGGAGTCGCTCCGAGAGAGTCGATGACCGAAACACTTCGCACCTCCAAGTGAAAAGCAAACAATTCTCAGCAGTAGTGGGCCAGTCGCTGCCAAACTGGCGGCTTGCCAGACTCGCCCTCATTAGACACCCCTTCATTCATGTGCATTTAAATACATGCAGTGTTCTGATTTAGTACATAGCACAGAAAAACCTAAAATCTTTACAGGTAGTGATAGGGAGTCCGGGAGACTTGAACCATTTCATTCATAGCAAAAAATATTTTTTTTATCAGCAATTAAATATAACCTATTTCTATCAGGTCGAATCTTCGCATGGCCATCTGTATTGAAAAATGTCGTACGATACACGTGCGAAAAGGAAATTTGTAACTCATGTCGATTTAAAATACTCCCTTCGGTTATAATTTATCGCCACTGGTTTTGAACTTCCTTTTTTCGCAGTTGTATCGTCATGTGTATTTTCATTTTGACACTTTTCCTAATGTGCTGGTTCAAGTCTCCCACCTGGTCAAGTCTTCCGGATCCCCCCTACCTATTTTCTAATAAAACACTAAAAAATAAAAATAAACTACAATACATAATATATATTTAATTTTATTCTTATTATTCAATGGTTTTTATTATTTTTTGCACTGTTCCGTGCTGTTTTCAAAAGCAGGGTTCATGTAAGTAGTGGTCGGTGCGGTGTATGTTGGGTTGATGCGCACACTGTCACCTTCCTGTAACAGAAACAGTTATGTTTATGTTTAAAGGAAAGGAAAGAAAACTAAATAATATTTTAGACTGCATAGCCTCTAAACGAAGAACAGAAGAAAACCGTGAAATGGTTTAAGTAAATTGAGATTTGATTGCTGCAAACGTTGTGCAGAAAGTTATTTTAAGATGTAAAAACTTTTAGAGAGGAAGGGGTAAATCCAAACAACGATTAATGGACCGTGTAAAAGAGGATAATAAGAAAGAAAGTAGTGAGTGTTGCGATGACGAAAGATAGAGAAGAATGGAAGAGGAAGACGCGTTGTACCGACCCCACATAACGTGGGATAAGATAGTAGTAGTAGTAGTAGTAGTAGTAGTAGTAGTAGTAGTAGTAGTAGTAAACTCTTTATTGTACAATTAATAACAAAAAACACAGTAATTACAGTAAAGAACAGTACAAAGGCGAACTTATCCCTTTGAGGGATTTCTTCCAGTTAACCTTTGAGTGAATGAGAGGATAAAAAGAGATGAGGGTGACAGATGCAGCAACATGTACAAGGTACCAGAAAGACAAATAATTAAATAAATACACACATAATTTATGGGAATGAACAAATATTACATAAAAAAAGGAATGGAGAAATTACACTAAAAATGGGAAAAGAACAATTGAGAATTTAAATAATACAGACATTGAGACAGTGAGACAACACAACTCATAACCGATCGCTTAGATTAGCTAGCCACAATCAGATAGCCACAGATTTTTCAATTTCGACTTGAGCGATGCAACCGACTGTGCTTCCCTGATCGAAGTAGGCAGCTCATTCCACAGTTTAACCGCACGCACCACGAACGACTTGTAACCACGGGATTTATGAGGAGGGATGGCAAGCGATAAATTAGGATTATTATAAGGGTAGGAGGAAGAAGATGATTACCTGGGATGACTTTATGAAGGCTTCGTACTCTCTTCTGTCCCTGGCGTTGGTAAGGAACTTCCAGGCTAACAACGTTGCTATACCAATTGCCAATAAAACGATTACTGATATCACGCCGATATCTAAAAAGATAAAAATAAATAAATATAGGTAATATTTGTTAGTAGGTAAAAATAAAAGTTGTCCGAAAGAAATGTATGATTTGAACCTGGATCCTTTACCAAGGTTACTATTAATTAATCCTCGATATCTCCGTCGTTACTGGACCGATTTTGAAAATTTTTTTTTGATTGAATGTATATGGATACAGATTGGTCCCATTTTTCTCAGAACCCAGTTCTGGTGGTGGGATCCTGGAGAAATCGAAGAAACTCCTCAAATCTGAAAGGCTTACATATGGTGATTTTTGTGTTTTTAAAGGAACAGCATGCATTTACGTACGGAACAGTGACATTTGGTGCAGTGGAACTCCTGATGATGGTCAGAATGGAACTCCTCAAATCTGAACGGCACACTTATAGTGACTTTGGTATTTTTATAAGAACAGCATACACTTACGTCCAGAACAGTGACATTTGGTGCAGTGGAACTGCTGATGATGGTTAGAATGGAACTCCTCAAATCTGAACGGCACACTTATAGTGACTTTGGTATTTTTATAAGAACAGCATTCACTTACGTCCAGAACAGTGACATTTGGTGCAGTGGAACTGCTGATGAAGAGTGAGCCGCCCCTGGTTAGAGTTCCGTTCTGATAATCATTCTCATCTGTAAGTACTTCAGAATCATCCAAATTTCAAAATTGGTTCAGAAGTGACGGAGATATCGAATAACAAACATTAAAAAATATACAGACGAATTGATAACATAATCTAACATTTGAAAGTATTTATCACCAGAACCCCAAAGGAAGGCGGTTTTTTATTCTTAAAAATGATTATACTATTATAGACAAGTTTGTTATTGGTATGTGAGTGTCCTATTGGATACTTGAGAGAAAATATCGATATTAACAATAATATTATAAATAGGGAAGTGTGTGTGTATTTATTTGTCTGACCATAATTTATTTCACGGCAAAATGTAGCGACGAATTGACGTAATTTTTAAATGGAGATAGTTGAAGGGATGGAAAGTGATATAGGCTACTTTTCTCTTTCTAACCTCCCACTTCCCTAAAATGGGGAGTAGAAGTTTGTGTGGACAATTCCGCAATTTTAATTTTTTAACGTGAAGCCGCAGACAAAAGTCAGTTTAGTTATAAAATAGGTAGTTTACTTACAAATTTGACTCTGCGCACAACTCGTATCCAACACCACAAGTGTCATAGTGCCATTGTCATTATAAATATATCTAAAGTCAGCATAACATCCAAAATTCACTTGAACATGACTGCAATTCTCCCATGCAGTATAATTCCCATCAAAGTCTTGGACAAGTAACGTTTCTCCACAGACATGTTGGCAAGGTCCTCCATCGTTCAAGCAGTTAATGCAAGGGGCGAGGTGCCTGCACTGTTTGCTATGGCAGTCGATGCAGGGGGTCTGCTTGCAGAAGTTGTAGCTGTCGTAGGTACGAGCGTCCCATTTGGCAGGCGGGTCGCAAGCGCAGATTCCGCAGACGCAGTGGCCGCGGTTGTTGCATTCCTAGAAATATAATGATCATATTTTATGTAAATGGTTCAGGTAGTAATGATACAAGTTGTCTATTTTCTACCAGACTTACACCTAGTATAAGTTTACATTTAAATTCATGCTCTTTAAGAATTTGTTTAATTTCTCATACGACAAAACTGAATCTATCTTTTCACTTGCTGTCTTGAAAAACTCTTGTGTTGTTTTTAGTGTTAGCTACACTAATTTTTTAATGGAAGCTAGAGTATAAGAACAGTTCAAAAGACTAATACAAAGCATTACATTATCTCACCATCCCTATACTGATGCAAGGTGTCTTTAAAGTTGTACAGCCACAAACAGGTCCGTTGAAATCATTAATTCAATCTGCCATCAAAACAAGTGCCTTGGTACGAGCAGATAATTTTGGCAGGTAGGTATCTTACCATTCCTTCACTAATGCAAGGTGTCGTCAAAGTTGTACAATCGCAGGCAGCACCGGTCCAGTCTCCAATGCACGTACATTTGCCATCAAGACATGTGCCATGGCCCGAGCAAAGTTTTCCGGCGTTGTCCCGAAGACAATTGTTGTTCTGGTATTCACAGTATTTTCCTTCGTACCTAAAATATAAATGCGAATTGAAGTTACCTCATAACTTAGTGCTAGATTCTCTTGGTTAATGATATAATTAAAATATTACTTACTTGTGATGACAATACATTAAAAAAAGAAAAAAGATTTTTTTAACATGTTTAACGTTATAATATTAGTTAGGTAATTGATTAAAGACAGAAATAATAATTTAATTTCTACTGCTGTGATACCTATACCACCATCGACATCGACACTCATGCAATTGAAGTACATTTTATCAATTATTATTAAAAAAATTATTAAAAATGGTGGGCGACGCACGCTCCTTTGTCTTAGAATATGTGGCATCTCTCGCACGAGGGATGTCTTTAAATCAATATCCAAGATTGTTCTGAAAAGATCTTAGTGTAATATTGTTTCACGCCAGAATTTTTGCGGTTTCTAACTATGTAGGTGCATCAAAATACTCATTATGAAGATTTTACCCATCTGCACAGTCGCAAATTCCACAAGGATTGCAGCTGCCGTGTCCGCTGCAGATCTGATCCGAGCCCGGAGGGGAGCACGTCGAGGAATTACCGGTGCAGCCGCAATCCGGACCGAATCTGTAAAAGGGTAGTAAAGTAACTAATATATTATACTATCTTTTGCCAGCGGCTTCGCTCGCGTTAGAACGAGACAAAAAGTATCATATGTCACTCTCTATCCTTTTAACTGTCTCCACTTAATAAATCACGTCAATTCGTCGCTCCGTTTTGCCCTGAAAGTCGGACAAACAAAACACACAAACTTTCCCATTTATAATATTAGTATGGATATGGATATAGGAAACGATGTGGCTGTCAAAAGAGCGTTCTTGGGTCGACCGGCTGGTGGCCGTCCGGCGGGTCGACCCAGGTATCGCTGGGAGGACAGTGTGGCGGCGGATCTGCGTCAGCTTCAAGATAGTGACTGGCAAGAGGCTACGCAGGATCACAGGTGGCGACTTCTCATTTCGGAGGCCAAGATTCACTTTGGATCACTGAGCCAAAATAGTTAGTTTACACATCCACATAGTATCCCAGGGTCCTGTTTCAGCACAGTGACAATTGTTAATCGACAGTGAGTAAATGTCAAATGTAAAAGTTGTTTTCAACCCAACAATAGGCATAGAATTGTCAGTATCAAGAGTCACTGTGGTGGAATAGGCTACTGGTAGATAGGTTTTGCTGTTTAAAATTGACTAAAGGACAATATTTAAACTTTTTGTCATGTACACAATTGTAATAGATTTTGAAAAGCAAATCCTAGAATTAAAAAAAGCACAAAATCCAAGTATCTAAATCTAATTTTGTGTATTTGTCGGTCTCTTATGCTACAATGTTTTATTCTCTAACACATGACTTACTTGGCATCAGGGCATTCACAAACTCCACAGGTCCAATTCCCAATACTATGACATCTTTTCGAATTTACCTCCGCAAACTTAGAACATCCACAATCTGCCAACACTTTCACATTCAGAACAATTTTATCATTCAAACCAATCGGGTTGATTTTAATAAACAGCTGGTTCTTGTTGAAATATTTCTTGAGGAGAATCTTTCCAGTGAAGTCCATCTCTTGGCCTGGGGTCACTTTGCAGTTATCATTGTCACAGTTTGGATCGAAAGTTATTTCGAAATGGTTTTTCTCGTCATCTGTCAAATTCACTTTTAGTTTTATTTGTTGGGATATTTTCTAAAAAAAAAGAAAGTTATTATTATATTTGTTTAATGTTTTCAATAATCATGGGTGTATTATCTAAGCTAAAATAACATTTTACCTAAGCTATCCTTACTAAGTTTTGGAAATTTGAGTACTAAATGTACAATACAGTACAAAAAACTGACACTTTATTGCACATCATATCAAAAGAATATAGAGAAATGGTTGAATTACAAAAATTCAGAGGAGTATGTAAAGGAACACAAACCCAGATAAATAACAGGCGGCCTAATTGCTAAAAAGCCCCTGCAAGGTAAAGTAAGATAGGAACCTACTCTAAGTTAATATTTTAATTTAAAAAGCGTTTTTTTAAGTACCAACCTCATATGTCTCCCTCAGCATGTTAGTAATAGCCTTTGGTTGGTAGCTCATCGCCTCTGACTCCGTAATTGCTGTCGCCAACGTATTATACACCGTCTGATCCGAGAAACTCGACACAAACAATATCTTTATCTCTTCCTTCGTCACCAAGTAGTTAATAATTCCTACTGAAGGGTAATCCATTTCCTTTTCTTTAGTGTAAAACCCTTTTTCATTCAAATAACATCCTCCATCATAAGGTCTTATGATTCCTGCTGCTTTACCATCACCAGCTGCATGATACGCTTGGTCTGTCATCAGTACTAAGATCTTTCTAGATTGTTTTCTCCACCCTATTATATCTTTGCATGCGACAGCCTGTGATATTCCTTCTAGGCCACTCTCTGGGTCATCGGCGTTGGATCCGAATTTTAAATGCTCGAGTTTGTGATTGAAAAATTTATATCACTTGTTAGGTTTAGCTCGTGTTTGAAGGAGTATGTTTGGTTCGCTGAGATTTTGCTTGAAAATAAAAACATAGTTTACAGTACACGCTATATAATACATGTTCAATAATTATATATCATCATTCCTCCTATTTATCCCGATTGAAACACTTTACCAAACATCTTACTTCTTCCACTCAACCCTTTGGCGTTATTATGTACTATTATTATTACCCGGTTCGAATTTTGAGACGACCTATTTTAGCACAGGTCAGTAGGACACTAAAACTATCAGTAAAATTACCAAACATAGATACTTACTTATTAAAAGGGATCAGATTCTTATCAATAAATGTGCCAAGACCCATAAACACATCTTTAGTCTTATTGCTTATAGTGTCAAATATATTATACGTTTGATTAACCAGGTCTTCCCTCATCTTCTTCATAGAATTAGAAGCGTCAAAGAGAAAGTAAGATCAACAGGGAAATTTTTAGACGCTTTGTAAGAAAAATTGAAGGCTTGCTCTTGTCCCACTCTTAATTCTAAATTGTAACTCTGTGGCTTGATTTGAACCATATTTCCAACTTCAGAACTGAATTCTTTGAGTTCCAACTGTTATGTTACTTATGGGGTTTTGTAAGTCTTCTGATACGAACACCAGTTTGAATCCTTTTGGTTCACAGGCTTACATCTGCTCGTTCCGTTGAAATTCTAGAAATTAAAGTTATCATTATGACGCAATAAAGCAACTACTGTGACTATGACAAAAGTCAAAATGATTGGGAAGTAGTGCATAATAAATTATCTATAGTAGGTATCTGATGACTACTCCTATTTAAATTATAAAAAAATACAATAATATTTTCCCCAGACGCTAGATTGCTTTGTTATTTCTTGTACCATGGATTATTGTTATAATATTTATGTCGTACACCTTATCCTGGAGGTACGAACAACAGTCAGAGTATTTGGAGCGGATAGCTGCCTGATTAGAACAGTGCTTATAAGATATCACAGCGATACGATGTGTGTGGTTGACAAATTAATTTGAGTTTGAATCAGTCCGTGCCAAAAGTAAGATCTCTCCAAGCAAGAACGTCAAAATTTAACAGTACAATCATCTTACAAGAACATAAAAATGTCTACAAGAAAAGCTCAACAGAATAAAGTGTTTACCTCAGTAGCGCACCACATACACAAATTAGGGTCCCTTATACTCTCTCGACAAGTCTTCCATTCACACACACGTTGGCTTAAAACTCCATGTACATGAATACAAGCAACAACAACAGGCGACCTCCCATTTTAATAATTTTAACTTAACTAATCCCAGAATAGTGTTATTACGGGGAAAAATTTGATGATTTATTCTTGAGGTAATGCGTCATTTTCATGTGGATTGTCCTGTTGGCTTTTGGATTGAGTCTGAATTAAGGAAAATATTTTTTGTAATCGGTTTTATATTTGCTATATTTTTAAATGTAATTATTTATTTTATTTAACTACGTTAGACCAAACGTTTTAAACTGAGTTACCTAAAATATTAGTGTAACTTAGATTTAGAAGAGTATCTTTGACTCCATCTTTGAAAAAAAAAAAATGAAATAACATTTATTTTTACATTTTTTCCGTGGTCAACAGCCGGCTGGGCCTGGCCGAAACGTCGGAAAAAAGGTAAAATAATGTTATTTCATCGCGTTCGACCTGGTAGACTATAAATAATTCTAGAGTGTGTTAGTATTAAATTATAGCTATTTGTTAAACAAGGGGGCAAAGTTGTATTTTAACGCCGAGTGTGGAATTGAAAAACGAGCAAGCGAAAGGACTCTATAGTTGAACCACGAGCGAAGCGAGTGGTTCGAGAATAGAATCCTGAACTTGCGAGTTTTTTAACACACGAGAAGTAAAATACGTTTGCACCCGAGTGTAACACAAAACTTTTCCCCACACTATAGCGAGGAAACTACAACGCAAAAAATGCGTTTATTATTTCAATTTCAATTTCAAATATTTATTCAAGTAGGCTTAATTAAATAAGCACTTTTGACATGTCATACAAAATATTAACAATTACAGCTTAAGAATTACAGATAAGTATTACAATAATAATTATATTACAGTTATACGAAATTATATTAGTAAATAATACAATACAACAGTATAATATGGCAATTAAATATTATATAAACGGTATTAGCTAGTATTTAGAGTGCGCAAGTCAACTCAGTCCCAGGCGGTTTTGTCATTAATATAATCCTTAGTGCTATAGTAAGCCTTACACATTAATCTATTCTTTACGTATTTCTTCAGTCTATGTAATGGAAGTTCAGTTATAGTACTAGGCAGTTTATTATAGAACCGTACGCAGTTACCCACGAAAGAGTTCCTGATTTTTTGTAACCGTGTGGTTGGCATTGCTAGTTTGTCCTTGTTTCTGGTATTGATGTTATGAATGTCGCAATTTCTTTTGAAGTTATCTTTATGTTTATGGACGTAAATAATATTTTCATAAATGTATTGGGAGTACACAGTCAGTATATTAATTTCCTTGAATTTATTTCTTAGCGAAGCTCTAGCACTCATTTTATAAATAGAACGTATGGCGCGCTTCTGGAGTACAAAGACAGTATTGACGTCAGCAGCGCTACCCCAGAGCAAGATGCCATATGACATGATACTGTGAAAGTAGGCAAAGTATACCAATCTTGCTGTCTTTTCATCTGTTAGGTGGCGAATTTTAGATACTGCAAACGCTGCAGAACTGAGTTTGTTTGCAAGAATATTTATGTGCAAACCCCATTGCAGCTTGGCATCCAAAGTTAGGCCTAGGAATACTGTACTGCTGGTTAACTCCAGTTCCAGTAGTTCCGCAATCATTAATCACAATTTGACTTTATTCAAGCCTTTACCCACTAGTGGATAAAATGCTGGTTTGACTGCCGACATGGTTTGTATGGTTATTAAAGCAGTTGTCATCTTACACTATGACGCTATTTCGACATACCTTAAGAACACATCATTAATTAATTCTTATCCGAATATTACCTTCCATAATCATACAATGCCATACTATTTGTTAGCCATATTATTAAGTGCAATAATATGGTTTCATAGAATATTCAAACGCCATAAGCAATTATTGCCATATTAATTGTTGCCCATATTATTACCTAACCTAACCTACTTTCTGATAGCAGTTTCATTTTCCAGGGGTCACAGTTCTAACCTAACCTAACCTACTTTTCCAGCAGTTTCATTCTCCAGGGGGTCACAGTTCTAACCTAACCTAACCTACTTTCTGATAGCGGTTTCATTTTCCAGGGCGTCGCAGTTCTAACCTAACCTAACCTACTGTCTGATAGTATTTTCATTTTCCGGGGGTCACAGTTCTAACCTAACCTAACCTACTTTTCAAGCAGTTTCCTTTTCCAGAGGTTCACAGTTCTAACCTAACCTAACCTACTTTCTGATAGCAGTTTCATTTTCCAGGGGGTCACAGTTCTAACCTAACCTAACCTACTTTCTGATAGCAGTTTCATTCTCTAGTCTTTCTAGTACCTATTATAGTAGTTTTCGATTCTGCCAAAGCACATTATGGAAATTGACTTTTCTGGACGCTAATTTGTATGACAAATGATGGTATGGAATGTGGTAATTACGGATTTCGATGATTCTGACAAATGACATTATGGAAACTGACTTTATGGGAAACAAAGTTTCTGGCACTAGATTAATATAGTAAACAATGATTATGGCATAAGATGTTATGATAAACAATATTATGATTGTTGAATAGGATGGCAAATAAAATTATGGCAAATGAAATTCTGGCAAATGGGGGTATCCCATATTTAAAGGATATAATTACTCATTTGACATAATTAACATTTGGTATATCCACAAAATATCTATTTTTATTTTGTATAATCATTATTTCGTATAACACTTATTTATAATAACCGTTATATGGTATAACTATCTATTGATATACGACTAGTATAATATAACTAGCAAACAGTATAAAACATTTCATGAATTAAATTATTCTTTTTTGAAGGGATCACAGTTCTAACCTAACCTAACCTACTTTTCTGATAGCAGTACCTATGTATAAGGGTCACAGTTCTAACCTAACCTAACCTATTTTTCTGGTAGCAGCGCGTTGTGTGTAGGGGTCACAGTTATAACCTAATTTACTTTTCTGGTAAGTGATGGATTTAATTTATTGTACATTTTTTTGTTATTCTAACTATGCTTTAGAAAGAATTTGTGTTATACAATTTGTTTATTATCGGAAATAAGCATTATACTCAAAGTATGTTATAATAAATGTTATTCGAAAAAAATAACATTATATTAAATAAGAATTATACAATTTGTTAGTATATTATTTGTTGTTATATGATTCAATAATTATATCAAATGATCGTTATAACGACTAAAAATATATCAAAAAAAGTTATATCGATCGATACGCACCCTATTAATTCATGTTTCCTTATCAACACAGTCTTTACCTACGTGATTTGTATTTATGAAACAGAATTAGGGAAAATATCAACAATTTGTAAATAAAATTAAAAGTACGAGAGTAGACAATATATTTTTATACATATTATAAACTGATAGTTACAATAGAATATGGAAACTAACCGTGTACAGATAGTTATTCTGTTTGCATATCTAAAAAATCACTACTGCCTATCGCTCGTTCCTATTAAGGGCCAGTTGCATCAACCACATTTGACAGACACATCATCGTCACGCAGCAGACGTCTATGGAACTTCCCAATCTTCCCATAAAATAAAATTTAACGAACGTTTTAACGGTCACAGACGGTTAGATGCAACCGGCCCTAAACCTTCAAAGTGCTGGACTTAAAGAACCAATCCGCCTTATAGTCGTACCAATCGAGAACTCTCCTGTCGTACCACACGTAAGCCCCTTTCAGAGTATTTGGGGCATCCAGGGCCAAATACACTGGCGTCTCTGCCGCCTCATCAGTATTGTAGAATCCTACGCCAACTGTCATGTCTGTTCTCACCAATCCAGGATGCATAGAGTTTACAGAGATATTGCGGCTTTCAAGTTCTTTCTGCTGTAGAATTGTTAACGCACTAACACCAACTTTCGCAACTCTGTATGCAGCCACAGTTCCACCATCAGCAATGTCATCTTTGTTAAAGTTATCATTCTTAACAGATTCTAAGAACCAATCGACGAATTCATTGATATCCTCAACTTTCAGATCTTTCTTCGATAGTCTATCAATCCAATATTTGTCTCTAATGTTAGACAAATGTCCACAGTCGCTGGAAATATTGACAATTCTTCCATTATTCCTTATAAGCGGGAAGAGTAATTCTTGAATGGTCAGCAAGCTCTTATAATTGATGTCAATAATGTATTTAGATTCCTCATAGTTATTAAAAAGTGCAACACTGTTAGCGACGGCAGCGTTGTTGATTAAAACATCTATACCGCCATGATTCTTCTTGATGTGGTCTCTGAATCTTTCTATGCTTCTTCTGTCTATGACGTCTAGTTGGTGGTAAGCTGGTTTGAGTCCGAGTTTGTTGAGTTCTGCTACGGCTGCCTTGCCTCTGCCTTCGTCCCTGGATGTGAGATAGACTGTTCCATCAAAGCGCTTGCAGAGGGCCTTGACGATGGCTAGCCCTATGCCCTTGTTGGAGCCAGTGACTACAGCCACCTTTTGCGACATGACTGCTCGTCATGAAAGTCGGCAGAACACTGAGCCTCTTGGGGCAGAATGTTATGACATTCAAACAGTTATCTGAATGATTAGCATAATTATATGTTTACAATGGAGATTATGGTGCCACCGTTATGTAACAAAGATAACGTTGTTTATGTTATCAGCGGATACATAATTTTATTTAAGTTGAGTAGCGACTGTTAAAATATAATAACAAAAACAATTTTTTTGTTGAACTTTTATTATTAAGGTAGGTATAATATTCGTGTGAAATGAGAACGATATATGGTGCATTAGGGTAATTTCGAAAGTCACCTAAAAATCACAGTTAGGATCTATCATATCGTCACTACTTTTAAAAAATCTCGTATCTCACGCTGTTCCTCAAAGTTAAAACGCAGTAAGTCTATATGCATTCCATACATACTTACTACAATTTTCTTTTCATTGACAGACGGAGATACAAGTTTTTTTAAAAGTAGTGACGATATCAAGGTTCCCCTTTCGAAATTACTCGAGCATTTCTATACTTCGAATTACCCCAATGCACCCTACATAATTATATGTGAGTGTATACGTTTTACTAACGTCGCACTT
Source organism: Leguminivora glycinivorella (assembly GCF_023078275.1). Classification (NCBI taxonomy): domain Eukaryota; kingdom Metazoa; phylum Arthropoda; class Insecta; order Lepidoptera; family Tortricidae; genus Leguminivora; species Leguminivora glycinivorella. The sequence goes on along the minus strand of NC_062976.1, from coordinate 632,379 downwards.
TGTCGGTTACCATTATGGCGAGATTTGTTAGTATCTTTATATGAATAAACTGATAAGGCGGCTTTATAGCAATCGACAAAGTTGTGGACGTTTTCCCATGCACACTCACATAATTATGTCAAAGGCTATGTAAATGTATTCTTTTCTCTATCGGTTTTTAAGGCAACTACATTAATTAATTTTTATTAAGCAGAAACGTCTGCTAACGATTCTAAACATTTTTATATTAAAGGAAAAAATGGAAAAATTTTTACGCTTCCGGCGGGACTTGAACCCGCACCATTTTTGCAATCCGTGCAATGCTCTTACCAATTGAGCTACGGAAGCCACGCCGGACCTCGCAAAATTTTTCCATTTTTTCCTTTTAAAAACTACATTAATATTGAATTTAAAATAGTGAAACAGAAGCTTTAGAAAATGTTCACCTTAAGCAAGCTAATAGAGGCAATAACCTGAGCTACCAACACACAACCCTCCGATTTCCGGATTCGGAAAAAAACACATTACTACAAAAACCGCACAAAAGGTAAACAAAAGTTAAGTGAAAATACGCTCAAAGCTGCCAAATTAAAAGCCCCCAACTTCTCTCATACATTACTGTCATCAATAAAGTCTTTACGTTGTCCGAAATGGCTTAAACGCCAAGGGACTCACTCGAAAAATTTCAAATGAAAAACGACAGTAGGTAATGCATTTGGTTCTATAGACGAATTTCTGTAGACAACAAACGACACGGTTTTAGTTCAAAACGTATGTGCTTTTCACTTTTATAGAAGTGAATCGTTTGTTTAATGTTCTATATTTGAGTTTTGACGCACATTCTCTATTCGGAACTATTCTACGGAGCGTCAAAAATTGCCGCTTATTTTGTCCACCAATAATTTCGTACGCATCTTCATTCGTTCGCTTTTAAGTGTACATTTCTGAAAAGCGACATGATAAGTTACGTTCTTTCATCCGAATATGTCGAAAGAGCGCATATATTTCAATTTTCATTTCATGTCTTTCCGCGCCAAATAATCTGTTTGTCATTGGATCGCTCGACAAATGGCGTCGTTTGTCACGTTGGCACGACCGATTTGTTTGTCATGATGGGATGCTTAATCGCATGTGTCTTCATCGGAGATCTCTTATGAGGAAACCGATTGATCAAAGATGTATAGTCAACCAATTGGAACCCTTAGGCCACTCTAAAACCATGTCAAAATGACAAGCAGTAAGAGATTTCTTACAATCTGATTTATCACGTCACTATGACATAGTTCTACTGTACAGTGGCCTAGGGTTCCAATTGGTTGACTGTACATTGACGAAATCTCGATAATAAGTCTTAATTCGAAACGCTCACGAAACGAAACGCTCGTAGATATCTATATCTATCGTCCTTGCGTATTGGCGCGACAGAGTCAGACTACCTTTCGTGGCGTTTCGTTTTTGTTTCGCGTCGCAGAAATGCCATTCAGCTACGGCACCGAATCAATCTATGGCGCTCTCCATCGATCCTGTATGGCTGGCCCTTTCGATGCGATCGATCGCCACGATATCTGTCCAATCGATCGAATCGATGAATCGTACCGTGAATGGAAGGCCTAACACCTGCTGAAACTGACTCATAGCACATCTCGGACACTGGCGATATAATATATGAAAGAGCGCGTTCCTAGCACACAGTCTAAGCTCGCATAGGTGAACGCGTACCATGCTTGTATGAGTGAAATATGACAGGTCGACTGTCCGCGTTTTTGACAGGCGGTAACCGAGAGGGGGTGGGCGGCACTTTCAGCGGGAACCGGGAGTGGCCATACTCTACGATAGTACTCTTTATTATACTGTGCTCATGGTATCCATCTGTCCATGGGTTCCAACAGTCATCTTATACTATAAACTAAACTGGAATCTTTGAGTTCGGCACGCTTCTCAAATATCTCATGGGACTCCATCTTTCCAAACTTACCAAGATATGGTAAAAGATATACATAAATAATTAGGGTTAGGATCATAGGGTCTAACGCAACTCCTCTAAGGAGCGGCTCGTCGAAGTCGCAAATGGTCTATTCGCATCTCATCTAAACAGAGGTTGGTCTAAAACGCAACTGGTCTACAATTTGATGGTCTACAATGTTCAATTGGATGGAGCCTTTTTCTGTGGTTAAAAACAAAAACATAAGCGGCAAAATGTAAGAAACACGTAGGTGCCAGGGGACCGCTAAAGACCCGCAAGCCAAGGACACGTAATGTGACCCCGGGGACCCGGAAGCTTACAAATCGATTCTTTATCGTTGCCACTAAGGGATTCAGAATTTCAGATTCTGCTGTGGAATATGGTAGAATGTGTTTACAGTGTATGTCTGTCGTACCTATTGTGAAGAATTAGGTACTAAAGCTGCATTTAAGATGAGAAGTAATCTTTAGTTATAGTACGCGATTTCTTTTCTTATGCGCACTGCCAAGGAGAGGAATTCCTTGCCGGCGGCTATATTTCCGAGCTCAACCTTCAAATCTAGGGTGAACGGGCATCTTCTGTGCGAGCTCACTCCATCGTAGGCCACCTTTGCCTTTAGCTAGTCTGTGGCCAAGAGTAAGACCATATTTATAATAATAAAAAAAAGTTCTACTGCTGGGACCTCATTTCCACCACTCAACGCTGTCCCTTTACGTTCCTGCTCGCGTGAAGGCAGCCCATGCGGGTAAAATGCGTCCAAGAAGATAATACTCATTGTTGGTCTGAGTGAACCCATAAATATCAGTAATCTGGAACTTGTACTCCATCGTTTTGTGTGCCTATTAGTTTATGGTGAGGAAAATATTACAATACTACATTTTTTCCTTAAACTATTCAATAATGCTTTCTTTTATTTCCTTTTACTGTTGAAATTGTAGCACCGCTCACAGTCTCTCTGCTTAGCCTCGAGGTTGACTGGTAGAGAATGCCTTAAAGCATTAAGTCCGCCTTTTTGTACTGTAAGATTTTTCTTTTGTGCAATAAAGATTAAATAAATAAATAAATGTGGCAGCTGCTAAAATACTCAATTATTTATATGTATATTTGACGGCCGGTCTGGCTCAGTCGGTAGTGACCCTGCCTGCTAAGCCGCGGTCCTGGGTTCGAATCCCGGTAAGGGCATTTAGGGTCCCCCCACATCTAGCGTCTCGCGAGCGTCGCGTCGGGCCAACTGTATGGAAAAAGACGCCGCGTCGACGCGACGTCGACGCAGCGTCAGGCTTTGCCCATACAGTTGGCCCGACTCGACGCTCGCGAGACGCTAGATGTGGGGGGACCCTTATTTGTGTGATGAGCACAGATATTTGTTCCTGAGTCATGGATGTTTTCTATTTATATAAGTATGTATTTATCTATTTAAGTATGTATATCGTCGCTTAGCACCCATAGTACAAGCTTTGCTTAGTTTGGGGCTAAGTTGATCTGTGTAAGGTGTCCCCAATATTTTATTTATTATTTATTTATTTATTATTTCAATTACCAATTATATGATTGTTCCATTAGCCACACGAATAGCACAGCTACTACGGTTATTTAAGGCATCTCAGATAATGTATTATCAAACAAAGATGCTCATATGTTATCACTGTAATTGCCAAGTCTCATGAGTGCATCTTACAACGACTCTCTGCACTGTACAAAGCTTCTAACCCCAACGTCTTTAGAACCATATTACACTTCAACATGCGTCGATCACCGTACCCCCGATGATACTAAGATTAACGACGCAGACGCGACATTTATAATAAAGATAAATGACTTTACCAGATTTACAAGCATAATGAAGGACTTGGGTACCTAAGCAACGTCACAAACCGTTGACGCTACGCGGCGACCGAGACGCAGCCAGGCCCTGTAGCCGAATGGCATTTCTGCGACGCCAAACGCCGCAGAAACGCAGTTTGGCTGTCGCGTCAATACGCAAGAGCGATAGAGATAGAAACGCCATTCGGCTACGGGCACACCTCGGACACTGGCGATCAAATATATGAAAGAGGCGCGTTCCTAGCACACATTCTAAGCTCGTGTACGGTATCTGTGAGGTAACCGTGAAGGGGTGGGCGGCACTTTCAGCGGGGAGCGGGAGTGGCCAATGTGGCCATACTGTACGATACTGTACGATAATACTCTTTATTATAATGTGTACGGGGCCAGCTCTCCCTATCGCTCTTCTATAGTGGCGCGACAGAGCCAGACTGCGTTGCAATCGGCACGTACCGTCAACGAATGTCACTTTGGCTAGGCTGGCCCCCAGTTGATTCTCAGGAGTATTAAAAAGTATGAAATTGTGGGTAAAGAAATGGAGTGATGAATGGGTGTAAAAAGTGAATGAGCGCTTTTTGTTTTGAATGCTAATCGTTTTAGAATGTTTAACAGCTGCGATTTACATTTTTTGTGTTTGAAATGAAAAGCTTGTGAATAATGTTTAGTAAGTAATGAAAATTACGCATTTTTTAAACTAAACAAACATTCTCGTTTGTTGAGACATGGACAGAGTTCTTCGTTATCTGATTATAAATGTATAAAGTACTAGCTGTTGCTCGCAGCTTCGCTCGCGTTAGAAGGAGACAAAAAGTAGCCTATGTCACTCTGCATTCCTTCAACTATCTCCACTTAAAAAATCACGTCAATTCATCTCTCCGTTTTCCCGTGAAAGACGGACAAACGAACAGAGACACACACTTTCCCAATATTATTATGGATATCGATATACAGGCCCAAAAAATATTTTCGTAAACTTCGATATTTTGGTTCAAGTATTTCAACATTTCCCTATTCTTTGTCAACGTAATTATGGGCCACCCTGTAGTTTACAAAGGTTTCCACAACCGATCTCGCTGAATTATGGTTAGCTACTTATCTGATTTGACACTTTAAATTAAGACGACACCGATCATTTCTACCTCATTCACGTCAAAAAATATAATCTAAATCCGCAAGCTACCAGCGGGCCGATTTTTGAGTCTCACGCGTACGAATTCAGAAAATTGTCACCGGAAATAATAGGCAAATCACCGTTTTCAACCAGCATTTTAGTGACAAAGTCCCGTGTGCGAGATTCTAAAATCGCCCTCCAGGTACAAAAAATAAGGAATAGCATGAACTTTAACTGAAACTACAAAAGAAAATAATCTTAACATAACTCTATTTCCATTCTAATAAAGCCCACAAAATATTCAATTTGCAATAGACATATCTGAAGGCAGGTTAAGCCGCAGCCGATTGAAATGCCCGCATGCTTCCAATTTTATCACTTATCGACATGGATAAGACAACTGTCACTCTCACACCGACATACTTGCCAAAAAGTGACAGATGATTTATCCACGTGGATAAGTGATAAAATTGGAAGCATAATAGCCGGGCGGATCGATGTCCTCATATAAGCTGAAGAGATTTATGACGACTGCCGCCCGTACTAGAATAATGTTTATAAGATTTCACTGCGATACGACTTCGATCTAACAAAGTCTGACGATATATCTGGCCTAGTGGTTAGTCAGGGTCACTTGTTATGCCTGTTTACTTGGTTTCGAATCCCGGGAAGGGCGTTTATTTGTGTGATGAGCACAGATATATTTTGTACCTGAGTCAAAGATGTTTTCTACGTATTTGTATTGTAATTGTCCTCAAAAAGTGATATCTACATACATAAGTCCTCAAAAAGTAATATCTACATACATACGCATACATACAATCACGCCTGTTTCCCAGAGGGGTAGGCAGATATCACGGATTTCCATTTATTACGATCCTGACAAACCACTTTCGCTTCACACACTTTCATAACGTGATAAAAGTGATATCTTTTCAACCAAAAGCGTCAATTTTGACACAAACATATCCAATCCATATCGTAATGTATTTTAATTGAATATTTATAAAAACATATTAAAATGAAAGCGGGTCGTATGAATACTTTTCTGTCTATATTGTGTAGGGATTTTGGCCCAACTTTTCGCCCGTGTGCGAGTGTCGACGAACATTAGCGTGTTCTAATGGATATGAATAATTCACGTATTGAATTAAACCTAACTTTTACTCTGTTTACATTTGAATTAAAAAGTTGGGCGACGATTTTGTACGGTAGCGGGTAGGGAACATACGATTAGTTAACCCTTGAATGCATGACCTTCACAAAGATTTATTCAAATTTGAATTTTGACGTGCTGTCAATAGAGTCAAAAATGCATGATGCATATATACATCACTATGCATTTAAGGGTTAAGGTACAGCAGGGAAAATCTCGACTGGAGGGCAAATGTAACTGGTCCATTTTTTCCATGTTTTACAATGTTTGCATTATTAAATAGACTGTCCACCGATTATTTATGGTAGGCGTGTTCAGTGGATACATATAGAATTAACTCAACATCATAGTGTAATAATGGAAAAAAAAAATGGATTAGTTGCAATTGTCCCCCAGTCGAGATTCAATTCAATTAGTCATAATTAGTCAATACGTACTGTCAACTAGTCGCCAGCGACTTGGTCTCTCGGCAACCAAAACGTATATGCAACTAACTGGCGACCAAATGAATAATCACTAAGTAATTTAAACTATTAGAAAGACTAACTAGAGAGTCGGCGACTAGTCGACGGTGCGAAATGGCTGTAATAGAAACTTTGTCGCAACTAAACTTTTCATATTTTGTGTTTTAAATATGTTTTGAGTCAGGTAGGGATCAAATGTGGTTCAAAATGGTTCTTGTAAACAACACAATAAACTTGACTTTGTCACTGTTGGCTTATTGTTACCTACCTTCTCGTACTGTGACTTATCCAATAACCTAACCACAAAATAAAAATTTTGAAAAAACCCCCGACCGCGACTTAGTGGCCCGATTTTCATGAAACATGGCTAAACACTCCCGACTAACACAGCTTTCAGACAAAAAAAAACTAAATCAAAATCGGTTCATCCGTTCGAGAGCTACGATGCCACAGACAGACACACACACACAGACAGACAGACAAACAGATAGACAGACAGACATACACACAGACAGACACGTCAAACTTATAACACCCCGTCGTTTTTGCGTCGGGGGTTAAAAATAATTAATTCGCTATCCAAACCCTGAGGTGTGTATTTCTTTGTATCTAAACAGTATCTATTAGTCTACTATCTAAGGTACAATACAATACAATACAATACTCTTTATTGCACACCTTGATAAAATACAACAATACAAAACAAGGAAGCAACACAAACAAAGGTAAACAACAGGTACTTCAGGGGTTAAGCATCTTATGCGATCCTATTTACTGTCAGCTGCAAAAGTGGATGGCGAATTGATCAATGAATTCATTCATAATTTCTCCATACACTTTTGCAGCTGATAGTACTTATGGGTCGATGTCGTCCTCCAGTATTTTGGAATTTGTCGACCACATCAACAACAACGAGACTGACACAAAACAATTAGAATCTGATCCCAAAAATCGAATCTTAGGCATTTTACAGGAGGTAGGGCATAGCGAATAATATTCCACTTCATGTGGTAGGCCACAGCACAGTAGATTTATAATTATCATCTCGCTCGAATGTACTCGTAGAGCAGAGCCCAACTGGGGAAGTACCTCCGCCTTACAGAAGACCGAAGCCAAATTGCACTAGACCCTACTCATAGTGTTGGGTTCCTGCCGGTGAGGCTGCCAGAGCTCAACGAGGGTGCGGTGTGCTGGTGACGGAAGTCACGGAATGACCCACGTACGGAACTAATTTGTACCGATCATTATTTTTAAAATCGGGACTTAATCGCGTATAACTACATATTAAACTGACCTCCAACGTTTCAAGGACGGCGTTGTCCCCGTGGTCTCGGAGAAGACTGGCTTGAAATGACATCAACACCTTCTGACAGCCGCGCGAGTTTTTCGAACTACCCGCAATTGGTTTTGATTATCAACTTGAACTGTTTGCGCACTAGGGATGTTACTCTGTCGACATACAACACTGACGATATTTGATTTAACGACTGTCGATATTATTTTCGGCTTACACTTATTAATGACAGGATTCCATGTGGATGAGATCCTAAACCCTTCGTCCCGATTGAAATTGCGATGTTTTAGGATTTCAATGGCTTCACGCACTTTTCTACTGTAGAAATGGCGTTCCGTGGAAAGGACTTAATGATGTGTAATAATCGTGAAAGTTTAAATCAGTAATTTGTACCGTCTATTGTTCTTTGAGTCGTCGGCAACCCGAACCCTCCTTACAGCTTGTACGTACACTCCTTTTTGCTGTGTAGGTACTTAACACACCAAAAGGGAGTGTACAAGTTTCGAATGGGTTGGCAACGCGCACGTGACACTCCTTGAGTTGCAGGCGTCCATAGGTTACGATGGCCGCTTTCCATCAAGCGGACCGTATGCTTGTTTGCCACTGACGAAGTATATAAAAAAAGTGTGTTAGCGTTTACGTCCAAAACCAAATCTCGTATATTCTCAACCCCGCGTCAAGCGTAAATATTCCCCTCGCCTCGCCTCAAACTCCGAGCCCCTATGCAAATCGGATTTTAATAAACGCCAGAACTTCCACAGCAGGTCTTAAGCGACACACTTTACTATGCAACATAAGACCTTTTAGAAGGAAGGGTGTAAATTATAATTGTTTGACTTCAGACTTACTTCGAGGATACTTAGATTCTCGATTGAGTCTTATGTAATTAACGTACGTTTCAATTACTTTGAAATAAGGGGAGGTTACTTATTTAATTTCTTTTGTACTTGTTTGTTGTTTACCTAGTGTTTGCTGGGCAAATGTCTTCTTTTTTTTACTTAACTTTTGTCTATTTTGAGCCATAATTGGCCAGTCTCTCGAAAAGAAAAATACCATTTCTTTCGGTTTCTATGAAAGTTTAGAGCAACTATCTAAAACACTCTATTATGTTTTTGCACTAAAATAAGATTATAACATCGATATGACATGCAATATTAGACAACTTGAAGCTGATTCTGTTTTTTAAACGATGCTTATGGTTGTAATCAGTGTTTAATAAAAAATATTGCCTGCCTCCATGCAGACTGAATGCACGGATTTATTTTACTTCATTACACCTTCGTCAGCAAACCTGATACCCACCTATCCAAAATGGCCCTCACCTGGAATGTACCCGGAAAGCGCAAACCATGCCGCCCTAAATCGACCTGGCGTCGTTCGGTTCAGCAGGAGCTCAGGGTGCTAGGCATGGGGTGGGAGGAGGTTGCCCAAACTACCCAAGACCGGAGTAAATGGAGAAATATGATTCGAGTCCTACACCCCAGCAGAGGGTAACAGGATGTAAAGAAGAAGAAGACACCTTCGTAAGTATCTTCTATGCAAAAAAATAGTGCGTAGAGTCCCTTCGCGCGGAAGAAGTGAAACTTCGTAATGTGTTGTTTTTCAAAGTTCGAGTTGGCAACACTGAGCGTTAAACTTTTAACGCTCTCAGTTGGAAGTCGCATTAGAAGTGTCACTTCAATACATCATTTGAATCTTTTGTCGTATCAAAATAAGGTAAGAACTATAGCAGAGTCGGCGTTCTTGTCGCTAAAGGGGTTAACTAAGCGCGTTCAAAGCTTTGAACGCTGAAGAAGCGGAACTTGTCAAAACTTAACGAGCGTATTTGCGGGTAAGTAGCTTTTTGGCTCGTAAGGCTTTGGCTGTATAAATTGCTAGTGACGGTAACATAATACGGAAGTTGTAAGGCTTGAGTGCACGCTCATATTACGGCTCAGCCACGACATTGGTCTAAGCGCGACAGCGGTGAGCGGCGGCCATACATTGGAGCGAGAGACAGCGACGGGACTTTTCATTGGCACGTATGGCCGCCGCTCACCGCTGTCGCGTCGTGGCTGGGCCGTTAGGCATCAGTGGAGCGGGGCGTGCGGAGTGCATGCCAAACAATTGAATCTCATACTAACTGAGACCTCGCTGCATAGCGTGGACGCAAGCTCGCTCCGAGCGTCCACTCATGAAAGCTTTATACCTAAAGTACTGTTGATATACATACATACATACATACATATACAATCACGCCTGTATCCCATAAAGGGGTAGGCAGAACACATGAAACTACTAAAGCTTCAGTGTCACTCTTGGCATATAAGGGGTTGAAAGAAAACGAAACTGTGACATTGCAGTGTGACAGGTTGCCAGCCTCTCGCCTACGCCACAATTTAATTTAGTTTTCCGTGATCATGATGCATGCAACTGCATCGAAATATCGGGAGCTCGACAAAAATCAAAAAGGTAATCACGGTCTATATCCCGGTCAATATAAGTCTAATTTAAACCATATCCCATAGTCGCCTTCTACGACACGCGAGAGCGCAAGGTGTGCTAGAACGACAAGAATAAAATCAGAAAAAAATGTGTGACAAATTGTGGGTTAAAATCACTAAAATGTATTTTAGTTCAATTGACACAACAGTTTGAAAAATAAGTATTAAATGATTCACGGTTAATTTCATAAGACTTATTATATTGACCGGAGTGCGATCAGAATTAAGCAAACGACACCCGGTGAGTGTAGTGTGTTTGAACAGACCATCGATTGTGAACGCGACCAGTGGTAACGCTGAGAGTGAACGCAGCCGACGCGCGCGAATGAGGGTAGATCGCCCGCTGTCTACGCAACTTTGACATCCACCAACCGTCTTCAGTTTCCCGTGAATATGATGCATGCTACTGCGTCAAAATATTGGGACCTCAACAAAAATCCAAAAGGTAATCACAATTTATATCCCGGTCAATATAAGTTTGAAAAATATTTGTGTTGCTATCTGCGCGTAAAATGACATGACCGTCATGACCTATCAAACTATAATGATAAGATGTAAATAGGTAACCAAGGTTAAAAGCGAGTTAAATAAAACTAACCATTAAAAAAAACAAACTCCAATATTTTATCAGTGAAAATAACAATGTACTTATTTAGGTACATTTGACTTAAACACAAATCGCGATTCGATTTCCTGACCACGAAGTTAGTTTTAAATTCATTCAATTGCATTCACCATCTTTGCTGACCAGATCTCTAATTCCGGTTAGTAAAACTATGTGTTATGTGATGGTAAGCAAGCCCTTGAGCCTATGGATGCCAGTGATATTACTTTATCGATCCAAGTACACTGTGATTCTTAGAGAAAATCTCGTTGAAAAGCGTCAAAGCTCCGGACTTTTGCAGCAGCAAAGGATCCAACAGTGATCTTAAGTTTTAGGAAACTGTATGTGTGTGTGCGTGTTTTTTTATATAAATGGACTTATTCATGGCCACAGACCAGCCGAAGCGAAGACATGGTGTATGATGGTGCCTGTGCACCCTTGATTTGAAGGTTGCTAGGTTATATGAGTAACTAAATCAAAAGAACTGATGTCCATGTGGTAACGGATTAAAAATTTCACCTCCCCCTTTCTGCCCGTGGGTGAATATGGGTTAAATTGTGGCGTAGACGAGGCAGGAAATTTATCACAGCAATGTTATAGCTCCGTTTTCTTTCAACTCCTTATTTGCCGAGAGTGGCACTGAAACTTGAGTAGTTTCATGTGCTTTGCCTATGGCTTTATGGGACATAGGCGTGATTGGATGTTTTATTAAAATAATTTGATCCATTAAAATAAATTTGATCAGTGTTTCCTTTCCAGTAGCACCATGATCACCTTCCACCGAGTGGTAGCCGTCTCAGCGTTGCTTCTCCTGCTGGTGGCGACCATCGTATGCCAATGCAGAGGGGACGCGATTCTCCGGTCTGCTGAGAAACTTGCTGTGCCTATCAATGAGTTCTACTGCTCTAATTTGACGAGAGGTGATTTTTAGCAGTTTTTATAGACCAATGAGATCTTTGTAACTTTTGTTTTCTGACACATGCTGATGTCTGCATCAGTCTACTTTAGAAAATTCATTACGAGGCCATAGAGTTATATTTCTACCTAATATTGTTAAAAAAGGTGTTTTTTTAATTTATTTTTTTATCCGGTTCGAAGGACCATGAAGCGTTTCCAAAAGATCGTTGTGTTAAATTAAAATATACATGGGAACCCATCTATTTTGATAAATCCTATAGTTTCCATGTGAAATGGACTCGATATGGTAATCAGAGGACCTGACCAGTCGGACCCCTGATGAATTCAAAAATAATGACGTAATGTAATAACTAAGAATAAAAAAAGAAAAATAATTTAGCGATGCAGTCAACCAAGTCGGTATTTCCTTTGCAGGCCAGACGTGGGTAGATTGGAAGACAAGAATGGTAGAATTGCCAAAGCAGCATATTGATAGTCCAGACACAAATATTGTCATTGACTATGTGAGTATCATCATGAGTTTGTAGATAAGTTTTGATTACCACACCAGCCCTTCTAGCACAATATTGCCTTGTCGCACGCGAGTCCATACTTGAAGTCGCGCTTGATGTATATGGACTCGAGCGCGACAAGGCGTTATGCTAAAGGGTCAACTGACTTGTAACAAGAGACAGCATTTGTTGAAAAACAGATGACAACTGTGCAGGTGCATGTCTGTGACGTTATGATGTGGTAACTGTCGCGTATGTCACAGACATAATACAACTTCTTCTTCTTCGTCGAAACCTCATGACTGAGGGTCGTGACCCCCATATGTCGCTGTACGTTGCAGTGCTAATACAACTACTAAGAAGCGAAAGAAAGTAAAGTGAAAATTTTAACACTTTTGGGCCCGCAGCTCTAGCATAACAGAAAGATGTTTAGTCTTCTCGCGGGCCGAACTTTTTAATGAAAACCCTTAATGAGATCCCTTATAGGGATAAGTTCGCCTTTGTACACCATAACTATACTGTATTTCTATGTCCTAACTTGTCTCGTATGTACAATAAAGTGTTTACATACATACATACAAAACCATAAAATTATGGAACGGTGCAGAAGTGACACTTTTTGTCCATTAACATCATTAATTTTTCATTATTCGCATGTTCCAGTTCGTAAGATGGCCATGGTACCTCAAAGGCATACGTCTAACGGTGTGCAACTCCGTCGGGCACAGGCCCAGGCTCAGCTGGCCACCGCTGGGCTATACTCCTGTGACATCCAGCTGTTCCACCGAGGACTCCCAAGGTGCCCTGTGGGGCTGGAGATCTTCATGGTGCAATATCAGAGCTGGTGGCCTTGGTCATAAAACACGAGTGGGTAAGGCCTGAGTGCATGCCGATATTGGGCGTGTACTCGTGTAGCGGGCATAGAGGAATAAGTAAGGGAAGAGTTGTAATCAGTAAATGCGGGTTATTTGTATAGGCATAGCTAAGTGACATCTAGCGATAATCAAGCGTCAATCACGTCAAATAGCGTGAATTATAAGTACCGCTACTCGATACTAGGTGGCAACAGTGTCCTGTCTGCCAAAAATTTTATATTAGAACATTTTACAACTTATATTACAAGCAGAATGAATTGAAAACGTAATACTGATTAATACTATTGTAATATTAGCTAAAAATTGGTGAGTATTAGAGTCTTCGTTCGTCGCGACATCTATTGACAAGTAGCAGTACTGATAATTTACGCTAGTTGACGCGTGATTGTCGCTAGATGTCATACACTGGTCAAAAAGAGAAATAAAAAAACAAAGTGTGATGTAAAGCTGCATTTTTGGTATGTTATTTGGGGTCCTTGGGGGAATGTAGGACTATATTTTGCAAGCAAAAAAATGATGTGCTAACTTCGTAATTTAAAAAAAAAGTAAAAAAAATCAGACTTTTTTTGGTTTTTGCCGTTTTATTAAAAAACTATGCATTTTTGGTCAAAAGTTGCTTTGTAATGTTTAATGCGCATTAAATTCCAAACAGTTTGACATCTTTTTTATCAATGTCCGTCAAATATTTTTTGAGATATGAAGCGTCAAAAAAAGAGCATTTTTCCCCTTTCTATGAAAATATTCGTTTTGCTAATATTTTGAGACAGATATCAGCAAAACAACTCAGGCTATTACATAAATTGTAAAAGGAAAATGTAGAAAATTTCAATAAGACCAAAAGAGTGCCAGTTATTTAAAAAATAGGATTATAATTGGTAATGGCCAAATGGGATAGTTTACATATATTTACAGGACGCGTAGCGGAGAACGAATTATTATTATTTGGGGGCTGTTCAAGTATTACTCAGACACATATTTGCGTATATCAAATCAACATTTATTTAGTAAGTTAAGTTTACGGTCAGAAAAACCTCAGGATCGCCGCTTGGCGGAAAAAAATATTTACGAGTAGAAAACCCTCATTAATTAAATCAGATTGTTCCGAAATTGTTCTTGTACGGACTGGTTTTTAAAGCATATCACTGAGGGTCAATAACATCGATGCAATCTCACGAGCGTTGTCGTGGACGTGCCCGAATCATAGTATTCTCCGTTTAACGAAATATCAGTACATAGTACTATATGTGTTGTATTGCACGCGCAGGTCTCTCACCGCCGCGCAGGTGTAGTCGGACCATAACTCGACAGTATACACGCTTGTACAAAAACTGAGGAACAGCTGTCTTTTTACGCTGTCACTACATTTGGCGAATCTTCTAGCCAACATGTTTGCCCTTACTGCGGTGGCTCGCCTCTGCCTTTCTATGTCCTCCTGGTCTTTTAAACTGGACTACAAGATGTGGCCAAGATATTTGACTTCGTGTACTCTCCGCAATTGAACTCCATCAAGCAAAAGAGGTGGTACATGTGTGGGCATATGTGCTGCCTCCATGAGCATAAATTCAGACTTGTCCGGATTGTATCTCATGTTATGCTGGCTGGCGTATCTCTCGCATTCTGCAAGTAACTTACGCATAGCTCCCACAGATGGTGCTAGTAGGACCATATCGTCTGCATATGCGATGTGATTTATCATTTGCCCATTGATGGAGCAGCCAACCTCGGTACTGGTCAAAGCCTGCGACAGCCCATCCATGTACACGCTGAAGAGAGCCGGAAACATACTGCCTCCTTGTCTCACGCCACAATTTAGCCCGCTGGCTGTGGACAGAGTTGACTTCCATCTTACTACGTTCTTCTGCTGGGAATACCACTTCTCCAGTATCTTAATAATTGGCGTGGGCGCTTTCCGTTCCCGTAGTTTATTCCACAGCAATTGGTGGTCAAATACAACTCAAGTGGACTTTCTATCACTAAAGGAGTTGTGCCATCAAGATGCAGAACCAGGACCCTCAAAAAGGAAAAAGTAAAATGTAACTAATTCTGTTTTATTTTTCTAATTTACTAAACTTCAAAATTTTACTGTATTTTATTTCTTCATTAGTAATAGTCAAATCGATGCAAAGTTATCTTAGACAATTTTTTCAGATAAACGGATATCAAAGAAAGTAAGATCGAATATATAGCACTTTCAACCTAAAACTTTTAGCGTAAACTATTTTACCTTAACCAATCTACCAGACTCTTGGCTTCTCTATTTATAGATTTTTTTTTGTTTACCAAAGTAACTATTTGTCTTACTGACCTTTATTTACACTAAAACTAAAGCAAAATAAATTTTATACAATGTTATATTGCAATATATATCATATCATGAAGTATTTTGCAGATATTTGTCTAAAAATATTGGCAAAACGCTACATTTTATAAATGCGTCAAAAATTAACCTTTTTTGACGCTTCATATCTCGAAAACTATTTGACGGACATTGATAAAAAAGATGTCAAACTGTTTGAAATTTAATGCGCTTTCAACATTACACAGCAACTTTTGACCAAAAACGCATAGTTTTTTAATAAAAAAATAAAAACCAAAAAAAAGTCCGATTTTTTTACTTTTTTTTTAAATTACGAAGTTAGCACACTTTTTTTTTGCTTGCAAAATATAGTCTTACATTCCCCCAAGGACTCCAAATAACATACCAAAAATCCAGCTTTACATCACACTTTGTTTTTTTAGCCGATTTTCATGTAAGATTTGACCGGTGTATCACTTAACTATGCCTATACAAATAACTCGCATTTACTGATGTTTGGAGTTACAATTCTTCCCTTATTCGTCTATGGTAGCGGGGCAGTGCGTGTGGCGTGCATATCAAACAATTGAAGCTCACACAAGTGTCCTAAATCGATGCGGCATAATGAGGACGCACGATCGCCCGCCCCACTTCACGCCCTGCCGAATGCCCCGCTCCAAGCGTGCACTCAGGCCTTATACTAACGGCTCAGCCACGACATTGGTCTAAGCGCGACTTTTCATTCGCACGTATGGCTGCCGCTCGCCGCTGTCGCGCTTAGACCAATGTCGTGGCTGAGCTGTAACACGTTCAGTGCCAGTGCTACTCGCTACGAGAGTAGACGATGATATGGAAAAATGGGCAAATATATAGCGAAAAACGCTAGGAACAGAGAGCCCCATATATCGGGTCAGCGGCACTGAATGTGTTAGGTTGTAAGTGGGCCATTTTTTTTCAAAGTTGTCCACCCCACTTTTTTTTAGATTTGAAATTTTTTATGTGTTTTCCACTCAGGATCGCGAGCTCTTTCAATTCTAATAAGAGAAAAAAAGTGTCCCAAGGTTTTTTCCCATTCCGTTACCACTTTTTCATACATTTTGTATGGCGATAACGGAATGGAAGGTTCGAAATCGAAAAATGTATGGAAATCTTGGGACATTTTTTTGCTCCTATCAGGATCGAAAGAGCTCTCGATTCTGAGTATGAACCGCGTAAAAAATACCTATGTTACAAAAAAAACTTTGAAAAAGCCGGCCAAGAGCGTGTCGGGCCACGCTGGTAGGGTTCCGTAGTTTTCCGTACAACTTTGAAAAAAAAACAATTTTCCTAGGCTTTAAAAGTAATATGTTGTGCAATGTGACTGAAGGTTCTTTTTTTCAAAATGAATAAATTCTGGGTAAATCATTCTCACTCTTCGTTTTTTTAAGAAATTAAAGCCTAGCCGAAAGACAACCGTTGACGCTAAACGCCGATCGAAACGAAGTCTGGCGATAACAATATCATCGTAAGCGTTAGTGCATTTGGCTACGAACTTTGGCGATTTCTGATCCGTAGCGAAAGTAATTTTACGCCTATTGGCGTTTAATTCTGATAAAACCTATAATTTGTTACAATTTAATGTATATATCATTAAAATTTTCATATATTTCAAACAGTGTATTTTATTAGCGCAGGTGTGTTTTTAAGTATTTTTTACAATTAAAATATTTTTTTTTTAACTAGACGACCATACACAGGTTTCATTATTGAAATATTAGCACACTCAATGAAGCCTATCTCGCGGGAAAAAACTCGTGTATAAGCGAATTTTGGCATAGTTGTAGGGAATGGTGTTCTAATCCATATACTCAAAGTACTGATGGATAGGGGAGGAGCTAACGGGTGGAGGGGGGTGTAAAAGTCCCTTTTTTTAGTTTTTCGTGAATAACTCTTAAATTGTGGCACATAGCAAAAAATGTTCTGTAACACAAGTAATCTTCATAAAATTCTCTACAAAAAAAGTCTATACACTTTTTATCTGGGATCAATCGTTCATGAGATATGGAAGGGAAAAGATGGACAATAAAGGAATGATCTCATTTGTTTATGTACAATACGTTTATTTCTTATAGAGACGCGGTAGCGTGTCAAGCCAGGTTCAAGAAACAAAAGTAGCAAGCATATAATATGTATGTTTGTTTCATTTATTGAACATTTGTTGAACCTAGAGCAGAGCCCAACTGGGGAAGTACCTCCGCCTTACAGAAGACCGCAGCCAAATAGCACTAGACCCTACTCATAGTGTTGTGTTCCTGCTGGTGAGTAAGGCTGCCAGAGCTCAACGAGGGTGTGGTGTGCTGACGACTGGAGGACCCACGGAACTAATAATACTGGCTTCGGTCTGTGTAGGCGCGGACTGCAGGCTCGGCTATCAGGGAGACCCGGTGAAACGGCTGACCGCTGGCCGCCCGCAGGTCAGTAGGGTTCCCGAACCCAGGGATTACCTTAATCTCCGCCTTGGGAGGCTGAACCACCAACCTGCGAAAAATCCCTGGGGTAGAGGTCGTGCCGGAGAAGGAGACCGGAGTGGACTCGGCTGCTGCCACAGGGGGGGACCGGGGGCCCTTCCGTACGCCGTGCCTGCAGACCGCACTACCTGCATAGTCCCCCGCCAGATTTGTTCCGTCTATTGTCCTTTGAGTCGTCGGCACCTCTAACCCTCCTTAGAAATAAGTACACAAAAAAAAAAAATGGCTCGTAGAAAAAGAAAGTTTGGTCCATCAGCGGAATCTCCATCCACGCAAGTGGATTTCTGCAACATCAGGGGTATACAATCCAACCTGAACGCAGTCCACTGCTATTTGGAGACTGCGCAGCCGACCTTACTGTTCCTCACGGAGACGCAGATATCCTGCCCGACGGACACATCATACCTATCGTACCCCGGCTATACACTTGAACATAAGTTCATGAGACGCGCCGGTGTATGTGTGTACGCCCGGCGGGATATATGCTGTCGCCGTCTTCAAGCCTTTGAAGACCGGGACCTGTCAGTTCTGTGGGTGCGTGTGGACTACGGCGGCCACACCCGTGTCTACGCGTGCCTATACAGGTCTCATAGCGGCAACACGGAGACAACCCGACTCTTCGAGCACCTACAATTGACGTCCGACAGAGTTCTTGAGCAGTACCCATCCGTAGAGCTGGTGATTTTGGGGGACTTTAACGCCCATCACATTGAGTGGCTTGGTTCTCGGTCCACCGACTTTGCGGGAAGGTCTGCTCATGAATTTTCTCTAGCCTATGGGCTCTCACAACTGGTACATTCTCCCACGAGAATACCAGACATCGAGGACCATACGAGCTCTTTACTGGACCTCCTGCTGACCACGCGTCCGGACGGATATTCCGTCACAGTGAATGCACCTCTCGGCTCGTCCGATCACTGTCTCGTCCGGACTAAAGCGCCTTGCGCGCGGCCTGATCCACCGCGGCCAACTAGCCTACGTCGCGTTTGGCAGTACGGGTCAGCAGATTGGGACGGATTGCGAGAGTTTTACGCTTCGTACCCATGGAGGCAGCTTTGTTTCGCATCAGATGATCCAGACTCCTGTGCGACAAATGTCGCTGAGACAATACAGCTGGGAATGGATTGTTTCATTCCCAACTCGTTAGTCGCTGCAGGAGCAATGAAGCGACCTTGGTTTAACCGGCCCTGTAAGGAAGCTACAACACGTAAGCAAGCCGCTTACAGGGCTTGGACCAAGGCCGTAGCTGATAAGGATCCGAACGTTACTGATGTGAAACGTAAGCTGAACGCTGCCTCGAGGTCTAGTAAAAAAGCTATTGCCAGAGCAAAGTTCGATTTTGTCGGCAGATTTGGTGAGAAACTCGCAGGCTACCCATCCGGGAGTCGCGCTTTCTGCACGGGAAGCATGGTCGCGCGATAGACGATAAAATAGCAGGCCGTCCCTATCGCACTATTTGTAAGTGCGATAGGGACGGCCTGATATTTTATCGTCTATCGCGCGACCATGCTTCCCGTGCTGGTCTCTTGCCAAAGCTGCCGAGGGGAACTTTTGTCGGTCGTCTTTACCACCACTGCGAAATGCTAACGGTAATCTGGTCCATAGTGCAAAAGAGAAAGCCGATCTTCTAGGTACTCTTTTTGCCTCGAACTCGACTGTGAGCGATGACGGTAGCACCGTGCCACCTACCATACCGCGGTGCGCACACTCCATGCCGGAAATCCGCATCTCCCAGAAGGATGTTCGGCGGGAGCTACTGTCCTTAAACGTTCACAAGTCGAGCGGGCCAGACGGCATACCTGCAGTTGTGCTCAAACGCTGTGCTCCAGAGTTGTGTCCCGTGCTAACGCATCTCTTCACGCTTTCTATTAGCAAACGGGAAGTTCCATCTTCGTGGAAAACGGCCCTTGTGCACCCTGTCCCAAAAAAGGGCGACAGATCGGATCCATCAAACTATAGGCCTATCGCTATTACCTCCCTTCTCTCTAAGGTCATGGAGCGTGTAATTAACTCGAAGCTCCTTGGATACCTAGAAGAACACGATCTAATAAGCGACCGCCAGTATGGCTTTCGCCACGGTCGCTCTACTGGTGATCTTCTAGTGTATAACTCACCGCTGGGCTTCGGCCATTGAGAGTCAAGGTGAGGCATTGGCAGTTAGCCTAGATATAGCGAAGGCATTTGATCGGGTCTGGCATAGGGGCATTTTGTCGAAGTTACCATCTTATGGACTGCCCGAGGGATTATGCAAATGGATTGCCAGCTTTTTGTCCGGCAGACGCATACGAGCCGTAGTAGACGGTAGCTGCTCCGATAGCATGGACATAAACGCTGGCGTCCCGCAAGGTTCTGTGCTATCCCCAACGCTGTTCTTGCTGCATATCAATGACATGTTGTCTATCGGCGACATCCATTGCTATGCGGATGACAGTACTGGGGATACATTTTACACGGGCCGTGCTAATATCCCTCGTTCAGTGGTGCTAGAAAGTCGTGAAAAGCTTGTGTCGGACATCGAGAGGATTCTGTCCGGAGTCTCGGTGTGGGGTCGGGACAACCTAGTCTGTTTCAATCCCACTAAGACACAGGTGTGTGCGTTCACCGCTAAGAAAACCCCATTTTCTGTGGTTCCACAGTTTCAAGGCACAGCCCTTACCTTGTCAGGAAGTATTGGGATCCTCGGAGTCGACATTTCGAGTAGCGTCCAATTCCGTTGTCACTTGGAAGGGAAAGCTGCGTTGGCATCCAAAAAGCTCGGTGTGCTCAACAGAGCGAGGGGATACTTTACTCCGGGGCAAAGACTGCTCTTGTACAAGTCGCAAGTTAGACCCCACATGGAGTACTGCTGTCACCTTTGGGCAGGAGCACCTGGATACCAGCTTGGACCCTTTGACTCGATCCAGAGACGCGCTGTACGAATTGTCGACGATCCCAAACTCACAGGCGGTATTGAACCCTTAAGTCTAAGGAGGGACTTCGCCTCCTTACACTGAAAGAAATAATTAACTGAACTAATTAAGTTGTTTCAGAAATAATTGAACTCAAGTTAAAGCGAAACAAATTTTAGTTAAATTTACATAACTAATTTTGTGGTGTAATACAATACTAGTCATGTTATTTTGTATTTGATGTGCAGTAATTTAATATTAGGCTGTTATTAACTTAATCAACTTAAACGAAGTAGTAGAGCTGCTGCAACAGAACTGTCTTTTTATAATTAACTTAAATGTATCCTTAATTATTATCAGTACGTTAGACTACGTTTTACCAAACTATGTATTGTTGTTCCAACAAAACTGTATATGTTTGCAGACTGTTAAAGTGTTTGATTGATTTTAACCAAATCTAATAGCATACTAATAATTTTACCTTACATAACTACCAGGTAACAATTTCATTCAAATATTAGACAAACAATTATGTTGTCTTTAATTTACTACTCTATTTATTAACAAAAAATAGTTTTGTAACAAATAAGTGATTTTACTTCTTTGTTGCTTACTTAAGCAAATGTACGAATTAAGGAAAACTATAGTTATAAAGTACGTAATGATTAGTAAAACAGCTACAAAACTTTTGTTATCTGTAGCTCGAACGATTGTTTATAACATGAAACAGAATGACGCGACGCGCACAGCCGCACAGTAAACGGACCAGACCGAAGCAAACCTGTTCGTTCCCGTTTGTGTTTCCTCGAGACGAGAGTCTCAGCACTTCAGCACGCATCAGTTTGTTCAGTCCGGTTGTTATTAATAAAATTCATGGTATTTGTGAAGAAAACCTTGGAGGCAAGGGCGGGTGCACAATATGAGTGAACTTGAGGAGGCGGCGGCAGCGGAGTCAGCCAGAACCTCCGAGTGTGAGATGCCTCGTGTACAAGTACCACTACGATGGAGGAGTACCTAGCGTCGTGGCTCTCCCTATGTAAATATTTAGATGTTTAAAGGTAAGTAACAACATTTAATAACAATAATGAATTGCATGATATGGGAGCTGTAGTTGTAGCGTAAGTAGATATCTACCAAACGTGCTTAATGCCCATAAGTAGGATTGAATACGCAATTAATTAGGTGGAAGTTTTCTTAATTCCTAAGTTTAATACGTAGGTTTACAGGGGGCAATTTCAAGGTAGGTAAACACAGCAGGTAGGTTTGTAGGTCAGGAATTAATTCTAGTACTAATTTCCAGTAACATAGTAAACGAGTGGTCAATACCATTACCTATATTCCTTTCACTGCGGCGTTTTCAGTTCACCTTGGTTATGGGGTTACAATTTTATTGTTATTCGTTGGAATAGTTGGAAAGTTCTATTGTATGTTCTATTATCCTTTATCAGTGAACGTTGGTATTCTGACATTTGTGTACGTTTTAATTTCAGAACACAGAAAACATTGATATTTTGCAGTTATTATCAGAAGAGGAAATATAAGAAATTATTACAAGGCGAAACTGATTACCCAAACAGCCATGCTACAAAACATAATTAGTATAATTACGGACGCATTTTCCAAAAAGTAAGTACCTATAGAGTCTGTTCGGAAAGAGAAGAGTAGTGAAATGTATGGGGTTGGGGTCCAATACATTCCACGACTCTTCTCTTTCCGAACAGACTAACATCACCACATCCTTTGATTTCATATGTATCTTTTAATATTAACGATTGTTTTGTTTTTGTATTTAGAACCCTTTTTTACACGATAAAAGTTCAAAATGGTTTTGTAATATGTACAAAAATAAAACATTATTAAAAAGTATACGAGGACTGAGGAAGGTACATATTAAATTGAATGTTTCAGAACATTGTGAAGAAGTCCTGGACCTGGCAGCATTTATGGCGACCCCTTTTTTGGTGACTACTTCGAACGTAGGCAAGAGTAAGAATTAAACCAAGTCTACTCTAAACTTCTCTGGTGGCCATCTAAGCTGATTGTGCCGGAAGGATTTTTTTCATGCATGTGAAATGTGCTGCGCAAATAGAAGAGACCATCGCACGCAGAGCGGAAAGACGGTGCGAAATGGAATTAACGTTGCCGCCGTCTAAATTGTAAGATATTCTATCAAAGCTCTAATAAACCTAACTGTAAATAATGTTCGTTACGAAATGCAGTTGATGCGTGATTTAAAATAGAATTTGTTCTTAATGCACTGGGTAGCTCTTGGGCTAAAGTAAAAGCGAAACATAAGCATAAGTTAGTATTTCCATTGTTTCTATTTTTTGATGATTACGAAATCAGAAAGTAAATAATGTTATAGTGTCATAATTTTATTATAATATTTCGGAAATACAGGAATTATTTGAATAAAACTGTACTTAGCATTTAAATGAAGAGTTTTACTATGCTACCTACCTAAAATTTGAATATTCGTATCAAGACGCTTTACGTTAATTATTTATGAAAATAATGTAATTTAATTATTGTTGTTTTTAATGTAAGTAACACCAATTCAAGTAAAACCCCGTCTTAATATGAATATTTATCAGAATTCAGTCAAATAATAAATATTATAAATATACTGTAATTCTACTATATTTTGTTAGTTAAACGTCGGATCAAATAGCTACCAGTCCATCCGGCAATTAACTTAGTACAAAAAAGGACGATATCAATGAATCCGTCCTTAAATTAATCAACGAGAGTATAGTAAAATCACATTGTATTGAAATGAATTGTAACAATACCTTCTAGTAGCATTACCTGATCACTTATTACGAATATTATCTAAGATTCAGTTTAGGACCTAAACGGAATTGCTACAGGACGGAGCTAAAAACTTAAACTGAATCGTAATAAGTGATCGGGTAAGGCTACTAAAAGGTGTTGTTACAATTCATTTCAATACAATGTGATTTTACTATACTCTCGTTGATTAATTTAAGGACGGATTCATTGATATCGTCCCTTTTTGTACTAAGTTAATTGCCGGATGGACTGGTAGCTATTTGATCCGACGTTTAACTAACAAAATATAGTGGAATTACCATTTTAATTATAGATTACTAAATTGGTCGAGCTACTTGTAGCTAAACAGTTTTGTTATTAGTTACCAGACTAAACTTTCTGATTAACAACCTAAGTACTGTAACACGTCAACAAATTAAATTAGTTACCAGTTGATGAACAGTTTGACTACTAATAAATAAATCAATTCAGAAAATAATTGAACAGTTTAATTACTAAGTAAATGTAGGATTATTTAATTATTACAAAACATTTTTGTGTTTGCAACCAACTAGATGTTATAGATTCGTAAGCAATTTGGTTGTGAAATAGTTAAATTATTTGTTCCATAGTAACAAAATGGCGCTTGTACTTTTGTTGCAAATCACAAAATGTTATAATTATTACTAGACTATTACCATTGTTATAAGTAGAACATACAATTTAAAACAGTAACATAAATAGTTAAGTTGTTCATAACTCAACACAAATAACAAAACACGGTTTGGTAATGGGTAACACGTAGTTCGCAAGTCACAATTTTTAGGTAAGCAGTAACCTAAAATTTGGTTACAGTTATGCAAACATTTCTTTCAGTGTATGTGTGTTCTATCGCCTGTACAATGGGTTGTGTTCTGAAGAACTGTTTGACATGATGCCAACGGCCACTTTTCATCATCGCACCGCTCGCCATCGACAGGGCGCTCATCCACACACCTTGCAACCTAAATGGTCGCGCACCGTGCGGTTTCAGAGGAATTTCCTCCCACGAACGCTCCGGCTGTGGAATGAGCTCCCTGTCGAGGTATTCCCGATGAACTACAGTATGGGGTTCTTCAAAAAAGGAGTGTACAAGTTTCTAATGGGTCGGCAACGCGCACGTGACACCCCTTGAGTTGCGGGCGTCCATAGGTTACGGTGACCGCTTTCCATCAGGCGGGCCGTATACCTGTTTGCCACCGACGTGGTATAAAAAAAAAAAAAAAAAATTATTACTTGTAGCATTACTACTTCAGATGACGATCTACTCTAGTAAATCAGAAACTAAACTTTACGAGGCTTGACGGATTATCTCGTTAATGGTTTCAAAATGTCACGGCTCATTAAGGCAGAACACGCGCATGTTTCGATATTAATATTATATGTATGTAAGTATAGGTAATTAATATTGTAATCATTATGGTTAGCCGTATGCCTTTACATATCAGCTGTATTTACTTAGGTATGTAATTTATTTCGGAAAATTTTTGTGATTTTTTTCATATTTTTTAAACATATGGTTCAAAAGTTAGATGGGGGGGTCCGCACTTTTTTTCCCTTTAGGAGTGATTATTTCCGAAAATATTGATATTATCAAAAAACGATTCACCAGAAAACCGAGCTAGTTATTTCACTTGCAAATCCTTTCTTCAGGCAGTTCCAAATGTACCCAAGTTGCAGCATTTGTTGACCGTGCTAAGACGCCCCAGCCCCACTGTGTACTCAGTCTCAAAGGTAGTAGTTACCTGAACTAAGATGTTTATTCTCAAAGTCAGGAAGTCACTTGAGACGCTACTATGGGTTTTTAACGTTAACTTTCATTTATTATACACATACATATTACATTATAATCACCCCTGTAATCCCATAAAGCGGTAGGCAGAGCATATGTAGGTACTACTCAAGTTTCAGTGCCACTATTGGCAAAAAAGGGGTTGAAAGAAAACGAAATTGTGACATTGCAGTGACAGGTTGCCAGCCTCTCGGCTACGCCAGAATTTAACCCAATCCCACAGTCGACTTCTACGACACCCATGGGAAGACAGGGGATGGTGAAATTCTTTATTTAGACGACCGGTCTGGCGCAGTCGGTAGTGATCCTGCCTGCTGCGCCGCGGTCCCGGGTTCGAATCCCGGTAAGGGCATTTATTTGTGTGATGAGCACAGATATTTGTTCCTGAGTCATGGATGTTTTCTATATATATAAGTATTTATATATTATATATATCGTTGTCTGAGTACCCACAACACAAAGCCTTCTTGAGCTTACCGTGGAATGTGTAAGAATGTCCTATAATATTTATTTATTTATTTATTTAACCCCATTTCACCACACGGGCAATTTATTACCCATACACGGTGAAATAAATAGGACCAACCATACTTTTCCTACTGAATAGGTCATAATGAGCAACTTTTATTATTGGACCAATTCTGAAATCGCAAAAAAAAAATTTGGCTGTTCTATACCTAGGTACATTCCGACAGACGTGATACCTCTCATTTCTACCAATTTTTGTGTAGGAGGTAGGGCATAGCGACTGATATTCCGCTTTGTGTGGTACGGCACAACACAGCGGATATCATCTCGCTCGAATCTAGAGCAGAGCTCAACTGGGGAAGTACCTCCGCCTTACAGAAGACCGCAGCCAAATAGCACTTAACCCTACTCATAGTGTTGTGTTCCTGCCGGTGAGTAAGGCTGCCACAGCTCAACGAGGGTGCGGTGTGCTGGTGGTGGAAGGACCTACGGAACTAAATTTGTTCCGTCTATTGTCCTTTGAGTAGTCGGCAACCCAAACCCTCCTTGGAACTTGTACACTCCTTTTTGCTGTGTATTTAACACGGCAAAAGGGAGTGTACAGGTTTCTGAAGGGTTGCCAACGCGCATGTGACTGTTCTTGAGTTGCAGGCGTCCATAGGTTACGGTGACCGCTTTCCATCAGACGGACCGTATGCTTGTTTGCCAACGACGTAGTATTAATTTTTTTTGGGATTTCAGTATTGGTCCCATAGTCCCATAGTAAAACTTATTCATTCATCATCCTCACTATCCTCCTTGCGTTATCCCGGCTCATGGGAGCCTGGGGTCCGCTTTGACAACTAATCCCAAGATTTGGCGTAGGCACTAGTTTTTACGAAAGCGACTGCCATCTGACCTTCCAACCCGAAGGGTAAACTAGACCTTATTGGAATTAGTCCGGTTTCCTCACGATGTTTTCCTTCACCGAAAAGCGACTGGCAAATATCAAATGACATTTCGCACATAAATTCCAAAAAACTCATTGGTGCGAACCGGTGTTCCGGAACGAAAGTCGCACGTAACCCGCGACCTCCGTAGCCGAATGGCATTTCTCCGGCCAACGAATAGTCTCTGTCACGTACGCACCGCGATAGAGATAGATATCTACTAGCGCTACCAGCCATTCGGCTAGCCACCCAGCTTAAAACTTATTCATTATGACCTCAAAAGTCAGTATGCAAAGCATGGCTGTTCCTTTTTATTTCATCCTGTATATAAGAAACGCCAAAGCTATACGCTTGCTAAGTTTTGTGCTCATATTTTATTCTTACACGTGAAAATCTCACCGTAGAGGCACCAAACTAAGTGTTTAGTCTCAAAGCTGGTATCACCTGACTAATTGCTTTCGCTGCCTTTGTCTCGTGCTGTCTTTGTCTTTTCTTGTTATCTTTGTCGTGAGGTTTTCGGAATTTTGGCGAGTTTCTATTAATTTTGTGGCTTCGAGTTCAGATTGCTTTTAGACGATTGTTTTGAGATCACTGTTGTGAGGCAAGGTTTTCAATATCAGTTGGATATGACACTGTAATAAACTCACGTCTGTAGTCCAAGAATAAGAAGAGTACATGAAACTGAGCCACTTTTAGCAGTAAAAGGGGTTGAAAGAAAACTTGGCTGGTCTATAGCAAGCCCAGATATATCAAAAAATCGTGCTATTGTTGTGCAAGTTGCTAACCAGTCCAAATTTCACAGTAGACTTCTATTTAGAACACACATGAGAGGTAAGAGTGACGCAAAATCTTTTTAAATTTCCCCTTAAGCTAAAAATAGTTCTTACACTCTGGCGGGTGTTGCCTCTGCGTGTGTCCCATGATACGGGCAAGGGCAACATCCGCTCGGTGTACCCCTTACATTTCATTAAAGTGTCAAAAGGGCCTCTACGCGTTGGCTTCGGCCCCGCGTACGCCTCCCAAAGGTCCGGAACACCACTGTTCCGTGATGGGAAAGACACATATACAGGTTGAAATAAAAAGGACCGTTCAAACTTTGCATCGCGACAAAAATTTGGCTGGTCCATAGAAATGAGTGGCATCATGACAGTTGAAATAGGAAACAGCCAATTATTTTTTGCGATATCAGCATTGGTCTCATAATAACAGTTGTTCATTATGTCCTCAAAACTCACTATGGAAAGTTTGAATGGTATTTTTTATTTAACTGCAGCAATATATGCCTGCTCTCCTTGAGCCGACTGGCATAATCAGAGATGATGGGGCACCGTCTCACCTCCAACGGACCAAGATAAAAGCGGGTGTGTAATGATTGGTATAACTTTTTTTGATATAGTAACATTTGATATAACAACATTTGGTATATATTTAATGGATATAATCACTCATTTGACATAACCATTGTTTGGTATAACCACAAAATATCTACTTTTATTTTGTATAATAATTATTTCGTATAACACTTATTTATAATAACCGTTTTATGGTATAACTATCTATTGGTATATGACTAGTATAATATAAATAACAAACAGTATAATTCATTTCATGAATTAATTTTATTATTTTTGAAGGGATCACAGTTCTAACCTAACCTAACCTACTTTTCTGATAGCATTACATATGTTTAAGGGTCACAGTTCTAACTTAACCTAACCTATTTTTCTGGTAGCAGCGCGTTGTGTGTAGGGGTCACAGTTCTAACCTAATCTATTTTCCCGGCAAATGATGGATCTAATTTATTGTAAAAAAAAAAATAGTCTACTGTGCTTTAGACAGAATTTGTGTTATACAATTTATTTATTATCGGAAATAAGTATTATACTCAAAGTATGTTATAATAAATGTTATTCGAAAAAATGAGCATTATATTAAATAAGAATTATACAAATTGTTAGTATATTATTAGTTGTTATATCATTCAATAATTATATCAAATGATCGTTATTACGACTAAAATTATATCAAGAAAAGTTATATCGATCGATACGCACCCGATAAAAGCGGGCGCAGCGGCAGAAAGTGCCAAAATTTTGAAACGTAATAAATACAAAAGTCTTGGCAAAGAATACCTTTTTGTACCTTTTGGTGTAGAAACTCTAGATCCATGGGGTCCCAGCACGAACAAGTTGTTCACAGAAATCGCGAAGCGTCTGGTTGAGGTAACTGGTGACCGAAGAGCTGGCGACTTCCTCGCACAACGTATCAGCATTGCGATACAGCGAGAAAATGTCGCCAGTATCCTTGGTACAATGCCTCAAGGGCCTATTTTAGACATTAGCTAGCTTTTAAGTTTAGTCCTAGTTTCTTATATAATTATGTAAATATGTTCATGTAAATAATCTCTTCAAAAATGTTTAACTTGCATGCTCGTCGGGTTCGAACCCCGGCTCGCACCAATGAGTTTTTCGGAATTTATGTGCAAAAGGTCATTTGATATTTGACAGTCGCTTTTCGGTGAAGGAAAACATCGTGAGGAAACCGAATTCCAATAAGTTTACCCTTCGGGTTGGAAGGTCAGATGGCAGTCGCTTTCGTAAAAACTAGTGCCTACGCCAAATCTTGGGATGAGTTGTCAAAGCGGACCCCAGGCTCCCATGAGCCGTGGCAAATGCCGGGATAACGCAAGGAGGATGATGATGATAATGATGCTCGTCAGCAACCCTAAACTGCAGCTTTCGGTACGAGTAGCAGATTCGGGGTTAAGGATTAGGTATCAAAGTGTTGAGAGGCTCCGGATTAGTGCATTCGACGCTGATACACACTGCTGATGAAACTTTGGAGCCATCTAAATATTCAGTAAAGAGCAGGGAGTGCGCTGTTATAGGTTAAATCTTAATAAGAAGTCAAAAAAGAAAATATTGTTGACCGCATAATATTATGTATTCATAATTATACAGGATAAGTACAATACAATAATTTGGATTTCTTTTAACCCCTTTTTGCCAAGAGTGGCACTGAATCTTAGTAGTTCATGTGCTCTGCCTACCCCTTTATGGAATACAGACGTTATTATATGTATGTTTAGCGATTCGAAGTGGCAGTGGGCGGGGCACATTGCACGTAGAACCGATGGCCGTTGGGGCGGAAAGGTTCTCAAGTGGCGACCGCGTACCGGAAGGCGAAGCGTGGGTAGGCCCCCACAAGGTGGACTGATGACCTGGTGAAGGTCGCAGGAGTCCGCTGGATGCGGGTGGCGCAAGACAGGTCATTGTGGCAATCTTTGGGGGAGGCCTATGTCCAGCAGTGGACGTCTTTCGGCTGTATGATGATGATGATATATGTATGTAAGTATAATATAAAATAATAAGTATAAAGGTAGTGTCAGGCCCGATTGGACGCTCGAAGCGTTCGGTTCGACGGTAGCCGGGGCGGGCCGGAGCGTGGCAGCGTCGAGTCAGGACACTTGTATTATTGAGCTTCAATTGTTTGACATGCACGCCGCATCCTCACCCTGCTGCACAACTAATATCAATCACTTGACACTAACTTGAATGTTATTTTTAACCGACTTCAAAAAAGGAGGAGGTTCTCAATTCGACTGAATGTTTTTTTTTTTTTATTTTTTTTTTGTATGTATGTTACTCGATATCTCCGAGAATCCTGGATCGATTTTCAAAATTTTTTTTTTGATCGTACGGGTATAACCCCGAGATGGTCCCATTGACACCAAGTCAGGGTCTGATGATGGTATCTTGGAGAAATCGAGGGAACTCTTCAAATGTTATAGGCACATGTAAGGTTTTTAGTGTATTTTTCAAAGGTACACCAGTATTTACGCCTGACGGTAGTAATTTTATGTGGCTGAGCTGATGATGGAAGGTCAACTCCTCAATGGTTAGGAGTTAATGGATAATTCTTTCACTACTGTACATATATTCGGACTGATACATATAATATCACTAGGAACCACTAAAAATCAACAAATAAATTAACTTTTTAACAAAAAATAAAACCGCCTTCAAAAATAAGCGCGTTACAAAACACGGAGAAACTAAAAAGCCAAAAATAACAAACCTTTGAATTCAGATTTCTTATCAGATTGCAATAATCTAAACATCCAAATTATAAACAAATCAATTATTTTTGAAGGCGGGGCCAGCCTGCGTATGGTTGGGAGGGGCAAACAGGTCTGGTACCGACTTCAAAAATAATTGATTTGTTTATAATTTGGATGTTTAGATTATTGCAATCTGATAAGAAATCTGAATTCAAAGGTTTGTTATTTTTGGCTTTTTAGTTTCTCCGTGTTTTGTAACGCGCTTATTTTTGAAGGCGGTTTTATTTTTAAGGGTTTCTCACACTAATAAATTCATTTATTATGTATGAAAATGATGAAAAAATTTTTTGGGAATTTACAGGGTGCTTCCTGATAATGAACCTAGTTAGTTACGTGTCGAATTGAACGGAAAACAAAAAAAACACGGTGTATAGAAACGCGTTCCTACGCGCACAGTCTAAGCTCGTGTAGGCGAGCTCGTACGTGAGTGAGATAAGACAGATCGATCACTGGTCGCGTTCTTGACAGGCGGTAACTGTGAGGCAATCGAGAGCGTTTGGGCGGCTCTTTCAACGAGAAGCAGGGAGTGCACTGTCCATGTACATACTGTACGATAGTACATACATACATACATACATACAATCACGCCTGTATCCCATAAAAGGGTAGGCAGAACACATGAAACTACTAAAGCTTCAGTGCGATAGTACTTTTTATTATACTGTGCATGACTAAGCTAAGACCAACGAGCTTGTTTTTCTACCCGTTCGAGGGAGTTGACAGCTGTGTGTCACGTTTTAGAAGTCGCGAATTAGCGGCTCTGAGTGCAGACTTGCAGAGAGCAGACGAGCGTGCACGCGGCGCATATTAGTGCAACTAATCAATATTGATTATGGTTTCCACGGCTCACTAAGTTCCTATCTTAAGACGAAAGACCCCGAAACCGACTGGGCCTACAGCTATTGATGAGTAGGTACGTAATAGCATATACAAAGAACATGTAATCTACGTAAGATGTGCGAAAAAGTCTCGCGGCCGAAGCTTGGCAGACGAACAAGCAACATTTTACCGATGTGTAAGACCATTTTCACATTATCCGATCCGATATCGGATGTCGGAAGGATTTCAATAGAAAAAATCCAAGATGGCGCCTGTAATGTATGGGATATCGGTCCGACATCCGATATCGGATCGGATAATGTGAAAACGCACTAAGGCCACATCTATTATCTTGATTCTGTTTTTCTGCGCCGATTGTACTGTATGCCTACCATCTCCAATTCTCCTTCAATTGTTCAAAGGTTAACTGGAAGAGATCCCTTAAAGAGATAAGTTCGCCTTTGTACTAGTGACAAGCTAACCCAAGTGTTAACCCACCATTTTATATGAAATTTGACAGATGACAGCCCATTAACCCTGAGTTAAGTGGTGGGTGCAAATGGTAAACTAGAACTTTCCTCCTTCCTTCCTTCCTTCCTTTCCTTTCCTTCCCTTCCTTCCTTCCTTTCCTTTCCTTTTTCCTTTTTCCTTTTTCCTTTTCTTTTTTTTTTTTTTTCCTTTTTTTCCTTTCCTTTTTCTTTCCTTTTTCTTTCTGAGTTAAGTGGTGGGTGCAAGTGGGCCGTAATCGCCTAGTAAAAACCCAAAAAAGTTAAAAAACATCACAAAAAAACTGGCTAAATCTCACATGTAGGTGAGTGAAACAATGATTCGGAGCAAGAATCGGTAGCACTCAATATATCAAGTGAGTGGGGGGGGGTGTAACTTATGGGGTGCACGTGATCCGAGCGAATGTATCGCTGTTTCGGCCGCAGACATGTGTCTAAATAGATTGCTTTCGATTTTTGCGAAATTGTGACATTATAATGAAAGGGGTGTAAAAGATAGTTTAGTGAAGAATAATACAATAACTAAGACAACGAAGTAGCTAACCACTATAGGTACTAATAAATAAGTCAATTAATAAAAACGACAAAAGATATATAATATTATAACAACCTAATAACATACATACATACATACATACATACATACAACATACATACAATCACGCCTGTGTCCCATGAAGGGGTAGGCAGAGCACATGAAACTACTCAGGTTTCAATGCCACTCTTGGCAAATAAGGGGTTGAAAGAAAACGAAACTGTGACATTGCAGTGACAGGTTGCCAGCCTCTCGCCTACGCCACAATAATTCAACCTAATAACACAGAATAATTAGTCAATAAAATGATATATCAAATGAAATTTTTATTAATTTAATTTTAATTAGTTAATTTTCAATGTTAATTTAATTTAAATGTTAATGTAATTTAATTATAATTTTAATTTTAATATTTACTTATGAACATATGTAATCAAACTGTTTCAGCAATAATTGGCTTGAAATAAATGAATTAAAATTTTAGTCACTAGAAACATCGGTTTTAATTATGACGTTTTAACCATTTTTGTTTAACTAATGAGTAGTACCTATGTACTACTCATTAGTTAAACAAAAATGGTACCTAATTTTTGAAAAAGACGACTTACAGGGATACGTTATCACAACTAAGACGAGGTACGTCTAACAACGCAATCCAAATGAAACAACTAGGCGCTTAGTTTAAACAATCTCTACATTTATAGATACAATACAATACAATACAATACAATACAATACAATACAATACAATACAATACAATACAATACAACACAACACAACACAACACAACACAACACAACACAATACAATACAATACAATACAATACAATACAATACAATACAATACAATACAATACAATACAATACTCTTTATTGCACACCGTGATAAAATACAACAATACAAAACAAGGAAGCAACACGAACAAAGGTAAAAAACAGGCGGTCTTATCGCTAATGAGCGATTTCTTCCAGACAACCTTAAGGTAGCGGAAATTGATAAATTTACATAATGTCAGTAGGTGTCAGCAAATTCGAAGAAATAAACTTATCGCACAATACATACATAAAGTTATATAACTATATGCATAAATATATAAATAGAATATATAACTAACTAAGTTATATAAATATATAACTTAGTATTGAGTTGCAGCTCAAGTCCATGGCTTTATCAGTGAATTCATTCATAATTTCTCCATGCAATTTTGCAGCTCACTGGACATCGTGGATCTGTTGTAAAGTCGGTTGGGAATCTACTAAGTTATACATCCATGGCATCGACGTATCGCTCTGTTTCGATTCAATTTGACTCGCGCGGCGCATTATGTTGTTTTTCCTCCGCTAGATGACACAGATTGAATTGTTTGCGACTCACCCGTGTGTGATGCGAGCTGTCACGTAACATTATGGACGCTTGGAATTTCATTCTTCCTAAACTTGCTTGCTTTTTTGCGATCGATTTTGTATTTTTTTTTAATACTACGTCGGTAACAAACAAGCATATGGTCCGCCAGATGGAAAGCGGTCACCGTAACCTATGAACGCCTGCAACTCAAGGAGTGTCACATTAGAAGCTTGTACACTCCCTTTTGCTGTGTTAAGTACACAGCAAAAAAGACTGTACAAGTTCCAAGGAGGATTCGGGTTGCCGACGACTCAAAGGACAATAGACGGAACAAATTAGTTCCGTAGATCCTTCCGTCACCAGCACACCGCACCCTCGTTGTTGCAGGTATGTTGTGTTGTATATATCGTCAGTGTTGAGCTCTGGCAGCCTTACTCAACGGCAGGAACACAACACTATCAGTAGGGTCTAGTGCTATTTGGCTGCGGTCTTCTGTAAGGCGGAGGTACTTCCCCAGTTGGGCTCTGCTCTAGATTCGAGCGAGATGATATCCGCTGTGCTGTGCCCTACCACACAAAGCGGAATATCATTCTCTATGCCTTTACTCCTTTCAATGTGTGAAATATGTTTGAAAGATACTGGAAAAACTTGACCAAGGAAGGCACGGAAAATGATAAACCTTATATGTAATGTTTGTAGATGGAGGCACAAGAAGTTACTAAGTAATTGTTGCGTTTGTCGCGGAAGGTGAATGATTGTAATTTGATGACTGGTCTGGCTCAGTCGGTAGTGACCCTGCCTGCTAAGCCGCGGTCCTGGGTTCGAATCCCGGCAAGGGCATTTATTTGTGTGATGAACACAGATATTTGTTCCTGAGTCGTGGATGTTTTCTATGTATTATCTATTTAAGTATGTATATCGTCGCTTAGCATCCATAGTACAAGCTTTGTTTAGTTTGGGGCTAAGTTGATCTGTGTTAGGTGTCCCCCAATATTTTTTTTATAAAGTAACTAGGCTGGCTTACCTGCTATTCTTTTTTATGAAATTTTTAATTTAAACACTGTAAGCAGTACGTTATTTAAGAACTAGCGGCCTGCTATGCTAGTACCTACTTTCTGATTGTAAGTACAATACTAAGAGGTACTACCAAGCACAATACTAAACTTTTTACTGCCTTTTCGTAACATCAGCTTCCTTCATTAAATTATTGTATTGCTAAGGCCCATTTGCACCAACCACTTAACTCGGGGTTAGTGGGCTGTCATCTGTCAAATTCCATATAAAACGGTGGGTTAACCCTCGGGTTAACCCACCATTTTAGTTGGTGCAAGTGGCCCTAACTAAATAAAAGTTTACTTTAAATAACCTTTTTATTTGTTTTTTTTTTTGTTTGAATGACAATTTTTATATTGATAAAAACAAGTGCTAGCGACGTTCACGCGCGGCGCATCACTTATTTTGGTGCCACAAAGGTGCATCTAGGTGGGAAACTTATTCACGTATAAAGCACAAAGAGTTCCGACGTTCGTCAGTAAAACACAGAAGAAACGCTTCCTTTTCACGTTAACAAACAGAACACTGCATGCAGTGCATCCTGCTTGAGAACTTTCCTCTCTTATCCCCTAATGGGGCCGGACTACGCGAAATTCTAGACTGTTCTTACAGCTTAACGAATCTTTGTGACAGAACAAAAAACTTAGTTAAATTCGAAACGGAATATACCAGATAGTGTTAGCTGGCTCCCTCCGCAATTCTTTCGCCGAGGTACTAGTATATATGCCGGCGACCGCGCACTAGCAGCCCATTCATTCATATTCTGAAAGGCGGCATTTTGTGAACATCAAAGCAGTGAGCCTTCTGTACTTGTACTAATACTATTAGGTATATATTCTATTATTGTGACAACAGTCCATCACAGTACTGTTTTGTATGGTACTTTATTTACAAACTACGATTCGATCTTCGCCATCCGATTTCACGTCATTCATCGGGTCTAGTGCGCAAACTAGTATAAAAATAGTCTACAGCTATGACGGATTTTATTATCTCGGATTCAGATCGGACGTAGTGTCAAATCGCTCTCACGCTTTGTCCGGTTATACATACAAACATTGTTGGTTTTATTAAATAGAGTGGAATGTATTGGACCCCATTACACGACATTTCACGACTCTCCCCTTTTCTACCGGACTCTAAAACCTTTAACATACCTAGGTCATAATCATAATCATTTATTCATTTGCAAGAATTTAGTACACAAAACAAGTTCTTACAGTATACATTATGTCCCATAGTACATTCTGCTTATCAAAGCATGCAAAGAAGGTGTGCTTAATCTAACTTAATAAATATACAAATATACAAGGTCCTAACAAGTAAAAGATTGTTACACTATTATTACACACATGACACATGTCTAAATATTATCATGATTTCAGAATTTTAAGTATTGCAAAATTAAGAATTATTATTTACTACACAAGTCAATTATTAATGTCTGGATATACTAATGTCAAAACTAAGGTCTTCTGGTTAGAGGCGAAACCTCGCCTAAGTTCTATAATCATGAACTCAACTCTTGAAGAGCCGACAGAACGGACAATACCGAGTACTTGGAACTTTAAACAAGCGAGCTGAACAAAATGCTGCAGTCAGTTCTTCGACAAAATAGCAAAGGTAGCGTTTATTTACAACTTACAACTATTGGGTTCCAATAAAGTTTCACTGTAATTTCTGTGTTTCTGGGTGGGTGAATATTTCCTGCATTTTAGTAGATGTGCAATTTCCGAAAAGTTTGTACATTTGGATCACGTCTCCGATTTGGATAAAAATTGGTAGGCTGATAGAGTCCATGATGCTGAGCAAGATCCACTAGGTTTCCCAAAATGTCATATGTAGTTTGTATGAAACTTTTCTATTTTTGTTACCGAAAATGTATAGAAATGTGGTAACAAAAAAGAAAGGTTTCATACAAACTACATAGGACATTTTTTTTTTATACCACGTCGGTGGCAAACAGGTATACGGCCCGCCTGATGGAAAGCGGTCACCGCAACCTATGGACGCCCGCAACTCAAGGGGTGTCACGTGCGCGTTGCCGACCCATTAGAAACTTGTACACTCCTTTTTTGAAGGACCCCATACTGTAGTTCATCGGGAATACCTCGACAGGGAGCTCATTCCACAGCCGGAGCGTTCGTGGGAGGAAATTCCTCTGAAACCGTACGGTGCATTTTGGGAAACCTAGTGGATCTTGCTCAGCATCATGGACTCTATCAGCCTACCAATTTTTATCAAAATCGGAGACGTGATCCAAATGTACAAACTTTTCGGGAATTGCACAGATTATGTTAGCAAAAAGTATAGGTACCTACATACTTACTTACCTATTAAAGAAATAGCAATAAAATATGCCATAGCAGCTGAGATTGGAATCGAACTGCGGGGCTATTATGGTTGCAATTTTATCACTTGTCAACGTGGATCATCTTTCGCTCTCACACTGACATACTTGCCAAAATGCGACGGATGCTTTATCCACGTAGATAAGTGATAAAATTGCAAGCATCATAGGCCCGCTGGGCGTCGGCCAATGTGGTAACTGGGGGGTTACCATGATGTAATAAAGACGTTCAGTTTAGGTTGAGAGAAAGGGACACAGCTATGCAGTTACATAGCTCCGTCCCTCTCTCTCAACCTAAACTGAACGGCTTTAGCACGTCATGGTAACCCCCCTGGTCTAAGTTATTTAATCAGTAGGTAAAATATATATTATAACTAGGTACTCATTTTCGCCCTTTTGGTGAGTAGAAAAATGCGAAAAATCAAATTTTCTATGGGAAGTACAGTCTTCGCATCTACGTTATTTAAAATTTAAATATATTCTAGAGTGAAATAATCATTTAATGATTATTTCACTCTAGAATCTGATAGTCATATACTCTCATATAGTCGTACTCTCGTAGCGTTAAAGAAAGTTTTAAAATGCCATTGTACCCGTGATTTCGGTAAAATTAAATAAAGAAGCAGCCTTTTTTACAAAGTAGTTGTGCCAGAGTAAACAGCATTTGTCATTTTCTTTTTTCCAGTCAGTAAAAACGAATGTTAACAGGAAACAACTAACAAAATACTACGAGTTGAACAAACCGCGACATCCAATATGGTCCGACGTTTCTGTTAGACCGGAACGTTGGAAATAGCACAGCCTTTTCATTTGGCTACAAAACGCAACATATAATATTCTATTTTTAAATATGTTCAGTCAACTGTATGCTTAGAGCCGGTTGCACGTTATGCCGTGGACGGTAATTTAATATTTTTCTATATTCGACTGGCTGATTCAGACCTGGACCCAAACCCAAACTCGGTGCCGGATCCGGATCCGCATAACTTTAGTTTTAATCAATTTCACAGTGTGTTGGTTCAACTGAGTTTTTTTGACATGAAAGTAAAATAGAATTAGGTAAAATCTTGGCTTCATACCGTTCGTAGATTGGAAGCTTTTACGTAGCTACTGCTGAATTAAAAAAAATTGATTTACTCACCCAATTCACGGTTTTTCTGCAGCTTTAACTATTTTATTAATAAAACGAGGACTGTAATGAATGTAAACCAACATTCATTAAAAAAAAATTTAAGAACTGCTGTTTTGTATATATTTAGTTAGGGAAACGAGCAGAATTATAAATTGTGAGAAGGCTGTTTCTTGCTGGCAACCGACCGCAGATTTTCCGTGTGTCGCTCAGGCAGAAATAACTTTACACTACAAATGCAATTATAACGTGCTTATTTTATAGTCTGTGGTAACACAGGCAGGAATTCACATTATTTAGATATTTTAGTGTTATTCAGACCTGGTAACGCAACGAAAAGTAATTTAAAGAGTCTAAAACAGCCCGCGTGGCTAAAAAGAATGTTTTTAAAATAAATAAGGGATTGTTAGCAAGTGTTCAAGAAATACATGAGTTCTATACATCTCACCGGGAAATATGTGTGTATGTATGTTCTATGGTGAATTGTTTCTATGGTAATAGATGGGGTGATTTTTTTTATATTGCCATCCGCTTGAAAACATTCGAGTTTACCGACGGAAGCAAATATGGGTCATGGAAGCCTTGGGTCCGCTTTGACAACTGATCCCAAGATTTGGCGTAGGCACTAGTTTTTACTAATAAAGCGACTGCCATCTCTGACCTTCCAACCCGAAGGGTAACTAGAAAACTACTAACTTTGGAATCAGTCCGGTTTCCTCACGATGTTTTCCTTCACCGAAAAGTGACTGGCAAATATCAAATGACATTTATCAGTCGCTTTCCAGTGAAGGAAGAAGTTTATTTTACTGAATCTCAACATCATATCAATGAGATTTTTTTCAAAGCAATGTTCCTACCACTGAACAGTTGGACACTTTACAAACCCCACTTTACTCTAAATTTAAAAACCATGACAACCCCATTTCATGTTAACTAAATCTTTTCCTTCTTTTTGATACAAAAAGTCATCGAAAAAGTAATCTTTTTTTTTACAATGTAAAGTTCACTTTTGAGAAAAATGTTTTAAAAAGAATGGAGGTTTTGAAAGTAATTGACCAACGAGCCGTAATGTTTTTAATTAGGTTTGTTAGGATTTAACAACGGTAAAGACAGTGACTGTAACTGGAACATCTAAATATATAAAAGAAGAAGCTGACTGACTGACTGACTGACTGACTGACTGACTGACTGACATATCAACGCACAGCTGAAACCGCTGGTCCTAGAGATTTCAAATTTGGCACATAGGTTCCTTATATAGTGTAGAGGAGCACTAAGAAAGGATTTTCCAAAATTCACCTCCTAAGGGGGTCAAATGGGGGTTCAAAGTTTGTATGGGGAAACAAGATTAGTTTGACTATTTTATTCGAAACTTCACAGGAAGATTCCTTAAG
The DNA here is from genome assembly GCF_023078275.1 of Leguminivora glycinivorella. Lineage (NCBI taxonomy): Eukaryota > Metazoa > Arthropoda > Insecta > Lepidoptera > Tortricidae > Leguminivora > Leguminivora glycinivorella. The sequence goes on along the minus strand of NC_062976.1, from coordinate 592,274 downwards.
ACATATGACTGAATACGTGTTTCAGGTTTTTTGAAAATTTAACCCCTAAAAGGGTGAAAAGGGGGTGATAAAGTAAAAAAATCAATATGGGTATCGTTTTTATGGTTTATCGGGTCGCTGATCACGATAAATACAACGTTTTTAAAATCTAACGAGGCGGAAGTGAAATACCTTCTCCCCTGTTGTGGTGCAATGGGGTTTAAATATATAAAAGAAGATATTGACTGACTGATTGACATATCAACACAGCCGAAACCGCTGGTCCTAGAGATATCAAATTTGGCATATAGGTTCCTTATATGGCGTAGAGGAGAACTAAGAAAGGATTTTTCAAAATTTTCCTCTTAAAAGGGTGAAATGGGGGTTCAAAGTTTGTATGGGGAAACAAGATTAGTTTGACTATTTTATTCGAAACTTCACAGGAGGATTCCTAACGACATATGACTAAATACATGTTTCAGGTTTTTTGAAAATTTGACCCCTAAAGGGGTGCAAAGGGGGTAAAGTCAAAAACACAATAAGGGTATCGTTTTTATGGTTTATCGAGTCGCTGATCACGATAAATATAACGATTTTAAAATCTAATGAGGTGGAAAAGAAATTTTCTCCCCTGTTGTTGTGCAATGGGGTTAAAATATCCAAAATAGCCATAAGTATAGCTTTAGTTTTTATCTTTACTTCTGGTTCAAGAGATTTCAAATTGACACGGAAGTTCCTTAGAGGAGCACTAAGAAAGGATTTTTCAAAGTTCACCTCCTAGCATGATAATTTTACAGGGGCAAGGACAGGGACAGGGCCAGGGACAGGGACAAGGACAGGGACAGGGACAGGGACAGCGACAGGGTTAGGGATAGGGATAGGGATAGGGATTGGGATTGGGGGTAGGGATAGGGATAGGGATAGGGATAGGGATAGGGATAGGGATAGGGATAGGGATAGGGATAGGGATAGGGATAGGGATAGGGATAGGGATAGGGATAGGGATAGGGATAGGGATAGGGATAGGGATAGGGATAGGGATAGGGATTGGGATTGGGGGTAGGGATAGGGATAGGGATAGGGATAGGGATAGGGATAGGGGTAGAAATAGGGATAAAAATAGGGGACGGGGACGGGGATAGGGATAGGGGAGGGACGGGGACAGGGACGGGGACGGGGACAAAGATAGAGATAGGGACGAGGATAAGAATAGGGATTGGGGTCGGAATAATCGGTCGGCAATCGATATATAGGCAGTGTAAAATGCAGGTGGCTCAGTGGGAAGGGATTAGTAAGTAGGCATCGGCGAGTATCCTGCATCCGTAATAACTATTACATTCAATGTGCTGTAAGAAGATCGTTGTTTGCTTGCCTTTTATATGTTTACGTTTGCAATATAAGCAAAATGGAAAAAATTGTAAGCGATAAAGCAAGGAAGTACTTTTTACCCTACCAACCATAGCGTCGAGATACTGGCTATGTGGGTTGTATGAAGTTTCCCCAGTATAAATATTTATATAGGTAAAATTCATACATATTCGTACCTACTACCTACGCTGTGGTCGCTGTGTAACAATTCTACAATCATTGCAAGAATTTCTTTAAAAACGATAGTAATATGTGTAAGGTACAGTCAGCCAAAACCGGACAGTACAGCAAATAGATCAGTTACAATGGCCCCCCAGTCGAAAATTGCCCCGCTTTACCTGAATCGAAATAATCGCGGACAGATGTACCTACAAAGAAACCTACGGATCCAAATGAAAATCTTATTTTTTGTAAACGTTTCAATAAGAATATTTTTATTACGCGGGCGAAGCCGCGGGTAAAAGCTAGTTTTGTATAACAGTAATCTAACTTTGACCGTTTCAACAACAGTGCTTATACCAAAGAAACCTTTGTCCATATTTATATATTTAATTATTATTATTTGTATGTCTTTCTCATCACGGAACAATGGTGTTCCGGACTTGGGAAGCGTACGCGGGGCTGAAGCCAACGCGTAGAGGCTCTTTTGACACTTTAATGAAATGTAAGGGGTACACCGAGCGGATGTTGCCCTTGTCCGCATCATGGGACATACGCAGAGGCAGCACCCGCCAGGGTGTAAGGACTATTTGAGACGATGGAATCTAAAATGAACTGGGCTATTGGATGAAAGTGATGGACTAAATACTGGGCTATGGGATAAAAAACCGGACGCCAGCCTAATAAAACGGTATCCAATTTTATTTCCGGCAGACGGTGACTCGTCCCCACAAGATGGGCCCCCACAAAAAGCGACATCCAAGATGGCTCAAGGGCAACATCGGTGTGAGAACTCAAGGATGTCGAGAGGTGTACAGTACACCGCTTTCTGCCCAGTGGCCGTTAAGCCACTGTACCAACTCGCGTCTTATGCAAATTTTCACTTCCACCCCTGGAGCATGTAGCCCTAACGACTCCACTCTGGACGGCCAGCCAAGGCAAGCCAGAGGTAGAGAGTCCTTCCCATCACGGAACAATGGTATTCCGGACCTTTGGGAGGCGTGCGCGGGGCCGAAGCCAACACGTAGAGGCCCTTTCGACACTTTAATGAAATGTAAGGGGTACACCGAGCGGATGTTGCCCTTGCCCGTATCATGGGACACACGCAGAGGCAACACCCGCCAGAGTGTAAGGACTATTTGAGAGTTAATGGAATCTAAAATGAACTGGTCTATTTTGATGAAAGTGATGGACTAAATACTGGGCTATGGATAAAAAACCGGACGCCTGCCTAATAAAACGGTATCCAATTTTATTTCCGGCAGACGGTGACTCGTCCCCACAAGATGGGCCCCCACAAAAAGCGACATCCAAGATGGCTCAAGGGCAACACCGGTGTGAGAACTCAAGGGTGTCGAGAGGTGTACACCGCTTTCTGCCCAGTGGCTGTGAAGCCACTGCACCAACTCGCGTCTTATGCAAATTTTCACTTCCACCCCTGGGGTATGTAGCCCTAACGACTCCACTCTGGACGGCCAGCTAAGGCAAGCCAGAGGTAGAGAGTACTGTCCCACCCACCCGCCTTACGGGTAACAGGACTCCCCAGGAGCACTCGGGTACGTGGGGTCGCTGTTCCCCAACAGCTCGCCACAAGCTGCCCTGCGTTGACTGATTGCACTGGTTAAACCAATGGGCAATGGGGTCGTCACATCCCTACGCCAAATTATTATTATTATTATGACTTTTATTTATCTTCCTTCTTAAGTTAGGTTTTGTACAATATGAGTATAAAAGTAAAATAAAAATAACGCTTACAAAACAATATAAAATATATAAACACATTATAAAAAACCTAACCTAGGGTGCCGCCAGCAGCGGGGCAGGGCCCAAGCTGCCGGTGGTTAGGGCTGCAGAGAGAGGAACCGTCGGACTATCCGCGCCGTGTCCAAGATCACCGCCTTCTTCATCTGGCCCTATTATTATTATTATTAGTATTTTTTTGTACTAGTAGGTATTAGATATAATTACTTAGTAGGTGTCTTAAATGACACCCCAAGGGGCTAAAAGCTTTTAGCTCCATTTTAATTGTATTTTATTTCGTAGTCACTTGAGAGTATCGAATTAGTAAAATAAGAAATTCTTGTAATCTATCAGACGTAAGACCTAAGTGTATTAATTAAAATACCTTCTAGTATACAGGGTGGGGCCTGTAACAAAAGCAAAAAATTAAACTGTAGGCTATACTCCTTATACTGACCAACATTTGTTCAGTGACTTTCAAAAATTATGAAGTCTTTATTTTTTTTATTTTTCATACAAAATAAATATTAGCTTCAATGTACCTACGCCATTATTGTTGTCATTGACGTTGTTTGTCACACTTTAGACTTAACAAAATTCGCAATACATTACAAAAAAAACTTTCAATGGTAATAAAAATCAAAATACAAGTTATTTTTAAAAGTTGCTGAACAAATGTTGATCAGTATAAGGAGAATAGCTTACAGTTTAATTTTTTGCTTTTGTTACAGGCCCCACTCTGTAGAATTACAAGCTTAAGGATTTATTTTAGATCTTAAGTATTTGGTTGCGTTTATATATGTGACTAGCTTTAACCCGTGGCTTCGCTCGCGTTAAATTAGAATAATTCTGAATGCTCTATACAAACTTTCAGCCACTATTTTAAGGAAGTGGGGGGTTAGAAAGAGACATTCTCCATCCCTTCAAGATTCAAGATTCAATAGTTTATTCATGGTAAACACATAATTATCTACATAAGTATTATATACAATTTTACAATTGATATTAAAAAATGTATGACGGGTTTACCACGAAATGGTCCCGCCTCAGCATAGATGCTGACCCAGGGGTCAGCGCTGATCTTTCGGCGAGACCACTTTGTGGGCCACGAACGCGGCTGTACGGCCTGCCCCTCCGAAACATCTAAACGCGGCCACAATTGCGAGGCGGTATTCAGCGCCATCTAGACTGCGGGTAGGTATACATTTTTACATAAAAAATAATAAAAATGGCCGGTCAGGTCGTACAGCGTGCCAATGAGTTCGAGTACATTATAATATCTAAAATAATAATAATAATAACAGTTTGAGTCCATTATGGTTCTGCCTAGCTCTGAATCCCCTCAGCACGCTGCTGAAGGATTCTGGGCTAGGTTGCCGGCTTCGGAGAGAGGGTGAAGTCATCTCTCACCTTCTGTACATGGACGATCTCAAACTATTTGCACCGAACGCCCAAGACCTGATGGTGCTATTGAAAACCACAGAAGTTTTCAGTACCGCCATCAGAATGGAGTTTGGTGTCGATAAGTGTGCGGTTATGCATGTACAGCGGGGGAGGTTGTAAATTCAGAAAATTTACAACTTTCTGAGACGATGTCGTTCAGATCTATCTCTGAATCAGAAACCTATAAGTACCTTGGTATGTCACAGTCGTTGGGTATTGAGGATGTTGGCATTAGACGGTCGGTGAAGGAGCGCTTTTTCAGTCGGCTCACAAAAGTCCTTAACAGTCTTTTGTCAGGAGGCAACAAAGTGCGCGCCTTTAACGCCTGGGTAATGCCTCTACTCACATACTCCTTTGGCATACTACGGTGGACCCAGACTGAGCTGGACGCCCTGGATCGGAGGGTCCGTTCACTGCTTACCACACATCGTATGTTACACCCGCGCTCGTCTGTTATGAGATTGTACATCCCACGGAAGTGCGGAGGTCGAGGCTTCCTAAACGCCAAAGATCTCCACAACCGTGAGGTGTACAATCTCAGGAATTACTTCCTTAACGAGTGTGGGATGCATCGTGATGTGGTGGCAGTTGACGGAAACCTCACGCCGCTCTCCTTGGCGAAAGAGAACTGGCGCAAACCTGTGGTACTAAGTACTGCGGACCGCAAGGCGGTATGGGAGAGCAAGCAGCTACACGGGCGGTTCTACAAGGCCCTCACGGGACCCGATGTAGACCTGCTCGCATCGGTGAACTGGTTACGATTCGGGGACCTCTTCGGAGAAACCGAGGGTTTTGCCTGTGCAATTGCGGACGAAGTTATGATGACGAACAACTACCGGAAATATATCCTGAAGGACGGTACGGTCGACATTTGTCGGGCATGCCGCCGTCCCGGAGAGTCACTCAGGCATATCATTTCCGGTTGTTCTCATCTTGCTAACGGCGAGTACCTGCACAGACATAATCTCGTAGCCAGGATTATTCACCAGCAACTTGCTCTTCAATACGGCCTTGTGGACCGCGAAGTACCGTACTACAAGTACTTGCCTGCGCCAGTTCTTGAAAATGGTCGTGCCACGCTCTATTGGGATCGATCTATTATCACTGACAGGACTATTGTAGCCAATAAGCCTGACATTGTGATAATAGATCGACCGCAACGCCGGGCCGTGCTCGTTGACATCACCATCCCCCATGATGAGAATCTCGTGAAAGCCGAGAAGGACAAGTCCAGTAAGTACCTAGACTTGGCTCACGAGATAACCGCCATGTGGGATGTTGATTCAACGATCATTGTTCCGATAGTCGTTTCAGCGAACGGTCTCATAGCGAAGAGTCTCGATCAACATCTTAAGAGACTCTCGCTAGGTGGCTGGATCAAGGGCCAGATGCAGAAGGCGGTGATCTTGGACACGGCGCGGATAGTCCGACGGTTCCTCTCTCTGCAGCCCTAACCACCGGCAGCTTGGGCCCTGCCCCGCTGCTGGCGGCACCCTAGGTTAGGTTTTTTATAATGTGTTTATATGTTTTTTATATTGTTTTGTATGTGTTTTTGTATTTTACTTTTATATTCATATTATAAAAAGCTTAACCTAAGAAGCAAAATAAATAAAAGAAATAATAATATAACGAAAAACAGCTACTAGTACATGAAAAACTATTAAACATGCAGAGGTGGATGCCACGACACGGAAAAGGAAGAGAAACACAATAAAACTTAAAAGTGAAATACAGTAAATAACATTTAGTAATAAAGAAGAGAGAACATTAAAACGGGTAACTATATTACTATTCCTTCAACTATATCCACTTAAAAAATCACGTCAATTCGTCGCTCCGTTTTGCCGTGAAAGACGGACAAACACACTGTCCCATTTGTAATATTAGTATGGATTTGTTTGACAGTGAAGAAGAGCGTACTCCTACATTCCGGCAACGCACTTCCAACTTCTCTAATGGTTGGTGTACATGGGCGACAGTAATTGCTTACCATCAAGTATAATTGTTTGGTTCCTACCTATATCATTACAACAGTACGTACTAAAAGTTAGCCTACGTCACTTTCCATTCCTCCAACTATTTCCACTTAAAAAATCACGTCAATTGGTCGCTCCGTTTTGCCATGAAAGTCGCACAAACAAACAGACATACTTTCCCATTTATAATATTAGTATGGATGACAAATCTACACAAAATGCGTACTACTACAAAATGCGACAAATTTAAAAAATGTAGGGGCTAAGGCTTATCGCCTAGAAAATTTGAATTCCGCGACTTTTTTTGTAACAATATTTGTTTGGCCGTGTGTAGTTTAAATTCTTTCCAATTTAACTGTAAAATGGACTCTATTTAATAGATAAACAATAGGGTGTGGTGTGAATCGTATCGCCAATAATCCAGTCCGACCACACTTTATCGGCGGCTAAATTGCGAGCGTGGCCAAATGAACTGGAAGCCAGATATGGTTTAAAACTATTGGGGAATGGGGATTTGAAGTGGCCGAGGAAATAGGTAAATAATTTAGCTTGTAATACTGTTATGTAATGACATTTGTAGTATTATAAAAGACTAAAATAATAGTACATTACAGTAGAAGCCGGGAAAATAAGGATAGGCATACGAGACCGGGAATTCGATTTCTCAAACTTGCAATGAAATAAAAAAATGCTCCAATGTCTTCATGAATGATAATGTTGTCAAAAAAAGTTGCCTTGAAAGGCCTAGGCCTAAACAGTAGTATGAAATTCCTTTTCAGGCCTTTCGAGTTGCTGCGCCCAAAAAGCGATACTTCCGAGTTGATTATAACGCCGTGTCTTGCGTGGGCGACGGTCGCGCGACGTCGCCGTCGCGTCTCATCGCATCGTCTTCTTCCATATCGATAAGGTTTGATTTCGTATGCGTCGCATCGCCGTCGCGCGACCGTCGCCCACGCAAGCCACGGCGTAACAAACATAAAGACAATAATATTTCATTGCATGTTTGAGAATTAGTACATTATAATATAAGTGTGACTTTTGTTATAAACCGTGTTTTTTATTTGTTTTCCGTTAAATTCGACACGCAGTTAGGTTCATCATCAGGAACCACCCTGTATATCGCTTTTTATTAAATTCGAAAACATTTTTTTTTCGGTTCCATACATAATAAATGGATTAATTTAGTGTGAGATTAAAGTCATTGTCAAGTGTTTGACGGCACATGTCAAAACAAATAACATTAGAAAGTGGTAAGGGATGCCACGCACGTGTTCAGTATTTTTTTTAACCGACTTCAAAAAAGGAAGAGGTTCTCAATTCGACTGAATGTTTTTTTTTTTTTGTATGTTCCTCGATATCTCCGAGAATTGTGGACCGATTTTCAAAATTTTTTTTTTGATCGAACGGGTATAACCCCAGATGGTCCCATTGGCACCAAGTCAGGGTCTGATGATGGGATCCTGGAGAAATCGAGGGAACTCTTCAAATGTTATAGGCACATGTAATGTTTTCAGTGTATTTTTCAAAGGTAAACCAGTATTTACGCCTGATGGTAATAATTTTATGTGGCTGAGCTGATGATGGAAGGTCAACTCCTCAATGGTTAGGAGTTAAAGGATAATTCTTTCACTAGTGTACATGTATTCGGACTGATACATACACCGTGTTTCACTTAACACTAAAAACCTGAAAACAGTTTGTTCAGAATCGAGAGTAGAATCGATTGAGCTATATCTTGATGGGGGTAATATTTTTATTTAAATTAGTATTATTAGTTATTTTTTACGTGCCCATTCTATTGTACTCGTAATACAACATTGTGTATATCGCATTGCTAGAGGTTGGTTACCTTTTTTCAGTATTTAGGGGTATTAATACTGGCCGGTTACTTGGACGATTATTTTTTCCGCTACTAGTTTGACGTTGTTTGTCAGTTTAATCTTAATGTTTATCATAAGTCATAACAAATTGAACTCGTACCTAACTACAACCTTGTCATTTTGAATATTGAGTTTATTTGCTTACTGCGATTACCTGTCCAATTTGAAGTTTACTGTGACAAAGCTTTAAAGTGTTTTACAGTGACATCTTAGCTGTCTATTGGTAAACCTTATGTCGTTGCAGTAACGTACACAAATAAATAGTCTTATGGTTTATGATGGTAGTTAGCAATTATTTTATTGAGTGTAGAGCTAAAAGTCAAGTAGAGCTGTACAGAAAATTAAAAATTCAATCAAAAAAAAAGTAACGATCAGATTAAAAGATGAATACTCTAGATGAGTTTAAAAAAATAAAAATCAGTTGGGGTGTCTGAGGTTTTGAGTGGTACCGGAAACACCGTGTATAATATCAATAGGAACCACTAAAAATCAACAAATAAATAAACTTTTTTAACAAAAAATAAAACCGCCTTCAAAAATAAGCGCGTTACAAAACACGGAGAAACTAAAAAGCAAAAAATAATAAACCTTTGAATTCAGATTTCTTATCGTATTGCAATAATCTAAACATCCAAATTATAAACAAATCAATTATTTTTGGAGTCGGTACCAGCCTGTGTATGGTTGGGTGGGGCAAACAGGCAATAGCAAGGCGACGAACAGGTCTGGTACCGACTGCAAAAATAATTGATTTGTTTATAATTTGGATGTTTAGATTATTGCAATACGATAAGAAATCTGAATTCAAAGGTTTATTATTTTTTGCTTTTTAGTTTCTCCGTGTTTTGTAACGCGCTTATTTTTGAAGGCGGTTTTATTTTTTGTTATTTTGTAATTCGATAACCGTAAGAGTTAACAGGCTAGTTTCTTAGAGAAATTATTTGAACTAAAGAATCTTCCCTTACGCCGTGGCTTGCGTGGGCGACGGTCGCGCGATGGTCGCGCGACGGCCATGCGACGCATACGAAATCAAACCTTATCGATATGGAAGTATGAGACGCGACGGCGACGGTCGCGCGACGGTCGCGCGACCGTCGCCCACGCAAGACACGGCGTTAAAGTTAACGGAGTTCAATAAAAACAGGGTGTATAGATTAGCTCATAGTTTACTCGCTTTTGGCTTTTGGCTATAAGTAAATACAACATATTATAAGTGCCTGTGTGCATAGTTGCCTGTGTGGTGACGGGTTAAGAATTTCACCACCCCCTTTCTTCCCGTGGGTGTCGTAGAAGGCGACTATGGGATAGGGGTTAAATTGTGGTGTAGGCGAGAAGCTGGCAACCTGTCACTGCAATGTCGTTTTCTTTTAACCCCTTATTGGCCAAGAGTGGCCCTGAAGCTTTAGTAGTTTCATGTGCTCTGCCTACCCCTTTATGGGATACAGGCGTGATTGTATGTATGTACAACATAAGTCATATCTCAAGTTAATCTTGAGTTGACAAAACGTCCTAAGTGACAAGAATTCTAATACAACATAGGCTGTTTCTATTAAGGCTGTCTATTAATTAATCCGCAGACGCCATATTAGTGGAGCCATAGAGGAAGTAAGGGAAGAGTTGTAACTCCATACATCAGTAAATGCGAGTTTGTATAGGCATAGTTAAGTGACATCTAGCGACAATCACGCGTCAACTATCGTCAATTATCAGTCTGTTACTTGTCAATAGATGTCGCGACGATGGAAAAGTCTAATGCTCACCAATTTTTAGCTAATATTACAATAGTATTAATCAGCATTCTGTTTTCAATTTCTTCTGCTTGTAATATAAGTAGGCTTGGGACTTTTGGATGCTCGCTATGGTTCTGGCATCCGCAGAGTCGCCATTATGTTAAAAAAAAATTTTCGAAGTCAAAGTCAAAGCCTGGAAATAAAACATGTTAGATGTCATGATCTATACGTATACCTATAACAATATGCAATTAATTTTATCACAAATCTATTACACACACGTGTCGAAGTTCACAGTTGACGCGATATGCATAATATATACTATATACGTACCTACGATTTACTTCACTATGCATCCTCTTTGATACTCGTGTTTTGTTTGACAAACTACTGACATCTAATTCAAATAAAAATAAAAACACTTGAGTAACAAAATTTTAAAATGAATAATTTTACGACTTGCGAAATTAAATCCTGGTTAGAGCCGTATCAGGAATTAAAATATGATGAAGAAAAGTCTAGTATATTTTGCTCTTTATGTGATGTTCATTTCAAAGCCGGAAAAAAGTATTTATTGCTAATCATATTAAAAGTGTATCCCATCAAAAAAACTGTGGTGAATATAGCTTGTTGTTAGATTGGATAGAGATATTGTTGTTAGATATTTTATTTCCAGGCTTTCAATTCAATTCAATTCAATTCAAAATATCTTTATTCATGTAGGCCTAGTTACAAGCTCTTATGAATAGTTCATTACATATATGTTATGATCTTAATCTAACCTAATTATCAGAGCAATTTATTGTTGTAATTATTGTTCATAATAATATTGAGTCTATAATATACAATTTCATATAAAAATAATCGTTAAACAAAAAATATATAATTAGGTATATGTATATATAAAAATACATGTCTAGAATATTTCTAGGAAAAATCCAATATCCAAAAAAATACAATATTAATTTCATCAACAATAATAATAATAAAAAACGTAAAAATAAGAAACCATTTCGAATAACAATTAATCCCACGTTGTTTTATCATTCATGTAGTCTTGTGTTGTATAATAAGACTTTGACTTTGACTTCGAACAAATTTTTTAACATAATGGCTACTCTGCGGATGCCAGAACCATAGCGAGCATCCAAAAGTCCTAAGCCTAAATATAAGTTGTAAACTGTTCTAATATTAAATTTTTGCCAGACGAGACACAGTTGGCACTTAGCATCGAGTAGTGGTACTGATAATTCACGCTATTTGACGCGTGATTGTCGCTAGATGTCACTTAACTATACAAATAGCCCGCATTTACTGATGTATTGGAGTTACTACTCTTCCTTTACTTCCTCTATGGTGGAGCCAACATAGTGCCGAGTTATTAGGAAAGATTAAAGCCTTATGAAAGCCTGCTAACGAGGAAATGAAGATTGAGTGATAATTATTATGTGTTTAATCCAAATATTTCCACTAACTCGTGGTGAAGTATGATGCTAACACAACTTTATACAAGATAAAGATATAAAACGTGAGCTAGACTAAATTTACATACATACATACAATAATGCCTGTATCCTATAAAGGGGTAGACAGAGCACATGAAAATACTGAAGATTTTGGTAAATATCCGATTTTTTCCCGTTTTTAACCCCCGATGCAAAACCTCGGGGGTGTTATGTAAGTTTATGTCTGTCTATGTGAGTGTATGTGGCATCGTAGCTCCCGAACGGATGAACCGACTTAAGATTTATATTTTTTGTCTGAAAGATGAATTAGTTGGGAGTGTTCTTAGCCATTTTTTATGGAAATCGGTCCACCATGTCGGGGGTTTTTTAATATTTAAATTTTGTGGTTAGGTACCTTTATAATTTTTGGTAAGCATGGATACAGGTAACATACATAATAATAGTAACTATAATACACATATAACGGAAACTGTAAAGTTATGTGTTATAAAATTATTTCAGACCGTTAAACGCACTTGCACCAGCGCCATCTGTGCGATTATAAAAACATTTCTCACAACGAATCACTATTTAATTGGACAAACGGTACGAACCAACTAGGCTGTGAATTTACAATACGTTATATTTTATTTTAATTTACGATGTTTAACCCCCGACGCAAAAACGAAGGGGTGTTATATGTTTGACGTGTCTGTCTGTCTGTCTGTCTGTCTGTCTGTCTGTCTGTCTGTCTGTCTGTCTGTCTGTCTGTCTGTCTGTCTGTCTGTCTGTCTGTCTGTCTGTGTGTGTGTCTGTCTGTGGCATCGTAGCTCCCGAACGGATGAACTGATTTAGATTTAGTTTTTTTTTGTCTGAAAGCTGAGTTAGTCGGGAGTGTTCTTAGCCAAGTTTCATGAAAATCGGTCTACTATGTCGCAGTCGGGGGTTTTTTCAAAATTTTAATTTTGTGGTTAGGTTATGTTATTTATGGAGCAGACAGATCGTTTGGATGGTAAACGATCATCGCCTCCCATGGACACCCGAAACAGCAGAATCCATCATCATCCAGATCCAATATCCATTACCAGATTTCTTTCCGTCATTTTTGAGATCTAGCCTTGTCAAATGTCATTTGATATTTTGCCAGTCTTTCGGTGAAGGAAAACATAGTGAGGCAACCGGACTACTCCCAATAAGTTCTAGTTACCTTTCGGGTTGGAAGGTTAGATGGCAGTCGCTTCCGTAAAACTAGTGGCCGTCAATGGAACTTCCAAACAATGTAAACAAACGGCCTCACATTGTTTTGTCACTGTTTCTCCTTGAATTCTCACACTACCTCATTAAACACCACTGAAACCATACATTACTGAAACGGTCCTATTATCGTAACATGCAAAACCTTATATTAATAACTTAATCTGGAGATTTCACTAAAAACTTGAAATGGTTTAAAAGTTAGGTTATTATGACGAAGCAAAATGACGTTATTGTTTCTTTTAAGTTCTACAATTGTCTATGATGGATAGGGCTGCGACTAAAGTTGAAGATATTGTAAAGCCAGCTACACACTACCCAACTCACGCTCTATACCAACCACGTAGTGATTCAATACTCTTTGTACCAACCATCATTGTTTAGGTAGGTAAAAAAAAATAAAAAAATTACGGTACTGACGGTTTCAATATTATTTTACTCGTTATTTGCTTTTCTTGGCATGTTCGCATGCCGTGTCGCGAACGCGAGTGTGGACTCTTTCTGCATATCGAATATCGCGCGAGTTTGGAGAGCACTTCGGTAATTGACGTTTGGACATTATTTGACAGAGTATTTTCGCATCACTAAGAAATTCATCATTCAGAGACAATTCAAAATGGTGGTTTGTTAACATTGTTTGGAAGTTCCATTGACGGCCACTTTAGTTGTGAAAGCGGACCCCAGGCACCCATGACAACGCAAGGAGGATGATGATTCTTCAGATCTAGTACGTGAATTACCATAGATTTAGGGCTACTACGGAACATATTTTTACGGTCTTGGATCGGATTCGGATTGGACTTACTGTGAAACCACTCTAAACCTGCTTACGTACATACATACATATAATTACGCCTGTATCCCATAAAGGGGTAGACAGAGCACATGAACTAAGTTGCAGTGCTCTTGCAAAAAGGGGTTGAAAGAAATCCAAATTGTGACATTGCAGTGACAGGTTGCCAGCCTCTCGCCTACGCCACAATTTAACCCAATCCCACAGTCGATTTCTGCGACACGCACGGGAAGAAAGGGGGTGGTGAAGTCACCACACGGGCGTCCCACGCATACTTACGTATATTCATAAAATCTAACTCTAGCAACATTTTCAATTAAGTTTAATATCGCTCAAAATCTCCGTATCAAAAGAGCTTGTTAGCTGCGAGCATCCAAATAAAAGACCGAATAACCGTCAAAGGCTTCAAAATGGGCGAACAGTTGTGTCGCTCTCAAAAAAGGGTACCCGCATTGTTCTTCTTAATTCTCTCTCTCTCTCTCGTCTATGAATCTCACTTCGCCCTATCTTTGACGTCGTCTTCGTTCCAAATCACTTCGGTTGTTCACGATGCAAATTCAAGTGATATACTAAATCCATACTAAATTATAAATAGGAAAGTGTGTGTCTGTTTGTCCATCTTTCACGGCAAAACGGAGCGACGAATTGACATGATTTTTTAAGTGGAGATAGTTAAAGGGATGGAGATTGACATAGGCTAGTTTTTGTCTCTTTCTAACGCGAGCGAAGCCGCGGTAAAAAAGCTAGTCTATACTAATATTATAAATGGGAAAGTGTGTGTGTCTGTTTGTTTATCCGTCTTTCACGTCGAAATGGAGCGTCGAATTGACAAAAGCTTAGTATACAATAAAGAAAAATTGGTCGAGATGTCAAACACTTCTGGTGCGTTGTTTGATCCGTTAATATCGATTCTGGCCGTACCTTTTGCTGGAGTACGGCACATTTAATGAGTAATTAACAGACGAGTAGACTCGGGCTAGTGAGTCAAGTGTTATTTTCGAGCTCATTAAATGGAAAGGAAACATGGCGGGAGTGACTACGGGAGTCTTTCAAACGACTAGTTACTTAGCTCTAAAGTACAAGGACCTATTAATACCTGGCATTAAAGGCCTTCTTGATTCTTCGTAAACTAACGTGAGAGCTGCATTTTACTAAGTAAATTCGTACAAAATTTAACTATATCCTGAACTAGCTAAGTATTTATATATTGTATTATGTTTTCGGAATTTATGTGCGAAATGTCATTTGATATTTGCCAGTCGCTTTTCAGTGAAGGAAAACATCGTGAGGAAACCGGACTAATTCCAATAAGGTCTAGTTTACCCTTCGGATTGGAAGGTCAGATGGCAGTCGCTTTCGTAAAAACTAGTGTCTACGCCGAATCTTGGGATTAGCCCATGCGCCGTGGCAAATGCCGGGATAACGCAAGGAGTGATTGATTTGAATGAATGATTAATTTTTTGTTCTCAAGTTTTGCCCATCTCAAAATCTTTAGCGCATCAAAAAGAACTCATCATCCACTCTTCAAAGTTAGCGCTAAGGCGATATTTTCCTTGTCAACGTCCTCTCAAATTAGTTTGTATGCAAACAAAGGGCTTTGAGACCCATTTGTGAGCTCCAGCTTGCAGCTGTCGGTCTTGTTACTATGGCATTAGAGTTCACTGGATCTGAGTGGTTAACTACCACGCCTCTCATTTAATCCTTTCCAAGGACGAACTAATTTCTTGGGTAGTGATGTTCTGTTGGCATATTTCCCGTGATTGTGGCCCATTGGCTGAAACTGGGAATTTTAGGGAATATTCCTGACATTAATAAGGTTGTAGAGTAAATATTTCGAAGAAGGTAACATGTGTTCGGTTACCGCGATAGTATAGATGAAATAAAACTATGGAAATTCATCCCCCATCCCCATCCCCATTCGGGATGAATTGTAAATTCATTCTACGCGATTTAATCCGTTTGTATAGTTTTATTTTAAGGTTAAATAAATAAATAAATATTACAGGACATTCTTACACAGATTGACTGAGGCCCACGGTAAGCTCAAGAAGGCTTGTGTTGTGGGTACTCAGACAACGATATATATAATATATAAATACTTATATACATAGAAAACATCCATGACTCAGGAACAAATATCTGTGCTCATCACACAAATAAATGCCCTTACCGGGATTCGAACCCGGGACCGCGGCGCAGCAGGCAGGGTCACTACTGACTGCGCCAGACCGGTCGTTAAAGGTTAAAACAGTTATTATTTTCAATTAGAGTGATGATGAGGGAAAATAATATTGTACTGACCAAAATAAAAGAGTTTGTTGTACCTCTATTTTAAATACGATACGATAATATCAATTATAACAGCATTAATTTAAATATTGACAAATGTTAGTGGCTTTGATATTTTACAATGAATAACAAATGTTGAGGTAATGAACAATTGAACATATTTGTAGAACAAGCTCACTTCAATCATCTATCAATATAGCTATCAGTTTATTTCAATGTCTCAATATTGGTCAACTATTTTAAGAGCCGGGAGTTTCCTATTTTTAAAATTTGCATTCACCCGTTCGTTCATCCCTAAGGTCCTGAATGCAGACTCAATTTCACAAATATAAAAACAAAATCTCAAGAAAAGATCAACAGTATTCCTTGGTCAGGTACCTTGATACTACACAAGCCTTTTTGACTTTCTGTGTAAGAACGTTCTGTAATATTTATTTTATTTATTTATTCCGGGAATATTCCCATCCATATTATTCCCATACCTAACCCCCAACCCGTTCCATTCCGCTGTTCTTTCATCCTCGAGGTCCTTAGACGATTTTTCACAACATTCCGGAAATGTTCCCACCCGTATTACTTATTCCCATCCCTAGTCCTCAACCCGTTCCATTCATCCGTTCTTTCATCCCCGAGGTCCTGAATGCAGACTTAATTTCACCAGGAATTCTCAAGAACGTGGGTTTGCATTTTGAAAGACGCCTATTTTGTTTAAGTTTTGAAATTATAGGAGTGGAATGTTTTAATATAGTTTTGGAGAAACTTAAAGGATTATGACATAAATCATCTGACTAGGGAAGGAACCAGATTAATTTTATGAAATATTTCTTTATTTGAAGAAGAAGAAATCTTGCCAGTTTGTACTCAGACAACGAAGACTGAATCCTGTTATAAGATATCCATGACTCAGGAACAAAATATCTATCCTCATCACACAAATAAATGCCCTTACCATGATTCGAACCCGGGACCGCGGCTTAGCAGGCATGTCAGGGTTTTTTGGTATTCGAACCTTTTGACCGCGGCAAAAACGACGGGGTAGCAGGCATGTCAGGGTTTTTTGGTAGTTAGGTTACTATGTTATAAGTTTGACGTGTCTTTCCGTCTGTCCGTCTGTCCGTCTGTCCGTCTGTCCGTCTGTCCGTCTGTCCGTCTGTCCGTCTGTCCGTCTGTCCGTCTGTCCGTCTGTCGTCTGTCCGTCTGTCCGTCTGTCCGTCTGTCCGTCTGTCCGTCTGTCCGTCTGTCCGTCTGTCCATCTGACTGTCTGTCTGTCTGTCTGTCTGTCTGTCTGTCTGTCTGTCTGTCTGTCTGTGTGTGTGTGTGTCTGTCTGTGGCATCGTAGCTCCCGAACGGATGAATCGATTTAGATTTAGTTTTTTTTTGTCTGAAAGCTGAGTTAGTCGGGAGTGTTCTTAGCCATGTTTCATGAAAATCGGTCTACTATGTCGGTTTTTTTCAAAATTTTAATTTTGTGGTTAGGTTAGGTTATGTATGAATATAAAGCAGTTTAGCTTTTGTGCATCAAAATATTCATATTATTATGCCAACATTCCGAAGCTAATTAGGTATAGAGACATCAGACAAATAACATCGAGGTATCAGAATTCTAGGTACAAGCTCAGTCATGTGCCGTCTCTCGATCGATACTCCGATGATGGGTAATTAATCAGGAAAGTACCTAATAAACGTTAATGAAGGCAGCTTGGGACAAGTAGAACAGAGGCGTGCATGGAGTCGACTAGTGGAGGTTTTTGATGTGACTACATTTACATATCGTTGGGGGTTGGGGATAGTGCAATACCGCGTAACTAACAAAGTCAATAAGTTCCAATTTCCTTGTAAATTATTCCCGTGTTGAACTCTATGTGTTTTGTTAGATACGCGGTATTGCACTATCCCCGAAGATATGTGCGCTTGGTACATAGTCTTATTTTCATGACAATCTTTTCCGGCAGTGCCTGTGTGGAGAAATAATAATTTTTATATCAACAATTAATGAAATATAATACAATGACGTCACGGCAATGGCTGTTGAGATACTTACTCTATATAGTTCTGTACCAAATGTGTGGCGTCATCTAGGTGATCGTACATTTCTCTTGATGGTTCTGAAGTGTTTTTTTTTGTTTCTTAGACTTTTTCTGTCTGTACGTCTTTGCTAAAACTTGTTATTTTTTGCTCACCTACCCGAATAAATACTTATCATATTCGTTATTTTGGTACCTATATGGTACTATGGCAACGATCTATTCGTCTAATAAAATGAACAAAAGAAAATCAATTTATCCAGTGTTCCACTTTGCAAATGCCGGCTCCATATATTTCCCTGTTCTTGTATATAATATGTATCACTACCATAATTATGTAAGACTGAAGCCGTCAACTACCGAACTAACCGGCTGTGCATTGGGTCTATTCGACTTGTCAATGCCGCAACTGTGACCTGGATACGGGTTTGTCTAACTTTCATTTTTAACTGGAGTGGAAAGTTGGAATACATACATACAATCACGCCTGTATCCCATAAAGGGGTAGGCAGAACACATGAAACAACTAAAGCTTCAGTGCCACTCTTGGCAAATAAGGGGTTGAAAACGAAACTGTGACATTGCAGTGACAGGTTGGCAGTCTCTCGCCTACGCCACAATTTAACCCATATCCCATAGTCGCCTTCAACGACACCCACGGGAAGAAAGGGGGTAGTGAAATTCTTTACCCGTCACCACACAGGCAGGAAAGTTGGAATATAAACATGAAATAAATGTAATATTCAAAAAAGTGACCAAGGCGTCCAGTGTCCCGCTGGAATCGAACTAGCGTCCTCCGTTTACTAAACCGCTCGTCCATTGGGTCACGAAGGCAAGGGTTTCCAAGTATATGAGATTTCCGAAGGCTGGTAGCGCCCCCTAACCGTCCCTGAGGTACAACAGTGTGGTTCGACCTCCTAGCTGAATCAACTTGGTGATTACAAGCTAGCAAAGAGATGGCGCTCTAAGAACAAATTAAATTATTTTCATAAAAAATATTTTGAGGCATTGGTCACTTTTTCTTTGTATATGACATTTATTTCATGCTTATGAAGTGTAATAATAGTGTGACTGCTTAAAATACACATTAAAATATTTTCTAGGATATCACAAAGCCTATTTACGCAGATTCAACATAACAGACGACAAATTATGTCCGTTACATGGGCAAAAAAAAATGGTAAGTCATTATATCTCTATTTTGTTATCAATGGCACGCCTTTATGCATATTGCAACTGTTGTTGTTGGTCCTAAGGCACCCCAGAGGTTCAAAAGGCCTTCACATCAAGCTCGCGCCACGCCTTCCTATCTTCAGCGACCCTCGTGGCCTCTCTCCAGCTCAGACCAGTCGCTCGTAGTTCATTTTCAACGGACCGCTTCCATGAGTGGACAGGGCGTGGGGCCACTTTGCGGCTTGCATTTTGCGGTTTCCAGCCGAAAGCTAGCGTTATTTCTTTCCCCTCAGTAGTAAAAATGCCCAACAGACGCTGTAGTCAAATTCGGCCAAGTAAGTGCAATGAAAACTATTTATTTCATTAGATGCAACCTAGTGGGGCGTAGCGTACCTCAATGCATTGCTGGATAGTCCTCTATTTTTATTGTTTTATAACTATAGAAAATATGGTAGATTTTTTAGATAAATTATTAACCAAAGCAATGGGTCATTTTCAGAATTTGGGACCCCCCAATTAGCGTAAGTTATTAACAAAATTTGACTCCCTGCTAGTTGTGTGACGATAATTAAGCATGAAATTTCAATAAAAATATTGTTTCTGTGTTATCTTTAAGCGATAATCTACATTCAGAATGTGAAAAAATATACCTAATATAAAATATAAAATAAATTTTAGACAGATTTTATGCTTAATTAATCTTTATTTAGAGTTAATTTTTGCTAACAACTTACGCTAATTGGGGGAACCCAAATTCTGAAAATGCCCAATTAACGAAAAATTTGACGACTCGTCTGGTCTAGCGCGTAACTAGTGATCCTGCCCGCTAAATTGCAGTTCTGCGGGCGTAGCACACTAGTTCGATAAACTTTATCGCATCGGTGCATCTCTATCACACTTACAAATAGTGCGAAAGGGACGGCCTGGCGATATATCGTTTATCACGCGACCGTGCTTGTTTATTGCTTATTTCCTTTATTTACCTACCACGGAGCCAACTATAGCATACTTTTATAACTTCACTACCTTCACCTGCAAAACGAATGACGTCAAACAAAATAAGCGAAACAACTCGAATTTGTCAGTTCAAGTCAAGCCTGGCACAACTTAAGGGGGAGGTTGGGGGGAGATAAAACGTTCCTTGATCCCAAGGGTACCGCGGATCAAATGGTAATCCACAAAAACTCGTATCTGCGAGAATTTTCTTTGAAATGGCACCTTAGAAAAGGTAGATGAGGTGGATTTTAGAATGCCTATGGACTAAAGTGTGAGGTTCGGAAGGTTAAGGAAAAATATCGCGCAAAGTTTGTTTGCTTTAGTGTGTGCGTTTGAGTTGAGGCAAAGTTATATTGGGATTAATATTTTGAGTTAAATTTAGATAGGTGGTTTTATCCATACTAATATTATAAATGCGAAAGTAACTCTGTCTGTCTGTCTGTTACGCTTTCCCGCTTAAATCACGCAACCAATTTTGATGAAATTTGGAACAGACAATCTTTAGACCCTGAGACAGAACATAGGCTACTTTTTATTTCGAAAAAAAGGGACGAAGGGGTTGAAAAAGAGGTTGAAAGTTTGTATGGGATTTCTTAATTTTAAATGATAAAACCATGAAACTTTATATTTTAGCACTTGATAAGAAATCATTAAACATATATTTAAAGTCACATACAGGTCGAACGCGATTAATTAACATTATTTTTACCTTTAAAATAAACATGGTGGGAAATAAACATTAACTAAAAGCGGGTAGATTATATTTATTTGTCTACCCCGAACATTTATATAAATTAATATCGGGTAGTTTTGTGTTGTTTACATCTCCGGTGACATTTTGCTGGGACGTCAGTCTTCCGCGACCACGGCCAGTGCAACCTGGCCGAAACGTTGGGAAAAAAGGTAAAAATAATGTTAATTAATCGCGTTCGACCTGTATGTGACTTTAAATATGTGTACAAAGCGCGAGAACTTAAAGTGTTATATCATTAAACATCTTGATAAGGGATAGGGATAGGGATAGCGATAGGGATAGCGATAGGGAAAGCGATAGGGATAGCGATAGCGATAGCGATAGCGATAGCGATAGCGATAGCGATAGCGATAGCGATAGCGATAGCAATAGCGATAGCGATAGCGATAGCGTTAGCGATACGGATACGGATACGGATAATATGGGTATCGTTAGAGGGATACGGATAATCGGTCGGCGGTCTCTTACAATCAATGTGCTCTAAGACGATCGTTGTTTGCTTGCTTGAAGATTACGTTTGCGATAAGTATAAGCATAATGTAAAAAATTGTAAGGGATAATAGAAAAAAGTACTTTTTACCCACCGATCATAGTGTCGAAATACGGGCTATGTGGGATGTTTATAAAGGTTTCCCCAGCGTATATAGAATTAACTACTACGCTGTGGTCGATGTGTAATATTTCTACAATCATTGCAAGCAAAAGTATTATGTGCAATCGAAATAATCGCAGATAAATATACCTACAGAGAAACCTACGGTCCCTACGGATCCAAATGAAAATCTTAATGAATACTTTTATTACGCGGGCGAAGCCGCGGGTAAAAGCTAGTTATAAGATAATTATACAGTGCTTTAATCTAATATAAAAATATATTTATACAGTTAAGGTTAATAATAACAAAATATAATGAAGTTTGAATCTTATGTTTTAAAATCGCATTGAATCACAAGCTTTGTCTAAGTTAATATAATTAATATCTTGGCGACCGAGCTTTGCTCGGTTCTATTTTCACGTCTTTAGATAAAAAAAGCTCTTATAAATACAAAAAAAAAACTGGCCGAGATTCGAAAGCCTGACACCCGTGATGTGCCTGCGACTATTATACCAACCCCCGCATATAATAAATGTCAGCAAAATCGTTAGAGCGGTTTCCGAGATCGTCGGTATACAATATATATATTTGGTGCAGAAACTATAGGTCCATGGAGTCCCAGCAGTAACTGGTGACCGAAGAGCTGGCGACTTCCTTGCACAACGTATCAAGCATTGCGATACAGCGAGGAAATGTCGCTGTAGTATCTTTGGTACAACGCCTCAAGGGCCTATTTTGGACATTAGCTGGCTTTTAAGTTTAGTCTCAGTTTCTTATATAATTATGTAAATAATGTTCATGTAAATAAAGAACTTGGTAACTTATTATATATAAATAAATAAATAAATAAATATACAAGAATTGCTTTAATTCATAATTCATATAATTTATTGCATTCATGTTCATTACATATACAGGTGGTAAAGATACAATAAGTCGGTACATGATACCCTGTTAGGGCGTTGCAATTACCTTAAAAACTAATTGTAGCTATTTACAAGTTATAAACAGAACTACATTAATCATTACACAATAAAAGAAGCAAAATATGTGATAATAATAATGTGGTAAAAATAAGAACATGTCAGTCAATAATTATCTTCGTCATCATAAAAGCTCAACTATTAAATAATTAAATTAAGTTAAATTAAATATGATAAAAAAAAAAAAAAGATATTTATAAAAAATAAAAAGAGTTAAATTACATTGATTATTTATTTATTTATTCTAGTGTTCTATCTGATAAAAATTCCTCGATTGTATAATATGCCTTTCGTATTAACAATGATCTAAGTTTGTTTATAAATGGTTGTATTTTTTGTTCACTTGTTATGGTTTTTGGTAATTGATTGTAAATTATCACAGATCTATAGTGGGGGCTATCTCGAAACATTTCTAAGTTTGGTTTTGCTGGTAACAATAGTTTGTCTTGTCTTCGGGCACTTTTAACATGGTCGTACAAAGTAATATGTTTCCTAACAAAAACGGCAGTTTCCAGAATGTAGAGACAGGGAAGGGTGAGCATGTTTTCCTTAATAAAATGTTCTTTACATTCAGCTCGGCCGCGAGCGTTTACAATTATTATTATTATAATTATTGCTCAGACCAAATGGCCAGGAGGCGCCATAAGCCTTCGGTAATTGTGTCATATACTTGAAAATTTCGACCCTTGCCGCCGTGACAGGTTGGCCGAGTGGTTTAAGCATCCGTGGCTATAACGGAGTACGCTGGTTCGAATCAAGCATCGGACACTTGAAGGCCTTGGTCATGTATTCTTTGTATGTGACATTTATTTCAGTTTATAGTTAAAATAATAGTAGTATGTCTACTAAAAAAACACAAATTAAAATATTTCCTATGAAATAATTTAATTTGGTATTAGAAGAATTGCTCGTTTAAACGTATAAGATTATAATTATTCACTGTACTAGTAGTTGGTTCTACATGCGCATACTACTACTAAATAATAAAGTAAAGTATATATTATAACTATGTACCTATTTGTACAGTATATTTAATAAATACTTATACATACACGAGCCACACAAACTGGCTGAAAAGTACATAAAAAATATGCTATTAAATCATAAAAAAATGCATTTAAATAATTATCAACGCGTTGGCATCGATTTAAATGATCAATAAAATTTATTCGGTACAAATATTTATATTTATACTTTTATAATTACCGATTAATTGATCATAGTGTGACACTCTTGCACATGCCTTTGATAACCAGTCCAAAGTTAGATCCTGTAAATAAGAAGGGTAAAAGCACCAATGTAGCTAAAATTGTTTTTTTTTTTATCATCACATCATTTCATTCAATATAATCCTTACAAAGATTGACTGCGCCCCACGGTACGCTCAAAAGGCTTGTGTTGTAAGTACTCCAGCAACGATATATATTATTATGTACAAAATACACTAAAAATTAAAGACATACAATACATCCGTCACTCAGGCGCAGTATAATAAATAGTACTATCGTACTGACTCAGGCCTAAATATCTGAGTTCGTCAAATAAATGCCCTTATCGGGATTCAAACCGAGGACCATCACCTTAGCAGGCAAGGTCACTGTTCTCTAGACCAGAACAGTGAAGTCGTAGGTACACAAATATGGTATTCACTCATTTCGAAGTTAATCACTCAAGTTTTTTACGATAAAATATCCTGATTAAAAGCAATTGCCGCAATAATATGTATGTCATACACCAAATATCACTGGATGAACTTTACAATAAATTAACCCAGATAGCCCTAAATTCGCAGATACATGTCTTCTACCGAGCTTTTCTATGGATGCCAAACATGGACTATTACGGACAAAACAAAGAGAAAGATAAGAACCACCCAAAGAGCCATGGAAAGGAGTATCTTCTTCTTCCTCCTACCCTTATCCCACGTTATGTGGGGTCGGTACAACATGTCTTCCTCTTCCATTCTCCCCTATCTCTCGTCATCTCAACACTCACATCTTTCTTTCTCATGTCCTCTTTCACACAATCCATCCATTGTTGTTTGGGTTTACCCCTCCCTCTCCATCCATCAACATTCATCTCCAACATTCTTTTGCCTATATGACACTCATCCCTCCTCATTACATGAAAGGAGCCATGGAAAGGAGTATGCTCAACATAAAAAAGATCCAAAAAATAAAGAGTTCATCCATAAGACAAAAAACAAAGCTACAAGACGATGCACTAACTCAAGCCCTTAAATTAAAATGGCGTTGGGCAGGACATATTGCACGGTACGGAGACAATAGATGGACAATATTGGCAACGAAATGGAGAGGCCCTGTTGTGTAGTGTGTGTACCACACCTTACCCACACATGTGCGTAGCTTAGTATATATTGGCATGTACTTGTTATTTAAGACACATTAAACGTATACTCCATACGAAGTAGTTATCATTTACGCTTCACATCACATGGCGATTTTGGCAGGGTCGCCATGTGAGGTGGGGACCAATGACAAGTCACTTGTGTGAGATATAGGTTTATTGTGCATCTTATATAGCAATCAATGAGAGGGGATATACTCCACACTACAGTTGGCAAAAGGAAATCGGGAAAGCCATATAAACGATGGATAGACGATATAAAGGAAACGGCAGGAAAAGACTGGCTAAACAAAGCCCAAGATAGGGAAAAATGGCAAGAGTTGGAGGAGGCCTACACTCTAAGAGGGGTCCAAATCAAATAAATTAGTATTCATCATCATCATCATCATCATATCAGCCCTTTATCGCCCACTGCTGAGCATAGGCCTCTCTTCTAGTACGCCACTTGTCCCGGTCCTGAGCTAGTCTCATCCAGTTGTGGCCCGCAATTTTCCGGATTAGTATTAATGCTACACTAGTAGGTATAAACGTAATAATTAACACTAACAACTAGCTATAGGAAACTACTAACCAATACATAAACACTTTAAATGTAAGATTTGGAATAAAAGGCTTTTTATTTATTTATTTATAACCCTAAATTCAAAAATTCTTACCCCAAATTTTTCGGGTTATTTTGGTATATTTGTCACTTACCCACCAGAAAAAGCTAAAAAAAAAGAATCGGTGTTATAACACCTGGTAGGTTTAAATGGGCACCTAGTTACTTCCGGAGGCTCTGAGATCAAGTCTCACAGAAAACTGTAGTTTTTCCTTTTTAAAATTTCAAGAGAAGCATCAAAGAAAGTCTTCATTCGCCGCTGACCATAAACGCCTTTACCCTACAAAAACAATAACATTAGATATGCTCATTACACGACATTACACGAGCCACACCGTCCACTCTTCTGACTAAATACTTAAATATATAATTGTAATAAGACTTAAAATTGGTAATAAACTAGTGCTGTCCGATAGTGTGACGTCATGCGTAGCGGAGTTTATAACAGAGTCGGCGCGGACAGCGAGCCATCAACGCCGCCGCCGCCGCCGCCATGTCACCGCTCGCCTGCTCTCTGATCGCTCTCGCTGCTCTCTTCGCCGTATCCAACGCGGCTTCTGTAGCCAATCCGTTTTGCGATGGTGTATCTTTAGGTAAAATGAACTGACTTAAAACATAATTTTATCACTAATATATTATTTTTAGATCTTTTGACCATTATGACAGTGTAGTTTTTTTTAATAAATGTACTAGAATAATAAAATGTTTCAGCAATCTTCATGTAAGTACTTCCATACTGAAATTGCCATAAATAATACTATTGCCTGATTTTAGCTTTCATTTCAAACAATGAATTTCACAGTATTACTTTATATAAGGTCCTACTTTATTAGTTGCAGATATTTTAACACATGATACTTTACATTAAAATAATTAACTTTAAATATAAATTAAGAAATCTTTTCATGAAACTTTTTTGATTTCATTTTCCTAACAAAAAAAAAATTAATTATAATTTCGTCTAAAAAAAATCATCATGTGCATTATCACATGTCACAATAACACTGTCTGTCATGTCAACAATTGTTTGTTGTAAATGTCGTAAAGGTTCGGCGGGAAAACTGCACATGTCATTGAAGTGGCCAGTTACAATTAAGTGGTACGTAAAAGAGGTACTAGAATCTGTTCAATGAGTTTTCATTTAATAATCACATAAACAGGGTGTTTTTACGTAGCAAATTTGTTTTTCCGTTTTCTCCAAAAAAACATCGTAAAAGCTAATATACTCCAGAGACCGAGTACTATCAGCTGTAAAAATATCTGCATCTAATAAATTAGGACCTTATATATTACAATAAAACCGATATCTAATATTTATTACTTTTCATAACAGAGATGAATTTTTGAAACCATTTAGATATTAAATAAGCTGAATATCATACGTTAGACTCAAGTCAATTTAAACTTTAGTTTGTGGTTTGTCCTATAGTATGAGTAATCTTAACATTTTGTATTTCATTTCTTATTATAAGGTAATATAATATTTTGTTGGCCAAATCAAAATCTAGCAAGTCTAATAAAAATACATGTGCTCTCGTTGGTTTAGATTTGAGCAGCCAAATGCTTAGATTTAGTTTTCTGAAGACAAACTAATGTCAGTCTAGATTAAATAGGTAACATTCCGAAATTCCCACAATAAAGTTTTGTATTAATCTCATGTATTCTCTTTTTTCACAGGCGATTCTTCACTCCCACCAGAAAAAGAATTTAAGTTGACAGTTTCTGGTGGTGATATCATCATCCCTAATGTAAGAAAAATATAAACTACTAGCTTTTTCTCGCGGCTTTGCCCGCGTACTGATCTAATATTGTTTTCCCATACAAACTTTGGACCCCCATTTCACCCACTTAGGAGGCGAATTTTCAAAAATATTTTCTTTTTACTCCTCTACACCTTATAGAGAACCTACGTGCCAAATTTGGAATCTCTAGGACCAGTGGTTTCGGCTGTGCGTTGATATATCAATCAGTCAGTCAGTCAGGTTCTTCGTATAAACTACGAACTAGGTGCTTAGCAGGATTTTATAAAATTACTCACTTATTATGTTATGCTTATTCCAAATAATTATTTTATTCCAGAGATGTAAACTCGATCGTAAATTGGTGGGTCAATCGCTCAGCGTGTGCAACACGGACAACTCCATGCCCGAGATTCATCCGAACACTATCGGCGCTCGCCCGTACGAGAAAGTGTTCATTGACTGCCCTAAGAGCACCAGAGGCTGCGAGGACCTTGAGCTTAAAGTCACACAATATTGCCTTCTTGATCCAATTGGCACAAAAGGATAAAATCAATCAATGTATATCAGTAGTTTTCTTTTTTTAATTTCTAAATTTAAAATTCTTTGGTAACAGTTGCTCCGCTTTTGGCGTCGCGGAGGTAAAATTATTTTTATAGTCTGGTAATATCAACTCGAATTAATATTTTCGGCATCGGCAATAAACAAATTATTTTCATGTCTGAATTTTATTTTTATCTACCCTGGATATCCCTAAACCTATAAAAGAAATATACGGCTGAAAGATAATAAAATCATGCAGGGCAAGTAAACAAGGGTCAATCTATTTTTGAGTTGATATGACAAAGCAGTGTAAATTTTAATAAAAATTTGATAAAAACATATTTGAAAACGTAAACACTTCCAAAAGTGACCAACAAATGGTTAAACATGGTGTACAGCACCGAAACACATATTTTAAGGGGGTCTCTATTGGTTCCCATAATTTTTTAAGTCCGATTTTTACTATCCATAATGTTTTCCGTAATAATTTTTCTTAGTCATATTATCACTAGTCATAAAATTAAACGTCAGAAATTGTAGTTCCGATTTTCGAAAGTCATAATTATTGTTAGTCATAAAATTTATTAGCCATAATAATCAAAGTCCATAGTTGTACAAATCCATAATGTTGAAGGAAATAAACTTATTCGGAATAATTGTTCTAAGGATTTTATCACAAGTCATAATGATTAATAAGCAATATAAGCATGTGTTTCTTCGCTAATAGCATTCAATGGGATCTCTTTTGTTTCCCATAAAAAATGTTGCAATGTTTTTTCGTCTGCATTTTCGTAAGTTGTAATTTGGCTTACTAACTTCCTCAGTATTTATTATATTTTCATGGCACCTATTAAACCAATTGGTCTCGCCAAGGAGCTGACGTCGACAACTTCTATATCCGCTTTTAAGGACAAAAGATAACTAAATAGCAAAAGGAAACTAGCGAAACTAACTACACGAGGCAAAGGGTTGCTTTTTGAAACAATTTTGTTCCGCCAATAAGTCGACGGAGCCCCGCTACGCGGGCCTCCTATTTCCGCTTAAGGTACAAAAGGAAACAAAAGGAAGGAAACACGAGGAGAAGGGTTATTTTTGAAACAATTTAGTTCCACCAATGAGTAGATGGAGCCCCGAGTAGCGGGCCCCAACTCGCGTCTTATGCAAATTTTCACTTCCACCCCTGGGGCATGTAGCCCTAACGACTCCACTCTGGACGGCCAGCCAAGGCAAGCCAGAGGTAGAGAGTACTGTCCCACCCACCCGCCTTACGGGTAACAGAACTCCCCAGGAGCACTCGGGTACGTGGGGTCGCTGTTCCCCAACAGCTCGCTACAAGCTGCCCTGCGTTGACTGATTGCACTGGTAAAACCAATGGGCGGTGGGGTCGTCACATCCCTACGCCTATTTATTATTATTATTAATAGTGCTTTCAATCGTTAACGAGGTAGGTATATAAGTATCTTCAAGACAATTCAAATGGACATTCATAGAGAGCATTATTATTGTAATCGTTGTATCAGTACCCACAACATATTCTTGAGCTGACCGTGGGAATTAGTCAATCTGTGCAAGAATGTCCTTGTGCATGGAGACAGAGGACGCTGACTGTCGCGTGGTTCTGGAGTGCAGAGGAGTAGCTCCATACTGGGAAACACATCTCGGGGGGGAGTATGCAAAGTTAGCTAATCCCCCAAAATTAATTTAAAAAAAGGCTGATTCTCACACTGACTTTATAAGGCTCGTTAAACATTTATTGTAAGAATGATATAAAAATAAAAATAAAAACAGTGCGTGAAGTGCGGATGAAGTTAACTTCATAACATAACCTAAAAAAAACATTTTTTCAGGTGACCATCACGTTTTTGCAATTATAAGTAGTTACGTTCATGTTTTACTGTTTTTTTCTACTCCCGAACTGTTATTCGTCATTTACAGGGTCGTGCATACATCTTTAAAACCCTACATAAAAGTCTATTCCCAAAGCCAGCGTCCGACGGCTTTCAGCGCATGCGCGCAGTATCGAAAAAACTGAAAACGAATTGTTTGGCTCTGTAACCATGGCAACGCATTGTTATAACGATACTGCGCGCGTGCGCGGGAAGGCTTTGGGCAGCTGAGCTGACAGTGCAAACCTTTGCGTCAAAATACAGGAAACAGTGTGAATTTCACGAAAATTATTCAAGAAAACAATGAAAAACTAAGTGCATGGTCGTAGAAAAAGTATTGTATGCAACGGTGTTTAACTGAGTCAAAAAATACTCGTGGCGTTTAATAACAATTTTCGGCTTCGCCTCAAATTGTTACCCATGCCACTCGTCTTTTTTGACCTCCTTTAAACGCCTATTGCATAAAATACTATAAATATTTTACATTGCTAATCATTTTGGATTCTATCTCAATATAACAAGGGCCGCTAGTTGATGGTTAAAATAAACTAATTATTCACTAGGCGAGACCGCTAAGATGGCGTTCGAACCAGAAGTCGAAAATTTCAATCATTTTGTCAAGTGACCATCACGTTTAGTTACGTCTATCTAAATATAAAACACACACATTCCAACCAACCATTCCACCATTCAAAACCATTCTGGGCATTCTGTTCTGTCAATGACTGTGTGAATAAATGAATTAATGGAATGAGTGAGTCGCTTGGCTCTTAAATTATAAAATTGCTGAATGCTCCATACTTCCATCCCCCATTTTAGGGAAGTGGGGGGTTAGAAAGAGACCAAATGTAGCCTATATCACTCTCCTTCACTTAAACTATAGTATGGATATGGATAAGTAGCAGTAGTGCAATGAATAAAGTAAGCTTCAATATTGAAATAAACGTAACCGGGACAAAGGTAAATCAAACCTTGAACATGCTAGGGTAAAACAGACTGTGCCAAATTGATTGTGAACAAAAATAGGGTGATTTAAACTTTCACGATTATTACACATCATTATTTCATATCATTTTTATTATCATCCACAATACATGGAATCCTGTCATTAATAAGTGTAAGCCGAAAATAATATCGACAGTCGTTAAATCAAATATCGTCAGTGTTGTATGTCGACAGAGTAACATCCCTAGTGCGCAAACAGTTCAAGTTGATAATCAAAACCAAGTGCGGGTAGTTCGAAAAACTCGCGCGGCTGTCAGAAGGTGTTGATGTCATTTCAAGCCAGTCTTCTCCGAGACCACGGGGACAACGCCGTCCTTGAAACGTTGGAGGTCAGTTTAATATGTAGTTATACGCGATTAAGTCCCGATTTTAAAAATAATGAAAAATAGGGTGACCAGTGGGCTACATACTTGTAGATAAAATTTGCGTATATAATGTAATTTATGTAATACAAATCTTTAGCAATGAAAGACGAGCTTTTTTACACAGATCTATAACATAAAATACATAATACATATTTGACGACCGGTCTGGCTATGGAAGTTTTTTATGTATATTGGTATGTATTTATGTATCTATTTAAGTATGTATATCGTCGCTTAGCACTCATAGTACAAGCTTTGCTTAGTTTGGAGCTAAGTTGATCTGTGTAAGGTGTCCCCAATAATTATATTTGTATTTAATATTCTTGACACTATTCAGTGTCAATATATTCATATAGCAGAAGATTAGGTATAATAGTAAAATGTTTATTTTTTAATTTATATATAATTTGATATACTTAAATCAAAGTTTCCTTAGGTATACGGTCTGAATCTAACAGTCATAATAATCAGTTCCATTGCGTGGCTTTTACGATGAACACGAGCGAATAAATTGGTTAAACATATTTACATGGTATAAATAAATCAGTAGTATTATGATTCATAGATAGTAAATGTGGATCAATTATCTACGGTAATGTAACTACCGATCTACGTTTTAGTAGCCAACAATATTATGCAAATACATATCAATTCTTTTATTAATTAGCAAGACAATTTTGTCTGTTTTGAAGTTGATTTTTTTTGTTCCATAAAAAACTACAACCTGCAACCCCTACTTGACTGTCAAGCGTCTGTTTATCTGTCTGCTTATCAGTCCACTCTCTACTTGTCAGAGAAATCTGAAGATGTCGACAGAGTATAAGAAATATAAGATATGATATACTCGTATTATAAATTGAGATATCATACACGAAAGAAAACACGACCAGAGCCCACTGGTGGTATATATTTCAATTTATAATTTATATACAGTAGTGTCACTGGTAGCCTAGCGGTAAGTGCGTGCGACTTTCGTTCCGGAGGTCACGGGTTCGAACCCCGGCTCGCACCAATGAGTTTTTCGGAACTTATGTGCGAAATGTCATTTGATATTTGCCAGTCGCTTTTCGGTGAAGGAAAACATCGTGAGGAAACCGGACTAATTCCAATAAGGTCAGATGGCAGTCGCTTTCGTAAAACTAGTGCCTACGCCAAATCTTGGGATTAGTTGTCAAAGCAGACCCCAGGCTCCCATGAGCCGTGGCAAATGCCGGGATAACGCAAGCAGGATGATGATACAGTAGTGTCACTACTTGAAAAAGAACAAATCAAAAAATATTCAATAAAATACTTAATATGAATTGTTTCGTAGTTGTATGAGATGTGAGTTGCTAATTTTAATGATACGTGGCCGCCTGTGATAATCCCTATTTTTACCTTCAATTTACTTTATATAAAATTAACACAAGCAAATAAATCGATTTGTGGAAGAAAATCGGAACGATTAATAATTATGAACGCATTAAATACAAATTAATTCCGGTTTATTTTTGATCAAAATAATTAAGATGATTGCCGATATACGAGTATATTAAACTGTGACAAAAAAACTACGCATTCCCGCAGTTAGTAGTTACTTTCTTATCAGTATTTAAATTCCCTTTACTAATTAGGGTAAATGTTTCACTAATCTACTAACTAAAAGCTTTGTCACTTTTACATTCATAACTCTGTTACTAATTTCAGTTTTAAATAAAAAGACGTATAGTAGAGATTTTAATAAATTATTATTGAAAGACTTCTATTATGAATAGATATATTTCGTTGTAAAAGCTTAAAATATTATATTGTGCATTGAAATTATGAAAAAGTTTTTCGATACTTTTAATATTTTCGAATTTATTAAGTGAAACTCAATTTTCGAATGTTTATATATGGAACAGAACGAGTTTTGCTCGTCAACATACTAACTAACAATTGCTTATTTATTATTAATTTAACAATTTTAATACATTTCGTTATTGGTTCTAAATAGTAACACTGGTTGTTCTAAATAGTACCAGTATCCATAATATGAGAGTGCTGTTTACTATCTCATCCCTTTTCAACACATAGTTGAACAGTTCGAAAAACTTTACAGCTTTAAACAACTAGGGAACAAATCAAATTATTTTATTAAATATTTTTTGATTTGTTCTTTTTTAAGTAGTCACACTACTATATATAAATTATAAATTGAAATAGATATCATACACGAAAGAAAAAACGGCAAGGCCCACTGGTGGCCAAGCCGGGAATCGAACCCGGGTCTTCAGCTTACGCGGCTAACGTCTTTACCACTAGACCCCACGCCCGCCGGGCGGGATATATCTATTTCAATTTACAGCTTTGTTATTTTTCTAAATACCTTTACCCTAATAAACAATAGGATTGGCTACGGTTGATAATCATTTCACGGCGAGCGTACGTTTCAACTCGCAAGTAGCTATATAACGGCGTCGGCGCGGACAGCGAGCCATCCACGCCGCCGCCGCCGCCGCCGCCCGCCATGTCGCCGCTCGCCTGCTCGCTGTTCGCTCTC
This sequence comes from Leguminivora glycinivorella, assembly GCF_023078275.1. Lineage (NCBI taxonomy): Eukaryota > Metazoa > Arthropoda > Insecta > Lepidoptera > Tortricidae > Leguminivora > Leguminivora glycinivorella. The sequence continues at coordinate 558,666 of NC_062976.1, read as the reverse complement.
GCCACGCTCTTCGCCGTGTCTGATGCTCTGCCAAATCCCTTTTGTGATAGACAGTCGAGAGGTACATTTTTGATGTTATAGGAATATTTTTAATTTAAGTTGCATTTTATACATACATAATTTTAGTATCTCGGCTTACGAAACTGGTTCAAATCAAATCTCGAAAATAGCCAATTTTTTGACTTTTAATAAGAATATTTACTTATATTATATGTGTATGTCGGAGAATGACCAAAATGTGGTTTAAGATACCTTTTATGATGCTATATTTGACAAATAGAGCAAACAAGGGTTTTACAACTTTGTGCAACCTGGCTGGTATTCGACTGAGTTCTGCTAAAACGTCAGAGAGGACGCTACTGTCTAAAAGAACAGAATCGAAAAACAGATGATGAACAGATGATTGGAGGCTGTCAATCGATCTGCAGTGGAAATGGTTGAGGAGTGCTGGCGTTGTTGGAGATTCATCGGTCTAATCCGGCGGTTTGCTCGAAATAATAGGTTCCGGGTGCGTAGCCGAATGGCACAAACGCTCACGAAACGCTCACGAAACGAAACGCTAGTAGATATCTATCTCTATCGCTCGTGCGTATTGGCGCGACAGAGCCAGACTAACTGGCGCGGCGTTTCGTTTTCGTTTGGCGTCGGAGAAATGCCATTCGGCTACGCACGCTGGTATGATACGCCCACGATCCCATTTCTGATGTCGGATCGTGGGCGTATCATACCAGAACCATTGTCAGGACCCGTTGTAGTTGTTTATGAGAGCTTTCAATGAAATACCATGTCCATTTCACAGAATTTACTGCACAAAACCGATTACACATTTAATCACATGAAATAATACATTCCGCCTATTATTTCGAGCAAACCACCGGATTAGTCATTCATTAAAAGAATTCGATTCGATCATTTAAAAGAATTCTTTGGTGACACAAACAGTGTAGACGAATAATTTTACAGGCACAGACAGGCTTAAGAAAAATCCATACACCAATCCATACAAATTGGCTTATGCCAGTAATGCATGTTATCTTATTCTAAGTTAGTATTAAGTAAGAAAACATTGTTGCTATGCTCTTACAGGGTTCATGTGGAACTGTAATAATCTTAAGAACTGTATACTAACATGAGTGCAATAAACAAATTGAAACTTGAAACTTGAACTTAGACCGATGAATTTCAAACAATGTCAGCACTCCTCAACCATTTCCACTGCAGATCGATTGACAGCCTCCAATCATCTATTCTGTTCATTATCTGTTTTTCGATTCTGTTCTTTTAGACAGTAGCGTCCTCTCTGACGTTTTGGCAGAACTCAGTCGAATACCAGCCAGGTTGTACAAAGTTGTAAAACCCTTGTTTGCTCTATTTGTCAAATATAGCGTCATAAAAGGTATCTTAAACCACATTTTGGTCATTCTCCGATATAACATAAATTATTTTGTTTTGTGCAATCCATTAGATCAGATTTTAAGTCCTGTCTTCTAAATCCTTCACTTCCTTTACCTTCCAGGCAGCTTGGTTGTGGAACTCATTACCTTTCTACTCTTAGGCATACTAAAATCTCTTTACATTTTTAAATGTCAAGTATTTCAATACCAATTATGGCTACCAAAATACACTGTTTATTGATGATCCTGTTTGTACTCCTTTATCGCTATTGGCCGCATTGTTGTTAATTTATATACCTACATTCGTAACTATGTTCTTGTAATATTTATTTGTGTATAGTATATTTAGTTAATTATATTTTTTACTTATGTATTAACTTGTATTATAATTATATGTGTCGTTTTCTATTACTCACTGCATCACCTATTTAAATCAATAGTTTTTTATGCCTTGTCTCTATTGCCCAAAGATTGTCTGGAAGAGATTGATTTTTAGCGATAAGACCGCATGTTGTCTACCGTAGGTAAATGTATGAGCTTATTTTTTGATGTCATGATCTGAAAGCATTGGTGAGCAATGAAGAATATTTGTTTTGTATTTTGTTTAAATATATAAGTAATATTTTTTCCTACCTAACTCAAGTGTTTATTTTTTTATCATCCTTAAATGTAGAGTTGTGCAGGTAATGTTTGTATGATAAACTTATGATGTGCTGAATGAATATTCATTTCGACTTAACGACATAATATCTATTAAATATTAAATGTTGGGTATTTAGTTTTGAGTAGTTTTTTTTTATATTTTTATTTGTTTGATTTATCAAGATAATAAGTTGGCTGTTTCGTAAAAAAAGTAATTTGATTGTTAGTATAATCTCTTATAATGTATTTTTGTTATTTTTACAGGCATTTCTGGATCAGGATTAGAATGGAGGGAAGAAAACTTTAAATTGACTGTTGTTAACGGCGTTGTGCAAATTCCCAATGTAAGAAATATTTAATTCTTTGTTATCCTTGGACATTTTGAAATTATTTACACCATAGAAAGAAATGTATATTTGATACATTTCTTTTATTTTTAGAAAAGTTTACTACCTAGTTCATTTTCTGTAATACTTTTAATTGTTGAAATCAGTTAACCCTTTGCTGCGTACGAAGACATTTATGGCCGATATGATATTGAACTCTATAGAGAACTAAGCTAAAGTTGAAATTTCAACAACTATTTAATTCATGTGGTAAAGGGCGAGCTAACTGAACTTTTATGTTATTGCAGATAAACCTAAACATTGTATGGATATATTAGATAATATTTTGTACTAAATAAAATTTTAACCGTGATATTTTCATTTATCTAGTATTGTAAATCAAAAACTGTTAAAATTTTTTCAAATATTTATACAAGAACTAAAAACATTCACAAAACTAGGATTAGGCGATTTAGAATTAGTATTATATTAATAACATAATTATTTTTTTAGTTAGCCTAGAGTGACTCTATTGTACACAGTCACCACTGTGTGTATTGTGAGTATTATGTACATACCTAGTAAAACTCAAGGTGTCATATTCTTCGAAAAGGATCGAGATGTTTAAAAAGTCAATTACGTATAATTTCTAATGCTTTAAATAGGTAATGTGGGCTTTAAAAAGCAGAAATGTCGTCTCAGACGTTTCTGCTTATTACAGGTAAAATATTTTTGTTTATTTTGTTTATTTTATTGAGAAAACCAACAGCGATACAAAGTAATTTTATCTTATGCTAGTGTACAGTAGTATGGCCACTTACAGGATTTCCTTTATAACTTGTATTGTATAGACAACATCAAACGGACTTTTTTTTTTATAATGGAAAAATTATAAGTTACGAGTAACATGAGAGGTGTACATTGAGTGCAGATATAAAATATTTAATTAGATAAGGTAGGTGAGATATTAGTAAAATTATATTATTTATTATTTGATCTCATTGATCTATTTGGTACACTATTGCTGACTATAGATGAAGTTTTGTTGTCTCAGATGGCACAGCGCTGGTGTATCGATCCAGTAGCTGACAGTAATATTTTATTTTAAAATAATACGTTGTCTGACTGACGGTTATTTCTTTTATGTGAACAGAAATGCAAGATTTATGAAGAATTGGCGGGCGAGGATATCGCAGCTTGCAACATTCCATATTCCAAGCCCCTACTCCGCAACGTTTTGGGCCGAGCGAACGACTTTGGAATCGTGGGCATTGACTGCCCCTCCAACACCAGGGGATGTATGAGACTCGAGCTGAATGTCACACAGTATTGCAGAATCAACATTGTCAGGGCAAGCGAATAAGCAGTGAAGATGTTACGTTCTAAAGCCCACAGTCCTTTCTGCACTAGTAATTTAACTTCAACAGCCCACATACCTTTCATTGTTTTAAATCAGTTTTTGAACAAGTTACCAATTTCTTTTATTATGGGCTTTAGGATTTTATGTTGAAAAGCTTTATTTAAAATGCTACTAAACAAACGTATTTGGTGAAATATTTTATGCTTCTGGTGGATACAAATATTTAAATTAATTCAGGCAAGGTTTGGTTTAATTTTTTTTTTGGCATGTTGAATAATAAAAAAATCTTATAATGTGTATTTTTTTATTGAATGACCCAATATAGACCAGATAACAAATACAATGTACAGTTATAAGAACTAAAATACATAGGCTTCAAAAATAATAATAATTATTCTACTTATTTATTTTTTTCTAAATATTTTTTTTCTGTTAGCTAAGTATTAGCAGAACGTTGATATTCTCTTCACGCACCATGGATTCTAATACCAGGAAAGATAATAGGATTATTTTTAAAATTATTTATCTTATTCATTACATTTTTTTGTAGTATTTTATTCATAGAGTGCTAAACAAAATGTAGTGAACATTGCTATCTTGTAAAAAAAATTGATTCGGCGTGAATAGCGCGCCATTCCCACCGCCGCTGTTACCGTCGCGCCGATGCCGTCAATGACAATGACGCTATGTCGCCGCTCTGGCCACTTTTATGAATATTTGATGTAGAATTACGTTACTTTATGATACAAACGGTACGAAGACAAGCGATGGATAAGTGTAGCACCCGAAAATCGTGTGCATACTAGAACTGTTATCATCACATTCAATCATGGTTGATGAGAACTTTCAATGAAATACCATACTGGAGTCACAGAATTTACTGAACAAAACTGATTGCACATCATAGAATCCATCCCGCCTGTTCAAACTGCCGGAGTTAAATAAAGAATCTCCAACAACAGGGACTCCTCACATATTTTTTCTGCAGATCGATTGATAGCCTTCCATCATCGTTTTCGTTTATATTAATGATTACAAACGAAGTTACTTAAGAATGTGTAGTTGTGTCATTTCGATAATATCGTTTTTGATGCATATGAAATGCTTTAAAGATTAAAATAAAATTTATACGTAGATAGGATTTCTATTATTTAAAATATGTTTATTTAGCAAACATTATTTACAAGAAATTCAGAGCTTATTTATGAAACATCTCAAGGAAAACAAATACATGTCAACAAATAAACAACGATTCGCGAATAAAATATCTCGTGCTCCGGTTATTATGAGCCCCATTCAACACGTCTCATTCGCGGCTAGTGATATTAGAGCCATATTGTCTACAATTGTTTGTTTAAAATTGTTAAAGGCATGTATAGTAGTCACCTACACATAGTTATTAATGTCATCAGAACAAGGAAAATATAATTAATTAACAGTAAAATATCAACATTACACTTTACCGATATACTAATCAAAATTAATAATTAAGTATGTTTTATTTAGAATTATTATTTAAACATCACAATCACCTTCCAATCCAACTTATAATCGATCTAAAATAATAATGATATTTTTGTCACTTACAAGGAAAAAACAGAACAGTTAGACACAATATTATTAGTTATTCGCATAACGCCGCATACTTGTAAATATTACTTTGAATCGTTAATTGAGATATCAGCCAACGTGTTTACTTGCATATACATTATATGATTAAAATGATTGATCCTACATAAGTAAACATATCAAAATTGTCTTCAGGACACATAATATCTCCTCTATAGTAACTGCTAAGTGCTAGGTCACAGTCTATCAAAAGTACACGAAAAAGATACTTCCGCTGAAAAAAATTGAAAAGTTTTCTAATTATAGTAGGCAATTAATTATTTACTAATTGTTTAATATAGTAAATGATCAATATTTATCTGTCTATCAAAGCCACGTCGAATAGCCTCTCGGCCGTAACATCAGGGTTACAAATGGATTCCTCGTATTCGGGGATAGGCTGTTTACTTCATGTTCGATTCCACATAAATTGTTTATCTGACTTATGGACGTAAAACAGGGGTTGGGATGGCTTAAATAATACAGATTTTCGTTTGTGTCTAAATCTACGTAAAAACTCCAAGGGAAAAGAACTGTCTGTGGAGAAATCTCCAACTGCAAACTGGTGAGGTCCTTGGGTAACTCATTGACTTTCTAGTAGGTACATTAAGATATAAATAAATACATATTATTTTACTTGACTGAGTTCCACGGTAAGCACATGAAGGTACATAACCTTACCCAGACGGAAGGTACCCAGACAAAGAAAATACATAGAAAACAATCCATGACTCAGGAACAGGTATATGTGCTCATCACACATATCAATGACCTTACCGGGATTCGAACCCCGGACCGCGGCTTAGCAGACAGGGTCACTACCGACTAGGCCAGACTGGTCGTCGAAGACCCTATCTATATGGTCTGAGACTTTTCACGATACTGATGTTAGTGTTGAGTTATACCTATTTTTTTTTTTCAAATCAAATTTAATAATTTGTCATTTGATAAACATCGTATATCTATCTGCCTGGACCTTATCCCATTTACTTGGGGTCGGCCTTCCCTGTCCTTTTTTTCCACTCAGCACGGTTCAGTGCCATGTTCGGGTCTAAGTTTAAAGATCTCAGGTCTCTTTGTACCGTCGTCCACCAAGTGGTGGGGGGTCTTCCTTGTCTGCTTGACGTCCAAGGTAAATCCAGAGCTACTTTAACTACATGGTCTTCTGGACGTCTTTGAATATGTCCAAACCATCTCAAACGTCGTTCGACCAGCTTATCTGCAATCGGAGCTATTCTGCAACTGCCTCTGATGTATTTGTTGCGGATTCTATCGAGGAGTGTTACACCAACTGACCAACGTAGCATGCGCATTTCTGTAGTATGGAGTTTATTTACGTGGCTCTTGTTTGTGCCCCAACATTCCGATCCATATAACATTGCGGGTCTTATTGCAGTTTTATATATTTTTCCCTTTACTTTGAGGGGCATTTTTTTGTCGCACATCACGCCAGTCAGTTCCTTCCATTTCAACCAACCAGTATTGCTTCTATGTATCACATCTGCGTCTATTTTGCCGTCACAGCTGATCAATGACCCAAGATATTTGAATTTATCTACGGATGGTAATGGAGTTTGATCTATGTGTACGCTCGTTTCCTTCGGGTCTGTGATGCCATCGAATATGCAGGACATTTGTTCAGTCTTTTTGCGGCTAATTCTAAGGCCATTTCCTTCAAGGGCTTCCACCCAACCGTTTAGGTCTTCTTGTAGTTCTTTGGCAGTTTCGGCAATCAGAACGACGTCGTCTGCATACAGCATGCTCCAAGGCACCGGTCTTTGAATGTTCTTGGTCAGGTAGTTCATCGTTACATTGAACAAGAGTGGGCTAAGTGTTGACCCTTGGTGTACTCCAACCTTTAGCTCAAAGCATTTTGTGATACCCGCAGGACATGCGATTTGTGTCGACACGTCTTCGTACATGTCCTTTATAAGGTGTATATAGTGCTCCGGTATACAGTGTGCACGAAGAGCCTTCCATATCAGGTCACGAGGAACATGATCAAAAGCTTTTTCTAGGTCTATAAAGACCATATGTAAGTTCGTTTTACTAACTTTAGCTTTTTCCAACATGATTCTGATCGCTTGTATTGCATCAGAGGTGCCCTTTCCTGCAACGAAACCGTACTGGTTGGGTGTTAACTCTATCAAGCTGTTAAGTCTATTGTTTATTATACGCTCCCATATCTTGAGTGTGTGGTTCATGAGTTTAATAGCCCTATAATTACCACATTCCCTAACATCGCCCTTTCCCTTGTAGAAGGGAATGAGGTGACTCTTACGCCATGCATTTGGTATTGATTGGCCTCTGCTTAACTTGTTATATAGAATGTATAGCCATGCTGTTCCTGCAGTACCCAAGTATTGATAAACATCGTATAAGTAAATTAAAATATATAGATGGCGCTACGAGATTCTTTGCACAGATTACTCATATGAGAGATAATTTCGACCTCGGCCACTGTGACCTGGGTGGCCGAGCTGATAAACAGGCGTCTGCTGCGATTACAGAGTACGCTGGTTCGTTTCCAGCCTCATGCACCAGAGGCCTTGGTCACTTTTTTTTTCATAATTATGTGTAATTTGTTTCGGTTTTAATTCATATATGTATATATAGTGGTGTGACTACTTGAACCTGCAAAGCATTCATAGTTTCAAGTTAACTTTAAAAAAATCCATGCTTGAACACCAAATGAACGAGGAATGCCTAAGACTCGAGACGAGCTTCATTTAAAACACTCCACACGCTGCGTTACTTACCATAGTTTTTGTCCCAGTTAGCAAACGCCCTTTCACATAAAATGATTCAAGTGTAGTCCCAATAAATGTTATCTTTGTTAATATTTTTCGACTTTTTCTGCCATAAAAGATTGCTATGCGTGAACTTCGGCCATATTTGTTATTTTTGCTTCTTCAGCTGACAGCTATACGTCATTGGTGTGTTGCCACAGATGCTGTTAGCTTTTGACGTTAAATTATGGTCGCGTTCACACTTAAAAATGTTTGTCATTGTTTTGTTCCCTTTATTTTAATGTATAATTTATAAACTCTGGAAATATTGTCTTATTTTAAATTGTGTACTTTTTTGCAACTTTTTATCCTGTTTGTGATGTGTGTGTGCTTTCCGTGTTTTCACTCGCAATGGCCCCGACGGAAGATCAGCGTTGGCCCTCCCAGGCTAACACCATGCTGAGTCGGGACCATTTCGTGGCAATTATTATGTATGTACCTATATTTTTGTGTTGTGTAAATAATTTCTGTTTTCACTTGTCACGAATAAATGATTTCTATTCTATTCTATTCTATTCTACTTTAAGATAGCACTAGTTGAAAATTTGAAATATTTTCAATATATTATAATTTAACTTGTGTTAATTAGAATCGTATAAGTACTTGACAGAGTACTTAGTAGTAGTAGTAGAAGTCACAAAACGTGAAATTCAAAATCAAAAGCCCTAACCCTATTTACACTATACAATACTTAAAATCAGTTTCTGTAAATTTAATAAGGAAAAATTAAAACACATTCAAGTCAGAATCAGAATCAGAATCAGAATGCTTTATTTGTAAAACATAGGTACATATTAGGTCTTAGGTCTCTATGAATGGTTTGAACAAACTATGTTTTGCCGGTTGGCATACAAATGTCAAAAAGGACGAGAGGCACGAGAGCAAATGGATAATATAAGTGTCATGCAGGAACTTAACTTAAAAATTAATAAATTACAATTAACTAAATTACAATTAATTTACAATTCAAATAAATAGACACAATTAAAATTCAATAAAGATTTACAATTAAATAATTTAAAAAAGTCATTATACATTACTAATAAATATTTTGTATGTCACAATCATCTAGATATTGTGGTAAAGCGCTGGTGGCCGCGGTAAGAGCGTGCGACTTTCGATCCGGAGGTCGCGGGTTCGAACCCGGCTCGTACCAATGAGTTTTTCTGAACTTATGTGCGAAATGTCATTTGATATTTGCCAGTCGCTTTTCGCTGAAGGAAATCAAGGAAAACATCGTGAGGAAACCGGACTAATTCCAATAAGGCCTAGTTACCCTTCGGGTTGGAAGGTCAGATGGCAGTCGCTTTCGTAAAAACTAGTGCCTACGCCAAATCTTGGGATTAGTTGTCAAAGCGGACCCTAGGCTCCCATGAGATGTGGCAAATGCCGGGATAACGCAAGGAGGATGATGAATCATCTAGATATATTATTCTTTTATGGAGTAATATGCCTTATTAACAAGAAAATTAAAAAGATCTTTTTTGAATATATTAACATCCTGTAGTCTTCGTATGTTATCTGTTAAGTTATTATAAATTTGAGGTTCCATGCAAGTGCATGATTTATTTATTTAAACTTTATTGCACAAAAGAACAACTTAATGTACAAAAGGCGAACTTAATGCCATGAGGCATTCTCTACCAGTCAACCTTTGGGCAAAGCAGAGAAGATTGTAGGCGGTGCATTAAGAGACCAATTTTGAAATAATTATCAATCAAAACCATACACTATGTAACATAATTGCCGAAGATAAATCCTACGGCTTATACATTACCTTCTATAGTACCTTTAATTTTCATGGTATTTATTTTAAAAAAAGGAAGTGGTATTCGTAACCGCTATTCGATACCGGTTATGCTCTTAAATGGATCACCAGCATTAATGTTACATCCTGTATAGACATATAATATATTAACTTAGGTACATACAATTACATATTATATTTACATAAATAACGATAGGTTATTATATACTCGTCATATACATAAATATAATTAAATATATACATATATAAATATTACTAACCTGTCAGAAAGAATACATTCAATTCTACATTAAACTGCTACCTTTATGATTTGACGACCGGTCTGGCCTAGCGCGTAGTGACCCTGCCTACTAATCCGCGGTCCCGTGTTCGAATCCCGGTAAGGGCATTTTATATATTTGTGTGATGAGCACGGATATTTTTTCCTGAGTCATGGATGTTTTCTTTGTAAATAAGTATTTGTATGTTATGTACATACATATAATTGTCTGAGTAGGTACCCACAACACAAGCCTTCTTAAGTTTACCGTGGGACGCAGTCAATCTGTGTAATAATGTTTTGATATTTATTTATTTTATTTGTCATGGCCATACAGACCAGTGAAATTATGTACCTACTGTAAAAAATGGCTAAGTGATTACCAATAAAATATTATTATAACACGTGCTAAAAAACCATGACAAAGCTGCATTTTAATGACTAACTACGGTTATCATCGACTTAATCGCTCAACAAATTTTATTTGGTATAAATATATATAATTACCGATTAATTGATCATAGTGTGACGCACGTGCATAAGCTTGTGATAAACAGCCCAAAGTTAAATACCATAAACTCATTTATCCTATAAAAACAATAAAATTTGATATGCTCATTACATGACGTTACACGTGCTGTGCGCCTTATTATGCCAACTTTCGGGACTAAATACTTAAATATATAATTGCAATAAGACTTAAAATTGGTAATAAACCAGTGCTGTCATGTGGTGTGACGACATACGTAGCGGGGTTTATAACTGAGTCGGCGCGGACAGCGAGCCATCCACGCCGCCGCCACCGCCGCCGCCGCCGCCGCCATGTCACCGCTCGCCTGCTCTGTGGTCGCTCTCGCTGCTCTCTTCGCCGTATCCAACGCGGCTTCTGTAGAAGATCCGTTTTGCGCTAATTTATTTTTAGGTAAAATTACCTGATTTTATATCATAATACATATATTCATTTCAATTATTTTTGTCAATTTTTACAGTGTATATTTTTATAAAAGGCATGTTAATAGTTAATCGTTAATGCGATACATTTCAACAAATTTAACGTAAGTTAAAGTTAATCGATAATCCGTTAACGCGTGACAAAAAAATATTTTTACTGTAGGTATATATTTAGTTGTATCAGTAATCCACTATAATGTATTATATTACTGTAAAAGCCCGAATTACAGCAAGCCTATTGAACTCTAGGCTACATGTGGAAGGCAGTGATTGCCTGAGCTACTGCCAAGAACTGTGTCAGGAGAGCTGCAAGATCACAGCAGGCGGAAGCCGGGTAGAAGCTAGGGAAGAGAATGTGGTCGTAAATTGGGCTCGAATTTGCTGCCCTGTCACTAGAACCACAGTATAATCTAGAACAGTTGCCATGGTAAAACTTAGGATTCATCGAATCAACGTTGGTAAAAGCGAACCCATGTGAACAACAATTCTTTAGGTAATATTTGGGCTTTTGGCGTTCAAAATCGGTAAAAGCTGGGATTTACCGGTTAAATCCTAGGATTTTCCGTACTTCGGACTTTTACAGTAGCGTGTTTTTCGCGGCGCTGCCCTGCTAAATTAACGATTAACGGACTCGGAGAAATTTAACGGAAGTTAACGAGTCCGTTAACATTTTTTAGATTTAACTTAAAAGTTAATCCGTTAATCGAAATGTTAACTTCGTTAATTAACGGATTAACGAGTTAATGCCCAGCTATGGGTATGTGTATATTAAATAGGTACGCTATAATGTAATTAATGATGTAGCTACTTAATTGTGTCAAGTAAAAATGGTCACTTCTTTGCCTTGCCCCATGTTTTGCGCCTCCAAGTACCTATAAGGCGATACGAAGTACGCCGGGCAGCTAGTATTTTTATAAAAGGCAATATTACTTATATGGATGTCATAGCCAGCCCTGGCTATACGTAGAAAAATAATGATATACCAACTAATATACTCTTTACAATTTGGTCGTCCCGCCGATTTGGGCTATTTTTGAATCGTGCACAGCCGCACGTTGAGTGATCATTATTTTTGGAAGTTCAGGAAAGGAGGAGTTTAAGTTCTGTATTTTGGGTGACATTACCTGGGTACGTAGCCGAATGGCACAAACGCTCACGAAACGAAACGCTTGTAGATATATATCTTTCGCGGTTTTGTTTCCGTTTCGCGTCGCAGAAATGCCATTCGGCAACGGCACCTGGTTGCTTTCTTTGCGTGATTTAGGTTCTATATTAGCTACATTATATTATAAACATCCTTGTCAATATTAAAAACAAACACGAAATACTGTATAAAGTACGAATGTACTGTTTGAAACGAAAGCTAAAACCAAACATAATAATTATAGTTATTGCAACATCAGCATGGAACTACATGAAGATTGTTGAAGCATTTTATTATTCTAGTAAATACTTTAAAAGTGCCTTTTTCCTCTCAAGGTTTTAAGAAAATTTAAATCAAGCACTTCAAACAACCCCTGTTGTTTGAAGTGCTTGATTTAAATTTTCGGAAGGCAAAATAATATCAGTCTAGATTAAATAGTTAGCATTCGGAATTCAAGTAATGAAGTTAATAATTCTCATTTTGTGTTTTATTTCACAGGCGATTCTTCACTTCAACCAGGAACAGAATTTACAATGAATGTTTCTGGTGGTGAAGTCATCATCCCTAATGTAAGAAAAATATAAAATGTAATTTAAAATTTAAGTTATTTGCTACACTTTGTTACATAATATCTGTATTTTATTGATTTAAGGCTATCTACTATTTCAAAATATCACTAACTTTGGTTTCATTGGAATGTGATTAAATTATTAAAAAAAAATCTTTTAGCAATTTCACGAGAGTTTTTATTAAATAATTATTTGTGTCAAATATATTTTGCTTGCTAGGTGCTTATAATGATTTTTATAAAATAACGTGCCCAAGTATGTTATGCTTATTCCAAATAATCGTTTTTTTCCAGAGATGCCCCCTAGCCAGTCCAAACTTGTGGGGTCAATACCTCAAAGTGTGCAACGAGGAAACTTCTCTTCCCGAGATTCGTCCGTTCACGTTCGGCGGTCGCCCGTACGAGAAAGTGAACATTGACTGCCCTAAGAGCACCAGAGGCTGCGATAGACTCGAGCTTAAAGTAACACAGCTTTGCAACGTCGACCCCATACGCAAACAAGGATAAAATCTATTTATACCAGCAATTTGGTTTTCTTTTACAATCTCTAAATTTATAATATTTTGGCAAAAATTTCTCCGCTTTTGGCGTTTTGGGGGCAACATTATTTTTATAGGCTGGTAGTAAATATTCGAAATAATATTTTCGGCATTTGGCAATAAAAAAAATATTATTATCATGTCTGATTTTTATTTCAAGTTTCCCAGAATATACCTAAGACCTTGAGAATAATTCAACCCCAAAAACAATATACAACTAAAGTAGATATCATCAAGAAAAAAGTGATATAGGGCGACTATTATACACCACAAAATAGGATTCAGTAATTTAAGTGTCTTCTTAGATTTAAAGTGGCTTACAGTGGCTTGACTAGCAGTACGTATCTAGTATTTATAGTGGTTTTGGGGCATTTGTGTTTAATGGTGAGATTTTTTGGAATAGACAGTTGCTACACCAGAATAATTGTGCATTTAACCAATAATGGAATATATCAATACAATTCAAACGTACCTTCAGAGAGAAAAATATATTTTAATCATATTGTCAGTCGAGAAAATAAAATGTGCCCCTTACATGGAGACAGAGAAGGCTGACTCTCACGTGGTACTGGACTGCAGCCAAGTAGCTCCATACTGGGCAAAACAACTTCAATCAGCCAGGCTAACCAATCCCCACATCTTCCAAAATTAGCTATAAATACTATAGACTTTAAAATTGGTTCACAAGCTGAGTTCATAAATCGTTATCTAAACGCTGAGGATCATGACATCATGTCGTTTTGTTGAAGACTAGGTCTCTCCATCGTCACCTGTTCCTCACCAAGCGCATGGCCTGTTCTGTTTTAATTGATTAGGTGCAGTCATTTCAACACACCATCTGGTAGGAGGAACAGCCTGAGGTCACATGCCTTCAAATGCCTTCATCATTGCCCGTCATAATTACTCTCTCCGTGCTGTCTGGCGGGCGACGTGAAATGTGACCGAAATAGCTACGGATTTGGTCCTGGCATATTGTTGACAAACGGCATATTATGCGTAACTCCTCAAGTATGGACTAGTTAATAGTACGTATTGCCGTCCATGGTATCCGTAAGAGCTGGCACCCGCAATACCACATCACATCTGAAACGCTTTCGCTTGTTTAAAAAAACTCGGATGAATACTCGTATTATTACCACTGTAGCAAAAGTTTAGGTATATGTACAGCAATCATCAACTCATCATCCCTTTTTTTTTTTAATACTACGTCGGTGGCAAACAAGCATACGGTCCACCTGATGGAAAGCGGTCACCGTAACCTATGAACGCATGCAACGCAAACAGTGTCACATGCGCGTTGCCACCCAATTGGCAACTTGTACATTCCCTTTTGCTGTGTTAAGTACACAGCAAAAAGGAGTGTACAAGTTCCAAGGAGGGTGCGGGTTGCCGACGACTCCAAAGGACAATATACGGAACAAGTTAGTTCCGTTAGTCCTCCCGTCATCAGCACCGCACCCTCGTTGAGCTCTGGCAGCCTTACTCACCGGCAGGAACACAACACTATGAGTAGGGTCTAGTGCTATTTGGCTGCGGTCTTCTGTAAGGCGGAGGTACTACCCCAGTTGGGCTCTGCTCTAGATTCGAGCGAGGCGATATCCGCTGTGCTGTGCCCTACCACACAAAGCGGAATATCATCCTCCTTGCGTTATCCCGGCATTAGACAACCCGTCTGCCTCAGTCGGTAGTGACCCTGCCTGCTGAGCCGCGGTTCTAGGTTCGAATCCCGGTAAGGGCATTTATTTGCGTGATGAGCACAGATATTTGTTCCCGAGTCATGGATGTTTTCTATGTATATAAGTATGTTTTTATCTATTTAAGTACGTATATTGTCGCTTAACACCCAATAGTGCAAGCTTTGCTGAGGTTGGGGCTAAGTTGATCGGTGTAAGCTGTCCCCAATATATTTATTTATTCGCCACGGCTCATGGGAGCCTGGTCCGCTTTGACAACTAATCCCAAGATTTGGCGTAGGCACTAGTTTTTACGAAAGCGACTGCCATCTGACCTTCCAACCCCAAGGGTAAACTAGACCTCATTGGAATTAGTCCGGTTTCCTCACGATGTAAAGCAGTATAATATTTATTTTGTATTATTGTTAGAATTTACCTATAAAAATGAAGTTTACGATGAACACGAGCGAAGAAATTGGTTAAACATATTTACATGCTATAAATAAAAACCTATGCGTACAAATTCAATATTAATAATTAGTAATTTAAATACCTATCTACTATTTTATACCTGCGATCAAACAAAAACTTTATTTTAACAGCAAACAATTTTAAATTAATGTATATATTTTACGGTTCCGTATCTTGCACGGGAAAATCGTAACCCTTGTAGAATTATCTGGTTGTTCATTCGTCCGTCTGTTCGTTTGTCTGCTTACCAATACACCTTGTTTCGAAAACGTGTGAAGATAGCGAAAGGCAAGACGTACAGTCCATTGGAGGTAAGAAACTTCTAAGTTAACGTTTAAAAAAATGCGGCCACCTTCTTTAAAACAACTTTTGTTACGACACTCTCAAAGAAATTAAAATTTGTATAAGTGACGTTGCATTATGAAAATAGACTTATATTTACCGGGATAATTTAGACCTTTTTGATTTTTGTCGAGCTCCCGAAAAATCAAAAAGGTAATCACGGTCTATATCCCGGTCAATATAAGTCTAAGGAAAATAACCGTGAATCATTCAAAAACTCTTATTTTGAAAATAAATTAATATTGAATGAAATAGATACAAAAATCCTGCACGTCTTCTTATCACAAGTAAATATAATATAATGTAATGGGCTCCTTTGCAGCGGGAGGATTTAGTGAGTAGTTTAGTCCTAATTTTACATACATACATACAATCTCGCCTGTTTCCCAGAGTGGTAGGCAGAGATCACGGATTTCCATTTACTGCGATCCTGACAAACCACTTTCGCTTCACACACTTTCATAACGTTTCTTATAAACGCTTGTCGATTTCGAGTATTCTGACCTGGTCTTTTTGCAATATTTCCCCGATTTGATCAAGAAAAGTTCGCCTAGGTCTTCGCCACTTCCAACTGACCCTTCGACTCTTTTTTCATTTACTTTCTTCGTTAATCTCCTCTCATCCATCCTCTCTACATGCCTGAACCACCTTAACATACCCTTATCTTTGTCACCACATCTACATCCACTCCACACCTCTCTTATCACGCTATTTATGATCCCTGAGTCTTAATCAGTCTTAATTTTATTAGTAATTATTAATTTATTTAGTTATTAGTATATATAATCTATTATAGTATGTACTTACTCGAGTATTGGGTAATAACATATTGTAGTTATCTAATATTGTACCTACTTACTACGCTAGCTCATCGGTCCGTGGATCTTGGCCTCCAACTTTATTAAATACTTCGCCATTCGCTCGTCCTGTGCTATTTGTTCACATTCAGTAGCTTGAAAGTTACACAGATCTTCCATGTCCTCATCTACCAAGTCCTTTTGATCGAATATTTCTCCGTATCTATGTTTGTGAGATACATTCATTGAAATCATTTATATTAAGTTTGTTTTCAATTTCCGATTTTTTTGGATTTGGAAATTTTTATGTATTTTCCACTCATCATAATCGCGAGCTCTGTCAATCCTAATAGGAAAAAAAATGTGTCTCAATTTTTTTCCCATTCCGTTACCATTTTTTCATACATTTTGTATGGCGGTAATGGAATGGAAGTTTCGAAAAACTGTATGGAAAATTTGGGAATTTTTTTTCTCCTTTCAGGATCGAAAGAGCTCTCGATTCTGAGTATGAATCGCGTAAAAAATGCCCATGTTACAAAAAAAGTGGGGTGGACAACTTTGAAAAAAATGGCCCATGAGTCGACAAGTAAAATTCTCAATTAACCTTCACTTTATAACGTATAAAATAAACACAAGCGAATAAATCGGTTTACATGGAACAAAAAAAGAATGATTAATTATGAACGCTTTAAATGCAAATTAGTTTATGCTTATTTTTGATAAAATAATTTATACGATCTATGAAACTGTGACTAAAAATGCCGCATGCCGGTTAGTACCTATTTTCTTATCAGTATAATAATTTAAATGTGCTTCAATAATTAGGGTACATGTATCAGTAATCTACTGAAGTCCTTGGTTTCGTCCCGTTTACCTTTTACATTCATAAGTTTTAAATGAAAAAGCTTCTAATAAATATTTCTATAAGTGTTATGCGTAAAAAAATGTATGGGTCTCCTCATTAGTTATTAGTAGCTACACGATTGCCATGAGTTTCTATTACGATAGTCGATGTTCATTTTTTGTTATATTTAGTACCACCATAGTAGTGTTTTAAAAAGTACAGGCTTCATAATGGTACTTTTTAAAACACATAGTAGAACAGTTGGGTGGATTTCAACATACTCGAAATTTGCCTAATTTTGGTGGATTTTTTTAGTTTTGTAATTTTTGTTGAAATTATGTACTGATGTTACATAACTAATTATTACCAATGTTATGTATCAATGACCTTTCATTATAATAAGTAGTTTTAGAGAAATTACGATTTCAATGACATGGTCGCCACCAAAATTGGTCTACCCACAAAAATAAAAAATAAAATCAAAAATAAAGCCTTTTATTCATTTTTCTATTATTTTCTACTTGAAATAATAAACTTTTAACATGTAATAAATACTTTTCAAATAGAAACAAAAACGTTACTGCCCTCAATTTGTTCACCACCAAAATTTATGCAATTTTGGTGGAAAAAGTATTACGACCCACCAAAATTAGATATTTTTGTGTGGGGCGGACCAATCCAGCAAGGTATGACACTTGTGTCATGTCTAAATGCAGGAACGAACCTGAATGGTCATGTTACGACACGTTTGTTCGTCTTGCTGCGTCTCGTTTAACCATAAAAATGATTTCAATACTTACCACCAAAATTGGTTCTTTCCCCCGGACAACTTTTGGTGCTCAGTTATAAGTGTCAAATTGTATAATAATATTGACTTATGTCATCTTAAAATATACTTAATGTAATAAAGAATGAAGTTATGGCAAGTCTTCTTTATAGCTGCGGATTTACTGGATTTACCATAGCAATAATCCGCTAAAAACAGGCTCTGGACGCTACACCAAAATTAGAATTTCGATGGAAAATTATTTTTCAATAAATATACATAACACTTGTAACAATTTGCAATGTTGCCGAAGGTAGTATTTTAGGATTGGTTTTCATAAAAAAATAAAAACCCGGAAACAATTAGCCCACACAATGATTATCAGCTCCGCCACAAAAAAATCACGCTGAGAAATTCACCCAGTTGCGAAAAGCATTACTTAGCGTTAGTTCTGTCAAAGAGGATCGAGTACCTATTACAGAGAGTTACTGTCAAAGTAAAATGTGTAGTCACAGTGCATAGACTGCCATCTCTCGACACACGCTTAAAACTTTTGAACCTCAGTTTTGAGAATTTGGCCGATATTGTTAGCGTTGCGTTGTTGTGGCGGTGTTGTTGTGTGTTAAAATGACAAATATTAATATTAGCGCCATCTAGCCGAGCTATCCCCAATGGTGAAACACCATCTCTTAGGCCACCGTACCTCTTTCTCTGTGGCTTTGGAGTACATTTTTAGGGTTCCGTAGTCAACTAGGAACCCTTATAGTTCCGCCATGTCTGTCTGTCTGTCCGTCCGTCCGTCCGCGGATAATCTCAGTTACCGTTAGCACTAGAAAGCTGAAATTTGGTACCAATATATATATCAATCACGCCAACAAAGTGCAAAAATAAAAAATGGAAAAAAATGTTTTATTAGGGTACCCCCCCCTACATGTAAAGTGGGGGCTGATATTTTTTTCATTCCAACCCCAACGTGTGATATATTGTTGGATAGGTATTTAAAAATGAATAAGGGTTTACTAAGATCGTTTTTTGATACCTAATATTAATATTTTCGGAAATAATCGCTCCTAAAGGAAAAAAAAGTGCGTCCCCCCCTTTAACTTCTGAACCATATGTTTAAAAAATATGAAAAAAATCACAAAAGTAGAACTTTATAAAAACTTTCTAGGAAAATTATTTTGAACTTGATAGGTTCAGCAGTTTTTGAGAAAAATACGGAAAACTACGGAACCCTACACTGAGCGTGGCCCGACACGCTCTTGGCCGGTTTTTTCTTAGATTTTATCCGTCTATACGGAGTTACATATGTCTTTGGTTCTGTAAATACACACCCTGATAAACAATAGGATTGGCTACGGTTGATAATCATTTCACGGCGAGCGGACGTTTCAACTCGCAAATAGCTATATAACGGTGTCGGCGCGGATAGCGAGCCATCCACGCCGCCGCCGCCGCCGCCGCCGCCGCCATGTCGCCGCTCGCCTGCTCGCTGTTCGCTCTCGCCACGCTCTTCGTAGTGTCTGATGCTATTCCAAATCCCTTTTGCGATGGTCGCCTGAAAGGTATCTTTTTAGTTTTTGCTACACGGAAATAATAGAGAATAATAATAAGAACATAACAACCCTTGGTACCTGTCTATTAAATTGTATTTTTGTAATTACCATATACATAGCCCAACATACATAATGTTGTAAATATTATGACATGTCTTATGTATCATTTTGAATATACTTATATATGAATAAGAAAAATGACACGAGGTTGACTGGCAGCAGGAGAATGCTCTGACATGAAGTCTGCCATTTGCACTTTTATGAACTGTGCAATAAAGTTAAAATATTGTATAAGTAATAGCACGTTACTGATTTTGGTGTTGTTTATTTTAAACTTGTTTTTGTAATTTTTGATATCGCCATTGTCATATTGGCAATATCTCTGTCTATGAAAGTCGCGGTCCCGAGTTCAAAGCTCGGTATTTTTTTTTCTAATTCAAATAATCTTTATTTACATAATATTTAATATAATATTTACATATATGCAAAATTATTAAGAAACTTTGAACTTAAAAGCTAGCTTATGTCTAAAATAGGCACTTGAGGCATTGTACCAAGGATACTGGCGACATTTACTCGCTGTATCGCATTGCTGATACGTTGTGCGAGGAAGTCGCCAGCTCACCAGTTACCTCAACCAGACGCTACGCGATTTCTGTGAACAACTTTACTACATTAACAACATTTACATAATGTATATATTAAAATACAAACACACAAATAAGCATCCACTTGGGCAGCTAACCTTGTTTATTTATTAGTTTCAGTATGCTGAATATCCATATAAATTATATATTTTATTTTATGAACATAAACCTGATTTTTTGTGACACTTCTCGTAAAATGTACATTTTTTTTTTAGGAAGACGTACAGGAATCCCAATTAAATTTTCTTTGACTGTTTCCGGCGGCGTTGCGCATTTTCCCGATGTAAGAAAGATTTAATTATTATTTTGCTGGGACTTGTTGGAATTAACTCTACGATGATTACTATCCTTACCATGACTGCTTTTGCAATTTCGATAATTGTATTCGTTTAATGCGTTTCACTTGCATACGCGGGAACGACTGAGTTGCATAGAAAATAATCGTCGATGCCAAGTTTTTCTATAACGAGCAGAAACGTCAGCAACCAACGCTATTAAATTATTACTAGGCCCCATTGACTGGGTGAAATATAAGTAAGTAAGTAAGTAAGTA
The DNA here is from genome assembly GCF_023078275.1 of Leguminivora glycinivorella. Lineage (NCBI taxonomy): Eukaryota > Metazoa > Arthropoda > Insecta > Lepidoptera > Tortricidae > Leguminivora > Leguminivora glycinivorella. Next base: position 537,669 of record NC_062976.1, on the reverse strand, counting down.
ATTTATTGATTGTAAGCTATATCGCTGACTTTGGATGAGGTCTTAGTAGCTCAGATGGCAGAGCACTGGAGTATCAATCTAGAAGCCTCATGTGGGGCAGTAAAATTCTATTTTTACAATACCGGTGCCAGACTATCAGTTTATATATTGTTATGTTTTGTGAACAGAAATGCTCCTGGGAAGGTCGAAATTTGGTGGGCGAGCTAGTTGAAACATGCAATACGCCATATTCCGAGGTCCGATTCCGCGGCGTCTTAGGTATGCCGGATAAGTTCGGGATAATAGGTATCGACTGCCCCACCAACACCAACGGATGCACCGAACTCCAGCTGGCAGTCTCACAGTATTGCGAAGATGTCATCCCCGATGAGAAAGTGGAAGTGGAAGCGGAGGCGGAAGTTGAGGCGGAGGCGGAAGTTGAGGCGGAAGCGGAAGTTGAGGCGGAAGCGGAATAGAGAGATGTTACCCTTCAAAAGCCCACGTCCTTATGGACTTATTCAACATGACAGCACACACCTTACACATCACTTTTTAAGCAAGATACCAATTTCTTTTGTAGTGGGCTATAGGATTGCATGTTGAAAATCAATTTTACTTATTTTAAGTCACAGGCTTATTAAAGATTTTTACTAAAACCAACGTCATCTGGTAAATATTCTCTGCTTCTAGTCTGGTGGAGACAAACAATTATTATTTGATTCATTCTGGCAAGATTTGCTTTCATCTTTTTTTGGCATGTTGAATGATAATAAAAATTGGTAGTCATGTTTTTTTTTTATTTCGTGCACCCAGCAACAAAAGTTTCACGTTTTTTTTGGTATACTATTTCTTGCGTGGCGTAAAAAACATGTGAAATACGGAGTGAACATCATTATTAAAAAAAATGGAGTCGGCGTGAACAGCGATTCCCGCCGCCGCCATCACAGCAGCCGCCGCTACCGCCGACGCCATATATCACCGCTCTGGCCCCGTAACCGAATGGCATACATATTTTCTGCGGTGCGAAAACCCGCCGAAATACAATATATCTCTTGGGGGAATCAACTTCGTCTTGCCTGTTATTGCCATGGTTACGGCGCCCTGAGTCACGCTGGTTTTATGCAAAATTATGCTACTGAAATTATGCAAGCATGCATGTAGTCCATGTTTGTAGGTGACAAATTAAGGAAAGGGCTTGATGCCAGAAAAATGCGTGTTTGCATAGTTTAAGTAGCATAATTTTGCATAAAAACAGCATGACTCAGGGGACCGTAATCATGGCAATAACAGGCAAAAAAAAAGTAGATCACCCTCGTATGGGCACGGTAGAGCCAGAGTGCATTTTTGCGGCGTTTCGCATCGCAGAATTGCCATTCGGCTACGGCGCAGTGCGCACAGCGGACGTGTGGCAGTAGTTAGCTCATTGAGCATAAATAGTTGTGCGCGTGCGTGATACTTGCTACAAGCGGATTCAATACAAAACGCCCTGCATGACCGATCTATCTTCCAATACTTGTGATCCTTGACATGTATTTATCAATTAGGTAAAGATTTATTAGGGTCAAATAACAATATACAAAAATTACAATTCCAACATTAAAATAAAACAGTACTTAACATTATTCCCAATATTCCCATGTGAAAATTCGTCCGCAACGCACGCTTCGTCAGGTGGCCACAAATCCAAATTAACAACATGCCAACAAACCAATGATGATATCCACAACAGGCTTCGTCATATATAAAATAATAACTTTAAGATAAATGAAACCTTCCCGAATCGTACCTGGTTCAACAAATGTCCCCATAACACCGGCAGCCAATGAGGTCTGACGGTCTGAGGACGCTGAATAGCCAATGAGGTCTGTTGGACCAGGTATAATCCGACAGTTGTGATACGATACTTGTAATTGTTATCTACATCGTCGTTTCAAAGTACATATTTCAAAGTTTCTCGAAGCGTATCGCATTAGTTCAATTAATTTTATCGCATTGGCACATCCACTTCGAAAAGGACGGCATGGCGATATATCACGTGGCCATGCTTGCCTGCCTGGCCCCGTAGCCAAATGGCATTCTACGACGCGAAACGAAAACGAAACGTCGCGAAAGATAGTCTGGCTCTGTCACGCTAATAAGAGCGATAGAGATAGATAAATATGTACGAGCGTTTCGTTTCGTGAGCGTTTGTGCATTCGTCTACGCACGCTTTTCGTCGTTTATTTAATGTCTTGTTTATAAAACAGACTCATTGTAAGTTACAATAACTGAACTCTGGTTCTATCTCAACATACGGGCTGTGCCAGTATTGCCAGTTACACCCTTTTCTAACTAAACACTGAATCTCACACCTGTAAGTAATCTACATGGAAATAAACACTTATGACACTATAAATAAGGTTCAACATGGTTGTTTGTTGTGGTTGTTGACAAGTAGCGCCTGATGCAAGGAGATTAGAAGTTTGGAACTTGGATGCAACGAAATAATATACAGCTTTTCCTCTCATAGCGAGTTAATAGTTATTTTGTTTCACACGGGGGCAAAGTTGTATTTTGACGCCGAGTGTGGAATTGAAAAACGAGCAAGTGAAAGGATTCTATATAGTTGAACCACGAGTGAAGCGAGTGGTTCGAGAATAGAATCCTGAACTTGCGAGTTTTTTAACACACGAGAAGTAAAATACATTTGCACCCGAGTGTAACACAAAACTTTTCCCCTCAGCCCCTCACTATAGCGAGGAAACTACAACGCAAAAAATGCTTTTATCACAGCTTCCAGTTAGTTCCACAGGCGGTAAATCATCTTTATTACTAGATTCACCTGCTTTTATCAATTTTAAAGCAGTTAATTTGACTTTATTCAAGGTCAAATTACTTTACCCACTAGTGGAAAAAATGCGTTTTTACCCGCTGATATTAAAGGACAAAAAACGTGTTTCCGAGCTAGTGAGGGGAAAAATTATTTTTAACACACCAACTGATAAAAGTTCTGATGATTCTTCGAAAACAGATAGCAAAATCGCAATTTATCTACAAAAGTGCAAATTACATTAAAACATTAAAATACAAGTTATGTTGGTCAGTTTGAAGAGCGGTACAAGCTAAAAAAAATCCATACTTAATATTATAAATGGGAAAGTGTGTGTGTCTGTTTGTTTGTTCTTCTTTCACAGAAAAACGGAGTGACGAATCGACGTGATTTTTTAGGTGGAGATAGTTCATGGGATGGACAGCGACATAGGCTACTTTTTGTCTCTTTCTAACGCGAGCGAAGCCGCGGGCAAAAGCTAGTAAAAAAATAAAAAATAATAATTTCTTTCAGACCTTGAGCCCATATTGAAATACAACAAATAATACAAACAATTAAAATTTAACTGAAAGGTAAAATTAAATTAAATATTATTTTTGCCCGTATTACAATGGCCTATTTCACAATAGTGACAATTGTCGACCGACAGTGACACTTCGCTGTACATTACTATACCTGTTCAACAAGGAAATATTGACGCTGAGTAACAATGTTGCTTATCAACACAGAAATAGGCTCAAAATTGTCAGTGTCAAGTGTGGTGACCCTGCCTGCTAAGCCGCGGTCCCAGGTTCGAATCCCGGTAAGGGCATTTATTTGTGTGATGAACACAGATATTTGTTCTTGAGTCATGGATGTTTTCTATGTATATAATATGTATTTATCTATATAAGTAAGTATATCGTCGCCTAGCACCATAGCACAAGCTTTGCTTAGTTTGGGGCTAGGTTGATCCGTGTAAGGTGTACCCCAATATTTATTTTTTTATTTAATATCACTGTGTTTAAATCATACTGTATAATGCACGACCGACTAAGCTACTATAAGCTATGTCCTAAGTTCTAAGTCGTCCAACACGCAGGGAAGTTAGGAATTACGGTCGAGGTTCAGAACAGCCTGTTTATGAACGTGACTTAACAAAGACCTACTGACCCAATATACCGTAAAACTGTTGGAGTGTAACGCTGGCCATCTATAGTTTTTAATTTGAATTTTAGATGTCGTAGCTAGTGTTCTCTTTGCCTGTCACTCGACGACAAAATCTGTACCTATTTGTAAACATGTCATACATTATTTTATAATATTATTTATTAAATATTTCACGCTCTTCCCAGCTGCGTTTATCCTTCTACTCTGATAACTAGAGATCGGACGGATTTGCGACATTCTTAGTGACTTAGGTCATTTTAATGACTTTTAGTATGAGATGACGCACAAAAATCTGATCTCTGCAGTGATAACAAACATTAAAAACTGCTGGACAGCTGATGTCGATTTTCTTTTTAAATTATAAATGGGTTTACTCTTGGCCACAGACTAGCCAAAGGCAAAAACCTAACCTCGTACGATGTCAATTTAAAAATAAATGTTCAAAGCGTCATACACACACATAAATATGTCTACACCTGTTTTTTTAAAAGGGATAGGCAGAGGACATGAAACTTTTCAAGCTTTAGTTATTTCTACAATCATTGCAAGCATTTATTTAAAAACAATAGTAATATATGTAATCGAAATAATCGCAAACAAAAATACCTACAGAGAAACCTACGGATCCAAATGAAAATCTTAATTTGTGTATACGTTTGAATAAGAATACTTTTAGTACGCGGGCGAAGCCGTGGGTAAAAGATAGGTAGGTGTATATTTTTCACCAAACCTTTTAAATATTTTTGAACGGGCGCAGCAATACCCACCATTGCAATTAACTAGAAACCGTCCGAAATATGTATTTCTCCGAAACCATACATCTGTGGGAACAAAATAAAAATGTGGGTAGTAATAAATTAAAAAAAACTCGCAGTGCAAAAATGTGGGTAGTTATAAATAAAATAACAGCGGTCGTTTCGGGCAATGCTTAGCGAGCGTTATTGCATGACTTTTTATAATGATATATTTCAACTAGCTTTTGCGGGCGCCTTCGTTAGCGTTAGAAAGAGACAAAAAGTAGCCTATATCACTCCCTCTCTTTAACTATCTCGACTTAAAAATCACGTCAATTCGTCGCTCCGTTTTGCCGTGAAAGACGGACAAACAGACACACACGCTACAAATGGTGCTTTCTGGTGTGGTTCATTTCTTGTGAGCGGTGGTATTTCCGGACCGATACGACCTTCAAACCTTCAATAAAAGAGCTTACACCCATCTTAAAGGCCGGCAACGCACCGGCAACACTTCTGGTGTTTCGGGTGTCCATGGGCGGCAGTGAGCGCTTACCATCAGGCGACCTGTTTGTTCGTTTGCCTCCTATCCCATAAAAAAAAGTCGAAACTTCCAGGGCCATCTGTACTGAAAAACGTCGTACGATACACGTGCGAAAGGGAAATTCGTAACTCGTGTTGATTTAAAACACTCCCTTCGGTCGTGTTTTAATGTATCGCCACTCGTTTTGAACTTCCTTTTTTCCGCACTTGTAATGTACTATTTTGTTACTATTTATGACGAAAAGCATCGCCACACGCCATTACTTTTTAATGGATACTGGGCTTGATCTTATTAATTATTCATTAGACCCTTGTCCTGACTTTAAATATGTGAAGTAGTCACAAATATAAACTTTGTATTGACGTAAGGAGGCCGATATTTAAATACAGATACTGTGGGTCAAAAGTTCATGTCTAAAATAGATTTAGGAAGGACCTTATTTTATTTAATCGATATTCCGTCACCGGTGTTAGTTTGACTTTATCTTTACAGGTAGATAACTAGATAATATAATATTAATGTCAATGTGTGTGTATGTTACGGAAAGCGCTGGTAGCCTAGCGGTAAGTGCGTGCGACTTTCGTTCCGGAGGTCGCGGGTTCGAACCCAGGCTCGCACCAATGAGTTTTCCGGAACGTATGTGCGAAATGTCATTTGATATTTGCCAGTCGCTTTCCGGTGAAGGAAAACATTGTGAGAAAACCGGACTAATTCCAATAAGGTCTAGTTACTCTTCGGGTTGGAAGGTCAGATGGCAGTCGCTTTCGTAAAACTAGTGCCTACGCCAAATCTTAGGATTAGAATAGAATAGAATATTATTTCTTTATTTGCCAGAATACGTATGGTAGGTACAGGATGATAACAGGTTTTTAAAGTATCAGTATTCAGTCGAACACACGACATGCAAAAAATTGACAATATTACAGTATGAAAACTTTACAACAATAATACCAAACTTATAAATTAAAACAAGATAATATGGTTGGTGGGTTTTTTACATAATAAAAAGGCATCCACTTATTAAAAAAAAATGCAACTGTCAAAACGTTATTAATACTAGTCGTTAAAATTAAAAAATGTACAAAATTAGTTGTCAAAGCGGACCCCAAGCTCCCATGAGCCGTGGAAAATGCCGGGGTAACGCAAGGAGGATGATAGTGTTAAGGATAAGTGTGAATGTCCAGTGCGAGTTTATACTTATGTTACTCACAATAGTGGTAAACATATGAACTTGTGAATCGTCAGTCACACGTTAAAAGTTTCGATTACTTGAATCTTTAGCAGTTGTTCATAGCTGAATCATAATTAAGTGTCTTGGTGCAACAAAATTAGACGACTGTTTTTCTCCGTACTGGCGCAGTCGGTATGGATATGGATGTATATAGACAATAAAGCCAAGTTAGATTAGCAGCCTAGTTCAGATAAAGTGAAAGGCCTAACGCCGTGGCTTGCGTGGGCGTCCGTCGCGCGATGATCGCGCGACGGCGATGCGACGCATACGAAATCAAACCTTATCGATATGGAAGTATGAGACGCGACGGCGACGGTCGCGCACGGTCGCGCGACCGTCGCCCACGCAAGACACGGCGTAAGTAGACGCTCGGAGCGTAGCGTTTGGAGGGTCGTGCAGCGAGGTGGGTGAGCGTACGTCCACCCTATGCGGCGTCGCCTCAGGACACTTGCACGAGGCCTTAATGCGTTTTCACATTATCCGATCCGATATCGGATGTCGCACCGATATCCCATACATTATAGGCGCCTTCTTGGATTTTTTCTTTAAACTTTAAACTTTAAACTAGACCTTATGGGAATTAGTCCGGTTTCCTCACGATGTAAAGCAGTATAACATTTATTTTGTGTTATTATTAGAATATACCTATGAACACGATGTTCGATATATGTTTACGATAAACACGAGCGAAGAAATTGGTTAAACATATTTACATGCTATAAATAAAAACCTATGCGTACAAATTCAATATTAATAATTAGTAATTTAAATACCTACCTACTATTTTACACCTATGACCAAACAAAAATCTTATTTAACAACAAGCAATTTTATTTACTTATATTTTTTTACGGTCCCGTATCTTGCACGGGAAAATCGTAACCCTTGAAGAATTGTGTGGTTGTCCACTCGTCCGCCTGTTTGTTTGTCTGCTTACCAATACACCTTGTTTCGAAAACGTGTGAAGATAGCGAAAGGCAAGACGTAGAGTCCATTGGAGGTAAGAAACTTCTAAGTTAACGTTTAAAAAAATGCGGCCACCTTCTTTAAAACAACTTTTGTTACGACACTCTCAAAGAAATTAAAATTTGTATAAGTGACGTTGCATTATGAAAATAGACTTATATTTACCGGGATAATTTAGACCTTTTTGATTTTTGTCGAGCTCCCGAAAAATCAAAAAGGTAATCACGGTCTATATCCCGGTCAATATAAGTCTAAGGAAAATAACCGTGAATCATTCAAAAACTCTTATTTTGAAAATAAATTAATATTGAATGAAATAGATACAAAAATCCTGCACGTCTTCTTATCACAAGTAAATATAATATAATGTAATGGGCTCCTTTGCAGCGGGAGGATTTAGTGAGTAGTTTAGTCCTAATTTTACATACATACATACAATCTCGCCTGTTTCCCAGAGTGGTAGGCAGAGATCACGGATTTCCATTTACTGCGATCCTGACAAACCACTTTCGCTTCACACACTTTCATAACGTTTCTTATAAACGCTTGTCGATTTCGAGTATTCTGACCTGGTCTTTTTGCAATATTTCCCCGATTTGATCAAGAAAAGTTCGCCTAGGTCTTCGCCACTTCCAACTGACCCTTCGACTCTTTTTTCATTTACTTTCTTCGTTAATCTCCTCTCATCCATCCTCTCTACATGCCTGAACCACTTAACATACCCTTATCTTTGTCACCACATCTACATCCACTCCACACCTCTCTTATCACGCTATTTATGATCCCAGAGTCTTAATCAGTCTTAATTTTATTAGTAATTATTAATTTATTTAGTTATTAGTATATATAATCTATTATAGTATGTACTTACTCGAGTATTGGGTAATAACATATTGTAGTTATCTAATATTGTACCTACTTACTACGCTGGCTCATCGGTCCGTGGATCTTGGCCTCCAACTTTATTAAATGTAATTCTTCGCCATTCGCTCGTCCTGTGCTATTTGTTCACATTCAGTAGCTTGAAAGTTACACAGATCTTCCTTGTCCTCATCTATCCACTACCAAGTCCTTTTGATCGAATATTTCTCCGTATCTATAATTGTGAGATACATTCATTGAAATTATTTACAGTAAGTTTGTTTCCAATTTCCGATTTTTTTGACTTCATATGAGGGCCATTTTTTCAAAGTTGTTCACCCACTTTTTTTTGGATTTGGAAATGTTTATGTGGTTTCCACTCAGAATCGCGAGCTCTTTCAATCCTAATAGGAGAAAAAAGTGTCCCTAATTTTTTCCCATTCCGTTACCATTTTTTCATACATTTTGTATGGCGGTAATGGAATGGAAGTTTCGAAAAACTGTATGGAAAATTTGGGAAATTTTTTTCTCCTTTCAGGATCGAAAGAGCTCTCGATTCTGAGTATGAATCGCGTAAAAAATGCCCATGTTACAAAAAAAGTGGGGTGGACAACTTTGAAAAAAATGGCCCATGAGTCGACAAGTAAAATTCTCAATTAACCTTCACTTTACAACGTATAAAATAAACACAAGCGAATAAATCGGTTTACATGGAACAAAAAAAGAATGATTAATTATGAACGCTTTAAATGCAAATTAGTTTATGCTTATTTTTGATAAAATAATTTATACGATCTATGAAACTGTGACTAAAAATGCCGCATGCCGGTTAGTACCTATTTTCTTATCAGTATAATAATTTAAATGTGCTTCAATAATTAGGGTACATGTATCAGTAATCTACTGAAGTCCTTGGTTTCGTCCCGTTTACCTTTTACATTCATAAGTTTTAAATGAAAAAGCTTCTAATAAATATTTCTATAAGTGTTATGCGTAAAAAAATGTATGGGTCTCCTCATTAGTTATTAGTAGCTACACGATTGCCATGAGTTTCTATTACGATAGTCGATGTTAATTTTTTGTTATATTTAGTACCACCATAGTAGTGTTTTAAAAAGTACAGGCTTCATAATGGTACTTTTTAAAACACATAGTAGAACAGTTGCGAAAAGCATTACTTAGCGTTAGTTCTGTCAAAGAGGATCGAGTACCTATTATAGAGAGTTACTGTCAAAGTAAAATGTGTAGTCACAGTGCATAGACTGCCATCTCTCGACACACGCTTAAAACTTTTGAACCTCAGTTTTGAGAATTTGGCCGATATTGTTAGCGTTGCGTTGTTGTGGCGGTGTTGTTGTGTGTTAAAATGACAAATATTAATATTAGCGCCATCTAGCCGAGCTATCCCCAATGGTGAAACACCATCTCTTAGGCCACCGTACCTCTTTCTCTGTGGCTTTGGAGTACATTTTTAGGGTTCCGTAGTCAACTAGGAACCCTTATAGTTTCGCCATGTCTGTCTGTCTGTCCGTCCGTCCGTCCGTCCGTCCGCGGATAATCTCAGTTACCGTTAGCACTAGAAAGCTGAAATTTGGTACCAATATTATATATCAATCACGCCAACAAAGTGCAAAAATAAAAAATGGAAAAAAATGTTTTATTAGGGTACCCCCCCCTACATGTAAAGTGGGGGCTGATATTTTTTTCATTCCAACCCCAACGTGTGATATATTTTTGGATAGGTATTTAAAAATAAATAAGGGTTTACTAAGATCGTTTTTTGATAATATTAATATTTTCGGAAATAATCGCTCCTAAAGGAAAAAAAAGTGCGTCCCCCCCTTTAACTTCTGAACCATATGTTTAAAAAATATGAAAAAAATCACAAAAGTAGAACTTTATAAAAACTTTCTAGGAAAATTATTTTGAACTTGATAGGTTCAGCAGTTTTTGAGAAAAATACGGAAAACTACGGAACCCTACACTGAGCGTGGCCCGACACGCTCTTGGCCGGTTTTTTCTTAGACTTTATCCGTCTATACGGAGTTACATATGTCTTTGGTTCTGTAAATACACACCCTGATAAACAATAGGATTGGCTACGGTTGATAATCATTTCACGGCGAGCGGACGTTTCAACTCGCAAATAGCTATATAACGGTGTCGGCGCGGATAGCGAGCCATCCACGCCGCCGCCGCCGCCATGTCGCCGCTCGCCTGCTCGCTGTTCGCTCTCGCCACGCTCTTCGTAGTGTCTGATGCTATTCCAAATCCCTTTTGCGATGGTCGCCTGAAAGGTATCTTTTTAGTTTTTGCTACACGGAAATAATAGAGAATAATAATAAGAACATAACAACCCTTGGTACCTGTCTATTAAATTGTATTTTTGTAATTACCATATACATAGCCCAACATACATAATGTTGTAAATATTATGACATGTCTTATGTATCATTTTGAATATACTTATATATGAATAAGAAAAATGACACGAGGTTGACTGGCAGCAGGAGAATGCTCTGACATGAAGTCTGCCATTTGCACTTTTATGAACTGTGCAATAAAGTTAAAATATTGTATAAGTAATAGCACGTTACTGATTTTTGTGTTGTTTATTTTAAACTTGTTTTTGTAATTTTTGATATCGCCATTGTCATATTGGCAATATCTCTGTCTATGAAAGTCGCGGTCCCGAGTTCAAAGCTCGGTATTTTTTTTTCTAATTCAAATAATCTTTATTTACATAATATTTAATATAATATTTACATATATGCAAAATTATTAAGAAACTCTGAACTTAAAAGCTAGCTTATGTCTAAAATAGGCACTTGAGGCATTGTACCAAGGATACTGGCGACATTTACTCGCTGTATCGCATTGCTGATACGTTGTGCGAGGAAGTCGCCAGCTCACCAGTTACCTCAACCAGACGCTACGCGATTTTTGTGAACAACTTTACTACATTAACAACATTTACATAATGTATATATTAAAATACAAACACACAAATATGCATCCACTTGGGCAGCTAACCTTGTTTATTTATTAGTTTCAGTATGCTGAATATCCATATAAATTATATATTTTATTTTATGAACATAAACCTGATTTTTTGTGACACTTCTCGTAAAATGTACATTTTTTTTTTTAGGAAGACGTACAGGAATCCCAATTAAATTTTCTTTGACTGTTTCCGGCGGCGTTGCGCATTTTCCCGATGTAAGAAAGATTTAATTATTATTTTGCTGGGACTTGTTGGAATTAACTCTACGATGATTACTATCCTTACCATGACTGCTTTTGCAATTTCGATAATTGTATTCGTTTAATGCGTTTCACTTGCATACGCGGGAACGACTGAGTTGCATAGAAAATAATCGTCGATGCCAAGTTTGTTCTATAACGAGCAGAAACGTCAGCAACCAACGCTATTAAATTATTACTAGGCCCCATTGACTGGGTGAAATATAAGTAAGTAAGTAAGTAAGTAATTTATTTATTGTAAGCTATATCGCTGACTTTGGATGAGGTCTTAGTAGCTCAGATGGCAGAGCACTGGAGTATCAATCTAGAAGCCTCATGTAGGGCAGTAAAATTCTATTTTTACAATACCGGTGCCAGACTATTAGTTTATATATTGTTTTGTTTTGTGAACAGAAATGCTCCTGGGAAGGTCGAAATTTGGTGGGCGAGCTAGTTGAAACATGCAATACGCCATATTCCGAGGTCCGATTCCGCGGCGTCTTAGGTATGCCGGATAAGTTCGGGATAATAGGTATCGACTGCCCCACCAACACCAACGGATGCACCGAACTCCAGCTGGCAGTCTCACAGTATTGCGAAGATGTCATCCCCGATGAGAAGGTGGAAGTGGAAGCGGAGGCGGAAGTTGAGGCGGAGGCGGAAGTTGAGGCGGAAGCGGAAGTTGAGGCGGAAGCGGAATAGAGAGATGTTACCCTTCAAAAGCCCACGTTCTTATGGACTTATTCAACATGACAGCACACACCTTATACATCACTTTTTAAGCAAGATACCAATTTCTTTTGTAGTGGGCTTTAGGATTGCATGTTGAAAATCAATTTTACTTATTTTAAGTCACAGGCTTATTAAAGATTTTTACTAAAACCAACGCCATCTGGTAAAATATTCTCTGCTTCTGGTCTGGTGGAGACAAACAATTATAATTTGATTCATTCTGGCAAGATTTGCTTTCATCTTTTTTTGGCGTGTTGAATGATAATAAAAATTGGTAGTCATGTTTTTTTTTTTTATTTAATGCACCCAGCAATGAAAAGTTTCACGTTTTTTTTTGGTATACTATTTCTTGCGTTTCGTAAAAAACATATGAAATACGGAGTGAACATCATTATTAAAAAAAAATGGAGTCGGCGTTCCCGCCGCCGCCATCACAGCAGCCGCCGTTACCGCCGACGCCATATATCACCGCTCTGGCCCCGTAACCGAATGGCATACATATTTTCTGCGGTGCGAAAACCCGCCGAAATACAATATATCTCTTGGGGGAATCAACTTCGTCTTGCCTGTTATTGCCATGGTTACGGCCTCCTGAGTCACGCTGGTTTTATGCAAAATTATGCTACTGAAATTATGCAAGCATGCATGTAGTCCATGTTTGTAGGTGACAAATTAAGGAAAGGGCTTGACACCAGAGAAATGCATGTTTTCATAGTTTAAGTAGCATAAATTTGCATAAAAACAGCATGACTCAGGGGACCGTAATCATGGCAATAACAGGCAAAAAAAAAGTTGATTCACCCTTGCGTATGGCACTGTAGAGCCAGACTGCATTTCTGCGGCGTTTCGCATCGCAGAATTGCCATTCGGCTACGGCGCACAGCGGACGTGTGGCAGTAGTTAGCTCATTGAGTATAAATAGTTGTGCGCTTGCGTGATACTTGCTACAGGCGGATTCAATACAAAACGCCCTGCATGTCCGATCTATCTTCCAATACTTGTGATCCTTGACATGTATTTATCAATTAAGTAATAGTTATTTGTTATACAAGGGGGCAAAGTTGTATTTTAACGCCGAGTGTGGAATTGAAAAACGAGCAAGTGAAAGGATTCTATAGTTGAACCACGAGTGAAGCGAGTGGTTCAAGAATAGAATCCTGAACTTGCGAGTTTTTTAACACACGAGAAGTAAAATACATTTGCACCCGAGTGTAACACAAAACTTTTCCCCTCACTATAGCGAGGAAACTACAACGCAAAAAATGCGTTTATCACTGCTTCCAGTAGTTCCACAGGTGGTAAATCATCTTTATTACTAGATTCACCTACTCTTATCCATTTTAAAGCAGTAAATTTGCCTCTATTCAAGGTCAAATTACTTTACCCACTAGTGGATAAAATGCGTTTTTACCCGCTGGTATTGAAGGACAAAACACGTGTTTCCGAGCTAGTGAGGGGAAAAGATTTATTAGGGTCAAATAACAATATACAAAAATTACAATTCCAACATTAAAATAAAACAGTACTTAACACTATTCCCATGTGAAAATTCTTCCGCATCGCAGGCTTCGTCAGGTGGCCACAAATCCAAATGAACAACATGCCAACAAACCAATGATGATATCCACAACAACAGCACGGGAAGCATGGTCGCGCGATAGACGATAAAATAGCAGGCCGTCCCTATCGCACTATTTGTAAGTGCGATAGGGACGGCCTGATATTTTATCGTTTATCGCGCGACCATGCTTCCCGTGCAGGCTTCGTCATATATAAAATTAATAACTTTAAGATAAATGAAACCTTCCCGAAACGTACCTGGTTCAAATGTCCCCATAACACCGGCAGCCAATGAGGTCTGACGGTCTGAGGACGCTGAATAGCCAATGAGGTCTGTTGGACCAGGTACGATCCGACACTTGTGATACGATACTTTGTAATTGTTATCTACATCGTCGTTTCAAAGTACATATTTCAAAGTTTCTCGAAGCGTATCGCATTAGTTCAATTAATTTTATCGCATTGGCACATCCCTATCGCACTTACAAACAGTGCGAAAAGGACGGCAAGGCGATATATCACGTGGCCATGCTTGCCTGCCTGGCCCCGTAGCCAAATGGCATTCTACGACGCGAAACGAAAACGAAACGCCGCGAAAGGTAGTCTGGCTCTGTCGCGCTAATAAGAGCGATAGAGATAGATAGATATGTACGAGCGTTTCGTTTCGTGAGCGTTTGTGCATTCGTCTACGCACGCTGTTCGTCGTTTATTTAATGTCTTGTTTATAAAACAGATTAATTGTAAGTTACAATAACTGAACTCTGGTTCTATCTCAATGTACGGGCAGTGCCAGTTACACCCTTTTCTAACTAAACTCTGAATCTCACACCTGTAAGTAATTTACATGGAAACAAACACTTATGACACTATAAATAAGGTTCAACTTGGGTGTTTGTTGTGGTTGTTGACAAGTAGCGCCTGATGCAAGAAGCTTAGAAGTTTGGAACTTGGATGCAACGAAATAATATACAGCTTTTCCTCTCATAGCAAGTTAATAGTTATTTGTTATACACGGGGGCAAAGTTGTATTTTGACGCCGAGTGTGGAATTGAAAAACGAGCAAGTAATAGGATTCTATATAGTTGAACCACGAGTGAAGCGAGTGGTTCGAGAATAGAATCCTGAACTTGCGAGTTTTTTAACACACGAGAAGTAAAATACATTTGCACCCGAGTGTAACACAAAACTTTTCCCCTCACTATAGCGAGGAAACTACAACGCAAAAAATGCGTTTATCACAGCTTCCAGTAGTTCCACAGGCGGTAAATCATCTTTATTACTAGATTCACCTGCTTTTATCAATTTTAAAGCAGTTAATTTGACTTTATTCAAGGTCAGATTACTTTACCCACTAGTGGAAAAAATGCGTTTTTACCCGCTGGTATTAAAGGACAAAAAACGTGTTTCCGAGCTAGTGAGGGGAAAAATTATTTTTAACACACCAACTGATAAAAGTTCTGATGATTCTTCGAAAACAGATAGCAAAATCGCAATTTATCTACAAAAGTGCAAATTACATTAAAACATTAAAATACAAGTTATGTTGGTCAGTTTGAAGAGCGGTACAAGCTAAAAAAAAATCCATACTTAATATTATAAATGGGAAAGTGTGTGTGTCTGTTTGTTTGTTCGTCTTTCACAGAAAAACGGAGCGACGAATCGACGTGATTTTTTAGGTGGAGATAGTTCATGGGATGGACAGCGACATAGGCTACTTTTTGTCTCTTTCTAACGCGAGCGAAGTCGCGGGCAAAAGCTAGTAAAAAAATAAAAAATAATAATTTCTTTCAGACCTTGAGCCCATATTGAAATACAACAAATAATACAAACAATTAAAATTTAAATGAAAGGTAAAATTAAATTAAATATTATTTTTGCCCGTATTACAATGGCCTATTTCACAATAGTGACAATTGTCGACCGACAGTGACACTTCGCTGTACATTACTATACCTGTTCAACAAGGAAATATTGACGCTGAGTAACAATGTTACTTATCAACACAGAAATAGGCTCAAAATTGTCAGTGTCAAGTGTGGTGACCCTGCCTGCTAAGCCGCGGTCCCAGGTTCGAATCCCGGTAAGGGCATTTATTTGTGTAATGAACACACATTTATTTGTGTAATGTTCTTGAGTCATGGATGTTTTCTATGTATATAATATGTATTTATCTATATAAGTAAGTCTATCGTCGCCTAGCACCCATAGCACAAGCTTTGCTTAGTTTGGGGCTAGGTTGATCCGTGTAAGGTGTACCCCAATATTTATTTTTTTTATTTATTTAATATCACTGTGTCATCTGTATAATGCACGACCGACTAAGCTACTGTAAGCTATGTCCTAAGTTCTAAGTCGTCCAACACGCAGGGAAGTTAGGAATTACGGTCGAGGTTCAGAACAGCCTGTTTATGAACGTGACTTAACAAAGACCTACTGACCCAATATGCCGTAAAACTGTTGGAGTGTAACGCTGGCCATCTATAGTTTTTAATTTGAATTTTAGATGTCGTAGCTAGTGTTCTCTTTGCCTGTCACTCGACGACAAAATCTGTACCTATTTGTAAACATGTCATACATTATTTTATAATATTATTTATTAAATATTTCACGCTCTTCCCAGCTGCGTTTATCCTTCTACTCTGATAACTAGAGATCGGACGGATTTGCGACATTCTTATCTTTCATTTTAATGACTTTTAGTATGAGATGACGACAAAAATCTGATCTCTGCAGTGATAACAAACATTAAAAACTGCTGGACAGCTGATGTCGATTTTCTTTTTAAATTATAAATGGGTTTACTCTTGGCCACAGACTAGCCAAAGGCAAAAACCTAACCTCGTACGATGTCAATTTAAAAATAAATGTTCAAAGCGTCATACACACACATAAATATGTCTACACCTGTTTTCTTAAAAGGGATAGGCAGAGGACATGAAACTTTTCAAGCTTTAGTTATTTCTACAATCATTGCAAGCATTTATTTAAAAACAATAGTAATATATGTAATCGAAATAATCGCAAACAAAAATACCTACAGAGAAACCTACGGATCCAAATGAAAATCTTAATTTGTGTATACGTTTGAATAAGAATACTTTTAGTACGCGGGCGAAGCCGCGGGTAAAAGCTAGTACGTGTATATTTTTCCATTAAATATTTTTCACGAAACCTTTTAAATATTTTTGAACGGGCGCAGCAATACCCACCATTGCAATTAACTAGAAACCGTCCGAAATATGTATTTCTCCGAAACCATACATCTGTGGGAACAAAATAAAAATGTGGGTAGTAATAAATAAAAAAAAAACTCGCAGTGCAAAAATGTGGGTAGTTATAAATAAAATAACAGCGGTCGTTTCGGGCACCTGCTGCGAAGTTGTTACAAATGCTTAGCGAGCGTTTTTGCATGATGCGATGTTACAAATGCTTTTTATAATTATATATTTCAACTAGATTTTTGCCCGCGGCTTCGTTGGCGTTAAAAAGAGACAAAAAGTAGCCTATGTCACTCCCTCTCTTCAACTATCTTCACTTAAAAATCACGTCAATTCGTCGCTCCGTTTTGCCGTGAAAAACGGACAAACAGATACACAGGCTTTCCCATTTATAATATTACTATGGATAATCACCTAATTTTAGGCTAAATTGACAACTAACAAAAATAGAGCCAATAGACCTGAAATAAACAATTTCAATTCAATATAAGTACCCATGTTGCAAAAAAGCATAACTGATGTTCATATTATGAATATGACTATTACTCTTCAGTGCAGATGGTGCTTTTTGCGCACTAGTGCGAGAAGTGGTTCATTATACGCCAGGTCGAAACTTCGGAGGCTCATCTGTAGGTACTGAAAAACGTCGTATGATACACGTGCGAAAAGGAAATTCGTAACTCGTGTTGATTTAAAACACTTCGGTCGTGTTTTAATGTATCGCCACTCGATCCGAACTTCCTTTTTTCCGCACTTGTAATGTACTATTTTGTTACTATTTATTATGAAAAGCATCGCCACACGCCGTTACTTTTTAATGGATATTGGGTTTCATCTTAGGGATCATCCACATATTACGTCACACCAAATTTCAGGTTTTTGGACCCCTCCCCCCTCCTATGTCACGCTTTTTTGTATCCCTTTAACTGGGATTGTCACATTTAGTATGACCCCCCCCCCCTTACACTGTGACGTAATATATGGATGACGCCTTATTCATTATTCATTAGACCCTTGTCCTGACTTTAAATATGTGTAGTAGTCACAAATATAAACTTTGTCTTGACGTGAGAAGGCCGATATTTAAATACGCATTAGAGATACTGCGGGTCAAAAGTTCATCTCTAAAATAGATTTAGGAAGGACCTTATTTTATTTAATCGAGATTCCGCCACCGGTGTTAGTTTGACTTTATCTTTACAGGTAGATAACTCAAAGATAACTAGATAATATAATATTAATGTCAATGTGTGTGTATGTTACGGAAAGCGCTGGTAGCCTAGCGGTAAGTGCGTGCGACTTTCGTTCTGGAGGTCGCGGGTTCGAACCCAGGCTCGCACCAATGAGTTTTCCGGAACGTATGTGCGAAATGTCATTTGATATTTGCCAGTCGCTTTCCGGTGAAGGAAAACATTGTGAGAAAACCGGACTAATTCCAATAAGGTCTAGTTACTCTTCGGGTTGGAAGGTCAGATGGCAGTCGCTTTCGTAAAACTAGTGCCTACGCCAAATCTTAGGATTAGAATAGAATAGAATATAATTTCTTTATTTGCCAGAATACGTATGGTAGGTACTGGATGATAACAGTTTTTTAAAGTATCAGTATTCAGTCGAACACACGACATGCAAATAATTGACAATATTACAATATGAAAACTTTACAACAATAATACCAAACTTATAAATTAAAACAAGATAATATGGTTGGTGGGTTTTTTACATAATAAAAAGGCATCCACTTATTAAAAAAAAATGCAACTGTCAAAACGTTATTAATACTAGTCGTTAAAATTAAAAAATGTACAAAATTAGTTGTCAAAGCGGACCCCAAGCTCCCATGAGCCGTGGAAAATGCCGGGGTAACGCAAGGAGGATGATAGTGTTAAGGATAAGTGTGAATGTCCAGTGCGAGTTTATACTTATGTTACTCACAATAGTGGTAAACATATGAACTTGTGAATCGTCAGTCACACGTTAAAAGTTTCGATTACTTGAATCTTTAGCAGTTGTTCATAGCTGAATCATAATTAAGTGTCTTGGTGCAACAAAATTAGACGACTGTTTTTCTCCGTACTGGCGCAGTCGGTATGGATATGGATGTATATAGACAATAAAGCCAAGTTAGATTAGCAGCCTAGTTCAGATAAAGTGAAAGGCCTAACGCCGTGGCTTGCGTGGGCGACGGTCGCGCGATGATCGCGCGACGGCGATGCGACGCATACGAAATCAAACCTTATCGATATGGAAGTATGAGACGCGACGGCGACGGTCGCGCACGGTCGCACGACCGTCGCCCACGCAAGACACGGCGTAAGTAGACGCTCGGAGCGTAGCGTTTGGAGGGTCGTGCAGCGAGGTGGGTGAGCGTACGTCCACACCCTATGCGGCGTCGCCTCAGGACACTTGCACGAGGCCTTAATGCGTTTTCACATTATCCGATCCGATATCGGATGTCGCACCGATATCCCATACATTATAGGTGCCTTCTTGGATTTTTTCCATCGAAATCCTTCCGACATCCAATATCGGATCGGATAATGTGAAAACGGACTTAGGCTGCAATCTGAGCGTATCATACGCGCCGGTCGCACGCGCTGATTGTCAGAGTTGCAATCAAGCGTTCAGTGTTTGACCGACGATCGATGCATACCGTACGTAGCGGTATGTGATCCGTCGCTTAGATCAGCGTCACATTGAATGCAGTTATCATCTCTGTTCAATTATCATATTATTACCACCAAAAGACCCACTCATACATACCTAGAT
Source organism: Leguminivora glycinivorella (assembly GCF_023078275.1). Classification (NCBI taxonomy): domain Eukaryota; kingdom Metazoa; phylum Arthropoda; class Insecta; order Lepidoptera; family Tortricidae; genus Leguminivora; species Leguminivora glycinivorella. Next base: position 517,880 of record NC_062976.1, on the reverse strand, counting down.
TGCAATCAAGACGACCCATTTCCCAGCAACACTAAATATTCTACGTTGCTCACTTTACAACAGTGGCACAGTGTACTGTTTCCACGAATACAGAGACAATCAAGTGACACACGACTTCGTGAAATGCACATTTAGTGAGCCGTGGATTAATTTGTGAGCACGCGGGATCAAGTGTTGTGCAATGAGTCTGAGCAGTGAGTGTTATTCGTGGACTACCATTAATAGACTACGCTTTAAGATGTAGACGCATTGTTGATGGTGAATTTATAATATAATTTAGGACTTCGGTAACCGCTTCAGAAGTGTAAAACTCGGTAGAGGCCGCAATGAATAGATACTACCTAAAGTATAGGGTATGGTGGCCGCTATCGGATGTAAGAAGCGCCTTACATCCGTTGGCTCATTGGGTGGACGTCATTAAAAAAACTGCGGGGCACTTCTGGGCGAGATTAGTCCAGGACCGGAATAAGTGGCGTACACGAAGGGAGGCCTATGTTCAGCAGTGGACGATTAATGGCTGAAATGATGATGATGATGATGATGAGGGTAAAGGCTTATATTATGTTAGAAATATTTATCATGATCGTTGGTAGACTAGCAATATGTTGGTCGTGGTTCGAGTCTCACTTTTAATTTATTTGGAAGCTTAAATACCGTGACATTTAAATACCACTTAGGGCCACTTGCACCACCCGTTGCAACTGGCTGTCAACTGTCAAATTGTCAACCTCAGGTTAACTCTCCATTTTCGGTGGTTCAAGTGACCCCAGCTACCGTTTTGGGAAACCACACCATCATTACTAACTGCTCTCTTCTTAGTCGTATACTCTTGTCAGAATAGTCGTGGTCATTGGGGTCGTTGTGCTGCTTTTTCAATGGTTTCTCACCATATTGCTCTATTTGTAGCGTTCCGCGCGCAGAGATTTAAGGGTGACCCGGTGAGGGGATCCCTCTATTTGGCATAACTTTAATTGTCCGAAACGATTTTCGCATAACAGACTTCGCATAATCGATTTTCGCCGAATGTTAATTTGGCAGAAAACTTATTTGTCATAATCGAAAATAATACGAATAACACATTGTCCGAAAATAAGTTCGCATAATTCTGTTTACGCCGATTGTTTTTATGAATAAAATTAATTCGCATAATTGTATTTGGCATATTTCTTAAAATCAGAATATCCACCCATACTAAATGCTGTTAAGAGAGTCGGTTTGGTTAGGTTAGAACTGCGACCTCAACAAATAAAACATTTTGTCAAGAATTTCGGTTAGGTTAGGTTAGAACTGCAACATTAATATAGTAGTATTACCTATGATAAAAATTCTGCGTAGTAAATTTCCACTAAACCATGTTATGCAGAAATAATTTATGCATAAAAACCATTCGGCGAATAACCTTTATGCATGAAATATATTCGGACAAACAAAAATATGCCTAGACAAATTATGCGTAACTATACTATGCCATAACAGATTATGCGAAAGGTGAATTATGCCAATATAGATTATGCCAAAAAGAATTCTCGATTGTAAAATTATGCCAAAACAAGGGGAACCCCCGGTGAGCGCTCTCACTTGGTCTGTCCATCGCATTGAGGGGCGCAGGTTGGGCCTTGTACCGCCCACTCTTCCCTGAACAACAAGTCTCTCTATGGCGGAGTCTTCCCTACGTGTAACATGACCGAAGTAGCTAAGGGTGCGAGAGTGAACGACATCCGATCATTGCCGCAAAATCGTGCCGTACGATAACTGTACTTAGTAGTATGATTTTCAGAAACTTCGACGCGTAGATTCTATTTAGCATGTGATCTGTGGCTGAGTCCTAAGAATTTGTGCAAATATGCACCAAGAGAGCTTTTAAGCATTTCTACAATGCAATGCGGTGAGTTAGAATGTACCGTGTTCTACTTCAGATCAAACACAGCTTTTATTACTGTTTTATTAACTAAGAACTTTTGTAACGTAGCAGGTATAACTGGAGGTGTGTATTTTCGAGAATTGGAACCCCAAATTAGTGAAAGATGTTAACAAAAATTAACTCGATGTCAGCTCGCAATTTTAATAAAAATATTGGTTTTGTGTTATTTACATAAACTTTAAGCAATAATCTACATTCAGAATATAAAAAAAGTAATTTTTAGGGTTCCGTAGTCAACTAGGAACCCTTATAGTTTCGCCATGTCTGTCTGTCCGTCCGTCCGTCCGTCCGTCCGTCCGTCCGCGGATAATCTCAGTAACCGTTAGCACTAGAAAGCTGAAATTTGGTACCAATATGTATATGAATCACGCCGACAAAGTGCAAAAATAAAAAATGGAAAAAAATGTTTTATTAGGGTACCCCCCCTACATGTAAAGTGGGGGCTGAATTTTTTTTTTCATTCCAACCCTAACGTGTGATATATTGTTGGATAGGTATTTAAAAATGAATAAGGGTTTGCTAAGATCGTTTTTTGATAATATTATATTTTCGGAAATAATCGCTCCTAAAGGAAAAAAAAGTGCGTCCCCCCCCCCCCTCTAACTTTTGAACCATATGTTTAAAAAATATGAAAAAAATCACAAAAGTAGAACTTTATAAAGACTTTCTAGGAAAATTATTTTGAACTTGATAGGTTCAGTAGTTTTTGAGAAAAATACGGAAAACTACGGAACCCTACACTGAGCGTGGCCCGACACGCTCTTGGCCGGTTTTTTAAGATTTTATGCTTAATTGTCGTCACAAAACTGACATCGAGTTAATTTTTGTTAATAACTGTCACTAATTTTGAGTGAAAATACCCCAGTAAATATAAGTAAGTAAGATAATTACTTAAATAAGAAATAGGCACAAACAACCAAAAAATAGGCTGGCAACCTGTCACTGCAATGTCAAAATTTCGTTTTCTTTCAACCCCTTTTTGCCAAGAGTGGCACTGGAACTTGAGTAGTTCATGTCCTCTGCCTACCCCTTATGGGATACAGGCGTGATTGTATGTATGTTGTATGTATGTATGTATAGGCACAAAATTGTTAGTGCCATGTGTCAAAGTGACAAAATGCTCCAATACCCAAGTAAAACCTCTCCAAACACTGACCTTCAACTATTTAGGCGCTCGCAATTTCACGCGTCCCTCACTTTACGACGTGAGTAGTTGTGTTGTCAGTTCGTAAACTTACTTTATGGGCCACGATGTCAGATGGCTTTATAATGGCTGAATTGTGTTGAAACATTCTGTCTCTCCTGTAGACATTAACAAGCTATTGAAAGTATTGAATAATGTATAATGTAACTGGTCCATTTTTCCACGTTTTACATTGTTTGCATTATTAAATAGAGTGTCCACCGGTTACATATGGTAGGCGTGATCAGTGGATACATGTAGAACACAACGTCATAGTGTATGTAATAAAAAAAATGGATTAGTTACAATTGCTCCCCAGTCGAGATGTGTCCCGCTGTACCTTACGTATTTTATTAGTCTAAAATTATCAAGCTGTTTTTGAACGTGGTTTGATGACATAATAGCATTGGAAAATGACATGAATTAACATCATCATTACCATCATTCTCTTGCCCTTATCCCAGTCACTTGGGGTCGGCGCAGCATGTCTTTCTCTTCCATACATCTCTATCACTCGTCATCTCATCATTAACTTGTTTTAGTTCCATATCATGTCTCACACAGTCCATCCACCTCTTCTTCGGTTTTCCTCTCCCGTTACTGCCACCACCTTCCTCATTCATGACATGAATTAACATATCTAATTAATATGCTAATATAAGTTATGACGGAACGGCATTTAATTTATTTATGTAGGAGGAATGTTTGTGTACATAAAGAATGCTCCTCAGAAAGCTAGCAAAAGTCCACAACTTAACTGTGATTCCTTGTACATTAAGGTATGTATACATAATTTTGGCACTTTGTCTGTATTCACAGCTGTGTGCTTGACTGTACACTTTTATATACGATTTAGTTTAGCACACAGCTGTGTTGTTGACTGTACAAGTAACCTTAATTGGTATTGTTGTATTGTTATAGCTTTTGAGATCCATTTGATTCAAGGAGACAAATTTTTAACTCATGAATCTAAACATCTATAAAAACAATGTATATAACTAACTACTACAAACAGACATGAAAGCCATTAAAAAACCAATAAACGATTTAATTGTCCACGTCATAATATCTACGATTAACAATTGAATTAGTTTTCAAACGCCAAAACAGTTGTTCTGCGGTGTGAACCGTAGTGGTCATATAACGGTCGTATTAAACTGTTAACGACGTAACTTTCGGAGTAAACGATGTATCATTTCGAGGGTTACCCTTCAGATATATGCCTCCATTATTATACACCATATGTACGACAAATGCTAGCCAAATGCGAGCAACTAATATTAGTAAAACTAATTTACTTTATTAAAAAAATGATAATTTAATTAGTAAGATTCAAAAAGATTCAAGTAGAGACACAAACTTTTATCATTTTAACGATTTTGAATGAAAAATCCAAATTTAGAACATTCCATTGCTAATCCACGAATATATCATAAAGGTTCAAGTTAAGTGCTTGCCCGTTATAATTGCGTTGCGTTGCTTGGGTTTTAAATGGCTTAGGTTCTTTGAAATAATAATGTGGATGAAAAAGGTAGTCACGGTTTATATTACGATAAATATAAGTAGAAACTTATGACAGGAATTCATGCAAAATCATGATCAACATTGATTTTTGATAAACAATACGAGTATAACGTCAGGCCGTCGCACTATTTATTAAGGGGCTGACAACACCCAATTGCGTAAAATTGATATTACTTGCTCAGTTTTTTAGGACAAACTATTAGTTTTAGTAAGGCAAGTAAATTATACTGTAATAGTAATATGTAGTATAAACCTGCAATGCCAATTTGCTAACGGTGCCAAATGTCGATAGACCTACCCTCAAGGTGCCTATTATACCAGCCGTGCAAATGTTGTCGACATATTAATACCCCGGTTAATGTGCGATCACCGCGACCGGGATCGCATTACGCATACATGAGCCACGAAAATAATCGCCCCAATTTACTCTCTGATTTACATTTAAATAAGGGGAGTGATAGTTTTATGCGATAGTGTCAAGGTGAATTAATTTGAATTAATTTTGTTTGTGATGAATTTATTTTGTGGTGTTTTCACTTGTTTTCAGTGGAAGCGTAGACTTGGAATTAAAGTAAGCGCGACACACACATAGGAGTAAATTCTTAAACATAATTATTTATGTTATGTTCAGTTCAGTAACACATAACGGTTCACCCCGGATTGATGCGAAGTACTTTTGTGCCAACACTTATCTATGTTTACAAATAAATCATTTCAAAAAATTATGACTTAAATGATCTGGAACTTCCTAAATTCAGAAGGTGCTAGATACATAATATATCACTGCTTATTAACGTGGCACACAAAATTCCGTAAAACTTAGATATTTATATGTATTAAATAATTGGAATAATAAAATGTATTTAACATTGTTTAAGTTCAGTTTGGCGTAACGCGATCCATCGCGTATGTATTGCATTATAACCTGCCAACATATCGCGTATGACATCAAAGCACGGAATTAGTGACGGTTGATTTGGCTTCATGAGATAATAATGTGTTGTCCAGGAGAAACCTATTAGATTTGACAAAGAGACAAAATTATATACGTAGCGTAAAGCGATGTCAAGGTGAAGCGATGCGACGAGTTCCGTCAAAAAAATCGCACAATTCGAGTAAAGAAATTGTATTAAAGCCAGGGTACGGTAGTCAAAATGCACAAACGCTCACGGCATAATATGTATGTATGTATGCATATAGCTATGAACCATATTATATTATATGGTTCGTAGTTATCTATATAGCTCTTGCGTATTGGCGCGACAGAGCCAGACTGCATTTCTGCCGGCGCCTGGTGCCGATGATTGAAATTCGGTTACATCGGCTGACCAGAAATATACATCCTGTTTTTATTGAATTCCGTTAACTTTAAGGAATGGTTCTTTAGACTAAATACAATTAATTTCTTTAAGAAACTAGCGTCTTAACTCTTACGGTTATTGAGTTATTAAAAAAATAAAAATAATTACTGAATACTTGTGTGACAGCCTTTACAACTTCCAAATGTTATTTGTTTTGACATGTGCCGTCAATCACTTGACACTAACTTGAATATTATTCTTAAGGGTCTCTCACACTAATTAAATCATTATGTAGTAGTAGTAGTAGTAGTAGTAGTAGTAGTAATACACTTTATTGTACAAAGATAAGAACACACACAGTAAAGAAAAAAGAACACACACATCATTTGTACAAAGGCGAACTTATCCCATTAAGGGATTTCTTCCAGACGGTAGACGTTCCTAAGCTAAACCTATACCTAACCTACAAACTATAGCAATATAGACGTTATATCATATAAATAAATACGTTATACATAATTATAATACAGTTTTATGACTACCCTACATACATACACAACCGATTAAGATGCGTCCGAAAGCCATAACTTATGTATGAAAACATTTTTTTTTTGCTAATTTAACTAAAAGTGATTTACAGGGTGGTTCCTGATAACGAACCTAACGACATATCGAATTTAACGGAAAACAAAAAACACGATGTATATGACTGCGCACTATGTTGCGGAATTTCATTAGAACTAATTTCTTCATGCTATACTGAACTGTTACCGCATACAACAGAATAACAGCGCCCTCTTTACAATATCAATCAATCAATCAATCAATTAATTATTTATTTATTCGTGATAACTACAAAATACACAAGTAAGAAAACAGAAACAGCAAATAAAAGAAATTAAACATATAAGTTACCACGAAATGGTCCCGACTCAGCATAAAATGCTAATCCAAGGGTCAGCGCTGGTCTTCCGTCGGGACCATTTTGTTGGTCACGAACGCAGCTGTACGACGCGGACCCGTGACATAGTCATTTATAAGGCTGTAAATACCTACGTTAACGATATTACCTAATTGATGTATTAATTTTTTTTTTTATTGAACATATATTATTATCTATTAATTTTATTACATTGGTCCGTGGGGCCCTGGCGCTCTGAGTCTCTTCAAGGACTTATCGAAGATACTAAGAGACGCCACCGGCGACCGAAGAGCTGGCAGCTTCCTCGCTCAGCGTATTAGCTTGACAATTCAGCGAGGAAATGCTGCCAGCGTCTTCGGTACTATGCCACAGGGGCCGTTTTTAGATTTACTTTAGTTTAATTTTAGATTTATTTAGTTTAATTTAATTTCTTTTTTATTTTATTTTAAGTTTAATTTTAGATTTAATAGTTTAGTTTTATTGTAAGATAATTGTATAAAAAATGTATTAAATTAACTTGCGAAATTGACACCTGACTGGCTGGGTGGCAACATGGCAAAGCTGCTAATGGATGACGATTCGGGACAAGTTTTATTAATTGAATTATAATTATTTTTCCTTATTTTTTATTGGTAATAGTGAAGTGTACGTACGGCGTAGGGTCACACCAGGGCTGCTTCTAGCAGCCCGACTGGCAGGGTCGCCATGAAGTGTAGGTAATAAGTAGACGTTTCCTGAAAACAATCCTAATGTTTCTGTAATTTATTTTAGTAAAAACACATTTACATGACATATCAGTAAAACCAATGCGTCACGAAACTTAGACTGACATAAAAAACATAGTCAAAAAAAAAAGAGAACAATATTAAAATTAATAAACAATTATTTGGGCGATGACGTAACGGCGTGACTTTTATAAAGTGGACGTTTTAATAAAGAGATCTATTTTAATTAGCAATTTTCGAAGCTCCTTCCAGTATACTAATTCCATATTCTATAACACGAACAATATCACGGTACCCAGCAACAATACCTACACAATATTGTGCACATTCTGAATAGCACCATCCATGTTCATAATAAAAGACATGTGGTACATTAAAACGTTCATATACGTAGCGCTGGTGGCTTGTCAGTAACAGCGTGCGACTTTCAATCCGGAGGCCTCGGGTTCGACCCCGTGTCAGTTTTTCGAAACTTAGTGTGCGAAATTACATTTGATATTTGCCAGTCGCTTTTCGGTGAAAGGAAACATCGTGAGGAAACCAGACTAAGGCCTAGTCACCCTTCAGGTGGGAAAGTCAGATGGCAGTCGCTTTCGCAAAACTAGTGCCTACGCTAAATCTTGAGATTAGTTGTCAAAGCGTACCTCAGGCTCCCATGAGCCGTGGCAAATACCGGTATAACGCAAGGAGGATCATGATACATAAAAACATTCACCGGCAATTTCCAGTTTTTAGCGAATTTTAAAATTTGATTTAAAAAGCCTAAAAGCATGAAATTAAGACCTGAAAGCCCCACAGACTAGAGGCTAGGAGTCGTTGGGAAAGGGAATTTTTATGAAGTCGATTTAAATGCAGGTTGAAAGGTTTAGAAGCATTTTAACATCCAGGATTCTACTTACGATTCGATTTCGGATGTAGGATAAAATACCTATAATACACCAAACATTATACCTTCTCAACATACCTACACAAATATGTATGTATACTACTACATGCTGACAGGACTTCATCGTAAATTACTGAAAGTAATAATTAATTGTTGGATGAAGTTTCTGGTCTATACATAATTATGTAAATTGCAGTAAATAGTTAGTTATTATGCAGTGACTCTGTTGTGCATTATGACTTGATCCTTTGAGGAGCTCGTTCTTTATTCCAATATCAGATATAAGATAGAACAATGTGTATAACATTCAGTTTTTCTAAACACTATGCCCATTCTCCATTTTGATAATAATATAATGTATATCATCTCTAATAAATACCTAAATACTCAGTTTTACATTATAATGTATACCATATCGAGGCGAGAACACAAGGTAATATTTAGATAAATTTCACTGTTAAACCAATGGGAGAGTAATCTAGAGATGGTACCAACTCCGGGGTGAAAATTTTAAGCTCATTTTAAGATAACCATCTATCATGAAAAGTGCGGGAGTAATCGACGATAACTGTCTACTTATTTAAGAAAAGTTGCCTGGCTAAACGTTTCGTTTTTATTTACAACGTGGGACTTCAAGTATACTTAAGCATTGCTGTCAGGTGAAGTAAAATATAAAGTATTTATGTACCGAATAATGTTAAAAGTACCTAGACTGTGTGGTTAACAAACGAATTTAAAAGTCTACGAGTAATAGAAAAATAGTTATTTGTTATACAAGGGGGCAAAGTTGTATTTTAACGCCGAGTGTGGAATTGAAAAACGAGCATCTTCTGGGCGAGCTCACTCCATCGTAGGCCACGTCTTTGCCTTTGGCTAGTCTGTGGTCAAGAGTAAGCCCATTTATAATTAAAAAAAAAAAAGAGCAAGTGAAAGGACTCTATAGTTGAACCACGAGTGAAGCGAGTGGTTTGAGAATAGAATCCTGAACTTGTAAAATACATTTGCACCCGAGTGTAACACAAAACTTTTCCCCTCACTATAGCGAGGAAACTACAACGCAAAAAATGCGTTTAACACTGCTTCCAGTAGTTCCACAGGTGGTAAATCATCTTTATTACTAGATTCACCTACTTTTATCAACTTTAAAGCAGTTAATTTGACTTTATTCAACGTCAAATTACTTTACCTACTAGTGGATATAATGCGTTTTTACCCGCTGGTAATAAAGGACAAAACACGTGTTTCCAAGCTAGTTAAGTTAATACGAACTAACGAATATGTCAATAAAAATCATTTACTTGTTAATTATTATTTAAATTGTCTGTGACGGATACGGGACAAGGCGTTTGAGGGTTTAAGATCAATATTTCTGCCAAGCTGTATGTAAAGAATATAATACTGGGAAAATACTTGTTCTAACTAATGTAATGTAAAAGTGCAAAGTAGTGTGCAAATTGTTCCTTCACTCACAATTTAAAATGTTGCAAGTTAAATAACTATTAATGAACTTTAACATTAAAACTGCAATAACCTACCAACAACTCAATTTTCACGTAGGTTTAATAACCGCTAGCCATTTAACGAGCCCGCACGTCCACATTAACAACCGTCTTCAAAATAAAGATTCTTAAATTACTCCACACTAAATACGATTGGTCAAAAAACGAGCCAATGTTATTGGACGCAGTGTTGTCATTTGGAACAAAATTAAAATTTTGAAAAAACCCCCGACCGCGATATAGTTGACCGATTTTCATGACACATGGCTAAGAACACTTCCGACTAACTCAGCTTTCAGACAAAAAAAAACTAAATCAAAATCGGTTTATCCGTTCGGGACCTACGATGCCACAGACAGACACACACACAGACAGACAAACAGACAGACAGACAGACAGACAGACAGACAGACAGACAGACAGACAGACAGTCTATAGGAGGTAGGGCATAGCGAATTATAGGAGGTAGGGCATAGCGAATGATATTCCGCTTTGTGTGGTAGGGCACAGCACAGCGGATATCGTCTCGCTCGAATCTAGAGCAGAGCCCAACTGGGGAAGTACCTCCGCCTTACAGAAGACCGCAGCCAAATAGCACTAGACCCTACTCATAGTGTTGTGTTCCTGCCGGTGAGTAAGGCTGCCAGAGCTCAACGAGGGTGCGGTGTGCTGATGACGGGAGGACTTACGGAACTAACTTGTTTCGTCTATTGTCCTTTGAGTCGTCGGCAACCCGAACCCTCCATGGAACTTGTACACTCCTTTTTGCTGTGTACTTAACACAGCAAAAGGGAGTGTACAAGTTTCTAATGGGGTGGCAACGCGCATGTGACACTGTTTGAGTTGCAGGCGTCCATAGGTTACGGTGACCGCTTTACATCAGGCGGACCGTATACTTGTTTGCCACCGACGTAGTATAAAAAAAAAAAAATACTGACAGACAGACAGACAGACAGACACGTCTAACTTATAACACCCCTTCGTTTTTGCGTCGGGGGTTAAAAAGCACGAAAACTGACTCAAAGCAACCAAAGTAAATTCCCGCGTACTTTTATAACCGCTAACCATTTAGCGAGCCTGCACGTGCACATTTCCATGCGCTAACACCGCGCTGTCGCATTATGCGGCAGCTGCTGATAAAAGTGCATGCACGTCGCATCGCATGCAAACTGCTTATTTTACTGAGTGGAATAACTTTTACACCGGTCAAATCTTACATGAAAATCGGCTAAAAAAACAAAGTGTGATGTAAAGCTGGATTTTTGGTATGTTATTTGGAGTCCTTGGGGGGATGTAAGACTATATTTTGCAAGCAAAAAAAAAGTGTGCTAACTTCGTAATTTAAAAAAAAAGTAAAAAAATCGGACTTTTTTTTGGTTTTTATTTTTTTATTAAAAAACTAAGCGTTTTTGGTCAAAAGTTGCTTTGTAATGATAAAAGCGCATTAAATTTCAAACAGTTTGACATCTTTTTTATCAATGTCCGTCAAATAGTTTTCGAGATATGAAGCGTCAAAAAAGGTTAATTTTTGACGCATTTATAAAAAGTAGCGTATTGCCAATATTTTTAGACAAATATCTGCAAAATACTTCATGATATGATATATATTGCAATATAACATTGTATAAAATTTATTTTGCTTTAGTTTTAGTGCAAATAAAGGTCAGTAAGTCGAATAGTTACTTTGGTAAACAAAAAAAAATCTATAAATAGAGAAGCCAAGAGTCTAGTAGATTGGTTAAGGTAAAATAGTTTACGCTAAAAGCTTTAGGCAGGGGCGGCTCACTCCGCGATTCCATAGCCGCGCTACAAGTACATGCGGGCGGCCGCGAGTTCGCGGCCTAATCAGGGGTGGCTCGAATTCTCACGGAACGCACGTTCGCACTTTCTATTGTTACTATACGTCGCGAGTTTTTTTAAAGGTTCATATGCGATATCCGCGTGTGGAATGGCTAATAATGCTTAGTGAAATAAACATCATGAATAAAATAGGACAATATTACACAGATCTACTATTGACTATGTCATTTATGCCCCACGGAAACGTTCAATCAGGCTTGTGACGTTGGGACTTAAACAAAAATATATAAATACTGTATATATACCTAGAAAATACCCAAGACTTGAATATAATAACATAACATTTTATTTGAGTATTATTATTTTTAATCCATAGGCAACCCTAATGTCCGACGCTGCGCACGTGCGGCTCGTTTCTTTGTAATCATTTTGTAGGCATTTAAAAAGGCGGCATTTCGTGAACTTCAAAGCAGTGGGCCTTCTGTACTTGTACTATTATATATTCTGTGCTTTATGTTGAAAGTGCTATCTATCTATTCGATCTTACTTTCTTTGATATCCGTTTTTTTAAAAAAAATTGTCTAAGCTAACTTTGCATCGATTTGACTATTACTAATGAAGAAATAAAATAGTAAAATTTTGAAGTTTAGTAAATTAGAAAAATAAAACAGAATTAGTTACATTTTACTTTTTCCTTTTTGAGGGTCCTGGTTCTGCATATTGATGGCACAACTCCTGTAGTGATAGAAAATCCACTTAAGTTGTATTTGACCACCAATTGCTGTGGAATAAACTACGGGAATGGAAAGCGCCCACGCCAATTATTAAGATACTGGAGAAGTGGTATTCCCAGCAGAAGAACGTAGTAAGATGGAAGTCAACTCTGTCCACAGCCAGCGGGCTAAACTGTGGCGTGAGACAAGGAGGCAGTATGTCTCCGGCTCTCTTCAGCGTATACATGGATGGGCTGTCGCAGGCTTTGACCAGTACCGAGGTTGGCTGCTCCATCAATGGGCAAATGATAAATCACATCGCATATGCAGACGATATGGTCCTACTAGCACCATCTGTGGGAGCTATGCGTAAGTTACTTGCAGAATGCGAGAGATACACCAGCCAGCATAACATGAGATACAATCCGGACAAGTCTGAATTTATGCTCATGGAGGCAGCACATATGCCCACACATGTACCACCTCTTTTGCTTGATGGAGTTCAATTGCGGAGAGTACACGAAGTCAAATATCTTGGCCACATCTTGTTGTCCAGTTTAAAAGACCAGGAGGACATAGAAAGGCAGAGGCGAGCCACCGCAGTACATGTTGGCTAGAAGATTCGCCAAATGTAGCGTAAAAAGACAGCTGTTCCTCAGTTTTTGTACAAGCGTGTATACTGTCGAGTTATGGTCCGACTACACCTACGCGGCGGTGAGAGACCTGCGCGTGCAATACAACATATACTATGTACTGATATTTCGTTAAACGGAGAATACTATGATTCGGGCACGTCCACGACAACGCTCGTGAGATTGCATCGATGTTATTGACCCTCAGTGATATGACTGATATGCTTTAAAAACCAGTCCGTACAAAAACAATTTCGGAACAATCTGATTCAATTAATGAGGGTTTTCTACTCGTAAATATTTTTTTCCGCCAAGCGGCGATCCTGAGGTCTTTCTGACCGTAAACTTAACTTACTTAATAAATGTTGATTTGATATACGCAAATATGTGTCTGAGTAATACTTGAACAGCCCCCAAATAATAATAATTCGTTCTCCTCTACGCCTCCTGTAAGTTTACATAAAACTATCCCATTTGGCCATTACCATCCACCGATTATTTCTGATCCAGTTATACTAGACTTATGATAAAATCCTATTTTTTTTAAATAACTGGCACTTTTTTGGTCTTAAATGAAAGCTAGTGAAATTTCCTACATTTTTATTTTACAATTTATGTAATAGCCTGAGTTGTTTTGCTGATATCTGTCTCAAAATATTAGCAAAACGAATATTTTCATAGAAAGGGGAAAAATGCTCTTTTTTTGATGCTTCATATCTCAAAAAATATTTGACGGACATTGATAAAAAAGATGTCCAACTGTGTCTAAATTTAATGCGCTTTCAACATTACAAAGCAACTTTTGACCAAAAATGCATAGTTTTTTAATAAACCGGCAAAAACCAAAAAAAGTCTGATTTTTTTACTTTTTTTTTAAATTACGAAGTTAGCACACCATTTTTTTGCTTGCAAAATATAGTCCTATATTCCCCCAAGGACCCCAAATAACATATCAAAAATGCAGCTTTACATCACACTTTGTTTTTTTATTTCTCTTTTTGACCAGTGTATTTGGCTGACTTTTAAAATAAGATTTAGACATTGTCATGATATTAGTAAGTAATAGATTTTTTTACAAGCTTTCATTCAACTAGCCTTGTTAGTATATTAGTGTGCGTCAAAACGTAGAAGGTAAATTTGACCCAGTTCTCGGTTTCAGATGGCGCTGAATTTTGCACATATATGTAAATCACGTGACAATGCAATATTATGGTATCGTGGAGCTGATGATGGAGCAGAAAGATGATCATAGGAACTCTGTTATGAAACGTCGTATCCCCATCGAGTAAGGGGTTTTTAGAAACGTCTCTGAGTGGAGTAGATGACTGTTGAAAGAAGAGGTACAGTCGGCGATAAAAGCTTGTGCCAAAAATGTTTTTTTTTTTTTTTTGCAAAAAAACTTAATTAATTTATTTAATAGCCTGTTGGGCAAAGGCCTCGCCTTCCTTTGGAGTGGAGAAAGGAAGTAATATAATGTTTAAAAGAAAATCGGTTCATCCGTTCGGGAGCTACGATACCACAGACAGACACACACACAGACAGACAGACAGACAGACACGTCAAACTTATAACACCCCGTCGTTTTTGCGTCGGGGGTAAAAAAACCATTCTGTTTAAAATTTAAAAAAAACCAGAATCGGCCTACTGAGCGACAGCTCCATTGTACATTAAAATGGCGAAAACCCAACAAATAACAGCGAAACGCCAGAAACGTGCTAGTTTTTACTTTTTCCATCACGCAATGGTTTTCACCATTTAAAAGTTGATTTAAATACAGCCTTTGTTTCGTTTTTCGCTACGTACGAGTGGACCGCCATACGGCGTGATTTATAACAGCATTCATATAAAACGTACGTTTGCAATTATGAGAGTGGGGAAATGGGGGTAAAGTGACCAATGTGTTCATTTCATGCTACTTTGAGTATGAGGGTTTTTAATTACTTACATACCGGGCGGCCGAAAAATTTTTTTCATTAGGGTACCCCCTACATGTAAAGTGGGGGCTGATATTTTTTTTCATTGCAACCCCAACGTATTTTCTTTTTTAACCCCCGACGCAAAAACGACGGGGTGTTATAAGTTTGACGTGTCTGTCTGTCTGTCTGTCCGTCTGTCTGTCTGTCTGTTTGTCTGTCTGTCTGTGTGTGTGTGTCTCTCTGTGGCATCGTAGCTCCCGAACGGAAGCACCGATTTAGATTTAGTTTTTTTGGCTGAAAGCTGAGTTAGTCGGGAGTGTTCTTAGGCATGTTTTTTACAATTATTCGTATCAATTTCTGCTACAACATTAAAGTAGTCGGGAAGAGTTCGCTCTTTAGCGATAAGACAGCCTTGTTTATTTACCTTTGTTTTGGTTCCTACAGTCTTTTGGTTTGCTGTATTTTGTTGAGGTGTGCAATTAACAGTATCTGTATTATAGTTTTCCCCTCACTAGCTCGGAAACACGTGTTTTGTCCTTTAATACCAGCGGGTAAAAACGCATTTTATCCACTAGTGGGTAAAGTAATTTGACCTTGAATAAAGTCAAATTAACTGCTTTAAAATTGATAAAAGTAAGTGAATCTAGTAATAAAGATGATTTACCGCCTGTGGAACTACCAGAAGCAGTGATAAACGCATTATTTGTGTTGTAGTTTTCTCGCTATAGTGAGGAGAAAAGTTTTGTGTTAAACTCGGGTGCAAATTTATTTTACATCTCGTGTGTTAAAAAACTCTCAAGTTCAGGATTCTATTATCGAACCACTCGCTTCGCTCGTGGTTCAACTATAGAATCCTTTCACTTGCTCGTTTTTCAATCCCACACTCGGCGTTAAAATACAACTTTGCCCCCTTGTATAACAAATAAATATTATTTGTATGATGTTAAGATAAGGCGACACATGAATAAAATTATGAAATCGCTACATCCTACCTCCTACCCACATATTATCTAAGTAGAATGATAATATTAGTCTTTTTAATAACGGAAATCTTTTCAAATCAAATGTTTCCTTCGTGTAAAGCAAAGTGTAGATTAAATTGACGAATTGATTGAATTTGACGACCGGTCTGGCGCAGTCGGTCGTGACCCTGCCTGCTGCGCCGCGGTCCCGGGTTCGAATCCCGGTAAGGACATTTATTTGTGTGATGAGCACAGGTATTTGTTCCTGAGTCATGGATGTTTTCTATATATATAAGTATTTATATATTATATATATCGTTGTCTGAGTACCCACAACATAAGCCTTCTTGAGCTTACCGTGGGCCTCAGTCAATCTGTGTAAGAATGTCCTATAATATAATATAATGTCCTATAATATAATTAACAACCCTTTAATGGATGCCACGGTCTCAAGGGCCCTGCACTTCCTGCCTTTGTTATTTTATAATCAACTAGCTTTTTCCCGCGGCTTCGCTCGCGTTAAATTAGGAAACTGCGAAATGCTCCTTACAAACTTCCACCCCCCATTTTAGGGAAGTGGAGGGTTAGGAAGAGGGCTGAAAGTAGAATCTCGATACTTAAAAAATCACGTCAATTCGTCGCTTTGTTTTGCCGTGAAAGACGGACAAACAAACAGACACACACTTTCCCATTTATAATATTAGTTATCAGTTAAGTAAATAATAATGTTACAACTTACAATATTTTATAATTTTTCCCCTCACTAGCTCGGAAACACGGGTTTTGTCCTTTAATACCAGCGGGTAAAAACGCATTTTATCCACTACTGGGGTAAAGTAATTTGACCTTGAATAAAGTCAAATTAACTGCTTTAAAGTTGATAAAAAAAGGTGAATCTAGTAATAAAGATGATTTACCACCTGTGGAAATACTGGATGCAGTGATAAACGCATTTTTTGCGTTGTAGTTTCCTCGCTGTAGTGAGGGGAAAATAATTTTACTTGAATTATTAATAGAAGAACAAAGTGAGGGCAGTCATTATTGTCTTATTAAGATTAAATAACAAAAAAACATTAACATTTAAGTCATGTTTTAGTTCATCATTATAAACGCCACGCAAAGGCTTATTTTATTTCTTCTTCTTCTTTTCTTTGTGGTATCCTCATGGCTGAGGGACGTGATGAATGTGGATACTCATCCCCAGCTGTCTCCACGCCACTTGATCCTGGGCCCGGTGCATGCTGGCCTGCAATGTGGTCTTTGTCACAGACGTTATTCTGTCTGCCCAACGTGTGCCCATGATTCCACTTCTTGGCTTCCTTGCCATGCGTCCCGTGATTGCTAGCTTCTATAGACTATCTGGTACAGTCACCAGCACAAATAAGTGATTATTTCTGTACCTTATCACGTTAACGTCGTGTTTGAAATGTCATACGAAATTGTCAAACAATTAAAAGCGACAAGATACAAAAATCATCACTTATTAATGCCGGTGACTGTACGGTCCTGCTGAGCTTATATTCACTCGTATTAATTTTATTAGTGAAATAAGTAACTATCTCTAATCCATCTTAATCTTGTACTAAGACCGACAGGCTTGATACATTCGTGAATTTCCGTGAAAATATAAAAAAAAAATCACACTACATATGTAACTAAAATGACAATTCTGTCCCGTACACTTGAGACAATAATACAATATTAAAGGCGTCCATAGGTTACGGTGACCGCTTTACATCAGGCGGGCCGTATGCTTGTTTGCCACCGACGTAGTATAAAAAAAAATTAAAGCCAAATTGTTCTTAACCAAAAAACACTTCAATACATTTTAATTGCCAAAGTGTCTGCGGCTCCCCAGGCTTAACCCTTTGCAGATCGTTTAATTTTAATTGTGGACTCACAATCAGAGAAATAATTGCTTTGATTGCGTGTTTTTAAAGAATTGAAATTGGACAAGATTGGAGGATTTGAGGACATTTAGGTTGAAGGAAGAAACCAAAGAAAGGACAGATGAACAGTGTAGGTTTCAAATAGTTTTTTTTTTTGATATTTAAAAAAAATCAGAGCCTTTCGGCCTTTAAGATGGGAATAGTGTTTTATAAATACGATGAAATACATCTCGACCAATAAAAAACTTCTTCAAAAGATTTACCGCAAGAAAATAATAAGTCTTCCTATATAATAATTATATTTTGAATAGGAAACAAGGAAGTGCATAGGGTTTGAAATTAGAGCAGGGATCGAGAGTGTTCCGGTCGGCTGGACTGATTATAATGATATGCATCATTGAAGCTCTGTACGTAAGTGTGGCCATTAAGCGAGCGGGTGAGCATAAGAGACAATTAGAGCATTAATCTAGTGATCTGCTGTGTAAGGCGTTTTTGTAGTCAATAATATTGCGTGTGACTATTTAGGTATGTGACCTTCGAATACCTACTTCAGCTAGGTATCTACCAGATTTCTTGATAAAATGTTTAATACACGCCACCGCCGTGTTAATGTTGTGAGTCATTCCGTCTTGAAAATTAATTGAAAAGTGCAGCCAAAGCAATTGAGCCATTAGACTGCTTCTAATCTGGAATTTACGGATTCCATCTTCTTTCTTGTATATAAAAATTAATAACTCTTAACAATTTAACAGCGTTTTATATACAAGATAAACAATATCCACATTCACCGCTCATTACACCGAGGTATACATCTCACATAAATAAGATAAATCTACCAAACGGATTTCTAAGCAGTTAAAAGTGAAATCTTACAAATTATCCCGCTTACAGAATATACCACTCATCATAGGAAAATAAAACGCCAATGGCCTCTTTCACAATAGATATTCCGCGAATTCGCACGAAGCGCTTTGCTTCTTCTTTTCTTATGGGACTGCCAAGGAGTGGAATTCCTTGCCGGCGGCTATATTTCCGAGCTCATATAACCCGGCAACCTTCAAATCAAGAGTGAACCGGCATCTTCTAAGCGAGCTCACTCCATCGTAGGCCACGTCTTTGCCTTCGGCTAGTCTGTGGCCAAGAGTAAGCCCATTTATAATAATAAAAAAAAATAGTGACGATTGTCGCCTGACGAACAGCGCGTTAACTTTTCAACAAGGAAATATTGACCCTAAGTAACATAACAATGTTACTTATCAACCCAGAAATAGGCACAGAATTGTCAGTGTCAAGTGTCGTATTCTGAAATAGTCAAGCACTAGAGAAATCCTAACCCGCTGTTTTCGTGGCCCGATTGTAAAGACATTCCGCAGCAGCACCGGCGTCTCGAGACAATTGCGCGTCAATTAACCGCCTCCAGCAAATCTGTGGCCCGCTTTCTCTGGGGAAATTTGATTACTCAAATGCTATTGGCTATGTGTGAAGTTGGTGGTAGGGAACATTTTTGCATAAGGTGGTGTAAATGGTCGTTTTACCAAAGAATATATTTATAATAGTACAACCGAACCTAGTTTATAGCCTACAAAATTTGGCCCATTGAGTGGCCTCGCCGGAAGATCATTGTATGGTTAGCATTATGCTGGTACCATTTCGTGGTAAACCAAATACACATAATATTACACTGTGATAATAGAGCTATTAAATGTGTTTGTAGTTTGTTAGTACAAATTATTTGTATTTGTATTTGAAAGGGTACGGAAACAGAACTGGGCTGAGTAACATAGGCTGTCGGTGTCGTGTATTGTATATTCGTAATTCTTAGACATTAAAAGCCTATTAATTAATAGGCTACTAGACTCTTATCGAATTTGGCACAAGAAATGATTGTTTCCTGTAGATTGTTAAAAGTGTATGGTGGCTACGTATTTTCGATTAAAAATTTGTGCAATATTTATTTTAAGTTTGGCCACCGAAAACGCTGTCAGACGTGTAGTGACGTCATAGAACCTAACTTAACTAAATGCCGAGTCAATCACTGACATGATGAACTTTATGCCTCATAACTTAAATGTCAGAAAATTTTGTGTCAATTCGATTTACGTCATGCGGAAACAATCTATAGATTAACATGGCTAATGAGGTTTTTGCCTAATTAAGTTAAAGTAAACTTTATAAGTTTTTTTGTGGTTTTCAAGTCGCAATAAAATATGGAAGATTTTTTTTCGGTTAATAAATAAATAATATAAAATAGACTTTAAAAAAGGGTCAAGTAGCCTATTGCAGATTACATTATAAGAAATTATGCACAAATGCCTATCAGACCCTTTAGCACGACTTGCCTTGTCGCGCGCGAGTCCATACGTCAAGCACGACTTCAAGTATAGACTCGCGCGCGACAAGGCAAGTTGTGCTAGAGACAGGTATGCTCTCGCCAATAGACTACGTAATTTATCTATAACAGACGATTTTTTCTCGTTTTTGTCAGACTGAAGATAATATATCATTCTAATGTCTCGACATAAATTCGAGTTTGCCTCTCATGTTCGCCCTGTATCACATTGCACAATCAACACAGACCCATCTAATGACCAATTAATCATAATCAAAGTTCCGGCAACAAGTTGTTGATATCTTCCGTAACCAGTTGTCAACAATCAGGTAGTTGCGAGGATTTCGGGCCCTTATTGATTGACAGGTGCGGAGTTGAAAATGGTAATTAAGTATTCAGAAGGGGGTACCGCGAACATCGGAAATCAATGTTTGTCTCGATGATAGCGTCATTATTAACATCATCATCTGCTTTCGTAAGCATTGGTCGAAAATTAATAGAGCATGGTGGCCTAGCGGTAAGTGCGTGCGACTTTCATTCCGGAGGTCGCGGGTTCGAACCCCGGCTCGCACCAATGAGTTTTCCGGAACTTATGTGCGAAATTTCATTTGATATTTGCCAGTCGCTTTTCGTTGAAGGAAAACATCGTGAGGAAACCGGACTAATTCCTGTAAGGTCTAGTTTACCCTTCGGGTTGGGAGGTCACATGGCAGTCGCTTTCGTAAAACTAGTGCCTATGCTAAATCTTGGGATTAGTTGTCAAAGCGGACCCCAGGCTCCCATGAGCCGTGGCAAATGCCGGGATAACGCAAGGAGGATGATGATGATCGAAAATTAATAGGGTATTTTGGCAAGAGCAGACCCATTAGAACCTTGATCAATTATTAACAGGTAACAATTAACAACCTAATTGATCGAGGCTTAGCTGTATCTAAACCGAAATCCGTCCAATGGCTTCACGCCTATCCCTCGCCAAACACCGGTACTTTGATAGACGCAAGTACCTTTCGCATAGCCGTCGGTCTCCGGCTTGGAGTAGCAATATGCACAGACCACTCGTGTGCTTCTTGTTGGGCCCCAGTAGACCGGCTGGGCCACCACGGCCTCTCCTGCTCCTCGGCCGCAGGCCGCCCTCAACGACATCCTCAGAAGGGCTCTCGTCAGCGCCAACGTCCCCGCAGCTCTGGAGCCCCAGGGACGATGGCAAGCGCCCGGACGGGATGTCGTTAATCCCTTGGCGAAAGGGCCGCGCGCTGGTGTGGGACGCTACCTGCGCTGACACGTTAGCAGCGTCCTACATCCAAGTGACCAGCAAAAAGGGCGGGCGGCGGCTGACGCCCGGGAGCGGGCCAACAAATACAGCTGTCTCGGCGCCAACTACGAGTTCGTAGCGTTTGGCGTCGAGACACTCGGACCGTGGGGTAAGGGAGCGCGTGGGCGTGTAAGGGATTTGGGGTTAAGGGAGGCAACGGGTGACCCTGACCCTCGTGCCGACAGCTTTCTCGCGCAAAGAATTGCTATTGCAATACAGAGCGGGAATGCTGCTTGCGTGATGGGCACTCTGCCTAGAGGCCAGGGCCTGGAGGGTGGTTTTTAGGTTTATTTTTTATTTCATTTTTTAGATAAGTATAGTTTAAGATTGTTTATTCTCAATTGTGTAATATTTAATTAATACCCTTTTTCATTTTAATGATTAAATGAGTTATTTCCACCTAATTGATTAACAGGGTAACAAGTTAACGATAATCCAAAATCCAGGAAGTGGTACAGTGAACATCGGAAATATTTTTTTATTTATTTCGTCTTTCTATCAGACGACCGGTCTGGCGCAGTCAGTAGTGACCCTGCCTGCTGTGCCGCGGTCCCGGGTTCGAATCCCGGTAAGGGCATTTATTTGTGTGATGAGCACAGATATTTGTTCCTGAGTCATGGATGTTTTATATGTATATAAGTATTTATATATTATATATATCGTTGTCTGAGTACCCACAACATAAGCCTTCTTGAGCTTACCGTGGGCCTCAGCCAATCTGTGTAAGAATGTCCTATAATATTTATTTATTATTTATCTATCTCAATGATAGCTTTATTCCGATCATCATCATTAGGTTTCAATTTCAATAAAAGTGGCTGCCTCGAGTCTTCTAAAAGTTTCTAAAATATGAAAGGAAATTAGTCTTTAATAAACAATGAGGTGGAGATTCAAAATACGTAATCAGGCCACATTGTGGTGGGCTGTCGGTTTGAGGAGAGTGCAAAGTTCTATGATGCATTATCATTGATATTGTACACGTTTTTCATATTTTTTCATCACCATCATGGCGTTTGCTTATCTAATTTTGAATGTAGATCGCTTTTTTTGAATTTGAGTCGAATTCATCCAGTTATATTACAAACGAAGGGGCGTTATAAGTTTGACGTGTCTATCTGTCTGTTTGTCTGTCTGTGTGTGTGTCTGTCTGTGGCATCGTAGCTCCCGAATGGATGAGCCTATTTAGATTTAGTTTTTTTTGTCTGAAAGCTGAGTTAGTCGGGAAGGTTCTTAACCATGTTTCATGAAAATCGGCCTATTATGTCGCGGTCGGGGGGTTTTTCAAAATTTTAATTTTGTGATTAGGTTAGGTTATTGTTGCGAAATTTCGCATTTTTTATCGAACTATGTCTTTGCTTGCGTCTCAAACAGTGGCGTTAGTCTCCATTTGTAATGTCGCTCAGGCCGTGCATAATTCCCAGCTTATTTTAAGCGGCGCCGATGGTTCGGCATAAACTTGAAAAAACTCGCGGCCGGGATTTTGGCCGTAACTCACTGATGTCTGCGGAATTATAATCACCTGGCTGGAAGCTGAGGTTACCGCTTTCGAGAAAATCTTTAAGATTTTTGAGGCCTCCTCAAATTTTTGTAAGTAGTTAGGTAGCAGTTTCAATTTCAATTTCAATTCAATTTATTGCATAAAATTAACACTGACAGTTAAACCTTACGTGCTAATTAGTTTTGTATTTCTTAGGATGTAACATGCAATATACAATATCAAGTACAGTGAAGTGAAACAGTTGATTGTTCATTAATGAAATAAATATTAAATTAAATTTAAATAGAACACATTACATTAGGTACATTCAAATTTAGATGTCAGTTATGATGTTGTACTAAAATTAATAGACCTAGCAGTGATTCTAAAAGAAGTGCGATTATTGTAGGCTTGTGTCGTTCACGAACTATGGACTGTTAGGAATAAAATCCCATCAATGACCGAAATGAACTGAATCTTTCCATGCTCTGTGAATCGGTCTTTGCTCATTTAGTTCAGTATAGGATCGGCAAGCGCGAGCGGTTTGGATCGAGAACGAGTGCGACCGAGAGCGAGCTATTTAGCAGAGCAACACAAAAACGTCAAGTTTTCATATTAAGTTTCGGTTACTTACAACCTTTCGTCTCGGAATTGTTATTATCTGTGGACTATTCGTATCATTTGACACTATTTATTTTGGTCCCATTCGCTCTGATCTTTCCGACCGTAGTGGTCGCTGGTCTCACTGAACTAAATGAGCAAAAGACCTAAGAGTCATGGGAGCGATCGAATGAGATCGGAGCGCTCCGATCAACGAACGAAACGGCACAAGCCTAGATTATTGCAGCTTTATCTAACGAATAATAGTTAGGTTCACTAAAACCGTGAGGCCGGGATTTTAGGCCGTAATTCACCGATGGTTGCGGAATTATTCGAATGTTTGTTGTCGAGGTTTCGAATTTGAAACTTGAACGATTGTATGAAAGCTGTTATAGACATGAAATCGACATGTTTGGATATACCTTTGACTTTTCTAAAATTTCAAGAGAGATTTAAATTTTGAAGTAATGAAAACAAAAGTTATGACAAAAAACCGGTTTTTGACCCTCAAATTGTTCAACTTTGATCCCAAATATCACAGAAACAATGAGCTGTGAAGTAATTATGAGATACTATTTTGTTTAAAGACGATGCTGCAAATATGATTTTCATTGTCATGTTCATTTCATGATAGGCTTTAGAAACTATCATAATATGAATGGATTCAAATCGAAGCTCATTGGCGCAGGGAACGCCCTTAATTGTACGAGTAGTTATATGCCCAGTTTTACCAGCCACATCTGAAAGAGCGATCACCATCATTTAGTAGAGAACTACGAAAAGATAAAGCATAATGCTTAAACTAACGCTAGCGTTGACCTTTCATCATTACAGTCATCACATACACTATACACGGTGTTTCCGTTATCACTCAAAACCTCAGACACCCCAACTGATTTTAATTTTTTTAAACTTATCTAGAGTATTCATTTTTTTAATCTGATGTTTATTTATTTTTTAAATTGAATGTTTAAATGTCTGTGCAGCTCTACTCGACTTTTAACTCTACACTCAAAAAAATAGTTGCTAGCTACCATCATAAACCTTAAAACTACTTATTTGTGTACGTTACTGCAACGACATAAGGTTTACCATAATGTCACTGTAAAACACTTTAAAGCTTTGTCACAGCAAACTTCAAATTGGACAGATAATCTCAGTAAGCAAATTTAAACCCAACATTTAAAATAACAAGGTTGTAATCAGGTACGAGTTCAATTTGTTATAACTTATGACTGTAGAATGGGCACGTAAAAAATTACTAATAATACAAATAAAAAAAAATATATTACCCCCATCAAGATATAGCTCAATCGATTCTACTCTCGATTCTGAACAAACGGTTTTCAGGTTTTGAGTGTTAAGTGAAACACGGTGTATATCATAAAAAATATATATCCAAGTGAAGAAGCGCTGGTGGCCTAGCGGTAAGAGCGTGTGACTTTCGATCCGGAGGTCGCGGGTTCGAACCCGGCTTGCACCAATGAGTTTTTCTAAACTTATGTGCGAAATGTCATTTGATATTTGCCAGTCGCTTTTCGGTGAAGGAAAACATCGTGAGGAAACCGGACTAATTCCAATAAGGGCTAGTTACCCTTCGGGTTGTGTAACGGACCGACATCTACAGTCAATTATTTAACGTTTTAATTCAGTTAGATAATTTAACTTGTCAATATTGAATTTCGCGCGTTATCTTGGGATTGTAGACTTGACGTTCAAATGAACGCCATCTGTGGGTATTTTGTGGAACTATTAGGTCGATTCGTTTTGATTCATTATTTGCTACCCTGCGGAATTAACGTAAACATTTAATATAAATTATTTAATCTAATTTTTGTTCAACAAAATAATTACTGATCTATTGTACATTTCTGTTTTACCGACCTTCTTATTAAAGTTATGCCGGGAGATCGATTAAAATGCGCGGGAACTATAACCACCAATCATATGTTAGCGTCGAAGATATTAACCAATCAGGACGCGGTATTTTGATAGGACCTATTAGGAATTGGTAGGAACTACGGGGAGCAACCGAGGTGATAAGATGGATGACACGGGGGAGTTAGGGGCTTTTTCCGTCGGCAGAGCGTCGAGACAGTAGGGAATTCTGTGAGGTTTCAAAAGAGCTACGTTTCACTGGTTCCGGGGTTACTGTGAGTGTTCAGGTTCCTTATCTATTTCCTTTACAGCACACCATCTGTAAGATCTGGGTCACTGTTGAATAGTCTGCAGCCATGTCGGTTGAAATGTAAGTTACATAGTTAACTATGGGCGTAAATATCCACGTGCTACCTATTATCTTCGTGAGGAATTCCAAAGACAGCGTGGCTATCGAGGCAGCTTTTACAACGACTACTTATCATTAGCGTCATGATTACTGTGAGTATTCAGTATTCTTAAACCTGAAGGCATGCTGACCGAGACACGTCATATAGTCCTAACATGGGCGTGAGTATCTAATTGCTATCGCCTTGTGAGGGAGACTAGGACAGAGCTTGTGTCAAAGATGGATGGCACATGGTTGGGGCTTCTACATTCACGTGGGCGAGTGGAGCCACGTAAGTCTACCTACCACGAGGTGGACGTGACATTGGATAACACTGGCATGGTACGTTAATTTAAATATTTAGTTGTTGGTTGTTATTCAACTTTGTGCATACCCATAGGTTATAATGACCGCGTACTTATTAGTAAGATCATATATTGTTCATATGGTTTCATAGAATTCGTAGTAGCATAAACAAAACATAATGGGCGTAGTGAAAACGGAACGTAATATTTGTCTTGAATGAATGGCGGGTAGTTCCATAGGTCACGTTAGCTTATACCTTGTATTTTGCAATAAATTAAATCTTGTTGATTGTTTTAGTTTGCCAGCTATGCTATAATGTTCGAAGTGAATATTCTCAGTTTAGTTAGATTTTTTAACAGTGTAACGGATACTTGTTTGTGTTTTGACGGTTTATAAATAATATACGTGGGTCGGAGTTCGGGAACGATTATGAAGAGTGAACGTATTATTGGGTTAGTGCGTACAATCGGAGTTGAAAGTAAGTCTCAAAGTCATCATTATCCTCCTTGCGTTATCTCGGCATTTGCCACGGCTCATGGGAGCTTGGGGTCCGCGTTGACAACTAATCCCAAGATTTGGCGTAGGCACTAGTTTCACGAAAGTAAGTTTCAACGTCATCATTATCCTCCTTGCGTTATCTCGGCATTTGCCACGGCTCATGGGAGCTTGGGGTCCGCTTTGACAACTAACCCCAAGATTTGGCGAAGTCACTAGTTTCACGGAAGTAAGTTTCAACGTCTTCATTATCCTCTTTGCGTTATCTCGGCATTTGCCACGGCTCATGGGAGCTTGGGGTCCGCTTTGACAACTAATCCCAAGATTTGGCGTAGGCACTAGTTTCGCGGAAGTAAGTTTCAACGTCATCCTCCTTGCGTTATCTCGGCATTTGCCACGGCTCATGGGAGCTTGGGGTCCGCGTTGACAACTAATCCCAAGATTTGGCGTAGGCACTAGTTTCACGGAAGTAAGTTTCAACGTCATCATTATCCTCCTTGCGTTATCTCGGCATTTGCCACGGCTCATGGGAGCTTGGGGTCCGCGTTGACAACTAATCCCAAGATTTGGCGTAGGCACTAGTTTCACGGAAGTAAGTTTCAACGTCATCATTATCCTCCTTGCGTTATCTCGGCATTTGCCACGGCTCATGGGAGCTTGGGGTCCGCTTTGACAACTAATCCCAAGATTTGGCGTAGGCACTAGTTTCACGGAAGTAAGTCTCAAAGTATGTATGTTTATAGTAGTATGTCCCTTGTACGCGTAAAGGCTGTAGAAGAATAGTACTATCATAAAAACCGGTCACGTATTTGCAACCTTTTAGTATTACTAGTGATATGATTACCCGCGTGACTTTGTAATATTTACTAGGGTTTGTGTCGAAATAAATTGCAATCGTGTGTATGTTAATTTGGTAATATGATGACGAGTATTTACCTATTTAGTTACGTGTAGATATGGTAGAAGTAGGTGTAGTCTATAAATAGCGGCCGTGTGTTTGCAACCTTTCTGGTACTATTAGTGATTTGTTTATATGCGTGATTTTTGTAATTGTTACCACATAGTTATTACATTCAATTTGCGATTAATTACATTATAGAAGTGAGTAGTGTATGTATGGTTCTCAATGGTTTATTTGAATCGTAGATGTGTTCGATACAGTTTTAGGTAGCGTTAAGTTCTTTCATTCAAACGATCAGAAATTTATCAAATAGTTACTTTAATCGTAATATTACCTAATATTAATAAACGTAAAGAAATAGTACCTATAGGATTTGAAATAAACGGACGTTGTAGGTAATTGCATTCCTTTATTTACTATATTATTCAAATCGTTCATTTCTCAATTCTCGGTCCATGGGCGAGGAGAATCGACGAGCACCTCCGTCAGCGGATTACCAGATCTCCAGTTTACCAGTGTATCGTCGAGGTTTTGGAAACCCTTCTACATGGACATGCGGTCACATTACCGTCACCTCGGGCCACTTGCAAAATACATCGGGTCAAGGTGCTTCTCGCCGGCATCTAGCCAAGGTGCCGTGGCTACGACGTGCAAATGTAAAATGGTGTATTACCGAAGAGAATACAAACGGTGCGTTGGTTCTGAATTGATATTTAATATCTTAATCATGATTGATTTGATTTCATATTTTTGTGTAAAATTTGACATATTCCCCTAGGTCGTCATACTAGCATAATCTAAGCCTGGATCGTGCTGTAAACGGTAATTTATTATTTCTTTAATTAAGAGAAGTAATTTAATAGTGAAGTCCCTTTTAAGGTATGATTATAATTTATAGTTAAATATCAAAATGATGATCACTCTAGGGTGTAAAGGTAATTACCGTATTCTTAACAATCTTGAGTTTAAAAAAAGGCAGGGTGTCGCTACTCTTGAGAAAGGCTCTCGAAATTGAGCCGAAACATGTCGAACGCTATATCGACTTAATACGTGAGTAACCCGCTTAAAATATTTTTTAAATATGTATGAGTCTCACGGGAGTTTTATAGTTAAAATCTTGAGTTTATTACATTGTGCAGTATTTATAGGATTTTCCTTTGATTTTAATCAGCACTATAAAACCAATAAAATAAAACAAATAAATAAATATTATGATACACCTTTACAGATTGACTAGTCCCAGTAAGCTGAAGGATTGCCTTGTGGGTACTCAAGACAATAATATATAATATATATAATTCTTACATACATAGAAAATATCCCTGACTCAGGAACAAATATTTAGATATGTTATAAACATAATTCTATTTCTATTTCCGGTTCACGAGCGGTTGCGGGTGCGAGCCTGATGCCATCGGCGACATGCAGAGTTTTACTACGGCGCTACGACGGGCCTCCTCTGCCTCGATGGGCGTCAGACGCGAGCTCCTTTACGACTAGCTACGTGTGAGCCACTCCGTCTCCATCGTCATGAGCCGTGAGATCTTCGGACAGAGCCGTCAACACGACGCTATAGTCCATGCGGAGACGTAGAGGATTTACTTACTCGCGTAGAACGTAACTATATTGCGTGTTCCGAGATTTTAGCCGTGGTAGTTTTGATGTTAGGTACGTTTTATTTACTTAAATGATTAAATTTATTGCGGCATATTTTGTTTAAAATTAAGACACGTGTTATGTATATTTGAATATTTCCATTATTTCGGTTCAGTCAAAAAGTTGTATATTTTAACGGAATCTTGATTAATATCGTATTTATTAACGACAATTATTGATTTACATATCTAGTCATTGACTGTTAGAAGTAGATGCTTTTTATGACAAATGAACTTATTCCTGACTCTGTTGACATTGCGAGACCCTTTATCTGGTATAGCCATCTGTTGATATTTGACACCTACTTAATGATCATGATGACGTATTTATTTTAGATGTAAGATGTTAGGTACCATATAGTTATGTAGGCGTTTATCCTAATATATTTCGTATCCAAGTTCTAATATAATAATTCACATTTATTTCACTATAAGAATAATATTTAAATACACACGAGTACATACATAGCTTCAAGCTATTCATATATCTATATTCCGCACACTTTAATTTTATTTAGCTTTGGCTGGTTGCGAATCATGAATCATTTGCAGTGCATGTTAATGACCTTGCTAAGGTGTAATGTTATATTTATTAGTAACGCATTATTCCTTAAACAGATTGGCATAGATATTTATGGTCTTACGTAAACTTCAATCTCGAGTCAGTATGATTCGCAAACAGCTATATGCTATGAAGTTCAGGAGTCATGAAATGCTAATGTGGGTGTGATAATCCATAATTCGAATTTTATACGTACCCAATTCACGTGTCATTTTCAATCAAGTCATTCGTGCGGCCGTTACGTTCATTTGAAATAATATTATATTTATTTGCTAATTTGTAGTTGTTGAGACCGGTCACAGTGGCTTTATTATACATGTGGCTGTTTCGACAATGAGGTAATTTTAGTTATATCTGGAACTGTCTTTATATTGACTCATTCCAGTTATGACAAAGGTTTCGGTACTACCCAAATTTATATTCATGTAAGATTAAGCTGAGCGATGGTTCTAGTCCAGGTTGAGGAAATACGAACCATGTGTTTTATTATAGGGCCCCCGTCTCTGCTTCATTGAAGAGGGCTTCTCCTCAGGTCCCATCCCCACTGAAAGTAATCCTTGAAAAGGGAGGGCTACGGTGGAGTAACACGTGTAGCGGAGCTGCTAAGTATCTTGTTTGTAGTAATCTTATGATTCATACAAAACGTTTACTGGCCTTCCCTCTAACTATAGAGACGCGTGTGATCATGGAGAATTATATGATCTTTTATCGGACTCTGGTCGGATACCACACATCAAAGCCGTCTAGAACCTATGAGAGATTATTAACCTCCCGTGGACGATAATTGTGTATTGTCGTTTACCGGTACAAGTCGTCTAAGACTCCTTTATATATTAAACAACTATATATTTTATATGGATGAGATAGTCTTGTATCGGGGCCAATGATAATATAAATTGTTGGAGGAGCGCTAACCCCTTTACCTCTTCAATAAAACTCAATTATTACTGAGTCTTGGTTTGGCCATACCTCGGTAATGAGGACAAAAATTAGTCAGTAAGATATTTAGTATGATTCAACCTGGAATTAGGCCTGTATTGAAAATGCTTGGCATTTTTGTGGTAATGGGTAATTTAATCAAATCCTTTTCCACTGGCTTTTATTTGTATTATTTCGATAATTCTAATTGATTTTCAGTACTTTGTATCTGTAAAGAAATAAAGAATGGGTGGTTTCAGGACGTTGTCGGTCAGTTTTATATCATTGCTGTGTTTATAGTCTCTCTTGGACACTATTTGTCGATTAACTATCTACTGTACTCGCTACTGTATTCACATGAGGCACTTTCACGAAAAAAAAAAGGGTTTAGGGTTCATACTGAAACGTATTATAGCCAATTACACGTCTAAAAATACTCGGACAGTCGAGTAAATGGCGAATTCATTATGGTTGCATGATCGATATTATTACCCAAGGGTTTGCAAAATTATGCAAGTTACTATGTAACATACACCCGGGCTAGGTAGGGCCCATAATGATTGTATTTGTATGTAATATATTTCTGGTAGCGTGTGGAGTGCTTCATGTAGGACTTTGGTTGACATAGTTGTCTATAGAGGTGACGTATGCATAGTAATTTTATAAGAATCACAGCCTGGCCTTTCAGTGAATTGCAAA
The DNA here is from genome assembly GCF_023078275.1 of Leguminivora glycinivorella. Taxonomy (NCBI): domain Eukaryota; kingdom Metazoa; phylum Arthropoda; class Insecta; order Lepidoptera; family Tortricidae; genus Leguminivora; species Leguminivora glycinivorella. Next base: position 486,487 of record NC_062976.1, on the reverse strand, counting down.
CAACTATTCTTTGTACATAATATACAATTATAGTCTGAGTTACAAAAGCCAGATCCCTACCCAACCAACCAAGTCTAAAATATATATATATATTTTCATGATATATTTTGTTTGACCAATGTAAGCGTGCTATAGATGTTAATAAAAACATCATGTCTAAATCACGTTTATAGATACTGGTCTTGTTTATCTTATGGTTAAAAAACCAGACTGAAAATCCCACAATAGCATTTTATAAGCAGGAATAATGGTTTATAATATTATTATTTTTGTCCTCGAATTTCATGAAATATCATGAAATTCCGTATTAACGTCTTATTCAACTGGCTTAATTTAATAAACAGTCGTATTTTACTTTTGCGTGATGTTACAGATGCATAATGAAATGGCTGATCTCATGATATCAAGGGCAACGCTTATATCATTGTCTTGTTTATGATCGTTTATGGGTGCTCATGTCATATACTTACTTATTTGGTCCCGGTTTCAGTACTCTTTAGTCTGAACCTTACGTGACGTAGTCCATGTAGACGACGGGTCTACGGTATTGCAGACGATGCGGGTCCAAGTGACTATAATACCATGCGTATGGATGCGTTCACGTAGGGGCTTGCGGCTAGACATATTTGTAGTACCCATAATAACGACTTATGCATGATAATTTTATGAGATTTCAAAGCTTGCCTTAACGTTGACTGCAACCAGCTATTTTATTTATTGATATAAATGAATATTAATTTAGTCATAAGTCAGATTTACCTGTCAGGTTTATTGATCTTATAACATATTAATATGTTATTTAACTTGAATCTCAACAAACATATTTTATATATCTCAATTTATCTCTAAATTTCACTATCGTTCAACAGTGTTTATAAACCAATATTTTAAGCAAACACCATTATTAACTTATTATTATCATGGTTTTCTAATTATTAAATTATAAACCACAAAATATTTTTATATACTTCTAGTTGCGTTAATTATGCTATACATTTAGAAGTATTTAGTTCTATATTTGTCTGTAATTAATAGATAATTTAGATCACTTTAAGGATACGAATTATGCTTGTTGGAACATATCACTGGTTGTATCACTAACATGTCTCACACCTCAGGAGCTTTGGCTACTACTTAACATAACGTTAGTCTATATTACCCTAGATGATTTTGCCATACATTGTTTGTGTATTTTAATATGCTTTACTTCTTTATCCGTAACATATTTTATTATGCTTGTGTACAGGTTAAACTTGGGCAGTCAGGTTTTTGTTTCCGTCTACTTTTCCTGACGTAGGGACTTGGCCCTAGTAATGAAGGCGGTGTATTCAAGTAGATCCTAGTCAGGTTTAATTGAATACAGAGTTATAGTAATTATTTTCTGATAAAAAATATAAATGATTATAGATACAATAAATCGAAATGTTTTAGTATCTAATCTTTTGTTTATTTTATACTCCACCCTCTTAACTTACACCCTAATTATTATAGGTTCAACTTTTAGTTAATGGTAAGTATTAAAGCTTGAGTAGAGTCAATAATTTTATTGAAGTAGCTTTCATTATTTCTTTGAGCTTACCCTGGGTAAGACGTTACAGTTGGAAGGTCAGATGGCAGTCGCTTTCGTAAAAACTAGTGCCTACGGCAAATCTTGGGATTAGTTGTCAAAAGCGAACCCCAGGCTCCCATGAGCCGTGGCAAATGCCGGGATAACGCAAGGAGGATGATGATGATCTATCCAAGTGAAAGGAAAAGAAGAGAAAATAATACTATTACAGATGACATATTATTATGACATATCCTATGCATTCTTATCGTATCTAGATCTAAGTTTTCGCGCATATTAAAGTGCGGGCAATTAGCTGAAGGTTGTCTGGTAGAGATCGCTCTTTGGCGATAAGACCGCCTGTTATCTGCCTCTATTTATAATCATTTGTTTTGTCTCCACTGTATTTTTTTTCTGTATCTCTCGCTGAGGTGGTGACAAAACTATGTCTTAAAACTAAAACAGAGATCTCATATATGTCAGAGTTAAGACAATCATTTTTTGGTGTGCCGCAAGGGAGCATTTTAGGGCCTTTGCTCTTTAATATATATATAAATGATCTTCCTAAAACTACTAATAATCCAATGGTTCTTTTTGCGGATGACAGCACCGCCATTTTTACTGGTTTGTATTTAAATAATGATGACATTGACATAAATTATGAAATGAATCATGCTCTAGATTGTATAATAAATTGGCTTAATGTAAATAATTTAAAAATTAATATCGAAAAGACAAAGTTTATGAATTTTAGACAAAAGAAAAACGAATTAGGAAATTTGGATGTTAATTATAGGTGCCAACAAATAACAGAAGTCTCAAGCACAACCTTTCTGGGATTAATTTTAGACATGAATATGAACTGGAGGGGACAAATTGATAATGTTTGTAAAAAGTTGAGCCGCTACTCATATGCGCTGTTTATGTTAAAAAACGTTGCTAGCCAGTCTGTTGTATTAACAGCTTATCATGCATACATATCCTCTTGTCTCCGATATGGCATTATTTTCTGGGGAAATTCGACTGACTGGTTCTTGGCTTTCAAAGCCCTGAAAAAATGTGTTAGAGCGACCCATCATCTACCACCCTTAGAATCATGTAAGCCATATTTCGTAAACTTAAAAATATTGACTCTTCCTTGTATTTATATCTATTCATAGATATAAATACAAGGAAGAGTCAATATTTTTGAATTAGTCGTTTTTGTAAAAAATCATCCAGATATATTTAAACCTTTGAACAGTCAACGTTTGCAAAACATGGTGTGTGCACATCCATCACGAACTGCTCTCTTGTCGAAAAGCGTTCTCGGCATGGCTCCCAGAGTGTACAACAAGCTACCTGAGCATATACGGAGATTGTGTGACATAACATTATTTAAAAAGTCCGTTAAAGAATTTTTGGTCAGCAAGGCTTTTTATTCTTGCCATGAATTTCTAACTGAAAACCTTGACTAATTTTTGTAGCTTTATTAATTAATTAATTCTAAGAAATTATTATTGTATACCTGTAGTTCTAATTCAATTCAATTTATTTAATAACTTTTATTGTTGACATCTCATTCTGTTGTAAATATTTACATGATGCATGATAATTTATACTATCAATGATTCACAAAACTTTCGTATGCCCTCGGGTACGACATAGTGAAACAAGAATATATACCTGTAACCATCATAATACACCTATGTTCGACGAATAAAGAATTTGTAATCTGTGACTTGTAATTTGTAAGGTGTGCCAATAAATAATGTTCTATCTATTTATCTACCTATCTAACTATGTTCTGCCATGACCTGGCAATTCTTAGTTAATATAAAACCACAACTAAACTAGTTTTATTTAAAAGCAAGTTTGAGCTTTTGCATCAGATAAATTTCAGTTTTCATCCAGGTTAATTGGCTCCGACGATGAAAAGAGCGGCGGGGAAATATTTACTCATTAAAGAAGCAATTAGTTGGGGATGAAAATGGGTGATATTGGATACTATTTATAAAAAGCCACGGATGGTTAGCTTGGAATGTTTATGGTTTTTATTTTAAAGGAATAAATACTTTAGCAAGCATGATCAAATTAGATGTTTTGTAGGCTATACAGTACCAAAGAGGATCGAGTATTATAGAGAGTTACTGTCAAAGTAAAATGTATAATCACAGTGCATAGACTGCCATCTCTCGACACAAGCTTAAAACTTTTAAACCTCAGTTTTGACAATTTGGCCCATATTCTTAGCTTGATATGTGTTAAAATGTCAAATATTAATATTAGCGTCATTTAGCCGAGCGTTCTCCAAAGGTATAACGCCATCTAGGCCACCGTACCTATTTCTCTATGGTTCTGAGGTACGTTTTTTTCTTAGATTGTAACTGTCTATACGGAGTTACATAAATGTCTTTGACAGTACCTATAACGGACAATATACACTAGAAAAGAAGCTTTTGTGGCCTAGCGGTAACAAATGATTTAAACCAAGTTAATATTATTATATATATATTATATTATATTATAGGACATTCTTACACAGATTGACTGAGTCCCACGGTAAGCTCAAGAAGGCTTGTGTTGTGGGTACTCAGACAACGATATATATAATATATAAATACTTATATACACAGAGAACATCCATGACTCAGGAACAAATATCTGTGCTCATCACACAAATAAATGCCCTTACCGGGATTCGAACCTGGGACCGCGGCGTAGCAGGCATAATTAATAGAAACACGAGGAGTTTTGTCGAGACTTATTTACGACATATTTACTAGCAGATAAGGAAAACATCGTAAGGCAACAAGACTAGACTAATCTAGAAAAGATAAAAATTGACTCACTGAGGACCCCAGGCTCTCATGAAGAATAGCAATTGGCCATGATAACGCAAGGAAGGAGACTAACTTTGAAGGTTGCTTTTAATCAATTTTTAAAAATCAAATTTATCCGTCCGTATTAACACAGTTCAAATAGTTTTGTTTGAATTAATTGTCAATATTCAACTAAAACATACTATTAGGTATGTTTAAAAAACAAAAGAGTGAACGAATCACGATCAGCGTCGCCCAAATCGAGTTTAGTTCGGCCGCACACTGGTGATTAGGTTAGCCGAGCACTCTCACACGGAATGCGCTATGCCGAAATTTGGCTGGATAGGTAGAAAATTTAGCTTTTGGAGACTGTTTTTAGTTTGATTTTTGTTTTCGTTTAAGTAGGTTAATCAAATAAGTCTAATGAAAGTAACCGTGAATCATTAAAACTTTTACTAATTTCTAGTTTTTTTTCTAGCCTATTGGGGCCTTATAGCCTAGTAAAGTAGGTTTTTTAAAATAAATAAATATATTTGTTACGTTTACTCTACCTGAATTTGATTACTTTACTTAAAAAAACTACGAAAACTGAGGCACTAATATCTAAATATCGTGTAAATCAAAACAGAGTTTGAAAGACCAATTTTCTCTTTTTATAGCATTTGCGGAAAAAATCTCTCGATAAATTCAGACGCTTTTAAAGCATAACAGGGTCAATGAGTTTTTAAATATTTACAAAATGTGAAGCAATATCAGTTCGGAGAAATTGTATTCGTTATTAACGATAATCTCATTGAAATACTGTAATTTATTAATATTATGTGCGGTAGAATTTCAATACAACTGAAAGGTTTTGGTTACAATCAATATTTTGATGTAAAAGTTCCTACTTCGCTATCCATGTCTCCCTATACCTCTACATTGTATCATCATAGAGGAATAAATAAGGGAACAGTTGTAATTCCATACATCAGTAAATGCGGGTTATTTGTATAGGCATAGTTAAGTGACATCTAGCGACAATCACGAGTCAAATGGCGTGAATTATCAGTACCACTACTCGATACTAAGTGGCAACAGTGTCTCGTCTGCCAAAAATTTAATATTAAAACAGTATACAACTTATATTACAAGCAGAAGGAATTGAAAACAGAATACTGATTAATAAATGATAAATTATTGGTGAGCATTAGACCCTTCGTTCATCGCGACATCTATTGACAAGTAGCAGTACTGATAATTTACGCTAATTGACGTGTGATTGACGCGTAATTATCGCTAGATGTCACTTGACTATGCCTATACAAATAACTCGCACTTACTACGGAAATAATGTATTAACATGAACATATTTGCATAACAAAAACTACCAATACTGAGAATATAACTTAACAGCTAGCTCATATCTAAAATAGGTTCTTGACGCATTGTATCACGGACGCTGGCGACATTTCCTAACTATTCTCAAATAGTATAAAGGAATGATAATATTAATTAAAGTACATACGTGTATTTTATTATGCACTATAGATGAGAGCTACCAATTGTATAGTACTAGGTGTATTTTCTTTTTAAAAAAAATACTATAACGTAGATATTAAGAATGATTATTATGTCTTATTTATTTAAGCATTTAAACCCAAGGTGCGCGATCTTTAAAGATATAAATCCGAAAGATATTTTTATCACATTTTCAAACTGAAACTCCAAAGCCTTTCCAAGCTTTTCTGCTCTTAGAAAATACTTTTTACAGCACACTGTGCAAGAAACTTTAAACTCCTAACCCAAACAGGGAAGAAAACTTCGCCTTTCAAAGATTCACTGAATTTCACTAACGCTTATACTTTCATTAAAAACTTCGTCTCATTATACAAGTTCTGACTTGGTCGTTTTAGTGTAAAATAAGTTTAGCAAGTGCGGAGTATCTATGCGGCTGGACTTTTCAACGAAAGGGGCCTATCTCATAATAAAATTAAAGTTATACTATAATGATTTTGTAATAACCACAAAATTAAAACTTTGAAAAATTCCGCGACCGCGACATAGTGGACCAATTTTCATGAAACATGGCTAAGAACACTCCCGACTAACTCAGCTTTCAAACAAAAAAAACTAAATTTACTCAAAACTCAAACTCAATTCATCCTTTTGGGAGCTACGATGCCACAGACAGACACACACACACACACACACACACAGACAAACAGACAAATAGAAACAGACAGTCAAACGTATAACACCCCGTCGTTTTTGCGTGGGGGGTTAAAAATATAATCCATACTAATATTATAAATGGGAAAGTGTGTGTGTCTGTTTGTTTGTCCGTCTTTCACGGCAAAACGGAGCGACGGATTGACTTGATTTTTTAAGTGGAGATAGTTGAAGGGATGGAGAGTGATATAGGCTATTTTGTCTCTTTCTAACGCGAGCGAAGCCGCGGGCAAAAGCTAGTTAAGTGACATACGTGGTGGTAGTTTCTGTACTGAGTTTAACGATGTGTTGGAAAAAAATAAAACACGGTATTTAATAAACAATATTTCGCTCCTTGTAAAACATATTTTTATTCAAAAATCAATTGCTTATTCTCGTCAAAAAATGTAGCCTACAATATTTTAAGCTTTCGTTTTTAAAATTGTTTGAAAGGAAATAATTCTTCCATTGAACAAACCAGTGGATAGGCCTGTTTTGTACTTACTTTTAAATTGAACAATTCCTTTGTTGACTACTATTTTAAATAGGTAGGTAACTTTCGAGTTCATTTCACAGTGTGCATTTCAAGAAAGTTGTCGCAGAAAAACTATTGTACTTATGGAACGTTGTTTACTGAGTCAAAGTCAAAAATCTTTTACTTTTTAACCAACAATTTACCACTTTGCCTTAAGTTACTCACGCTACTTGCCTTTATTGAATTCATCCGGTTGCATAATAATATTTTCTACTCGTCGACTTTAATCTGTCAATTAGGACACCACAGACTACTCTATACGTGCTGACTTTTCAGTGTTGGATAGTCTTTGACACTTAGTCAACTATAATATTTCATTACACTTCACTTCAGTTAACTGAAAAAATTTCAAAAATAGAACTTCACACATGTTCTATACTAATTTGCGATACCTGGCAAATTTTTCTGCATCTGAAACACATTTTTTTTTAATCTATCGCGTTATCGACTAATCAGAGACGGTTAATACAAACCCGTGCTACAAACAATGGGTTGCTAGGTAATTCGATGTTGATACAACGGTGAACGACGCTATTAACATTAATTTTGACTTGAATGATGATATTTTTCGTTCATTGATGATGAAAATGATGACTATTAGAAAAAGTATTGTATACAATATTATAGTGATATAATTATTATAATTAAGCTTTTCACTCTCGTACCGTAATGGTACTCGACTGAAAAGCTTTGTATTATATCACGATTGTATAAAATACTATCATGCAATTGTTTTATACGGCCTAGCAGGATGAGCTAAAATAAAATCTACAAAATAACTAATCTCTAATCGCAAAGCCCAAACAGTAAATAAATACCTCAAATGGCTCAAATACTGCTTACTAAAATCATTAGTAAATACTTTTTTTTTTCAATAAAACTCCGAATTTTTGCACAATAAGACCCACATTAAAGTAACTGTTATAGCTATTATAACTGACGAGAATCAAGATGGTCTGTTTGTATGTAAATCGGGTACCAAGTAACCCTCACAATGCTCACGTACAGTCTGGAGGTCGCGCAGTTCACCCTTTAGGGACGAATGATTCATCTAATTGTGTTACGCGGCGAACGGGTTGTTATTGAAATATTTGTTATTGCATTATGTCTAAGTCAAGCTAGACTTGTTTCACTTTAAACTGAGTGCGGATAAGTATTTATTATTATGAAACATTCCAAAATATTTGCATAGGTACTAAACAGTCCAAAAAGGTGATACAATTTGTCTTTTACACTGTCATGTAATTTATACCCTTTTTCTGGAAATAAAATATTGTTTGTTTGTTTGCTAGTTCCGGGCTAGTTACTCGGTAAAAGTTTCCCAGTATTTCAGATAACTAAATCAACACCTAGTTTTAAAATATAAGTTAAAATAAAACTACAACCTCCAGAGACTGAATCATTCCTCCACAAAGATGAAGTTGAATCCCAACACATTTCACATTCAATCCACTCACAAACTTATATCGTGGCATCAAAAATTGAGTGGAATAGTACTCCAAGCCCAAGTTTTTGGTGGTTACAAAAGGAAAACAGAGACCACGACTCAGTGTATTTTTCATATCACCAACTAAAGTAAAGGCTCTCTTGATTAGGTAGTTGAAAAGGGATAGCAAAGTTGCATTTAATCAAGATGAGTGCAAAGTGAATGCAACTATACTATATTATATTCTTAATGACGACTGACGACTAGCGGTAAGTATGCCCGACTTTCGTTCCGGAGGTCGCGGGTTCGAACCCCGGCTTGCACCAATGAGTTTTTCGGAATGTATGTGCGAAATGTCATTTGATATTTGCCAGTCGCTTTTCGGTGAAGGAAAACATCGTGAGGAAACCGGACTAATTCCAATAAGGTCTAGTTTACCCTTCGGGTTGGAAGGTCAGATGGCAGTCGCTTTCGTAAAAACTAGTGCCTAAGCCAAATCTTGGGATTAGTTGTCAAAGCGGACCCCAGGCTCCCATGAGCCGTTGCAAATGCCGGAATAACGCAAGGAGGATGAATGACGACTGACGACCTATGATGATTTTTAATTATAGCTTTTAATATATTTTTTTTTTTATTTATTTAAAGAAAAAAACACAGTTACATAGTACCTTAAATTAAATTTTCGCCAAACTGTGAGACAGTTTGTTGGCGTAGCCAATGGAATGATTGATTTGATTTATTCAGTATGATGTTTTATTAGATTTTGTGTGGTTGTGGTAAAAAAAATTGTGTTTCTCTCGGTGGCAAAGTTTCTTTAACCTTTGTGCCTTGAAACACGGCGAATGTCTAGCAACCTGTCACTGCATTAATTATCACAATTCCGTTTTCTTTCAATCTTTTAAATTGCTATGCACTGAGATCATCTTTGCCTTCCCCGTAAGAGAAAATAGGCATGAGTTTTTGTATGTATGTTTATAAAGAGTTGTTAGTGTTATAAAGTTATTTTTATCTTAGATCAAATTAAACTATTTTCTCATAGAAAATATTTTAATTTGTATTTTTTAAGTAGTCTCACTAGTCTCAATACTATAAACATTAAATAAATGTCATATACAAAGAAAAAATGACCAATGCCTCCAAGTGTTCCGAGCTGGATTTGAACCAGCGTCCTCGGTTCTACCTCAGAGATGGCGAGGTGCGCCAAGCTCTCGGTAATTGTGTCATATACTTAAAAATTTCGACCCTTGCTTTTGTATACCGATGGCCGAGTGGTTGAGGCATCCGTCCGGTTAACGGAGTACGCTGGTTCGAATCCAGCTTGGAACACTTGGAGGCATTGGTCATTTTTTTTGTATATGACATTTATTTAAGTTCTTTTTACCCTGGTTAACTCACACCCTTGACACACAGGAACACTCTCTCTAAAGCAGAAAATCTCAAAGACAGCTCTTCCTCGGATCCGAGAGATCCTTAAATATGTATAAACGGCTCAAAGGTTCGGCCTGCCGTGTGCTAGGTTAGGTACTTGCTAACTTTTGTGAAATCTGAAACCATTTTTTCTCGAAATGTACAAATTGGCATTCGTGAGTAAACAAAGATTATGAAAAAGTGACAGTAGATATGACAAGGGTTTACCAAGTAATCATGTTGAGAAGTCTGCTTATGTAAATTTAAAATAAGTAGCTTATAATGTTTATTTTTAAATGTAGAATAATATTTGTAGTAAACAAACATAATTATTCACGAAAAAGCGAAATATGATGTGACAAGGGATAACTAAGATGACGATGTTAAGAATGCTACTTATATTTCAAATAGAATTATGTTTATTTTCCAAAATAAAATAGCGGATAAAAACCGGCCAAGAGCGTGTCGGGCCACGCTCAGTGTAGGGTTCCGTAGTTTTCCGTATTTTTCTCAAAAACTACTGAACCTATCAAGTTCAAAACAATTTTCCTAGAAAGTCTTTATAAAGTTCTACTTTTGTGATTATTTTCATATTTTTTAAACATATGGTTCAAAAGTTAGAGGGGGGGGACGCACTTTTTTTTCCTTTAGGAGCGATTATTTCCGAAAATATTAATATTATCAAAAAACGATCTTAGTAAACCCTTATTCATTTTTAAAATACCTATCCAACAATATATCACACGTTGGGGTTGGAATGAAAAAAAATATCAGCCCCCACTTTACATGTAGGGGGGGTACCCTAATAAAACATTTTTTTCCATTTTTTATTTTTGCACTTTGTTGGCGTGATTGATATACATATTGGTACCAAATTTCAGCTTTCTAGTGCTTACGGTTACTGAGATTATCCGCGGACGGACGGACGGACGGACGGACGGACGGACGGAGGGACGGACGGACAGACAGACATGGCGAAACTATAAGGGTTCCTAGTTGACTACGGAACCCTAAAAATGAGGTTCATTTTGCCTAGCCTTAATATCGCGTTTGTAAATGTTTATTCAGAGTACAAATAAGAGGGCTAATAACTCCCTGAAAAGCACTGGCTTGTACAATAATATCAGGTTGTTTACAAGGGTCCGGTTCATATTTTAATAACTTTTTTAGGGTTCCGTAGTCAACTAGGAACCCTTATAGTTTCGCCATGTCTGTCTGTCCGTCCGTCCCTCCGTCCGTCCGTCCGTCCGTCCGTCCGTCCGTCCGTCCGTCCGTCCGTCCGTCCGTCCGTCCGTCCGTCCGTCCGTCCGTCCGTCCGTCCGTCCGCGGATAATCTCAGTAACCGTTAGCACTAGAAAGCTGAACTTTTGTAACAATATGTATAAAAATCACGCCAACAAAGTGCAAAAATAAAAAATGGAAAAAAATGTTTTATTAAGGTACCTCCCCCTACATGTAAAGTGGGGGCTGATATTTTTTTTCATTCCAACCCCAACGTGTGATATATTGTTGGATAGGTATTTAAAAATGAATAAGGGTTTACTAAGATCGTTTTTTGATAATATTAATATTTTTGGAAATAATCACTCCTAAAGGAAAAAAAGGGCGTCCCCCCTCTAACTTTTGAACCATATGTTTAAAAAATATGAAAAAAATCACAAAAGTAGAACTTTATAAAGACTTTCTAGGAAAATTATTTTGAACTTGATAGGTTCAGTAGTTTTTGAGAAAAATACGGAAAACTACGGAACCCTACACTGAGCGTGGCCCGACACGCTCTTGGCCGGTTTTTTTGCACCTACAAATGGTGCTTTTTTTACGCACTAGTGCGAGAAGTGGTTCATTTCTTGTGAGGTCAAAACTTCGGAGGGCCATCTGTACTGAATACCCTAACCACAAAATTAAAATTTTGAAAAAAACCCCGACCGCGACCTAGTGGACCGATTTTCATGAAACATGGCTAAGAACACTCCCGACTAACTCAGCTTTCAGACAAGAAAAAACCTAAATCCAAATCGGTACATCCGTTCGGGAGCTACGATGCCACAGACAGACACACACACAAGACAAACAGACAGACAGACAGACAGACAGACAGACAGACAGACATATAGACAGACAGACAGACATATAGACAGACACGTCAAACTTATAACACCCCGTCGTTTTTGCGTCGGGGGTTAAAAACTGTATGTATCTAATACTTATTAAGTGAAATGTAATAGTTATTTGTTATACAAGGGGGCAAAGTTGTATTTTAACGCCGAGTGTGGAATTGAAAAACGAGCAAGTGAAAGGATTCTATAGTTGAACCACGAGCGAAGCGAGTGGTTCGAGAATAGAATCCTGAACTTGCGAGTTTTTTAACACACGAGAAGTAAAATACATTTGCACCCGAGTGTAACACAAAACTTTTCCCCTCACTATAGCGAGGAAACTACAACGCAAAAAATGCGTTTATTACTGCTTCCAGTAGTTCCACAGGTGGTAAATCATCTTTATTACTGGATTCACCTACTTTTATAAATTTGAAAGCAGTTAATTTGACTTTATTCAAGGTCAAATTACTTTACCCACTAGTGGATAAAATGCGTTTTTACCCGCTGGTATTAAAGGACAAAACACGTGTTTCCGAGCTAGTGAGGGGAAAAATTTCTTATGAGACAATAAATTTCTTTAACCCGAAAAACGTCGTACGATACACGTGCGAAAAGGAAATTCGTAACTCGTGTCGATATTAAACCCTTCGGTTTTAATTTATCACTACTCGTTTCGAACTTCCTTTTTTACACACGTATCGTAATGTACTATTTCAGTACATATGGCGCTTTTTCTCCGCACTAGTAAGCAAAGTAGTGCATTACTTGTCACTTGTATCGTACTGCACTTTGAAAAAAACGAGCAGGCTGTTTAGCCTGAGTTCCAGTTTACACGGTTTAAGGATCTGCATCATGCATCCGAGTTTATTTTTTATTGAATGTAAGACCTGTTACTCTTTCAAATATTGTATGAATTATAGGTTTATTAAATACCTACCTACACCAAAACGCCAATGGTAAACAGTTTTATTGCGTTACATAACATAAACATAACATAACATATAATCACGCCTGTATCCCATAAAGGGGTAGGCAGAGCACATGAACTACTAAGTTTCAGTGCCACTCTTGGCAAAAAGGTTTGAAAGAAATCCAAATTGTTACATTGCAGTGACAGGTTGCCAGCCTCTCGCCTACGCCACAATTTAACCCATATCCCACAGTCGACTTCTACGACACCCACGGGAAGAAAGGGGGTGGTGAAATTCTACTATTGCGTTACACAAGACGTAATTTAGGCAGCAGTTTCAAAACGTTTGCTGTTCGGCGCGTTATCGGCCGTGGCGAGCAGAATGTTAACCACTAGGGATGCGCCGCTAGCGAATACTAGTTCAATCCGTAGTGTGCCGTAGCCGAATGGCATTTCTGCGTCGCGAAACGAAAACGAAACGCCGCGAAAGGTAGTCTGCTCTGTCGCGAGCGATAGAGATAGATATCTACGAGAGTTTTGTTTCGTGAGCGTTTCCTGAGCGTTTGTGCCATTCGGCTACGCACCCTGGCCCCGTAGCCGAATGGCATTTCTGCGACGCGAAACGAAATCGAAACGCCGCAAAAAGTTAGTCTGGCTCTGTCGCGCCAATACGCAAGAGCGATAGAGATAGATAGCTACGAAAGCTTCGCCTTTGTACTGTACTTTACTGTAATTTACTGTGTTTTTAACCCCCGACGCAAAAACGAAGGGGTGTTATAAGTTTGACGTGTCTGTCTGTCTGTCCGTCTGTCTGTCTGTCTGTCTGTCTGTCTGTTTGTCTGTCTGTCTGTGTGTCTGTCTGTGGCATCGTAGCGCTCGAACGGATGAACCGATTTTGATTTAGTTTTTTTTATCTGAAAGCTGAGTTAGTCGGGAGTGTTCTTAGCCATGTTTCATGAAAATCGGCCAACTAGGTATGTCGCAGTCGGGGGTTTTTTCAAAATTTTAATTTTGTGGTTAGGTTAGGGTTATTTGTTATTAATTGTACAATAAAGAGTTTACTACTACTACTACTAAAGAGATGTTAAAGTGAGCGTTTCGTGAGCGTTTGTGCATTTGGCTACGCACACTGAAATATATGACTATTGTCAAGAGGGCGCTGTTATTCTTATGTATGGCGTGACAGTTAAGTTTAGTATGAAGAAAACAGTTCTAATATTGTCTTCGGTTACCGCGATAGTTACTCAAGAAATAAAACTATGGAAACGGATTAAATCACGTATAATGAATTTAAAATTCATCCCGACGTTTCGAACACTTTACAGCGTTCGTGGTCAAGGTGACTGAGGAAAAATTACAATGTGCAAAAGCTACCCACATACAAGAAATATTAACGAACCATGTCCACAAATAATATAGATTTTTAAGACAGGTTCACACACTATTAATAAAGCTAGTTATACAATATTCAAAAAATTGACCATTACTATGTTAAAATAGTTATTAGTTATACAAGGGGGCAAAGTTGTATTTTAACGCCGAGTGTGGAATTGAAAAACGAGCAAGTGAAAGGATTCTATAGTTGAACCACGAGCGAAGCGAGTGGTTCGAGAATAGAATTCTGATATTGCGAGTTTTTTAACACACGAGAAGTAAAATACATTTGCACCCGAGTGTAACACAAAACTTTTCCACTCACTATAGCGAGGAAACTACAACGCAAAAAATGCGTCTATCACTGCTTCCAGTAGTTCCACAGGTGGTAAATCATGCTTATTACTAGAGTCACCTACTTTTATCAACTTTAAAGCAGTTAATTTGACTTTATTCAAGGTTAAATTACTTTACCCACTAGTGGATAAAATGCGTTTTTACCCGCTGGTATTAAAGGACAAAACACGTGCTTCCGAGCTAGTGAGGGGAAAAACAATTAACCAATTAATTAATTAATTAATTAATAGCCTACATGGTGTCCCACTGCTGGGCAAAGGCCTCCCCCATGGATCTCCATCCGTCACGGTCTTGAGCGGTCCAATTAACCAATTAATCTACACAAAATTCAAAATAGTTCTAATGAAATTCCGTAACATGGGGCGTAGTCATATATTTCTGGCCAGGCTTTATTATTTAGAGGAAACGCAAATAATGAAAACATCTACTCTTTGTAGACGTTAAACTTTCGTGAGACATATATTATGAACATACGGTTGAAAGACATATCAAACACGTTATTCCGTGCACGGAGTTCAGCCGCCGCGTGAACTCCTATATGCCTGAAGAGGGGCCTTCAAAATTGGACCGAAATATGTCGTAGCAGTAGCGATAATAACGTGATTATAACCGTAGTTTCCTTGAATATTTATATAATATTTCATACTTAATATTAATTTTCATGATTTCAACGCAAATGGCAACATTTATGGGAATGAAAAGCGCCCCCAAACGAACTAAAAATAACATACGTTTTCCGAAACGTTGTCGCTATCGAGTGTCCTATTCCGAAATGATAGCCAATTAGCCACACTCGTTAGTAGTCACTCACAATTTTTCCAAGCCTGGTTTAACCCAAAACATACCAAAATTACGGTTTCCATAGTCCCACCCCTATTCCCGTTAATTAGATCACGTAGCTGTTACTTAGCGATGGCCGTATCGTTGATTGAACTATTTTGGTTAAAGAATTAACAAGATTGCTTCGGGACGGGCTCTAGAAGTAGAAACTTCCACACTGTTTCTTACTTGCCTTGAGTTTTTTGCTCAAGTTTGTAATAAAGGATCGAAGAAACTTTGAAGAGAAGAAAAGTAGGGCGAAAACTATCTTGTAATATTGACATTGCGTCTGACAGACGCTATGATACTTAATAAAATTCATATTTTGATTACATCGTGCATCGCTGACGGCACAATTGAACCCATATCCCACGGTCGACTTCTACGACACCCATGGGAGGAAAAGTGGTGGCAAAATTCTTAACCCCTCGTCACACGTGTAATTTAAATACATATTTCTAAAATTTTACCGAATTTTAATGTGTCTAAAAAACTAAGTGGTTAATTGGAAATTGAAATATATTTCTGTATGAAATACAATTTTATTTCATGTTCCACGTAGAAAATAATTAAGATAATTTTATTTTGGAGAGGTCTAAATCCCGGCAACTCTGTTATAGCCGCTGTCATTAAGCTTTTTTTATACCACGTCGGTGGCAAACAGGTATACGGTCCGCTTGATGGAAAGCTATAAAAAATTCTAACTGATTCTTACCTAAAGCCATTCATCTGCTTGTTTACCTCTTATATCATAAAAATGAGCAAAAATGAGCAAATTAAAACTACTCTCATAAAACCTCATGATAGCAATTTTATTGACACTTTGTAAACGGTAGGTATATCTCCATATCGAAAGCATTTTGCGTTATTTAGGTAGGTACTTCAATTTAATTTCTTTAAAATTCGAGAAGGTATCATTTAAAAAAGACAAACCGTAGGGAATCAAAGGTCAAAGGGGAGACTCTTAATAGGCTTTTTATTTTAACAAGAAACTTTCTCCAATTAGGACAATACTTTTCGGAGAAAATAAACACAATTTATTAAAGGTAAAAAAAAAATTCTTAGATAAAAATGTTGGCAAAGTATTGCGAGATTTTTATTTCACATTTATATGTAGGTACACTAGGTACCTATTAGGTTTTGATGATAAATTATAACCCAATCATAAACGTACTCTAAAGTTATCAAGGCGATAAAATTCGTTTGTCAATTTCCGACGTTTGGTGTGATAGAAAAGGACAAACGAACTTTATCGCCTTGATAACTGAGTAGGTACGTTTATAAATAAGGGGGTAAAGCTTTAAGATGAATTATGAAGTATGAAACGAAATGATATGTGAAATGAAAGCAAGTTAATGATGAGATGACGGATGATACAGATATACTACGGAAGAGGAAGACATGCTGCGCCGACCACAAGTAACTGGGATAAAAAGATTGGTATGTTGGTGACGATGAGCCAATTCAGTAGGTATACATGCATGGTATTATGCATTTTTCTTTATATACTACGTCGGTGGCAAACAAGCATACGGTCCGCCTGATGGAAAGCGGTCACGCGTTGCCAACCCATTAGAAACTTGAACACTCCTTTTTGCTGTGTTAAGTACACATATTTGTAATAAGAAAGATAAATTCATGTATAAATATACTCGTATGTATAGATTTTTTAATCATTTATTAAACACTTAAACAGTATTGTTGCCTTCATTGTAATATTTAACTTTTAGTCATTTGACACTGTCCCCTTTCACCCCATTGTAACAAGGAGTCGGGCGAAAAGGCTTTCATTTAAATGTAAAAGAAATCCCGAGTCTAGATTAGAATAAGGGGATCATACAGAAAGACTAAAGTCGAGAGACCTATTCAGATTACAAATTTGATATTAGTACTAATCGTTAGCTGCCACGTGACAGGTATAGCCTAGTATCAAATATACCTATATTATTCTTTCATATTACCTAGGTATATGAAAGAAGCGGGTTCCTACGCACACAATCTTTAGCTTGTGTAGGCGAATGCGTACCATGTTTGTATGAGTGAGATAAGGCGGGTCGACTGGTCGCGTTCTTGACAGGCGGTAACTGTGAGGTAACTGAGAGCGGGTGGGCGGCACTTACAGCGGGAAGCAGGGAGTGGCCATACTGTATGATAGTACTCTTTATTATACTGTGACGTAAGTGACGTAAGTAACTGCAGTCACTTGCTAGCAAGTATAATATAAGGCATTAACACTTGCTATTTGTGAGAGCGAGATGCCTGTTTTTGTTGTTGTTGATTGTCCTACGGCACCCCATAGGCACAGTATAATAAAGAGTACTATCGTACAGTATGGCCACTACCGCTCCCCGCTGAAAGTGCCGCCCACCCCCTCTCGGTTACCTCACAGTTACCGCATGTCAAAAACGCGAACAGTCGACCTGTCATATCTCACTCACACAAGCATAGTACGCGTTCACCTACACGAGCTTAGAATGTGTGCTAGGAACGCGCCTCTTTCATATATTTGATCGCCAGTGATCGAGATGTGCCATAGGTGCATAGGGCCTCCACAAGATCCTTCCACGCCTTTCTATCTTGAGCCACCGCCTTGGCCTCGTTCCAGCTCAGTCCATATTCCCGCAGCTCGTTCTCAACGCTCCGCCTCCAGGTGTGTACGGGGCGTTTGCGGGCTCGCTTTCCTCCTTGAGGCCGCCACTCAAACGCGATGCTAGCGCTCTTGGTAGCTGTAGCTCGTCTTCGAAGGGTATGACCGATCCATCTCCATTTCCGCAGAGCCACTTCCCACTGCGAGATGCTTGATGACAGTTATATCGTTTTTTTATTTTTAACAAGCAGAAACGTCTGCTAACGATTCTAAACATTTTTATATTAAAGGAAAAAATGATTTGCGATGTCCGGCGTGGCTTCCGTAGTTCAATTGGTTAAGAGCCTTGCACGGATTGCAAATGATGCGGGTTCAAGTCCCGCCGGAAGCGTAAATTTTTCCATTTTTTCCTTTAATATAAAAATGTTTAGAATCGTTAGCAGACGTTTCTGCTTGTTAAAAATAAATTTAGTATGGGTTAGCACATTGTTACTGGTGAATTCTCAATATAACTTGAGACTCCAGTGCCGTTACAAGATGTAATAGTCTGTCGGTAGATGGCGCTAGACGTCACCCCAAGACGTGTGTACATAAGGAAAGGCATGGAAAGATTTGCGATGTCCGGCGTGGCTTCCGTAGTTCAATTGGTTAAGAGCCTTGCACGGATTGCAAATGATGCGGGTTCAAGTCCCACCGGAAGCGTAAATTTTTCCATTTTTTCCTTTAATATAAAAAAAGTTATATCGTTACTCGAAATAGCATCAAAACCGTATACAATTCATAAAAACTGAATTGGTTAGAGACAAAAGTAAAGAGCCCTCTTGTTTCAGTTGTAATGTTAAATGGGTCCTCTTGTATGAATAATGAAGAGCTGTTTTAGCGGTTAAAAGGGCTAGATTTACTAAATCTGCCTGAATCTCTGTGTTTTAATCTACGATGGTAAGTAATTCTGTGTAGAAAAAAATTCTAAGTACCTATATGTATACCGGGATATAGGCCGTGATTACCTTTTCGATTTTTGTTGAGCTCTCGATATTTCGACGCAGTTACACGCATCATGATCACGGAAAACTGAAGAAGGCGGGTGGATGTCAAAGTTGCGTAGACAGCGCGCTATCTACCCTCCTTCGCTCGCGTTGGCTGCGTTCACTCTCAGCGTTACCACTGGTCGCATTCACACTCGATGGTCTCACACTGGATGGATGGTCGATGGTCAAAAATCACAAAGGTAATCACGGTCTATATCCTGGTCAATATGAGTCTAATGAAAATAACCGTGAAGCATTCAAAACTCTTATGCTAAAAACGAAAAGAAAATAATTGTTTCTGACGTTAATTATATCTATTATTAGTAATGTATTAAAACCAACGGTAACAACAATGTACTCCTAGGTCTACATCTATGATTTTATATCGCTTATTTTTAAAATTAAAGGAGAAATAAAAAAAATCGCAGCAAAACCTCGATCTTCTACCTTTGCCGTAGCAACCGCTCTGACCAACTGAGCCACGGAGGCCTGGCTGGATGCGTCTAAATTTTTACATCCCGTCCTTCAATTCCTAAAAGTTTTAGGATCTTTGATCGGTATTTTTAAACAGCAGAAGAGCCTCAAGTATCGCAAATTGCCTTTATCTGAACACAACGATCATTCATTCCCTCCATCTTGGAACTTGACAATGGCGGAATACCTCGCGGGGCAGAATTTAATTTCACGCGAAAGAGTTTAGGCATAATTAAAAAAGGGACTCATTAAACGTTGGATTGTTGTGGCGCAGTAGATGAAGTAGAAACAGTAGGTAAGGTAAGGTGGACCGAGATTGAAGGAAGAAGATTGGTTTTAAATAAGGGGTAAGATGAAAAATCTTAATAACCACAGAGGTCATATATACCATAGCTGAAGCAAACGTATCTACTTAGAATAAACTTAAAAGTGGAAAATGTCTGCCTTGGGTGAGACTTGAACTCACGGCATCTGGATTCAAGTCAGTTCAAGTCTCACCCAAGGCAGAGACTATCCACTTTTAAAATTCTAAGCCTAGTGGCATCGATTGCAGACGTTTCTGCTAATTAGAAGTTAAAAAATGTATCTACTTAGCGTGTCAAATGAACTTAGTAAAATCCACTGACTTGTCCGTTTTAATCGCCGCTTGCAGCTTTCGGGCGTTAATCTGTGGTGTAGGTACGTTGAAATCAACAAAAATATTAAAAATGCCTCGTTACGTGATATTTAATTACAACAACACAAAAATTATGAACACTCAAGGGCCTGAGATATATTTAAAATCACAGGCAAGTAACAACTTCAGCATAAAATCTGACACGCTCGGCCGCCATACAAATAGATGAACTTGTTTCGATGAAATCTAATTCTGTGTTAATAACGGTATATTCCGTATAAAAAGCACTGGGCGAGCTCACTCTATCGTAGGCCACGTCTTTGCCTTTGGCTAGTCTGTGGTCAAGAGTAAGCCCATTTATAATAAAAAAATAAAAAAAACGTGCGGCTTTCGTTCTTACCGCTCTTTAAAAGGTAAAAACCCTTCAGTTTCTCCCAGCTTACCTTAAAAATTATAACGTTATAACAAAGATTAATTTATTGTAAAAGTTGTTGAAAGAATTCTTCATCTTTAACTGTTAAAGGCGATGGCGCTGTATGTTTTTGGTAACTACCTGTAAACAGTTTTTTACAATAAAATCGCAAAAAATACATGACCCGAAGCGGTTCCTGCTTTGGATATGACTAGTAATGTCTGAAATATATGAACAATTTAATATTAATATGATTAAACTTGCAAACGCAACCTAATAATCACTTAATAAAGAAATGATGTCGAAATTCAATACACATACGTAGTAATAGTTTAGTAATAGTTTTTAACCCCCGTGTTGTGACGGGTTAAGAATTTCACCACCCCCTATCCTCCCACGGGTGTCGTAGAAGTCGACTGTGGGATACGGGTTAAATTGTGGCGTAGGCGAGAGGCTGGCAATGTATATATTTTTTAATTGTGGGTGATACCTTTTGTGTCCCATATATTATGACTTACTGTTCTAGTCTGTGCACCAGCAACGAGTTTTGAATCGCTTTAGGGACAGTTCGGGGCTTCGATCTTGAATTTAATCAGTTCTACAAGGGTGCATGGGCGCAAAAAGATAAGTAATGTCCATAGCTTTGTTAAGGACCGCTTGTTTTTGTTCATCCTTCATTTTCAGAATTAAGGCTTTTTATTGGGTTTAATTATTGATTCCTATTACGAGACCTAACACTGTATCAAATGAGTAAAACTGTAAGCATACAAATATACACATATAATTATAAAATTCGCTCGCTCAGCCTTGCCTGTTAATAATTATTGTAATTTTTAATCTAGCAGTAAGCATGCCAATGTACCTGACGTGTAAAATTTTATTTTATCAATAAAGGATTGTATTGTATTGTATTGTAATATTTAGACGTTAATTTAAACTATACCTATGGACTAAGAGCCCAGAGCCGCCAGACCTTCCTCATTTTCTCAAGGATGAAATTTTGGGACAATCAAATGTAGAGTTCGTATCGACGTTTAATGTCTGCATATTTCCTAGTTCGGCCCGTCGGGCATTTTTTTTGCTATTAGGTTTTTTTTAAAACACTAACTTTCCTTAAATTTCAAAGCTGTTTTTTATATGTAATAGA
This sequence comes from Leguminivora glycinivorella, assembly GCF_023078275.1. Classification (NCBI taxonomy): domain Eukaryota; kingdom Metazoa; phylum Arthropoda; class Insecta; order Lepidoptera; family Tortricidae; genus Leguminivora; species Leguminivora glycinivorella. The sequence goes on along the minus strand of NC_062976.1, from coordinate 464,759 downwards.
AAAGACTGTAAGGATTTGATAATCATCATTTCCAGACCATTTCCGCCGGCATATACAACCTGTTTTTATTGAATTCCGTTAACTTCAAGGGAAGATTCTTTAGATTAAATACAATTAATTTCTCTAAGAAACTAGCGTCTTAACTCTTACGGTTAATGAGTTATTAAAAAAATAAAGATAATTACTGAACACGTGTATGACAGCCTTTACCAATTTCTAATGTTATTTGTTTTGACATGTGCCGTCAATCACTTGACACTAACTTGAATGTTATTCTTAAGGGTATCTCACACTAATAAATTCGTTTATTATGTATGAAAATAATGAAATATATATTTTTTGGGAATTTAACTAAAAGTGACATACAGGGTGGTTCCTGATAATGAACCTAGCTACGTGTCGAATTTAACGGAATACAAAAAAAAACACGGTGTATAATAATTACGTAGGTAGATATAATTTATTAAGATATGTGCATCATCCATGCTTTTTCAGTTTCCAGAAATGTTAAGTACCTAGTGTACTTATATCTAAATATATAAAAGAAGAAGCTGACTGACTGACTGACTGACTGACTGACTGACATATCAACGCACAGCCGAAACCGCTGGTCCTAGAGATTTCAAATTTGGCACGTAGGTTCCTTATGTAGTGTAGAGGAGCACTAAGAAAGGATTTTCCAAAATTCACCTCCTAAGGGGGTCAAATGGGGGTTCAAAGTTTGTATGGGGAAACAAGATTAGTTTGACTATTTTATTCGAAACTTCACAGGAAGATTCCTTAAGACATATAACTGAATACGTGTTTCAGGTTTTTTGAAAATTTAACCCCTAAAAGGGTGAAAAGGGGGTGATAAAGTCAAAAAATCAATATGGGTATCGTTTTTATGGTTTATCGGGTCGCTGATCACGATAAATACAACGTTTTTAAAATCTAACGAGGCGGAAGTGAAATACCTTCTCCCCTGTTGTGGTGCAATGGGGTTTAAATATCAAAAATATATATAAAAGAAGATATTGACTGACTGACTGACATATCAACGCACAGCCGAAACCGCTGGTCCTAGAGATGTCAAATTTGGCACGTAGGTTCCTTATATAGTGTAGAGGAGCACTAAGAAAGGATTTTTCAAAATTCGCCTCCTAAGGGGCTCAAATGGGGGTTCAAAGTTTGTATGGGGAAACAAGATTAGTTTGACTATTTTATACGAAACTTCACAGGAGGATTCCTAAAGACATATGACTAAATACATGTTTCAGGTTTTTTGAAAATTTGACCCGTAAAGGGGTGCAAAGGGGGTAAAGTCAAAAACACAATACGGGTATCGTTTTTATGGTTTATCGGGTCGCTGATCACGATAAATACAACGATTTTAAAATCTAATGAGGTGGAAAATAAATTTTCTCCCCTGTTGTAGTGCAATAGGGTTAAAATATCCAAAATAGCCATAAGAGGAGCACTAAGAAAGGATTTTTCAAAGTACACCTCCTAGCATGATAATTTGACAGGGGCAAGGATAGGGACAGGGATAGGGACAGGCACAGGGACAGGGACAGGAACGGGATAGGATTACGGTTAGGGTTAGGGATAGGGATAGGGATAGGGATAGGGATAGGGATAGGGATAGGGATAGGGATAGGGATAGGGATAGGGATAGGGATAGGGATAGGGATAGGGATAGGGATAGGGATAGGGATAGGGATAGGGATAGGGATAGAAATAGGGATAGAAATAGGAATAGGGGACGGGGACGGGGATAGGGATAGGGGAGGGACGGGGATAGGGATAGGGATAGGGATAGGGATAGGGATAGATAGGGATAGGGATAGAAATAGGGATAGGAATAGGGGACGGAGACGGGGATAGGGATAGCGGAGGGACGGGGATAGGGATAGGGATAGGGATATAAATAGGGATAGAAATAGGAATAGGGGACGGGGACGGGGATAGGGATAGGGGAGGGACGGGGATAGGGATAGGGATAGGGATAGGGATAGATAGGGATAGGGATAGAAATAGGGATAGGAATAGGGGACGGAGACGGGGATAGGGATAGCGGAGGGACGGGGATAGGGATAGGGATAGGGATATAAATAGGGATAGAAATAGGAATAGAGGACGGGGATAGGGATAGGGGAGGGACGGAGATAGGGATAGGGATAGGGATAGAAATAGGGATAGAAATAGGAATAGGGGACGGGGACGGGGATAGGGATAGGGGAGGGACGGGGATAGAGATAGGGATAGGTATAGATAGGGATAGAAATAGGGATAGGTATAGATAGGGATAGAAATAGGGATAGGAATAGGGGACGGGGACGGGGATAGGGATAGGGGAGGGATGGGGATAGGGATAGGGATAGGTATAGATAGGGATAGGGATAGGTATAGATAGGGATAGGGATAGAAATAGGGATAGGAATAGGGGACGGGGATAGGGATAGGGGAGGGATGGGGATAGGGATAGGGATAGGGATTAGGATAGGGATTAGGATAGGGATAGGGATAGGGATAGGGATAGGGATAGGGATAGATAGGGATAGGGATAGAAATAGGGATAGGAATAGGGGACGGGGACGGTGATAGGGATAGGGGAGGGACGTGGACAGGGACGGGACGGGGACGGGGACGAGGACAAGGATAGAGATAGGGACGGGGATAAGAATAGGGATTGGGGTCGGAATAATCGGTCGGTAATCGATATCTAGGCAGTGTAAAATGCAGGTGGCTCAGTGGGAAGGGATTAGTAAGTAGGCATCGGCGAGTATCCTGCATCCGTGATAACTATTATATTCAATGTGCTGTAAGAAGATCGTTGTTTGTTTGCCTTTTATATGTTTACGTTTGCAATAAGTATAAGCAAAATGGAAAAAATTGTAAGCGATAATGCAAGGAAGAACTTTTTACCCTACCGACCATAACGTCGAGATACTGGCTATGTGGGTTGTATGAAGTTTCCCCAGTATAAATATTTATATAGGTAAATTCATACATATTCGTACCTACTACCTACGCTGTGGTCGCTGTGTAACAATTCTACAATCATTGCAAGAATTTCTTTTAAAACAATAGTAGTATGTGTAAGGTACAGTCAGCCAAAAAGCAGTGTAAGGTTCTTGGCTGACCGTACAGCAAATAGATCAGTTACAATGGCCCCCCAGTCGAGAATTGCCCAACTTTACCTTAATCGAAATAATCGCGGACAGATGTACCTACAAAGAAACCTACGGATCCAAATGAAAATCTTATTTTTTGTAAACGTTTCAATAAGAATACTTTTATTACGCGGGCGAAGCCGCGGGTAAAAGCTAGTTCTTTTATACTTATATTCTGGTAATAAATTCTGTTACACAAACAAAACTCTGTATTTCAGTAAATAACGCAATCCCAGGTTTATATCTCAGCGAATAAAAGGATACAGCCGTAGACAACATAACACCACACGTCGCAGGATTTTCATTTAAAACACCTCATACAAAGGACCAAATACCATTTTAACATGCAAAACATACACTCAAAATTAACCTTTTTATGTAAGCATAAAAGGTTGTTCATAACTGCATATATGAATAAGGTTATAGCTGGCAACTTTAATTCTACAGATTTACATTCAAATATACACCTTATGGAGTATAAAAGGAAGGATCAAAGATAATGCATGATAATGGTGGTGACAATGATTGCACGTTTGTCCAAATAGGCGAGAATTACGACAAAAACTGTTTAATTTGTAATTTCCTTGCGAAAGGGTTACCAGTTAAAGGGTAACCCTTTAAAAGGGTTTCGTTGATTGTAGTTGGAATTGCGTGGTAACGAGGCACGGTACTTGTGATGATGTGAAGATTGTTAGGTTATTAAGTGTAAAAAAGGTTAGGTGCTATTAATTTAATTTAAGTAATTATTTCTCCCTTTGTCACTTAATTTTATGATGAATTTAGTAAATGAAAATCGTATACAGGTTGTCACATAGTACATTACGATACAAGTGCGAAAAAAAGGAAGTTCTAAACGAGTGGCGATAAATTAAAACTCGACCGAAGCGCGAAGGGAGTGTTTTAAATCGACACGAGTTACGAATTACTTTTTCGCACGTATATCGTACGACATGGGTTTTTGGAGGGTTATCCTAGGGTTCCTTAACATACGGAAGCCAAACCTGGACATATACTAATAAGATCAAAAATAAAATACTGTCATGCCAGCATGCTATGGAAAGGAGCATCTTAAAATTAATAAGAATAGACAAAACACGAAACGCAGACATACGCAACAAAACAAAAATTAAAGACGCACTAAAACACGCCATGTCACTGAAATGGAAATGGACAGGCCACATAGCGAGACACCAGGACAACAGATGGACTTTGCTAACAACGAAGTGGCTTGGTCCCGCAGGAAAAGACGAGATGGACGTCAAAAGGCAAGATGGGTCGACGATGTTGTAAAAACCGCTGGTAAAAATTGGATAACCACAGCCCAAGACAGACAAACATGGAAAAAGATGGAGGAGGCTTTCTATCCGAAAGGGGCCATACAATAATATAAATACATATAAACATTCAAATACGCAATAACATGAATGGAAAAATAAAAGCTATAATAAACAATAATAAAAAGAATATCGTACGACGTTTTTCAGTACAGATAGCCATCCGAACTTCGGAACTTCGGATTCCGAATATAATATATAACTTCTCGCACTAGTGCGTAAAAAAACACCGTCTGTATTGAAAAATATTTATGAGGGACATTTTAAATCACGTTGTGATTTGGGTTTTGGTTCATTAGTATTATAATGAGGAGGCACACTCAAAGATTATGACAGATGGCGCCATCTTATTAGTCCATACGTGACAGCGAGAAGATGATATGGTTTTTCTCTCTCTCACATATTATGAATAACAGCTGTGACATGCCTAGACACTTGCACAGACGCCGCCTGGCGGGACAAAATGTCAATGTGCCTCCACAGACTGCACAGACATTTTTTTTTATATACTGTTATACTATCAACTTACTAACTTACTTAATATTTTAGATTGGACTGTAATTATCTGTGGACATGATTATCAATTTTGAAGTTTATCTGATGCAAATCTCCTGTGTTACCTAGGTAAAACCCGACTATTGTTATAGTAACGATCATAACCATATACAAGTCAGTAAATAGGGTTATTAGGCCGTTTGCACGCTTATTAAACCGTTCATATCGTTTAGTAATATTACTGGATTATATTAAATGTACCTTTTCATCCACCTCTGTAGCTCGTACAGTTTTATGTTCTAATATAAAGCTTTACTTTGGTGCAAACAAGCATGTAGCCCGCCGGATGATAAGCAATCTCTGTAGCATATGGGCGTCTAGAACTGTGCCATCGTGACGTTATAAATCAGATTGTAAGAAATCTCTTACAGTATTAATCAATCCAGAATAAACAAAGTACCTAAAGAATCTTAAGTTAAGTACCTAGGTAAGATAAAGTAATGAGCTGGCTGGTAAATCTTGGAGCACACTGCGGACCAGTTTAGTAGCTACTTACTCCTGCTACAATTTACTTAACTACTTAACCTTAACTACTTGATTTGTGGAGTGGAGTTTTAAGGTTTTAACCGTAAGTTATGGTTTAAGGATAAAAATGTTTAAAGAGATCGAATGGTTACAGCGGCGATTCTACTTATATTTAAAGACTGCAAAATATGTTGCAGTCTTTAAATATAAGTAGTGTTCTTAAGAAACTGACAACCCCCAGTGACCTTGACGCTAGCGTACACTGTCTATTCGTATGAGAGTAAGTGAGTAACGAACCGTACGGAAATATTAAAATAAAACCGACCGGTCTTGACTGGCGCAGTCGGTAGTGACCCTGCCTGCTACGCCGCGGTCCCGGGTTCGAATCCCGGTAAGGGCATTTATTTGTGTGATGAGCACAGATATTTGTTCCTGAATCATGGATGTTTTCTATGTATATAATTAATTATATATTATATATATCGTTGTCTGAGTACCCACAACACAAGCCTTCTTGAGCTTACCGTGGGCCTCAGTCAATCTGTGTAAGAATGTCCTATAATATTTATTTATTTAAAATAAAAAGATGCATTATTTGTGCAATATGTTTCGTTGGTGTTTTAGATATGTATATTTCTGTTATTGTAATTTTAATTAAAGACAACTAAGTGAATAATTGAACGACATAGAACCGTTTAATGACGAACTCAAGACCAATCTTTGTAATTTTTTTCTATCGAGCCGATTTCATTAAATCGTGTATCAAGTACGTCTATGTTCATTGAACTATAATGAATAATAACATATAATTTACTTGCCTTACTGACTAAGAGTTTGTCTTAAAAAACTGGGTAAATAACATAAATTTTGCGCAATTGGGTCTTGTCAGCCTCTTAAAGTTTTAGTGGCAAAATAAGAAAGATATATATTTTTTGCGGCCTCGTTGTCGTCAGACAACCTTGTGGCCTAGATGGCGTTACACATACAAATATAGATATAAGTTATTATATCTATATTTGTATGTGTTGCAGCAAATATAACATATTGCTATAAATATAATAGAATATTGTTTTTTTTTTGTCTGATTTTTACTGTTGTGCTATATTTTATACCTATTGTTTTTATTTTTTAGTTTCACAGTGCTTTGGTTTTACTGTTATGCTGTGTAACTTATTTGAATAATAAATAATAAATAATAATAAATAACCTTCAGCCTGTCATTCATTTCCATAATTCCAATTTTTATCAGTCATTGCCTCTGGTGAAGCGACCCTCTCCTCATTTCGTACCCACTTCGTATCATAGTATCCGGCGCTGGTGATAATTATTGCATATCGGTTTTTAGTCTTCGTAGAGCGCTGTCTCTTTCTTGCTTATGTGACGTTAATGTGTCTAAAGACCTATGTGCATTCTTTATCGCGTTTAATATTATGTACTAGTACAAAGTGTTGACATGGTACGGTTACAGCAGTTTCGGTACCGATAACCTAGGAAACCATAGCTTTACCCCCTTACCCCTTATTCATAAACGTACACTGAAGTTACCAAGCCGATACTCATAAAGTTCGTTTGTCCCTTTCCATCACACCAATACGTCGGAAAGGGACAAACGAACTTTATCTTTTTGATAACTTTAGTGACCGTTTATGAATAAGGGGGTCAGTGTTTTTCCAAACTCGTTATCTCTACTTTTAATATAATGATAAGTGGCGTTGTTTTTATTGAAATGAAATCATTTTAATATCATATTCCATCAGACATATCTATAACCGTATACAATTCTAAGTATGTATTTCAACCACAGATATTCAGAACCAAAATAATTATGTAATGCATAATTGTTTTATTCATACCACAATAGACAATACAAGTGTATAGAGTACAAAGTGTAAATATCTGTAACTGTAGCTGTTATTTAACCGCATTTAAATGCATTATATTAAACCAGTTCACCGCATAATACCAATATTGCTCTCTTTATTAACCGAAATGAGTGTCAGTGTGTACATATTATTTTTACCATTAAAGATTTTATTTTTAAACAAATTTCTTTCCTTCCTAACTGTACCTCAGTCACGATCACAAACCCCTGTAAAGACGTCCTCTAACGACGTACGATTTATGCCAATCGCCCCCAGAATAACAACTACCCCCACACCTTATCCCCACAACTTAAAGTCCAGAATCCTTCGGTTACGCGTTTTGTTTTCCAGTTTCGTCCCACCATTTCTCAGAGTGACGAAATTAAGCGAAATTAAGCAGGATGGTTAATGTAATGGCGTCTAAGGCGTTCTAATTAGATGGTTGTCCTTGTTTTTCAGGGATTTGATTTTCTGGTTGTGGTAAGCCCGTGGCCTATTTCACCACAGTTCAAACTTGATACTGACAATTCTGTACCTATTTCTGGGTCGATAAAATAAACTCTGTCAAACAAGTCTGTCAGTAAATAAGAACAAAGAAAACTATATACGACGACCGGTCTGGCGCAGTCGGTAGTGACCCTGCCTGCTACGCCGCGGTCCCGGGTTCGAATCCCGGTAAGGGCATTTATTTGTGTGATGAGCACAGATATTTGTTCCTGAGTCATGGATGTTTTCTATGTATATAAGTATTTATATATTATATATATATCGTTGTCTGAGTACCTGCAACACAAGCCTTCTTGAGCTTACCGTGGGACTCGGTCAATCTGTGTAAGAATGTCCTATAATATAAAAAAAAAAAAAAAAAAAAATATGTATCCTTTTCTTTAGGGTGCTAGAGAAAAGGATACCTATAGTTTTCTTTGTTCTTATTTACTGACAGACTTGTTTGACAGAGTATAACAATAACATTGTTACTCAGCGTCAATGTTTCCTTGTTGAACAAGAACAGAGTTATGGTGAAACAGGCTAATGTTGGTACGAGTAATTAAGAAATAAAAACAAAATCTAATGTAGAGGTTTTTAGTCTCTTGGTTTCTAGTCGCAGGAACAAATATCTGTGATCATCACACAAACAAATGCCCTTACCGGGATTCGAACCCGGGACCGTGGGGTAGCTGGCAGGGTGACTATGATTCATAACCAATAATTACATGAATTCGCTTAGAGCTTTCGCATGTTTTCAGAACGCTGGGCTACGATAGTACTCTTTATACTGCGGCTGGGCTAACGGCTCAGCCACGACATTGGTCTAAGCGCGACAGCGGTGAGCGGCGGTCATACATTGGAGCGAGACACAGCGATGGGACTTTTCATTCGCACGTATGGCTGCCGCTCAACGCTGTCGCGCTTAGACCAATGTCGTGGGCCGTAAGGTGGACGGATGTCTATCACTTGTCACGCCCTAACAATAACGTATAACACAAATAAAATACCTATTACTTTTACTAGGTGTAGGTACGCGTTCGACGGATGACAAGGTACTCTAACGGTCCAGCCACGACATTGGTCTAAGCGCGACAGCGGTGAGCGGCAGCCATACGTGCGAATAAAAAGTCCCATCGCTGTGTCTCGCTCCAATGTATGGCCGCCGCTCACCGCTGCCGCGCTTAGACCAATGTCGTGGCTGAGCCGTAATGTGTAACAATATTAACAGTTTTAGTACAAGATACGTTAATACTTATATTATTAGTAGCTCCATAAATCAACATAGACCGTGTCATTCACAAAGACGCGCGCCTTGACTCGTAACGTCATGTTATTAAAGGTTGAATTTCACAAATCTGTACGTCTTTGTGAATGGCACGATTTCTACAAGGTTACCCTCGTTTTGTTACTGTTTTAGTTAATTGCGGTACAAAATTTACGACTACTATACAATACACATAATAAAAGTAACTATGTTGTATATCTCATTCAATTGGCAACCGTATTCTTGTGAGACAAAGTTCAAATTTATAACCATCATACCTCACATATAAAAACTACTAGATTTTGCCCGTGACTTTGCTCGCATTACTTTCGAAAATTGTGGAAAGCTCCACACGAACTTCCACCCCCATTTTAGGGAAGTGGGGGATTAGAAAGAGACAAAAAGTAGCCTATGTCACTCTCTATCCCTTCAACTGTCTCCACTTAAAAAATCAGGCCACATCGTCGCTCCATTTTGTCGTGAAAGACGGACAAACAAACAGACAAACACACTTTCCCTTTTATAATATTAGTATATTTTATATTATATGGATAACAGATTTTTCGAAAACTCATTCAAGTGTCAACCGTATATAAGTTACATAGAGTTAAAAATTAAGTTAGAGTCGTGTAAGTTAAGCCTGTTATAAGTTGTAGGGTAGAGTTTTATTGTGTTTGTCGGAGCACGTGTTTAGTGGTAAAGTGGTGATATATTTATTGGAAAAGTGTCCAGAATAATGTTATAACTATGTTCTACCGTAGTTGATGTGTTTTATTTGTAAAATACGTCTAAAAACTATAATAATGAAATACCTTTTTTTCTACAAAAATGCCTTTTAATATAGCAGTAAGTATTGCTAGGGTAAATAACGACGTGGCTTGCGTGGGCGACGGTCGCGCGATGGTCGCGCGACGGCGATGCGACGCATACGAAATCAAACCTTATCGATATGGAAGTATGAGACGCGACGGCGACGGTCGCGCGACCGTCGCCCACGCAAGCCACGGCGTAAGTGGAATTGGTCACAACCATAAACCAGATTCAGATTTGGAAACCTTTATACGATGACGACGAACAAAGTAGAATACAAGCGTGAACTTCAACTATACCTGGCCCCGTAGCCGAATGACATTTCTCCGACGCGAAACGAAAACGAAACGCCGCGAAAGGTAGTCTGGCTCTGTCGCGCCAATACGCAAGTGCGATAGAGACAGATATCTATTACTAGCGTTTCGTTTCGTGAGCGTTTGTGCCATTCGGTTACGCACCCTGAATATAAATTACTAAAATAATCACCATGGTTGTGATAATGTTCGGCCCGTTAGCCGAATGGCATTTCTGCGACGCGAAACGCCGCAAAAATGTAGTCTGGCTCTGTCGCGCCAATACTCAAGAGCGATAGAGATAAATAGCTACGAAAGAAATATTATCGTGAGCATTTGTGCATTCGGCTATGCACACAGAGCATAATTAGCACTTCCACCCGTGGCCGCGTCGGCAGTTTTACATTAGTCCGTTCAGTTCCTTTGTACACGGGCCTGATAAATAACCCGAAAGATGTATTGATTTAAACTAACACGATCTTCACTCATATTATTAAATTAAAACGGGACTTAATCGCGTAAAACTTACGTTTTATATTTAACCTCATTTATGAAAGGTTTTACTTTTCACTTTTTGATATCTATCAATGAGGATAGTAAATCTATTCTCCATAAGGTCATCAACGCCGTTAAAATGACCTTATGTACTGAGTAACAATAAGATTTTTTTTTAATTGGCAATAACTCTGAAACTGGGCGATATCCAGTAATGATTATATGACATTATAGGTACTTTCTAAATCAGAAGTACACTGTCCAACTCTTTCCGGTTATTCAGGCCCACTGTGTATATATTATCAAAGCATTATTATATATGAGGCTGTGATGTGTAAGCATACCTAATTAGATTAAGTAGGCTAGATGCTTTATATATGGAAACTGTATTACTCATAATGATCAGCTTATTCTATCTGTATTCTAATCGACATTACATATTGATGCCTTGGAGAGTCAACATGTGTTTCATTTATTAAACTCTACTACATCCCTACCGAATAGAACATGCACCAATAGCTTCGACCAATACATGGCGACCTTGCCAAAGCGTGTCAGCGTGTTGAGGAACTACGACCACTAAGGCTTCTCTGCAGCATTTCGTCGGTTTGCTATTTTCAAGATGGGGAAAACTGTGTCTAGAGTGGAGAAGGAAGAGGTCATCATAGCTCAGGCCGGTCAGGGCAATAGCGCCAGGACGAGTCAGGACATCAGCCGCGCGGATGGTTTTACACCCAAAATTAAAGCAAAATTTAAAGCAGCATACACACTCGACCACGACAGCCGGAAGGCAGTATAAAACCCGGATATACGTTAGTGTCGGACCAACGCGGCGCTTATTTAATTTTATTACACTGATAATTTAACTTAATTCTCCGAGCTTTTACAACTGTGTCAACAGCGCGGAGAATTTCAAATTTATGTTTCAGTTTTTAGTTCCTTTTGTTATTTTTTCTACTTGAGGCCCTTTATTTTTAATATAAAGTACATAAGTTACGTAAGTCATGAACCAGAATTTAAAAGAAAAAACTGTATGTAGGCATATAAGTACTTTGCATGAAAATCTATTGCGAGTAAGAAGTATGTAGGTAGTGAGTAATTTTTATAACCTAACGACAAAATTAAAATTTTGAAAAAAACCCCGACCACGACATAGTAGACCGATTTTCATGAAACATGGCTAAGAACACTCCCGACTAACTCAGCTTTCAGACAAAAAAAACTAAATCTAAATCGGTTCATCCGTTCGGGAGCTGCTACGGTGCCACAGACAGACACAAACAGACAGACAGACAGATAGACAGACAGACGGACAGACTGACAGACACGTCAAAGTTATAACACCCCGTCGTTTTTGCGTGGGGGGTTAAAAATTACAATAGGCTCCTATTAAACGATACAAGATAAAAGATGTCAACCAAAATGTCAACATTTGAACCTGACATGAGCATTTATCTGTCAAAATATTTATTAAGCTGTGTAATCTAAATCACACGTCGCGACCGCTGTAACTATTCAGATCTAAATAAAAAACACATTTGAATAATTTAACTGGAAATTGCCATTCAAGTGTCCTTTTTAGGGTTCCGTAGTCAACTAGGAACCCTTATAGTTTCGCCATGTCTGTCTGTCCGTCCGTCCGTCCGTCCGTCCGTCCGTCCGTCCGTCCGTCCGTCCGTCCGCGGATAATCTCAGTAACCGTTAGCACTAGAAATCTGAAATTTGGTACCAATATGTAAATCAATCACGCCAACAAAGTGCAAAAATAAAAAATGGAAAAAAATGTTTTATTAGGGTACCCCCCCTACATGTAAAGTGGGGGCTGATATTTTTTTTCATTCCAACCCCAACGTGTGATATATTGTTGGATAGGTATTTAAAAATGAATAAGGGTTTACTAAGATCGTTTTTTGATAATATTAATATTCTCGGAAATAATCGCTCCTAAAAGAAAATAAAGTGCGTCCCCCCCCCCTCTAACTTTTGAACCATATGTTTAAAAAATATGAAAAAATCACAAAAGTAGAACTTTATAAAGACTTTCTAGGAAAATTGTTTTGAACTTGATAGGTTCAGTACTTTTTGAGAAAAATACGGAAAACTACGGAACCCTACACTGAGCGTGGCCCGACACGCTCTTGGCCGGTTTTTTTTTTTCATTCCAACCCCAACGTGTGATATATTGTTGGATAGGTATTTAATCTTTAATTTGACAAGGTAATTTGAACTTTATTCCTCGTTTATAGAACACAAAACCAACCCAATAAGACAGATGTCCTCTTTAGGGTTAAAATATTCCTAATAATGTGTCAAACTCTATCGGTTCGACCTGCAATATCGCTGGGGTACCGATATTTTTATAGCGGCAATTTGGGCTAATTCGCCATAACCCCATATCTCGGTTATATCGCTTATCGCGCTATAAACCATCACGCCCAATCGTCACTGGGCGACGTTAAAGTTTTATTATACTGTAATTCGAGGCCTATGATAGTATATCTTGTTATAACAGTAAGTAGAATATAGTTATCAAACAAACGAATGTGTTTTAAATCAAACTGTCCTAATACTTTTATTTTAGAACTCGTTTAAAAACGAAAAGCGCCGCAGTTGTACCCAGTACCCAAGTTTTAATACCCAAGAGTCGGAAAAATATTGGAATAGTCCGCTAAAATACTCCAGTTTAAGAAGATCAGAGCCGCAAAAAGAAATCCTACATTAAGTAGGGTGCATTGGGTTAATTTCGACAGTTCTAGTTTCGAAAATCACATAAAAATCGCCATTATTTCCATCATATCAAGATTCCCCTTTCGAAATTACCCGAGCATTTCTGTACTTCGAAATTACCCCAATACAGGGTGTATTGGGGTAATTTCGAAGTACAGAAATGCTAGTCATGCTAACTCTGATAGTCATAGTCACTCCGATAGTCACTCGAAACAGATAGTCATACTGACTCTGCAAAAACTTTCTCAAAGCACAAAAGTCCCCAATAAGCATCGTCGTAGAATCTTGACGTTTGTAGTAACATCCCACACTTAATCAGTTTTAATATTTTACAGCAGTCATGCGGATGCGGTTTGCGAGCGATTGGCTGCCCCCTAAAAGTACAAAGGATTCCGTGGCGCAGTCGGTAGGATACGAACTAAAATTCCGAGATTTCCATCTAATAACTTTTAGTACCTTCGCCATTTTGCATGAGAATAGAATCCACTCTTTTTGCTGTGTACTTAACACGGCAAAAGGGAGTGGACAAGTTTCTAATGGGTTGGCAACGCGCATGTCACACTTCTTGAGTTACAGGCGTCCATAGGTTACGGTAATCAGTTTCCATCAGGCGGACCGTATGCTTGTTTGGCACCGACGTAGTATTAAAAAAAAGAATACTGAGCGAGTAGAAGAGTTTTGTTTAAAATTCATTACACGATTTCTGGCTTAGGTTCTAGGTATTCTTCTATATTTTATTTAAGTTCTTACCATTGCATCTGAGGTGAAAAATTCTGTAAAGAGCCTTACAAATATTTTCACAATGGTCAATAATATTTATTTATTTATTTAATCTTTATTTCACAAAGAAAAACATCGTACAAAAGGCAAACTTAATGTCGTAAGTCATTCTCTACCAGTTAACCATTAGGCAAAGCAGAAGAGTTGTAGGCGGTAAAATATTTTGACTATTTAGTTGCCTTACTGTTCACAGTAGCCGGGCTAAAGTAATTCTGTGTAACGTCGTAAAGGTAACGAGGCGGTAAAGCCGGTTCCGGTGACATCCGGCACGACCCGACAAGTCGGATCATGTACAATTCATCTTGGTTATTTATATGAGATATGTATATAACTTTGTTGCTTAACTTGTAAAGTAATTTTGACTAAATTAATCGCAATTTTGCTTTGTATATTATATCCGACAACTTCGCGCGGCATTGTCGACGTAAGGCAGACAAGCATGTTCGCGCGATAAATGATGTAGCGTCACGCTGTCTTTTTAGCACTATTTGTAAGTGCGATAGGGACGTATCGATGCGATACAGTTTATCGAACTAGTGTGCTATGCCCGCAGGAAAAATAGCGTGACATATTGTCAACATGTTTTTCCCATCACGGAACAATGGTGTTCCGGACCTTTGGGAGGGGTGCGCGGGGCCGAAGTCAACGCGTATAAACCATTTTGACACTTTAATGAAATGTAAGGGGTACACCGAGTGGATATTGCCCTTGCCCGTATCATGCGACACACGCAGAGGCAGCACCCGCCTTATTATTGTTGACATACTCGCGACATCGCACGACATACGACCTGCATACGACATCCAATACATCGATGACATGTCTCGCGCGCTGTGCCAGAATTGTAGGCAACGTTGCGCCACTTTTCAAGGCTTTTTTGCCCCAAATTGAAGTCAGACATCCGTCTCTCGTAACAAATCGACGCCGAAACGAGCCGCCTAAGTAATAACGACACATCACTCACGCTTTATTATTTCTTTTTTGTCGCACTTGCTCGGAAAGAGTGTTATTCCATGCATTCATATAGGGTATAACGAGTAGGTATTCGTCTTCGCCCCAAGGAGTATAACGTGTATTTTTAATTACATCTTAATTGAAGTCTAGATTATTTATACTATACTTAGTACCATTGTTCGACAGTGTGCTGGCACATGGCGATTGAATTTTTGATCATTAAAAATAAAATATCTGATGGGCGACCGAGCTCCGCTCGGTTCTATTTTATTATATTACGTCTTTAGATAAAAAAGGCTCTTATATGTAAATACAAAAAAAAAACTTTATTTCTGGCCGGGATTCGAAACCTTGACACCAGCGATGTGCTTACGAACATTAGACCGACCTCTTACGACAGAGCTACGCCCAGCCGATGCACGGTCGGCGAAATTAACGACCATAATTTTGCATTTACTAACGTGAAAGAAAAACGCATGAAAACTCGAAAATTCGCGTTTTCCGGGATCTAAGGCTACGCTAGATCGATTTTCCTCCCCACAAAACCCCACATAACTCAGCGAAATCGTGAGAGCGGTTTCCGAGATCGTCGGTATATATAAATAAATAAATATACAAGAATTGCTCGTTTAAAGGTATAAGATTTGACAGGTTATTTGGCATTCGACTGTCGAGCACTGGCACTTTTTTTCCTGTTCTCACTATTTCCTGTTTTCTTTACTAAAAATATTGCTAAAATTCGAAATAGACAATGTGGTTGATATGACGAATTCTATTATAATGACGTAATTTTTTTTTAGTTCTATCTCTGCACCAATTGTATCTATATCTCTTTGTCCCTTAAGGTTGACTGGAACTGAATGCCTTTTGGTAATTTCGCCATTTATAACCTGATATTGATTTTGTGAAATATACCTTAATTAAATAAATATCACCGAGGATTTTCACAGCCTCCCAGTGCATATCAGCGTATGTCGCCGCAAGAGAGAGAGTCACCTTCTTCTAACTGTATTAATGTCATAAGGACGGGTAGTCTATCTCGCGGCGACATACTCTCGCGGCAATCATGTGCTAACCCTGCAGATGTTATTTTAAACGTCAAACTTTGATAAAATTATGAAGTTTACTTAACCTTAAAATTATGAAGTAGACTTATCGTGGAACGATTCTATGTAAGAATGAGTTTTTTCGATATATAGTAATAACTTTTACATCGCCACGCGTTACAAAGCACGAGGTAGTGAGGCGCCCCTTGGCGGTACATTTTATTTATGGCTCAATTTGGCAAGAATTCACCAGCCGTTATAAATTCCGCAGGTAACCTATAAATCAGGACCCTCTGAAAAACTCTGTCTCTATCCTTTTCCCTCCTTGGCTAAAAAATGGGAGGGAGAGTGAGACGAAATGTGGCTGAGATTATTTCCCATTTAGTTTTGTAGGATGGATGTTACGACAGATCGTAAATGATTTTAAGGTTATCTTGAAGCTATGCCCACACTTTCGTGCTGGAGCACAAGGCTGAGCTTGAGCCTTTTTTGCTGACACTATTGTTTGTTATTATTGTTTAAGACAAACACCCGTTGACTGCATATAAAATATTCTTCTTTCTTTCTTTCATATACTTATTATTAACAAAACTGTGTGATATTGATTGTAATCTTATCCTTACAAGTAGCGTAAAGGGGCAAATACATTGCCACTGATGTAGGGTAACATACAGTTTCTAAACAGGACACAACATGTAAGTATAACTTATTTATTAACAAAATTGTGTGATATTGACTCTAATTCTGTCGTCGCATGTAGTATAAGGTCCCAGGGGCATGCAAACCACGTTGATGCTCTGAACATCGCCACTGATGTAGGGAGCCCGGTCCCGGAACGAGTTGCTTGCAACCACTAGGGCGCCGCTTGGCACGTTCGAACAGTACTGAAAAATAAGCCTAAGATTATTGTCTTCGGTTACCGCGATAGTTACTCATGAAATAAAACTATGGAAACATTAAATCGCGTATAATGATTTTAAAATACATCCACGAACTCTTTAGCGTTCGTGGTCAACGGGTGACTGAGGAAAAATTAAAATGTGCAAAATGTGTTTTTTTTTTTTTTAACAGAGTAATGGTAAAATTTTTTGAATATTGTATAATTGGCTTTATTAATAGTGTGTGAACCTGCCTTAGAAATCTATATTATTTGTGGTCATTGTTCGTTAATATTTCTTGTAAGTGGGTAGCGTTTTAATTTTTCCTCAGTCACCCGGACTTAAAGAGTTCAAACGTCGGGATGTATTTTTAATTCATTATACGCGATTTAATCCGTTTCCATAGTTTTATTTCATAAGCCTAAGATTATCAAAAAAATACACCAGATAGCATTTTACCTGTAGATGACAAGAAAACCTATTAGAAATCTACAGTCAAGCGTATGTCGGACTTCAGAGAAAAAAACTTAAGGTACGAATTTCGCTTACTGCCAGGGGCCCATTTCTCAAAACCGAAAGTCACTAGTTACAAGGTACAAGTCTCTTTCCAATGTGTCATATTAGACATTGACTACCGCTTGCAAATTATAGCTTGTAACTTCGAGAAATGGGCCCCAGATCTCTTGAAATTATGTGAGCCCATTTGAAAATTATATGAATTTACTTTTGTTTCGTTTTTTGGCAAATTTCGCATATCGATAATTTTCACAGAGGTCTTAAGCGGCTTCCAAAGTGTAAGGCGCTTAAGACCATTTGTGAGTTAGCAGTGATAGTTATTAAGCTATCGCCAAGAATATGTTAACGCCAAGAATGGCAACACAACCCAGGATGACCAACATAATAGACCTTCAGTGAACCAATGAGCGGCGGCCCTCGCGACCAATCAGAAAGGCGACAGCAGCGCCAGAGTTTCCCCTTCGCGTCACTTCAAAGGCAGATGCGCTGACTGCTCGTTCTTTTGTAGGTTTTAGTGTTTTTTCTTACATTTTTCACATTTATCCATCCTCCTTGTGGGTTCAGCGTCACTTCATTCAGCCTGATAAACCGTGGTGCATTAAATCCTGCAACCAACATAAAATTAGGTATTGTAGTTTATATTTTTTTATTAATAATTATGATAAATATCGTAATTATGACTGTTCACGCAGCACAATACTTGAGTATTATTTCAGCTGTATGCATCATTGTCGACTGTAGATGTCGCTGTTCAGTTGCGCAAACGTTGCGACGAACATCAGCCATAGAGTTGACTAAACGCGGACGCTCAGGAAACGCTATGGATTGTATCTTACCAAACAATACTTGTTCTCTCCCAGCGTCGGCGGCGGCGAGCAGCGCGGCGAGCGCGAGCAGCGAGCGGGCGAGCGGCGACATGGCGGCGGCGGCGGTGGCGGCAAAAACGGCGTTCTGGTAACGCCGACTCCGACAAAACGTAGCCCCAAAACGCGCAAACAAAATTTATCAGATATAATATCAATCAAACAATGAAAACCTTTAATTAAAAAATAAAAATGAGAATAACCTCAAGACAGGAAATGCAGTTAAATTGTAACTAATCGTGGAACAGGTGCAGATTGAAATCAAATCGATTGACCGATGATATGAGTTTTTCATAAGTGTCTAACCTTATCGTGTCTTAGGTAAGTAGGGGGTTATTCTATAACTTTGATTACAAATCCCAAGTATGAACAAGAAACAACTTTAAGCGATATGACTGGGGCAACCATAGTTTTCGAAGTTACGATTTATTAAAATATTTTTTGTTTATAAATACATAATTATATTTTGCGTCTGCGAAATGTTTCATCCTTAATGTATGATGCAGAATTCCTTGCAACGGAGAACAGATTAAAAATGTATTCGACCAGATGCAGAGAACGACTGTCTGGTAAAGGAGAATCGCCCAAGCATAGAAAATCCATCTAAATTGAATTTCTGTTCAACTTACTATTTGCCGGAGATAACATTGACATGTCTTCAATGTTTTTAAGAATGTCAAATATGCGACAAAAATATTTTAACTATAAGTAATTACTTATCATTTTCAATCGGAACGAATGAATCGAATACGCAAAGCGGTGATGGCTAGACCGACTGAGTTCAATTTCTGGCTCTCAGAAACTTCAGAACCCTTGCATTCCCTTGTTTAGACTAATAATTATTTAAAATTATTTGTATGTATTGTGAATGAAAACGTCAAAATTGCTTACGTCTGCAAAAAAAACTCAAAAGTGATATGGTTGGATTGTAAGTGACTTAACTTACAATCGAACCATTCCACTGAGTCACAATGCAGACTATATACTACCCAAGATCTTCTAGTAAGTAGTACAAATTAGGTGTTTATACTTAACTTCTAATCTAAACTAATATAGTAGAGGGGACCTGTGCCCAATAGTGAGATATATATTATAATGATGGCACACGTATTTTTATTTTACTAACACAACATGTATCATTGATAATCAAATCTTAAGTAGGTAAGTGGAACTTAACAGCTTTTAGTTTATTTCGTTTGGTTTTAAAACAAAAAATATCATTACTAAGTTTAAATCAGATACAAACTTTATGTCTTGTACCTCTCTTATTTTACTGTAGCTTAAATAATTTTCAAAAAAACAAGCAGCCATTTGCAGAAATCCTCACTCAATATAATAAAGCATTAACTATTTTACTTAAACATGCACTTTTCAAAACACTTCGTCGTTTGAAAGCTAAAATTGAGGCCTTAAATTAATTTAGTAGCGCGCCTGAAAAACTAAACGCTCTCATTCTAAAACGGCTTTAGTCGTGAGAGTTTTCAATACGTTTAGTTCCTTTTATTTTGGAGAGCTTCGTCTGAAAGCGCACGAGTCGTTCTCGATGCAGCTGCGGTTTGGGTTCAAATAGCACAGCCGCTTCACTTGCACAGGTGTTTTGCAGTTATTCTTATTTGTAACAGTTCTAATATTGTTAATGCAAATCATCATCAAAGGGAAAGAAATAACGCAAGCATTGCTCTCGGATGGAAACCGCAGAATGCAAGCCGTGGCCCCGGGTGCTGTCCATTCATGGAAACGGTCCGTCGAAAATGAACTACGAGCGGCTGGTTTGAGCTGGAGCGAGGTCACAAGGGTCGCTTGTGAAGGCCCTTTGCACCTCTGGGGTGCCTTAGGACTACAACAACATATCATCATCATCATCACATCAGCCTTTTTTCGCCCACTGCTGAGCATAGGCCTCTCTTCTAGTACGCCACTTCTCCCAGTCCTAAGCTAGTCTCATCCAGTTGTGACTCGTCATTTAATACCTGTAATGGTATTAGATATGTTTTACCATCATCATCAGATTATAACTTTTTTATGATACATCATACGTATACTCTGTAAAGAAAAGAACAAGGTATTTTTTTTTAAGATTTAACTATAATAATTCTCACTAGCAGAGGTCACCACAGGGCTGACTGTGTTTTGGATGAAGAAACTATAATTGGTGACAAATAGTCTGCAGAAATAAGTACATAGAAATATTGACTCTATTTTCCTTAAAACAAGGCAACGTTTCAGGCGTAGCTATAGGTAAGTACTAACGGGACTTAAAAAAATCATACAACATTGCATTACTTCCAGGCCTTGAGGAAGTATTTTTTATATTTCTATTTTCCAAATTTTAGTGACACAGTATTCAAGGCTTTCAATATCACATGCTCTGAAAAATAATCATTGATTTGGAAAGATAAATTAATCTAAAAAATAATATAATGACTGAAAAAACATATCAAAATATCTTATGATTACTATAAAGAACTCTTTAAAATAAAGCTAGTGTCTAGGCTGCTCCGTCTGGCTCTGCACTGAAGTGCCCTCAATATTCATAACTGGAGTTAAAATGCCGATGGAAACCCAGGCGCCGCCTCGGCTGTTTTCTGGGGTTCCGTAGCCAAAGCCGGCACCTTTTCAATTCAAATCTAGAAATAATATGCCACTGTTAGCTGTTACTGAAAACTGCTGCAGTGTCGACGCAGGTGATGTTAGGTCGTTTTTAAGGATTTCGTACCAAAACGTTACCCTTATTTATTTATTTATTTATTTATTTATTTAATCTTTATTGCACAAAAGAAAATCTTGCAGTACAAAAGCCTTTAAGGCGTCTTGCGTGAGCGACGAACCCGCGACGGCGACGCGATGCGATGCGATGCGACGAAATCAAACCTTCTATCTCTATGGACTTGTCTTAGGTGGGCGACGGAACGCGACGGCGATGCGAAGCGACGAACTAGCGATGAACATGCGAATGTTAAGCGACGCGATGCGACGCGATGCGATCAAACCGCTGTGTTCATATGGGAGTGTCTTGCGTAAGCGACGGCCCGCGACGGCCCGCGACGGCGATGCGACGCGATGCGATGGCGATGGGCGCGCGATCAAGCTATTTGATTTTTAGAAGCAAATTCAATACGTAGAGAGGTCGGACTAGAGAAATAACGATTGATTACTAGTCTCACATTTAATTCTTTATATATTCTTATAATAAAAATTCAAATTATTCAAATTAACATAAGTTGACCAAAGGAGTAATGTGCCTAAAAAGTAAGGAAATTACAACTTTTGTAACTTGTATTGACAGCCTTTGATTATGTACACGGTGATACGAGATTGTCTGCGTAAAATATTAAAATTTAAGTGTGAACTAAAAATATGAAACACTAGTGCGATGACCTTACGATATATGTACTAGCACTTGACTTTGGTGAATAGGATCACAAAATTAACTAGTTATTACAACGGGCTCGTAGCCTAGCGGTTTCGACGTCTGGACGCCGCACCAGCGGTGTGAGTTCGAACCTCGGCTGAGGCGTGCTTTTGCAGTTTTATTTTTGTTTCTTTTATTTTCTATTATTTGATTGTTTACTTTTTTCTTTCTGTAAGAATCTTCATTCTTATTTTTATTTTATTTTTAATAACTCCGGCTTTTATATTAACAAGGAAAGGTACCCATACAAAAAAAAATAATTAGACTACTCTTTAAGGGGCGTTCATTGTAATTCCTGCGATTCCTGCATTTATTGTAACTCTTAAATAATAATATTATCCTAAACCAGAACTTCTTGTTGCCATATAAAAAAAATACATATAAGACATATACCTTTGTGTCGATAGATATTTTACAGTACAGATGGTGTTTTTTTTACGCACTAGTGCGAGAAGTGGTTCATTATATGCCAGGTCGAAACTTCGGAGGCTCATCTGTACTGAAAAACGTCGTACGATACACGTGCGAAAAGGAAATTCGTATCTCGTGTCGGGAGTGTTTTAATTTATCGCCACTCGTTTCGAACTTCCTTTTTTACGCACTTGTATCGTAATGTACTATTTTAAAGCACATAAAATTCGAATAAAATACACTGCTGACACGGGCCCGCCCGCTCACTGCTCAGTTCAGTCTGCGCCCAGCGCTCATAGACAGTGGACCTACGTTCGATAGTCCGGCGCACCGTGCTCTCGTAAGCGTAAGCAGCTAGATAGTTCTGAGAAGTGCTGTATAGGTACTGCGACTAAACAAATCTTGATCCTGTTGGTGGCAAACAGGCATACGGTCCGCCTGATTTTTACACATGCAATTTTATCCAAGAAATTTTACTTGAAATCTGATGAGAGTTTGAATTATTATTATATTTCGGGACCAGGGGACCGATTTTTGAGTCTCACGCGTTCGAATTCAGAAAATTGTCACTGAAAATACTAAGCAATTCACTGTTTTCAACCGGTATTTTAGTGACAAATCCCATATGTGAAATTCAAAAACCGGCCCCCAGGATGAGGTTCTGGTTTTCATGGTGGAGTCAGGATATGGTCAACAAAACTGCTATTTTACTCATAATAACTCCACTATGTTTGGGCTTATTACATTTGGGCTGATGAGCAGCGTCGATCTCGATGATGTCCAAGGTCACATGATCGAGTCAGGAAATGAATAACAGAACTGCTATTCTACTTATCGTAACTCGACCATGTTTGATCTCATTAGCCGGGCCAATAACACATGTAATTTTTTTCACACAGCTCAGCTCTTTGAAACTGTTTATTTTAAGTTACTTACAATTAGTAGGTACCATATAATAATAATATATTCTTATCTCTTGTAAACTTTACAAAAAAGTTAACACATGAAACCAAAAGAATTGTTACTAGCAATTAAATTCAAAACTATCAAGATCATTCTTGCCTGTGTGTTGCGTTACCGGTGGCTCACGTACCGAGCGCCAACGCCATCTATCAATGGCTATTTCACGAAATTGATGAACGCTCTAAGGAATAAGGGCTCTTAGTGTAGTGGTTATGCCAGTCGACACTAGATGGCAGCATTAAAAAACACTGGGTTACATGACATTTTTTCATTTCAACATTAAGTAAATAGCATTCGTTATAAGTAAATAGTATACGTTAATTCGTCGCTCAGTTTTGCCGTGAAGGACGGACAAATAAATAGACACACACACACTTTCCCGTTTATAATATTAGTATGGATTAAAATAAACATTAAGTTAATAAAAACAAAATGCAGTATTATTGTGTGCTACTTAAAACTTTCCTTGTTATTATAAAACCCGGAGTTCTTAAAAAAAATAAGAAAGTAGAATCTTAGAGAAAGAAATAAGCAGGTAAACAAAATCAAATAATCCATACTGATTAAACTGGAAAGTGTGTGTGTGTCTGTTTGTTTGTTTGTCTTTCAAGAGAAGCCGCGGCCAAAAGCTAGTAGAACATAAAAGAAAAAAAGTAAATAAAAATGCAAAAAGATTGCGTGAGCCGAGATTCGAACTCACGACACTCATGGCGCAAACTATTCCACCTAGAAGTCAAACCCGCTAGACCATTTGCACATTGTGAAAGACGGCGAATCTTGTGATTCTAATCACCAAAACGCTAGTGCCGAAGTTTCGCGCGATGGATACGCGATGACCTTGAGCCATCGCCGTCGCATCGCGTCGCATCGCGTCGCATCGCGTCGCATCGCGTCGCGTCGCAAGACGGAGCGCGTCGCCCAACAGTCGCTCACGCAAGACGGAGCGTACAACATGTCTTTCTCTTCCATTCTCCCCTATCTATATATATATATATAGACGAAACATAGCAAAGAGAGCGCGTTATGGTGCGTCTCTGTCGATCTCTCGGTATTGTCTGTCTGTTTTTCTGTCACATTGCAACATATCGTTGTTAGATGTAAATATGTATTTTAAATATGTTCTCATGTCAGTGATGTATGAATGAATGAATTAATGAGGATTTATTTATCAATAGTGGGTTTACAAAAATGGTCTTAAAACTATTTACAATATGTAACTTCTACAGATCTCCACACGTTACTATGATCTGTTAAGAATCTCGCCAACATTATATTAGAACCATTTCTCACACAGTATTATCTTTATAAGAATAAATGTCTACCTAAACCTAATATCTGGAGAACTACTTATGCTATCAATTTGAAAGGAACACTTTATGAATATTATGAACTTCTACAAAAAGAAGGGGTTTTCTTTCTAGATTTCCTCGATTAATTATGTTGCTGCATTTCTGCATTGCTGACGTGATTATAATGTTATATTTTTTAAAGGCTAATTCAAATCCGTTACACTTTTTTTCACCGTGAAATAAAAAATGACCTATAAAATTGCTTCAACCTGTTTTAAATTATCAAATTAGTAACGCTCTGTCATTTTTATTCTCATCGTAATATATAACGGCGTCGGCGGCGCCGACTCCATTCCCGCCGTGATGTCGCCACTTCACTCGTTGTTCCTTCTCGGCGTGCTCGCACTGTCTGTGTTCGCTCAAGACTTCGTCCCGAACGTGCCAGAAGAATGTTTGAAAACAGGCATTTGTGAGGACTTGCCGGACTATCCGACAGAACAAGTCGCCGCTCTTATTGAGGAACTGGGACCGGCGCTTGAAAAATACGAGGTTTATCGGCTTTGAAATAAAACTGGTAACGGATTTTATCACGTATAATGTATTCGGGATGAATTGTGAATTCATCATACGCGATAAAATATTTCCATAGATTTATTTCATGAGTAGGTACTCGTACTAACTATCGCGGTAACCGAAGACAATATTATTTTATCACCTTTGATTCAGTGAAATTATGCTAAGAAATTAGGCATCTAATGTAATGTGAAAACCATTTACTTATTCTCTAAGATAACGGAGCGCACAGTTTGCTCAACAAACCTAGGATAGCCTACCTATTTATTAAGTCTCACATTCAGCTCAAAAATGCTGAATGCTGGTGACCTATACAACGATATAATATATGTACGAGTACATCCAGGATTTAGCAACCGATTCGAGATCAGCTCATCACACGAATTAATCCGGTACCCAGGACCAGGCCAGGGCTTTACAGACAAGGTCGATCCCCGAAACGCCAGATCGTCAGTTATTTCTCATCAACCCCACAACATCTCTGTCAACAGGTGACTGATGATGATGATCTCGACGAGTCCGAAGCGATGTCCAGAACCGGCGACATGGACCAGGATCTCTGCGAGTCCAGGCGCAGGGCCATAATGCCTCAGGCGGCTCCGGACAAAAACGGCCAGTGGTTCTTTGTTGTCAACAAAAGAAGTAATCCGGTCCAGAGCATCATCGTGGAGGTAACATATTATACTCTGTCAAACAAGTCTGTCAGTAAATAAGAACAAAGAAAACTATGTGCATCCTTTTTTTAGGATGCTAGAGAAAAGGATACCTATAGTTTTCTTTGTTCTTATTTACTGACAAACTTGTTTGACAGAGTATATATCATACAGACTATCGCATACACATTTTTAAATGCTTACGTATTTATTCTATTTATTCTTACATAGAAAATTGACTATTCTAGTTACAGTTTTTTTCTGGTCTTCCTATCAGTCTTTTTATCCTGAAAAATAGCGTCAAATATAACATGAATAAAAGAAAATGTTCACGCAAAAAGAAATGTTTTCAGCTGTTTTCTTTAGTTTCTGTATTACATCAGTATGTTCTTCTACTTAGGTATGTATTTATTAATGTTTATTGTACAAAGAGAATAACACTTTACAAAAGAAGGACTTAATGCTATAAGGCATTCTCTACTCTACCAATCAACCTTTGAACAAATGTTTTAGCATTTAACGTTTATCAATGACTCGACGGTGAAGTAATACAATTTTAAGACATAGATATGGCTAACGTTTAGCCTTACAGCTGAAAACTAAAGTTTCCTTTCCCCATATGCACGTTTTCAATAATTTTCATACAAATTATGGAGATTAGAAATATAAGGAGCGAAAGCTTTAAGTATCAGAAGTGCACATATAAAATAAAAGATAGGTGGCGCTGCAATAGCAGGGAGATAAGGGTTTGACAATCTCTTAGCCTTCTCGGTAGTGACCCCGCCTACGGAGCAAGAGGTCCCGGGTTCAAATCCTGATGAGATCTTTTTTATTTTTTTCTACTAATATTTTTCTTGATTTTTTTTTTTTATGTCCAAAAATATTTTGTTTTGTTACTACTTTTCGAAATTTCATTCGCAAGACTTACAACATTACCTAAGAATCCTAACATGGGGCAAACAATGTAAAAGGGCTTAAATTAACATTTGTCTGAATAAAACAATAAATAAACACAAATAAAAATACACAAAAAGAAAATTAATGTATAAAAAAAAACAAAATGCAAAAAGATCGCTGTCAGAATCGAACCCGAGAACATCTGCGTACGAAGCCAGCGCACTACCACGGGACTACGTCTTGACTTGCTCAGTCTGACGAAACCAGCCTAGAGAAAAGAACGTCTAATGTCATGTCACATCGCTGATCATTGAGCGAGACATGCGCTCCAAGCGGAGAGATTTGTAACTGCAATTACAAGGCCTCAGTCGGTCATTTTTGCGATTGTTGTACTTCGACAGATGTTCCTCGTTTATACTTCTATTCTCCCTGATACAAATTCCTTAATTTTAGATGTGCAGCCACCCAGAGTCATCGTGCTCGAGCGTGGCACACTTCTACACGGGTTACTCCGCCAGCTGCAAGCAGAAGTACATCCAGCGCAAGTCGCCGACTTTGGGCGCCGGCGGCGTGATGATCGAACGACGGTTGCTCTTCCCTAGCTGCTGTGTCTGCCGGTATCAACAGACTGGGGAATAATATTTCCTTATAAAAACTGAAAATTGGGTTAAATTTTACATAAATTATTACAACCTAATGTAAAATATCGATACATGATGTTCACTAATTCAATAAAATGAGTAAAAGAATAAGCGTAACGTAAGCTACTATAATATATGTTATTGCAAAAATAGTCTGGAATTGTTTTAATATTCATCAATTTTTAATCACACTTGGTTGGAGGGACTGGACCGCTGGAGAATGCAATGTTATCGATGTTAAACATCAACTGAAGTGGTAACTCTCACCTGGATGATATATTTAAAATTTAAACAATAATGAAACCCCGATCGCGATAGTGGACCGATTTTCATGAAACATGGCTAAGAACACTCGACTAACTCGACTTTTAAACAAAAATTTGTGCTATTTGGCTACGCACACTGGCCCCGTACTCCAAACGCCACAGAAACGCCGCAGAAATGTAGTCTGGCTCTGTCGCGCCAATACGCAAGAGCGATAGAGATAGATAGCTACGAAAGAGATATTATCGTGAGCGTTTCGTGAGCGTTTGTGCATTCAGCTACGCACACAGAATTGTAAATATTTCAAACATTAATGCATTTTTAACCCCCGACGCAGAAACGACGAGGTGTTATAAGTTTGACGTGTTTGTCTGTCTGTTTGTCTGTCTGTCTCTCTGTCTGTTTGTCTGTCTGCCTGTCTGTGGCATTGTAGCTCCCGAACGGATGAACAGATTTAGATTTGGGTTTTTTTGTCTGAAAGCTGAGTTAATCGGGAGTGTTCTTAGCCATGTTTCATAAAAATCGGTTTAGTATGTCGCGGGGTTGTTTCAAAATTTTAATTTTGTGGTTATTATCTTTATCCTTGTCGTGCAGGATATCGAGTAACATATAAATACAACCCATGTTAGAGATAGACAAACCTCCTAAATAAGTTAAGCTGAACAAACATAATAATTACAAAGCCAATCAGCGCGTAATCAGCTCCGATGCTATTGGATCGGAAACTACCCGCCTCATTACGGAGAACATTGCTCATCCGATCAGGACTCTTTGTTTGTTCCCATTTAGTTCATTCATAGACGCAACTATGAAATAGAGAATCGTAAAACAAGAGGCAATATTATATATAGCTTTACCAGATGATAATGAAGGTAACTATCACTTTTATAACATTTATTTATTTAACCTTTATTGCACAATATAAAGTATAAATGATGAACCTAATACCTTAAGGCATTCCATACCAGTCAACCATTAGGCCAAACAGAAACTTACAAATGGTGCGGAAAATAAAACAGAAAAAATAAATATGATAAATTTACACATTGTAATTATAAATAATACTACTATATGCATCATCAATATATGTACATAAGTAAGATACATAAATAAGTACAATCATATACATACAATAACTAACTAAAAATATATACATATACCTAGTACCAATTTAACCATTGTCACAAAGCTGAATTAATCGGGATTGTTCTTAGCCATATTTCATGAAAATCGGTCCACTATATCGCGGTCGGGGGTTTTTTCAAAATTTTAATTTTATGGTTAGGTCATTTATAAAACTGGTGGGCGCCCGGCGGGTCGGCCCAGATATCCGCTGGAGAGACAGTGTGATGGCGGATCTGTGTCAGCTACAAGCCGATAATTAGCAGGAAGCTGCGCAGGATCAGGATAAGTGGTGTGCTCTCGTTTTGGAGGCCAAGATCCTCTTTGGATTACAGAGCCACACTAATTAGTTTGTTTTTTATCACTTGTGATAAAACTGTACCATAATTTGTGGAAGACATGTTACTCACTCACATAATTTTCAAATAGGTACCGATGTATTTATATCTCAAGTATTTCTCTTTGACGCGTCGTAGAATCTAGTCCTAGTTACCATACACATATCCTGTATTATTCAAACTCAGTATCCATACAGACCTGGCTGTAAATCCATAGACCTTTCAGCTGATCCTCAGGGAGAGCTGTTCGAGCTCGATATATCCTGAGGTATCACGAAGATCGATGGGGCATGTGGTCCAAGTGATAAGCTTTAGTGCGTTTTCACATTATCCGATCCGATATCGGATGTAGGATCGATATCCCATACATTCAAGCCGCCCTCTTTGATTTTTGCCTTTGAAATCCTCCCGACAGATACCGGATCGGATAATGTGAAAACGCACAGACTGATTTTAGTTTCACGCGGACCAATTTGTATGAAATTGATGTTTTCGTTCACTCGGACCTGCTTTACTCTAATAAAACGCTCCCTTAATTAATACATATTAGTCCGGTGCAGTCACCGCTCCGCGCGGTCGACCCACGTGATACTAAAACCAGCCATATAGGAGAAGACTACTAGAAGTAAGTTCCTAAGTATTTTTTAAGCCCTGGCTGATAACATTGCTCCCGACTGTCTGCCGTCTGTCCTGATTAAAATTAAAATTCAGGTAAGCTTAATATCATCGTTTGAAGCAAAAACTTCTACAATACGAGGAGCAGTAACCTAAGAACTTTTAACATCGCTCTTGCTATTGAAGCCAAACAGAATTAATCCATTCTTTCTTTAAACGCACTTTATAATTTGTAACTCTGCTTGTTTCTCGTGCCTTGTATCCTGCTGTGTCCCAGCATTTATCCCGATTGCAGTCAACGCTTTGTCACCCCTGACTAATGCCTGTATGTAACTTAGTTATTACATCATTTTGTTTTCTTTTAAAACCCTTGAGTGAGACAGAAACTAGAGCAGTTTCATGTGAAGATCACTACCTTTTGAGAGCACAGGTATGAGTTCGAATATGTATGTGTTTATCATGGTTGTCTATTGTTTGCCCGACAGTCATTTAACATAATATTCATATGCCCGAATCTAACTTGCCTGAATTTCATTTGCCCGAATGATTTGTTTACCATAAAAATTGTATGACATACTGGTTGTTTATCCGAACATTATCTTCCATAATCATACAATGCCATACTATTTGTTAGCCGTATTATTAAGTGCAATAATATGGTTTAATATAATATTCAAACGCCATAAGCAATTATTGCCATATTAATTGTTGCTCATATTATTACCTAACCTACTTTCTGATAGCAGTTTCATTTTTCAGGGGGTCACAGTTCTAACCTAACCTAACCTAACCTACTTTTCAAGCAGTTTCATTTTCCAGGGGGTCACAGTTCTAACCTAACCTAACCTACTTTCTGATAGCAGTTTTATTTTCCAGGGGGTCACAGTTCTAACCTAACCTACTTTCTGATAGCAGTTTCATTCTCTAGTACTTCTAGTAGTGTCGTCTCCGTGATAATTACGCATTTCGATGATTCTGCCAAATCACATTATGGAAATTGACTTTTCTGGTCGCTAATTTGGATGACAAATGATGTTATGGAATGTGGTAATTACTGATTTCGATGATTCTGACAAATGACATTATGGAAACTGACTTTATGGGAAACAAAGTTTCTGGCACTTGATTAATATAGTAAACAATGATTATGGCATAAGATGTTATGAGAAACAATATTATGATTGTTGAATAGGGTGGCAAATAAAATTATGGCAAATGAAATTCTGGCAAATGGGGGTATCCCGTTTATCATATTGCCACTTAAGTATCTCCGCTGTATCTTGTGCCTTGTCCCCCGCTTTTGTCCCATTTGTCCCGATCGCAGTCGCCGCTTTGTCGCCCTGACTAATGCCTGTATTGGCTACACTAAGCGATATAGCGTTCATCTTTGGTTGCATCTCCGACATGTTTGTTCACTGAACGCTTTGCTCTGTTTCGCTTTCTTTTGTACATTGTTCAAGTATTTTTCTGTGTATCCGTATTCTATTAATTTTTGCTGCGCTCAATTTCTGTGAATCGATCACAGTTTAATATGAATATGAATAAATGATTCAGATGTTCATTAACTTCATCAATACGAAGAGTTTGCGGAGCAATTCTTTTCTCAAAAATTGACATTTTTTTTATATGCGTAACTTGGTGGTTATATAGTAATAACAATGACACTTTAGCTACAGATGATCATAGTTCTCGATAAAATGAGTACCCAAAGGTATGAAATACATTTGAAACTCTTCACCTTAAAGCCATATCTACCACAGGTTTAGCTATACCGATTGGGGTGGCAGGATTTAGACAGCAATGCCGGCTGCAACCCGTCACGGAGCTATGCTCTAGAAGTGCCAGGTTAAAACAACACCCGCCATCTTTGATTCATGAGGCCTGAGTCCCAACACAGATCACTTCTACTTACTTATGTGTAAGTAGCGGCAACTTAAAAAAAATGGAAATTTCCTCGGAAATTTCATGAAAGTTTCACAAGAAATATGGGACATCTTAATTTAAGAAATGGAATGTTTCAATTTCCGTAAAAAATGAGGAAATATTTTGATAATTTTTCCTATGTTGCCAATTTCGCAGTTATGAGTCGCAGTACCTGCTCTACATCACAATTTAGTGAGCTATTCGAATACGGGTGGCAGGATTTTGATAGCAATCCCTGCAACCCTACACGGGGGCGTCACAGTGCTATGCTCTAAAACTGCTAGGTTAAAACAACACCCGCCATCTTTGATTCATGAGGCTGAGTCCCGTCACAGATCACTTCCACTACAAATGAAGTTACAGCAAGTAAAACTGCTCGCAGTCACAAGGCATTCGAATTAAGCCGACAAAAAATTTTATTTTGATATTTGCAACAGAAATTTGTTTTTTGTAGCAATGGCGTGGGACAATACTTTCAACAATGATTATGCGCGGATTTTTACGGTGCCCCAATATAG
This sequence comes from Leguminivora glycinivorella, assembly GCF_023078275.1. NCBI lineage: Eukaryota > Metazoa > Arthropoda > Insecta > Lepidoptera > Tortricidae > Leguminivora > Leguminivora glycinivorella. The sequence continues at coordinate 432,654 of NC_062976.1, read as the reverse complement.
CGTCTTCGGCAGACTGAGTAGTAGTAGTAAAACACTTTATTGTACCAGAAATTCCAGAAAATAATACAACACACAGGAAAAAGAGCTTATTACAAGTCAAAGGCGAACTTTCCCTTTACGGTGACGCAATATAGAATTGCGGTAGGCTTACAAACGGCGCAGAAACGGATTCTAGGTAATATAAATTATAACTTACACTAACATGCAATGTATACGAATAAATACATAATATACAACTATACAAATAGCAAATATAAATATATACATATATAATATATAAATTAAATATATATTTACATAATAAAAACGACAACTACAAAACCGTACATCCAATACCTTAGTTTTCATCAGAGAGCCAAAGCTTTTTTAGATTAGCAGTGACGCGACCGACTGAGATATCAGTACATTTTATATTAATTAATTAGCTAAGTTTTACTGAACTTTTTAAACAAGCATATAATTGAGTAGGTAGATGAAAGAAACCTATTTATACCTGCTGGTGGGTATCACAAAAACATTGTCTTTGCACTTCATGTGTAAAATGTTTTTCTTTTTTGCGGTTTACCGGGAATTCAGCGGACAATTCTAAGAAGCTAAGCGCTGACAGAATGAATAAGCCTTGTAAATATGTATTTTAAGTGAAACTTTATAAACGCTAACATGCGGAGTCTATGCAACCTACTCCTCAACCAACACTCGAAATACATAATTCGTCGCGGAGTGGCCGGCTCATCCATATTTAGTCGCAGGTATCAGAAGTGAATTAATTCCCGCATTTGCATGCGACTAAAAACATGCTTTTAGGGTAAACTTTCAGGTAATCAACGGATTTTAGGTTCTTTGAGAGGTATTTTGGTAAAATGAGGGACTTAGAAATGAGGGATTGGAAAGGAGATTGGCGATAAGTGTCATTTTCGAGTCATAAATTTATAATATTGTCTTCAGTTACCGCGATAGTTACTCATGAAATAAAACAATGTAAATGGATTAAATCGCGTATAATGAATTTAAAATTCATCCCGACGTTTCGAACTCTTTACAGCGTTCGTGGTCAACGGGTGAAATTCATTATACGCGATTTAATCCGTTTCCATAGTTTTATTTCATCATAAATTTATGTCAAAAGTGACACTTAACGCCATCTACAAGTATAATCGAAAGCTACAAGACATTTCGTAGCGCCATCTATGTGTGGTGTAGTGTATGCGCGTTCTTAGGCTCTTCTTATATTTAATCTATGATCGAAGTGACACATATCGATGATGCAGTCGTAAATCTAATCTAACCTTTAAACTTCATCCATTCCCAAAACGATCGAAATATAGCTTTGAATACTTAGAACTGGTAACAATCTGTAAGCCACTTACTTTCCCGTCAGCGCATAATGGAATCAAACCGTGGCGCAAATCGCCGAGCATAATCACGGAAGTTGGACAATAAACTGTGGCTAGGCTGGGATGCGAACCGGGCACTGCGAGCAAGACACAGTGCGAGAAAGCCAGTACAGACATTTTCACAGCGAAAAATTGGACAAAAAAAAACAAAAAGGTAGGTAATCAACCACAGATGTGTAATCACGATCTACGTAAATCTCAGACAATATAAGGCCGATAGTCCCCTATCATTATGTTTATCGTAGAAATATGATCATAGGTCTGTATGCCTCCCTTTTTCTCTAACGTTAAGAAAAAGGACGGCATGTTGCCTGTGATCATATTTCTATGATAAAGAAATGATAGTGGACTATCGGCCTAAGTCTAGTGCTTTTCGTTCTCACTATTTGGTTCGCAAAGTGGTAGAACGTCAGAGCGAAATTCGTAACTCGTGTCGATTTAAAACACTCCGTTCGGTCGTGTTTTAATTTTTCACCGCTCGTTTCCGCACTTGTATCGTAATGTAGTATGAAGTATCTCTGGTTTAGATAAGATATAGTCCGTCGTAGTAGCGAAGATTAAATCGTAAGTTTGTCGGCAAAATAGTACATTATATAATTAAGGCCGGGAAGTGAACGATTACAACCGAGAGGCTATTAAAAGCCCGACTGACCTGCTCTAAATATCCACCGTTCTTATAGAATATTATGTAACTTTACTGTTTCTTTAGTAAATGTGGAGTAGTATGGGAGAAGATCGGACTGCCAAGAGGGCGTATGTTGGGAAGACCAACTTTAGCACAACTTGCCTTGTCGCGCGCGAGTCCATAAATAAAGCGCGACTTCAAGTATGGACTCGCGAGCGACAAGACAAGTTGTGCTAGAGGGTCTTGTGGCCACCCGGCGGGTCGGCCAAATAAGGCTGGGAAGACAGTGTGATGGAGGATCTATGTCAGCTACAAGCCGATAATTGGCAGGAATCTGCGCCGGATCGGGATAAGTGGCGTGCTCTCGTTTTGGAGGCCAAGATCCTCTTTGGATCGCAGGCGCCATACTAGTTTGCTAGTTTTAGATTCAAGATTCAATATTTACAAATAAATTCATAATAAATAAGACTAGAAAAAAAAATATGTCGGGTTTATCACGAAATGGTCCCGCCTCAGCATAAATGCTGACCCAGGGGTCAGCGCTGATCTTCCGGCGAGACCAGTTTAGTAAATGTAGTTACAATATCATGTTCCTCTACTGCGTTATCGTAACCTAGGTTCTACTGTCCGGCACCCGTTGTTTCAGTAGTTTGCGACCGCAGTAACCAATTAAACCTGCCAATTTATCGGAACCCCAGCTTTACAGTGAAACCCAATAGGTTTGCTTTCAACACGTTTACTGCCAAAGACGCATATATGCGTTCACTGTACCACAGAATATATAATAGTACAAGTACAGAAGGCCCACTGCTTTGATGTTCAAGAAATGCCGCCTTTTTAAATGCCTACAAAATTCTAACAAAGAAACAAGCCGCACGTGCGCAGCGTCGGACGATTAAGATTGTCCTATTTTATCCATGATGTCTATTTAACTAAGCATTATTAGCCATTCCACATGCGGACATCGCATATGAACCTTTAAAAAAACTCGCGACGTAAAGCAACAATAGAAAGTGTGAACGTGAGTTCTGTGAGAACGCTCGCCAACCCTGATTAGGCCGCGAACTCGCGGCCGCCGGCATGTACTTGTAGCGCGGCGATAGAATCGCGGAGTGAGCCGCCCCTGACTGTACACACAATAACTTCCCTGAGTTTTTTTACTCCATGATTTTTTTTCTGACACTGGCACAGATATTAGCACTAAGTTAGACGATGGCATTAAGGAATGGAATTGCCATTTTTTTTTTGTGTCAAAAGTCGTTCATTTTCATCGAATCTAAATATACGTGCATAATATAATGCAAGTATATGTCAAAAAGTCATCACGCTTTTACGTTTATCATTTTTGCGAAAAAAGATTCAAAAACGTTATTTTCTAAAATATGTAGGTATATTTCATGTTTTCCTACTCAGAATTACGAGTCCTTTTCATCCTACTAGGCCGAAAAAAGCCCTTGTTCCTCGTAGATAACCAAGTTTGATAACTGGCTTTGTATTAGGAAAAAATATTCTTGTTTGATTACCCGGTTTGGAAACGAGAATTTATTTTTCCTCGTAGAAAACCATTATTATATGCGGTTTTCTACGAAGAATTGGTTTTCTTCTTTGCTTACCCGGTTTGGAAACAAGAATTTATTTTTCCTCGTAGAAAACCATTATTTTATACAGTTTTCTATGAAGATTTTTTTTTCTTCTTAGCTTACCCGGTTATGAAATGGGATTTTTTTTCCTCATACAAAACCATTATTTAATTGTATGCAGTTCTCTACGAAGATTTTTTTTTTCTTCTTAGCTTACCTGGTTATGAAATGAATGGGTTTATTTTTCCTCATTGATAACCACTAAGTACCTACATATTTCATGCAGTTGTCTTAAGAGAAAATTCTTTTTCACCACACCGACTGGTAAAGGCTCTCTTGATACTTCAAAAACAAATGATAAAGTTGCACTTTATCTCAAGAGTGCAAAGTTATTCCTTACAAATCACAACTTGATGCCCCAAAGCTGGCTAGTAAAACCAGTCAGTGTGGTGAAAAAGAATTTTCTCTTTAGAAAACTGCATGAAATATGTAGGTAGTGGTTATCAATGAGGAAAAATAAATCCATCCATTTCATAACCAGGTAAGCTAAGAAGAAAAAAAATTCTTCGTAGAAAACTGCATACAATAATGGTTTTGTATGAGGAAAAAAATCCCATTTCATAACCGGGTAAGCTAAGAAGAAAAAAAATTCTTCATAGAAAACTGCATAAAATAATGGTTTTCTACGAGGAAAAATAAATTCTTGTTTCCAAACCGGGTAAGCAAAGAAGAAAACAAATTCTTCGTAGAAAACCGCATATAATAATGGTTTTCTACGAGGAAAAATAAATTCTTGTTTCCAAACCGGGTAAGCAAAGAAGAAAATAAATTATTCGTAGAAAACTGCAAAAAATAAAGGTTTTCAGGAAAAAAAAATTCTCGTTTCCAAACCGGGTAATCAAAGAAGAATATTTTTTCCTCATACAAAGCCAGTTATCAAACTTGGTTATCTACGAGGAACAAGGGGAAAAAAGCGTCCCAAATTTATTTTTTCTACTTCGTTACCACTTTTCAAATACTTTATACAGCGGTTACAAAGTGGAAAGTATGCAAAATAATAGATAATTTTGGGACCATCTTTTTATCCTAGATCGAAAGGGCTCGTGATTCTGAGTAGGAAAAACATAAAAAAAATATTTTTGGAGATTGTTCTCGCGAAAATGCCCATAAATCACATCACTGAGACTGTGAAATTGCTGCTAACTTAGCTTGGTATTGCCCTTATCTACCATTCTTGACTGTACCTACTTATTCCTGTACTAACATAGATATTGGCTCTAAAAACGTAGAGTTACATAAAAGGATACAAGGCCAGGTACAAGATAAAATCAGTCTAAATAAAACTACAAAAACGCCATACGATACTCTTATCTCACTTACTTATTCAATAAGAAAACGATCCTTAAAGTGAATATCATAAAGTTTCCTTTGAAGTAAAGTTGAAATTGAAGATACGAGGAAAATATGTATGTGAATAGAAACAAGCTTTCTGTGAAAACGGCATTTTTCCGCAAACACAAACAATGTATTTTCCGCGCTTGCGAGTCGCACCTTATACAATGCTAAAGCAGTAGCTTAACTCAACAGTTAGCTAATACATTTTAATAATCGATAGAATAAGGCTTTACTTTGCGGAAATCCATGTTAATCAAAATCTAGAACATTATAAATAAAAATTATAAAATAAATAAATATTATAGGACATTCTTACACAGATTGACTGAGGCCCACGGTAAGTTCAAGAAAAATAAATAAATAAATATTAAATACATGTCATATACAAAGAAAAAGTGGCCAAGGCCTCCAAGTGTTCCCAGCTGGAATCGAACCAGCGTACTCCGTTTACCAAACGGATGCCTGGGTACCTACGTAGCCGAATGGCACAAACGCTCACGAAACGCTCACGAAACGAAACCCTCGTAGATATCTATCTCTATCGCTCTTGCGTATTGGCGCGACAGAGCCAGACTACCTTTCGCGGCGTTTCGTTTTCGTTTCGCGTCAGAAATGCCATTCGGCTACGGCACCTGAACCACTTGGCTTCTTAGAGTATTCTAGAACATTACGTACTTTGCTTAATGGAATTCGATTTTGAACAGCGATCCACTTTCCATGTTCGCATGTTCACAGACATGGAAATGATGCACGCGTATTGAGCAATAGCCCAAAAGGAGCATCCATCTATTAATTAGTGTGTGGTGTGGGTTCGAGAACTTGCGACAGGCGTATTAATTAATACAAAATCTCCCTCATTTCTATGTCTGTGGATTTGTCTATGGGCAGAGGCAATGCTACTCTTATATAATATGTTATATTATATTATATCACAAAAAACCTTAGAGTTAAATTACTGCTTTAGCTCCCGTATATTCTGTGTCCCCTGTCGTCCAGCGGCGCGGAAAATTTTATTTAAACGGCGACAAACAACGAAACGAGGAGGATCAATGGAACTGTAGGAAGGATATAATAAAATAAAGTCACTTTTATAGTAAAAATCTGCAGGTAAAGGAGATATTATTTAGATGCTTTGTAGGTTACAGAGTTTTATAAGCAGCTGCAACTACTTACCTCATTTAATAATAAAAATAATATTATAAATGGGAATTTGTGTGTGTCTGTTTGTTTGTCCGTCTTTCACGGCAAAACGGAGCGACGAATTGACGTAATTTTTTAGGTTGGAGGGCGAGATACTTGGAAGGATGGAGAGTGACATAGGCTACTTTTTGTCTCTTTCTAACGCGAGCCGCCGCGGGTAAAAGCTAGTAGGTCATAATTCACAATTATGTCTATTATTTTACACATTGTCAACCAAGAACCCGCCTAGTGGGCACTCGTGAACTTTGTTCAGATATGGCGAACCCGCTGGGCGGGTTCTCGCGATACAAGCGGGCGGTTGTGAGTTACGACCAGTTTCTGACGCAGTCCACCACTGCCATCTCTCGACACAAGCTTCTAACTTTTGAACCTCAGTTTTGACAATTTGGCCCATATTGTTAGCTTGTATTAAAATGTCAAAATATTAATATTAGCGCCATCTAGCCGAGCGTTCCCCAAAGATGTAACGCCATCTGGGCCACCGTACCTTTTTCTCTAGGGCTTTAAGGTACGTTTTTTTCTTAGACTTTATCCGTCTATACGGAGTTACATATGTCTTAGATCTAGGCTAAAACAAAAAATCGTTGTGGATATATATATAGAGTAAAGTAAAGTAAAGTAAAATTTATTCATTGTTAACTGTGTACATAAGATGGTATGATATACAAGAAATACAGTATCAACAGTTGCCCATTTCGAGCGTACAATATTCTTAAAAACTACTGACTATATTAGCTTACTGGCTAACTTATAATTATTACCCGGGATATTTCAGAAAAAACTCATTTAGGTTGTAGAAAACATTTTCTATCAGCCAATTTTTTAACTTAAGCTTATATCTATTACCCTCCAACATCTTTATCACAACTGGTAAGGCGTTAAAAACACGTATTGCAGTATTGTATTGTATGCGCATCTATAGTACAATGCGTTATTTGATTTTGGACACACGAGATTAAAATACTGCTCTCTGAGATTGTCTCTGCGTGACGACTTTTTCGTAAAATAATCATTGTTGTTCTTTATAAACAGACAAAGTTCTAATATGTATATCCCAGTAAGTGTAAGATAACGCTTTTCTTTAAATATCTCACGCAAAGATTGCTCAGTATGCATGCGATATATTGTGCGCAAGCATCGTTTCTGGAGAATGAATGTACTTTAATTATAAATATAGGTAAGTAAGTATACGAGTATCGTATAAATAAACTACGCCTAAACCTCACAATCATCCCCATTATTACGTAAACTAATTAACACTTCAGGCTGTTACAATCTGTTTGCCTCCAGCTTAGATACATGACTTATTATTCTAACTAGACCCGTATTGTCGCTTACGACCTTTTGTACAGCACCCTTGGTATTACTCATATGGTTTATAGTTGATGAAAAGTCTTAAGCGCCGAAGATAGTATTTACTAATACATATTGTCATAAGTACGTCAGAATGTTAACTTGCATTATATCAATCAATCAATCAATCAAAATATTTATTCGTAATAAACTTGAAAACTACACATTATGCATTAAGTATGACTAAAACTACAAATGTACATGGGATGGATAAGTTTATCACGAAATGGTCTCTCAGTATTTTGACCCGGAGGTCGCGCTGATCTTCCGACGAGACCATTTTTTCTAGACAGGAATGTAGCCGAATTCTGCCCTTAAGTCTGAACGCGTCCTTTCCTTACTGAAGGCGCCATTTTGTCTATTCCATCAATGACAACAATAATTTGCGTTACTTGACAACATGGCCATTTTGTATGAAAAATAATAGAATTATTACATACGCATTTTTAAAAGTCACTGAACAAATGTTGATTAGTATAAGGAGAATAGCCTACAGTTCAATTCTTCGCCTTTGTTACAGGCCCCACTCTGTATACATCAGGATATTTTATTGTTTTTCAGATTTTGACTTGGCCTGTGAAGTTTTTTTAGTAACTTGAATTAAATAATCGACGAACAACTAGCTTTGAAAATGTTGAATTTGAAAGACGAAATGGGAAGGAGCAAAACAATATTATAGGATATAATTGCAATTTCTTGAATAAATTATAGTTCGATATTTTTGATGAAAAATTAAGGTAATGTCCATATTTTGTCAGGATTCTCAAATTTTTCGTGTCAACCCCTAGATCATCATCATCATCATCCTCCTTGCAATATCACGGCAATCCCAGCTGTTCATGGAGCCTTGGAGCTTTGACAGCTAGTGTCAACCCATATCTTAAAGATAACACTTATGTGTTTCTATTGTCCATGGGCGGCAGTGATCGCTTACCATCTGCTTGTTTGAAATAATTTTTGATCATTTTCGATTCAATGGCTATTAAGACCTTTCAGGACCGAGTCCTTATTGTTTCCCTTAGAAATAAGGCTTAAGCGACGAAGCGATTAATTTCGTTAATCTGTTAGTATAATAGATTGTTTGCTAATATGCTTAGGATGCTGCTGTTATGAGCAGCCTACTTCGCTTTGCTTGAAACTTCTTCCTTCTATCTAGACTCATGTAACCGATGTTCGCGGCGAATCCACGCCACTGACACTGGCCACACCTTGGGTATTTCATGAGCACAAACGTTATTGAGCGTACTGTGGGAGCCAGTCAATCTGTCTTAGAATGTCCTATATTTCTTTTTATGATAATTTATGATATGAGCATTTCTTTTTTTTGCCACTTTTATGAAGTGTGATATTTTTGAAAAAAAATATGATATTTCTACTCAGAATTACTAGCCTTTTCAATCCTAGTAGTAAAAAAATTGTCCCATACGATTTTTTCTTATTTTGTTACCATTTTCCGTGCATGTTGTATGGGGTAACAAAAGAGGAAAGTAAAAAAAAATATGGAAATTCTGGGACACTTTTTGTCTCCCACTGAGATTGAAAGTACTCGTGATTCTGAGTACAATTGACCTAAAACTCCCTAAAATAATAAAAAAAAAATATTGGCAAAAAAAAAAAAGAAATGTTCATATAGGCAGCAGACGAGCAGCCGAGCCTGGGAAGCAACCTTCGCTGCCCATATTATGAGCAACATCAGAGCAACCAAAAGCTGTCCCTAACTACTTTGCACGCAGTGAGAACAATGCCAATTTGACTGTAGCTTGTCTCACAGAAAAACTAGCTCAATATGTCCTACAAAATGTTCCTCGCAGCTAATATACACGTAGAATAAACAACTAAAAGCTATCCCTGGCTGCGTAGTTGCACGCCTTGTAAAGCTTGACACACACTACGCAAGTACGGCTAATATCTTTCAATATGGTTCATTCATGATTCAATGAAGTAACACACACAGCACATTTATTTGTAGGTGAATAACTCGTCTGTAGTGTAGGCGTCGATATATACAAGGTGCGGTCCAAAAGTTCTTTCACAAATATGGCAGAATATCCTCTCACACTAATTAATTTTTGTTTACTTTAATTAATGTGTTTAATAGAATAGTAAGATGTTAATTAGTATTTTTATTTTATTCATATTCATATCGAATTTAACAAGAAGTTAGGGTGGAGTCCTGTTAATAGCTTCGAGTTGAATTTTAACGGATCAACAAAAAAAAACATGCCGTATAATGTCTGAAAATATTTGTAAGTGCGTGCGACTTTCGTTCCGCAGGTCGTGGGTTCGAACCTCGGCTCGCACCAATGAGTTTTTCGGAACTTATGTGCGAAATGTCATTTGACATTTGCCAGTCGCTTTTCGGTGAAGGAAAACATCGTGAGGAAACCGAGCTAATTCTAATAAGGTCTACTTAGTTACCCTTCGGGTTGGAAGGTCAGATGGGAGTCTGTTCGTAAGTGCCTACTGCCTACGCCTAGTGCCTACGCCAAATTTTGGGATTCGCTGCCAAAGCGGATCCCAGGCTCCCATGAGACGTGTCAAATGCCGGGATAACGCAAGGAGAATGATGACCACTCTTTGTTGCGTAGTGTGTGAGAGCCTTAAGTAAACAATGCCAATTTGTCGCAGTAATCCCGTGTATTTGCGGAGGGAATGCCCGAGTTCGCAGGTGTTTATTAACATTGCTCCGCTGTAACATACAGGTTTATTCCAAAGTTAGTTCAGTTCGTTGGCAGCTGAATATTACACGGGAGTCAGATCAGATCCTTTAACTCATTAAGTCTATAGGTTAGTATAGCAATAGACACGATGGGTGATTCTCAGCAGAATAAACCTATCGTGAACGAGTTCCTCGCTTTTCTTCAACGCAAAAACAAGCTGGTACTGGAAGGAGCGATGGATGCGAAGACGGCTGTCCAGATGAATTCGCGTGCGTCGAGTTTCACCATCGATGACATCTGTGAAGCTAAGCAAGTGCTGTGCCAGTCCCTTGGGATTGCCGGCACCTATGTTCCACATCGACGAGGGGATGAAAACGGACAGAAGACCCTTGAAGATATAAAGAAAATCCTCAGGGAGAATCAAGACCGGATTCCGGAGTTCGTGGCGACGGCGTCGTGTATTCCGGAAAATCTCGACATTAGCAGCTTGTTTAAGGAAATCGAGGTCCTTAAAACAAGTTTAGCCGAAATAAGTAGCAAATTTGAAGCCAGCCTTATTACCATTGCTGATTTACGCAACGAAATAGCATGTTTGCGGAATGTCCCAACTCAGCCGGCCGCTTCAAATTTCGAACGTGACTCGCGACCTGACACACGTGTCAAGTCAGTTCGATATCTTACCTGTTGACGCTGTAAAAAGTGTCGCAAGCGCCGCTCCGCCGCCCGCGCGCCCTCCGCGCGTGCAGCCGCCTGCCCCTTCGAGCTTACGTCAGCGTTCATACGCTAGCGTCACCGGCCGGCAGCCAGCAGCTGACCGGGTCAGCACGCCTTCTAAGAAATGTGAATTACGGGCTCTTTTTAAGGAGAAGTCCTCCCGCACCAATGTAGATACGGAGGGATTCACATTGGTGGAAAGGAAAAGCAAGGCACGTAGGGCGCCTCGTAAGACTGTGAGTGGCACTGCGGATCCGGTTAATTCTGGTCTTCGGGTCGCCACACCAAGTAAGCCGCTCTACGTGTCTCGCCTGCATTACTCCGCCGTGGCCGACGAAGTGGTGGAGTACGTTCGCCGGAAGACTGGCTTCACGCTGAGGGTGCAGCAGCTGCAGTCGCGCCGCTACGTGCACTTCAGCTCGTTTGTTGTGCGCGTGCCGCGGCCGCTGCAGGACACCATCGCGAGTGCAGACTTCTGGCCGAAGGGTGTAGTCTTTCGACGGTTCCGGGGCAACCTGCCGAATTCTACGCCCGGACAGACGACGCAACGAAGCCTCGACGTTACGTTGTCACCTAAATCTAGGTGACGTTTCTTACTTTTATGTGTTTATTTTTTATGCTCTTATGTATTTTTAGTTACTCAGTGCTTTGGTTTTTACTGTCATACTGTGTAACATATTTGAAATAAAAATAAATAAAATAAATAGGTCATCATCATCCTCCTCCAGGCATTTGCCACGGCTCATGGGAGCCTGGGGTCCGCTTTGTCAACTAATCCCAAGATTTGGCGTAGGCACTAGTATTTACGAAAGCGACTGCCATCTGACCTTCCAACCCGAAGGCTAAAAAGGCTTTGTTGGAATTAGTCCCGTTTCCTCACGATATTTTCCTTCACCGAAAAGCGACTGGCAAATATCTTATGAGTATGAGAGTTTTGAATGATTCACTGTTATTTTCATTAGACTTATATTGATTAGATTTTCCGTGATCATGATGCGTCGAAATATCGGGAGCTCGACAAAAAAAATCAAAAAGGCAATCACGGTCAATATAAGTCTAATCTTATGAGTATGTTTAGCAAAAATAGTTTTTGAATCTTTGAAGGAAAAGATAGAAAAGCAACATGACAGCAGCATCATTCGTGCACCTAACAAATATCCAAGACGTACTCTTCATGCCGTACCCAAAGAAAATTTCATTTTCTAGAATATTTGATGCAAAATTGCTGCAATGGGAGTAAAATACACTGAACAACATAACCCCGTTTGATCCCGTCGGACAAGTCCCAACAGGGCACTACATCACTCCTTGACTGCTTTACTGCAGAAAATGCTGCAAAGATTTATTCTTCCCGGAGTCTTGTACTATGAATGCAGTTGAGAATCCAAAATGGCGGGTTATCGTGCAATTAATTATTTGGGCACTTAGAGGATTAAATATATTGCTGGTTTACGGAAAATCTTGCAGGAAACTTATACCTATTTTTGAGGCATTTTCGCTACAAGGTTGAGAAAGTGTTTCTCAGAAAATGTTTACTTATACTTATAGTGAATGTTCGCCTAGGATGTGTGTTCCATCGCCTGTACAATGGGTTGTGTTCTAAGGAACGGCCACTTTTCATGATCGCACCGCTCGCCATCGACAGGGCGCTCATCCACACACCTTACAACCTAAATGGTCGCGTACCGTGCGGTTTCAGAGGAATTTCCACCCGCGGACGCTCCGGCTGTGGAATGAGCTCCCTGTCGAGGTATTCCAGATGAACTACAGTATGGGGTTCTTGGAAAAAGGAGTGAACAAGTTTCTAATGGGTCGGCACACCTTTTGAGTTGCAGGCGTCCATAGGTTACGGTAACCGCTTTCCATCAGACAGACCGTATACCTGTTTGCCACCGACGTGGTTTAAAAAAGGGCAGATTAATCTGATCCGATATCGGAAGTAGGACCGATATCACATACATTTAAGCCGCCATTTCTGATTTTTGCCTTTTAAATCCTTCCGACATCCGATATCGGATCGGATAATGTGAAAACGCACTTACGTCGACTACAAACGGTGAATTCCATTTTCCCATGCACACTCAGTCACTCACATTTTTTTTCTGTACCTAAATAATTTCTAAAATTTTCAGTAAGTTCGCGTTTATACATACGGGGCACCGGCAGACTATTTCATGGAATGCTCCAAATTGCCGGAATTCTAGAAACATCCTCCTCTACTTACCCACTCATAAAACTTTCCCCACACTCCACAATTTTATGACACGCCATTAAAACCAGTTTTAAAGATTTAACAGCACTTTTACGTCTAATTAAAATACCATTTTGTCCCGCCGTCCGCCATTTTGTAAAAATATGATGAGCATTGAATTATAAATTACTTTGTAAGGATTTGGCATACAATACAGATGACACAGTGCCAGCATAGCAGTGTCAGTAAAGGCACACCCCGGACACTGGCGATCAAATATATGAAAGAGGCGCGTTCCTAGCACACAGTCTAAGCTCGTGTAGGTGAACGCGTACTATGCTTGTATGAGTAAGATATGACAGGTCGACTGTTCGCGTTTTTGACAGGCGGTAACTGTGAGGTAACCGAGAGGGGAGGGCGGCACTTTCAGCGGGGAGCGGGAGTGGCCATACTGTACGATAGTACTCTTTATTATACTGTGGTAAAGGTATCCATGAGCGATTCGAGACAAGACGAACCGTGAATTGAAATCAAGCTGGCCCTTTTCCACTAAAAATTGTCATTAATTGCAATCGCGAGCCTGCCCAACCTCTAATAGAGATTTCTTGTACCTATTATCATGACGGTCTTCACCGGTATAAACACTATAAACAGCAACGAGCAACAAAACATCTACTTATCACGAGGAGCGTGTTATTATTTCAAAGTTAATTTATACTCTAAGTAAACCGTTGTTTTGAATTTTGCCATACAAATTCCGATTCCCGCCTTGCCACGACACGTCTCTTCTCGCTCTGCCGGTAGAAAACCACCTTAACCTAACACCGAGTTAAGCATCAGTCCATGAACCAATCGCGTTGACAGAGGTTGGGCAGTCTCTTGCTCGGGCAATTCCGACAACGTTTGGCTCACATTGCTACGTAGCAAATTGTACGCTACCGTAAATAATAAACCCTAAATGCTTACTCTAAAGGGACAGTCAATAGTTTCATAGATTAGAAAAGCACAACACGATTCGACACTGAACTTCTGTCAAACATTGATTTTGCAGAAAGAGTTCTTTCTGTACGCACTTTCAAAGTCCCAGTCCCCCAACTGCATCAGTTTTCGCCCAACGTCTACCTAACTTCATCCATCCATTTGTTTACAACAAAGTCAGTAATCAAAACGCCATATAAACTGACCGTTAGGGAAGTCCAGAAAAAAACGACCACATGACTCAGTTCGCTTTCTTATGAAGATATGGAGAAACTTCTAAAAATTGACAAATAACCTTTTTCTACACCTTTCAACTCACACACAAAGTCACAAACACACACACCCACACACATATACACAATAAGTGCACACTAGATTATAATTAGATTATCTTTTGTTAGCTGTCTTGATTACTTTAATTAATTGTAGGATGCCTCGCTGTTAATTTCTGTAAAATCGAAAACTTAGACATTAACTCATTGGAGCCTGGGCTACCTAAATACGAGACAGGCTGAGCCTAGTGTAGGAACCAGAGCAACCGGACCTGTAAATTTCTTACCTGTGGTACCTGCAATTGTTATTGTTAAATGTACATTTATATTCTTAGGATAAGCATAAAACTTTAGAAATAGAAATAGAAATAGAAATATATTTATTGCAAGAACATAGTTTTGTTACAGTCAGTGTATTTTTGTACCTTATAAATAAATAATTTGAAATAATTTGTACGTGTACGTAAAACTATTATTTACTCTGTGGCGTTTGTAGCGCAACAAACAAGAATTCTCATTCGAAATTATATAAATTGCCTTATCCTTTCTTTTGAAATCTTTGATGATGGACTGAATTACTTTCCCATTTGGTGGAAAGTGGGGCGCCGTAATTTTTTAATGATTGTCACATTTTGATTCGTCGCGAGTTTCAGAATTTTTTATAGGTTTTGAGGCGTTTTTTAAAAAGTTACCTAATATATCGTCGTTAGAAGCCTAGTAAATAGGTATACACGGATTCAATATTCGCTTCGAACACACGAAAGTCTATTAAGACTTGGTGACCTTTTCTATAGTATCATCTTTCGCTTGTCCTTGTATAACCAGTACAGTCAACCAATTGGAACCCTAGGCCACTGTAGAACTGTATGTCATAGTGACATTATACATAAACAGCAGGCCTAGCACATGATGGCCGCGGGAGTATGTCGCCGCGAGATAGACTACCTGTCCTTATGTCATTAATACAATTAGACAAAGACGTGTGATCTATCTCGCGGCGACATACTCCCGCGGCCATCATGTGCTAGGCCTACTGGGCTCGAATCGAATACCGGTTAAATTTTCAAACCGTTATCATGTACTTGCGGCAAAACCTTTAACTTTCGTTTTAGCTCGAAAAACCGCAATTTTAAACCGGTTTTTAGGGGAACGCTTTTATAAAGGTTTCTTTCGATTAACCGGTTTAGAACAAAATAAACCGGTTTATTCCGCAGCATGATAGGTAATACTGTTCTAACCAAACAAAAAAGTCGCTGAGTGAACGGAGGTATTTACGCGGCGCCGGTGCGTCTCGCCACTCGTCAATAAACCGGTTTATTTCGGTTAAAATAAAGTTCTTTTTTTTTTTTTTTTTTTTTTAAATAGGCAGCAAACGAGCAGACGAGCCGCCTGATGGTAAGCAGTCATCGCCGCCCATGGACATAAGCAACATCAGGGGAGCCACTTATGCGTTGCCGACCTTTGAGAACCCTAAATACCTGCTTCTTGAAGAACCCCATGTCATAGCGCAAGGGAAACACCTCAGAAGGTAGCTCATTCCACAACTTACACGTTCTGGGCAAAAACGAGCGGGAGGCCCGTTTGTTCTTGGTTTGCCACTGTTCTTATAACGTTCGCGTTCTTTGCAAAGTTCGGAGTAAGATCGAAATAAACCGGTTTTAACCGGTAAAAAATAAACCGGTTCCGAGCCTTGGTTATAAATCAGATTGTAAAAAATCTCTTACTGCTTGTCATTTTGACATGGTTGTAGCCTTTTGTCACTCAAATCGAATTAAATAAAACACTGACCATGTCTATGTCAATAACAAGTTTTATTTTCTTCGTTATACAATCGAAATTACACACAAAAATAAAACAAAAGGCCAATAGACTACGCTCAAGCATCAGTCTGTCCGAACTGGCATGCGCAGGAACTGGGGAACATTAACTGCTTTTCGACCATCTCGCCGCCTCCGCCCAAACTCGGCGCGTTGCGGTAGATGAACTTCTGTTTGCAGCTAGCGTCGTAGCCGGTGTGAAAAACGGCCACGTTGGAGCAGGCAGCACCGGGGCTAGCGCATACCTTTAATAGAAATGATTAATAGTTATTACAGGTCATCCTTACTTTCGATCCGGAGGTCGCGGGTTTGAACCCCGGCTCGTACCAATGAGTTTTTCGGAACTTATGTGCGAAATGTCATTTGATATTTGCCAATCGCTTTTCGGTGAAGGAAAAGATCGCGAGGAAACCGGACTAATTCCAGTAAGGTCTAGTTACCCTAATCTATCACTCTTCGATATGAGTATGTTAGAAACAGCGTTTCATTTCTCTGCAAATTATTGTCATCTAACTTAGGCCTGCTGATACGAAAACATAAGAGCAAGGCGCGCAGGGCGCCTCGTAAGACTATGTGTGGCAATGCGGAACCAGTGAATTTAGGTCTACGGATTGCTACGCCGAGTATAGGGCGCTCTACGTGTCGCGCTTGCACTACTCCGCCGGGGCTGTGGTGGAGTACGTTCGCCAGAAGACTGGCTACTCGCTGAGGGTGTTCCAGCTGCAGTCGCGCCACTACGTGCACTTCAGTTCGTTTGTGTTGCGAGTGCCGCGGTCGCTGCAGGACACCATCGCGAGCGCAGACTTCTGACCGAAGGGCGTCGTGTTTCGGCGGTTCCGTGGCAACCTGCCGAACCCTACGCCGTGTCAGACGACGCAACAGAGCCACGCTGTTACATCGTCACCTAAATAGAATATTGTTCTTTTTTTTCGTCTGTTTTTTACTATTTATATGCTACAAGTATTGTTTTTATTTTTTAGTTTCACAGTGCCTTGGTTTTACTGTTATGCTGTGTAACTTATTTGAATAATCAATAAATAAATAATAAAAGTAAGCTACTAAGAACAGTTAAGCCCACTTGCACCAACCTCTTAACTCGGGCTTAGTGGGCTGTCATCTGTCAAATTCCATACAAAATGGTGGGTTAACTCCCGGCCCCGGGTTACCCCTCCATTTTCGTTGGTGCAAGTGGCCATTAGACAGGTATACCTACCTCAACAATGAAGCTCTGCAAAGGGCGACTCTTTTGGTTCACAACGTAATGCCACTGTCCATCCTTATCCGGAGCAGCCATCGGGACTATAGTCCTGTGGTTGGACGCGCAGAGATCCTCCACGCCGTTCCTAGACAGCACGGTTGTCGCGTCAATCTGGACCTTGTACTTGTCGATTTGACTTCCTAGCTGTTTGATGAGGTTGTCCACGTGCGCTGTAGGGTAGTCTGGCACGTCCTCGCAGAAACCCATTTTGAGGCAATCTTCTGGCACTTTCGGGGTGAATTTGTTGGCTGATACAGTCTTATTTACGCCTGAAAATATTAATATTATTAGAGGGAGTTCTTTCAAGGTATTTAGATAAAAATAAAATAAAAAGCCTATTTTAATTGAGTAAAATGCCTCGATGTCGTCTAACAAAACAAATAAATGCTCTTAGAATAAAATACAGAAACAGGATGTAAAATTATGCACAATTCATTTGTAAGTCTTAACTTACAAATGAAAATCATTCACTCAATTGATATAGTAGGTATCGTCATCACTACCACACAATTTACAAGTAAATATTCTTGGCGGTACAAAACCTAACGATGTCTAAGGGTTCTCGGCATCCATGGGGTTATTTCTACTACTATTACGAGTATGTACTACTTTTTGGCGTAAGCTATTTCGATACGACGTCGTACGTTACCTCGGCGTCTCACGCTGGCGCGATACCGCTCAAAGCCTAGTAAAGTATTGGAGGCCTAAACTCATATTATCGCTCCAGCCAAATAAGTAAAGTAAGTATAAGTAAGTAAGTACGCTGACCAACTTTCATTCCAAATAGCCAAAATCCAAATTACCTTGTACGGCGAGCAAGGCGGCGAATAGTAACGAGCGTTGGCGGAACATTGCGGCGACGGCGGTACTGACAAGACGCGCCGACGCCGACGCCGTTTTATACGCCGTATCGGTTTAAAATTGCGAACCGTCCCTAATGTCTTACATTAGTCAAAACAATTAAATAATTTATATTATTTTCACGGGACTAAATAATAATTAGTAATGTATAATTGTTTGTGTTGTTAGGTAATTTGATACAGTGTTGTTGTCAGGGAAATAAATTTAAATATTAATAGTTAGGTACCTAATACTTACCTATTGCTTTGTTACCTAATATGTTTTATTGCCTAAAAAAAATTAACATTTTTTTATAAAAACATTGAAATTAGTTGACTGTACGTATGAATATATTTGGGTTGACTGTCTTCAGTGTTCTACTTAGGTAATTTTCAAGCTGCGCTGACTATGTGAGTGTGCACGGGAAAACGTCCCACTTTGTCGATTGCTATAAAGCCGCTTTTTAGGGTTCCGTAGCCAAAATGGCAAAAACGGAACCCTTATAGTTTCGTCATGTCCGTCTGTCCGTCTGTCCGTCTGTCCGTCTGTCCGTCTGTCACAGCCGATTTACTCGGAAACTATAAGTACTACAGTGATGAAATTTGATGGGAATATGTGTTGTATGAACCGCTACAAAATTATGACACTAAATAGTAAAAAAAAAGAATTGGGGGTGGGGCCCCCATACATGTAACTGAGGGATGAAAATTTTTTTTCGATGTACATACCCGTGTGGGGTATCAATGGAAAGGTCTTTTAAGATGATATAAAGTTTTCTAAAAAACATTTTTCTTAAAGTGAACGGTTTTTGAGATATCAGCTCTCAAAGTCGTAAAAAGTATGTCCCCCCCCTCTATTTTTATAACTACGGGGTATAAAATTCTAAAAAAAATAGAGGTGATGCATGCTAATTAACTCTTTCAACGATTTTTGGTTTGATCAAAGTATCTCTTATAGTTTTTGAGATAGGTTGATTTAACTGTAATTTTGGCAGGTGTATAAATTGACATAATAAGTTTATTATATTTGCTGCTACGGAACCCTTTGTGCGCGAGCCCGACTCGCACTTGGCCGGTTTTTCAGTTTATTTATATAAAGAAACAAATAAATATACTCCGGGGAATAATAGTTATTTGTTATACAAGGGGGCAAAGTTGTATTTTAACGCCGAGTGTGGAATTGAAAAACGAGCAAGTGAAAGGATTCTTGCGAACTTGCGAGTTTTTTAACACACGAGAAGTAAAATACATTTACACCCGAGTGTAACACAAAACTTTTCCCCTCACTATAGCGAGGAAACTACAACGCAAAAAATGCGTTTATCACTGCTTCCAGTAGTTCCGCAGGTGGTAAATCATCTTTATTACTAGATTCACCTACTTTTGTCAATTTTAAAGCAGTTAATTTGACTTTATTCAAGGTCAAATTACTTTACCCACTAGTGGATAAAATGCGTTTTTACCCGCTGGTATTAAAGGACAAAACACGTGTTTCCGAGCTAGTGAGGGGAAAATGTATTTTATCTTTTATCTTCATCTTTAAATCTCGCCTTAATATTAACCGACAAAGTGGGACGTTTTACTAAACACACTCACATTTATTTATAGTATTTCCAGTTCGTTAGCCAATTTAGTCGTTTTCTTCTGTATTAAATAGTCGAGACTCGAGAAAGGTTCTCAATGCCTTCTAAACGGGGACAGTGTCCGTTAACTGCGGCGTCGGAACCGGAAGCGCAGTTATTTATAGCGTCTACGCCGGAGATGGCGAGATGCGTTTCTAATGTTGTGAGGATGTTCACGTTTTGCTATCGGACTACATGGCCTCCTAATTATTTGCCAAATACCTACTTAATCACAATGAGGAGGCACACTGATGAGGTTAAAAGAAATGTCGTCCCTGCAACAAGTCAGAAAAAATAACAATAATTTTCTAACTTAATTACATAAACCATTTATAAACACAATCATTCAACCACAGCCACTAATCAGATACCTATCTATGTATTTTTCATTCATTTCGTTTTTAATTGTGTGGCAAATCGCATTTATAGTTATTTGTTATACAAGGGTGCAAAGTTGTATTTTAACGCCGAGTGTGGAATTGAAAAACGAGCAAGTGAACGGATTCTATAGTTGAACCACGAGCGAAGCGAGTGGTTCGAGAATAGAACCCTGAACTTGCGAGTTTTTTAACACACGAGAAGTAAAATACATTTACAATTTACACATCCGTGTGTAACACAAAACTTTTCCCCTCACTATATCGAGGAACGTACAACGCAAAAAAACGCGTTTATTAGTGCTTCCAGTAGTTCCATAGGTGGTACGAGTAAATCATCGTATCACTAGATTCACTCACTTTTATCAATTTTGAAAGCAGAAAAAAATACTATATTCAAGGTCAAATTACTTTATCCACTAGTGAATGAAAATGCGTAATTTACCCGCTGGTATTAAAGGACAAAACAAGTGTTTCCGAGCTAGTGAGGGGAAAATAAAATTGTATTATATATTAGGTGCCTAATATTAGGCTTTATATTAGGTGCTCAGACGATTTTTATGCTTAAAAGTGCCGGACGCCGTTTGGAACAGGAAGCGCATGGCGTCTGCGCCGGAGATGGCGAGATGCTCTTCTAATGTTGTGGGAGATAGCCAGGACGGGCACCGCTTTTAAATAGCTCCCTAAGTACCTAGCTACTGCGAGTATACAAAAACAGCTTTACTGCACTACTGATAACCTAACCATAAACTTGAAATTTTGAAGAAAATCCCCGACATAGTAGACCGATTTTCATGAAACATGGCTATGAACACTCCCGACTAATTCAGCTTTCAAACAAAAAAACTAAATCTAAATCGCTTAATCCGTTCGGGAGCTGCGATGCCACAGACAGACATGGACACGTCAAACTTATAACACCCCGCCGCTTTTGCGTTTGGTGTTAAAAATGGACAAAGCACAAAACGACTTGTACTTGTGGGCTTCCCCAAGCCTAATATGGGCACGTTTGTGTTTGGGGAGACCCTTAGGATTTTAATAATGGACGGTGGCCAAAAGGATATTGCTATATAATAAAATTCCATAACGATTTTTTTCCATTAAATACTCGCAGATACAAACTAAAGCGTATTTCCAGTGTTTCTACAATTGTAGTCTAGTAAAGTGTTATTATGTTGAAAGCTAGATTTTTCGCAACAGCGGCGGGTAATCGTCCGGCTGTCGAGTAAATCTCCTTAACGCACGGTGGATGCCCAGAAAGGTTTCACCATTAAGAGGATGTATAGGAGACAATTCTCCATACAAATCTAGTCCTGATTTTCCTCCCTGGATACTGACATACCTAATGGATACGAGCAGACAAGTCGCGAAAAAGGTAAAATGTTTAGGTAGGTATTTAATTTGTATATATTTACATCTATATCATAAGTTCTCTATAATATGCTCGATTGATACGCTGTATGTAAATGTGCTGATAATGCATAGTAAATTAAAGCGTCTTCGTAGAGCTGGTGGACCACCCCAGGAGTCAAGGCACATTTGTGATCGATCCATTGGCTTGTGCAGCCATCACAACCGATGTAGGCTATAGACTGCCTAGTGGCCTACCCTACTAAGTGGCTAATTTGGCATATTACAAGAGGAAAATGGGGACGTTCGTGCGGAAGCCCGATTTGGTAGCGGTCGTTTCTCTTTCGCCTTAACTCCGGTGCTCTTCTTGGAAACTGCTAATGATTCTTTGCGAGATTTTAAGAGTGCGCAGTAAGCTTGGTCGAAATTTACCTCATACTAGCTGAGTATCCTCCTTACTTAATACGTTTTAGGTTATAACCATATAGGAATAAGAAAGGGAAGAGTTCTCCATACATCAGTAAATGCGAGTTATTTGTATAGGCACAGTTAAGTGACATCTAGCGACAATCACGCTTCAACTAGCATAAATTACCAGTACTGCTACTTGTCAATAGATGTCGCGACGAACGAAAAGTCTAATGCTCACAATTTTTTAGCTAATATTACAATAGTATTAATCAGTATTCTGTTTTCAATTCCTTCTGCTTGTAATATAAGTTGTAAACAGTTCTAAAATTATTTTTTTGGCAGAAGACACTGTTGCCACCTAGTATCGAGTAGTGGTACTGATAATTCGCGTATTTGACGCGTGATTGTCGCTAGATGTCACTCAACTATGCCTCTGTGACTGTACCTATTTTCATCATAGCAAAAGTCCTAACGTTTCTATGAAAAAACTGTAGGTAAGCTACAGGTACCTGGAAATTTTCAAATAAATGGACAAAATCCGCACCTTCACATTACCTTACAAAACTCCATAGTTGAGGATATTACAGCGCTGTCATCTCATGTCCGCGGCCGCAATATCCGGTCCTCTGGGCGACTCACTTAATGTAGTTTTAGAGATCCGTAGAGTTGACCTTTCAGTCAGAAATGGAGTACCTTTGGTTTATGATTATGAAATAAACCTTCTCAAAATACTTACCCCCTTATTCATGAACGTTCACTAGTTATCAAGTTAAAGTTCGTTTTCACCTCACTAGCTCGGAAAGGACTTTTTTATTCTTTAAAAACAGATAGCAAAATCGCATTTTATCCACAAGAGTGCAAAGAATATTCGAAATCCGAACGTGTCATTAGTTACTTTTTTAAATATAATTTCTTGTAAAGGCATGTCCCAGACAGGACAATTTTCTCCCTGTGCTTTAATTGTCTTAACAAATCATGTGATGCGAACGTAAAAATAATATCATATCGAATTGTATCAGACTAAAAACATAAAATTCAAACAATTTTATTGTATTTTTTACTCTTCCATTGTACTTATTCAGAACGCACCTTAAGTAACATTGCAATCTCAAAACGCGTGAAACGGAACGCACCCAAATAGATTTTTCTTCTTGATTCTTAATTTGAAACTTTTGTGGTGTCGGTCGGTGCATCGTGGAAATTGTAATAAACGCAAATTAACTTATTTCCAGTTGTTTTTATTGCGTGTTTCCTCGCTTTAGTGAGGTGAAAAGTTATGTGTTACACACGGGATGCAAAGTTATTTTACCTCGTGTGTATTGCAACACTCTCTGCGCTCAGGATTCTATTTTTGAACTACTCGCTTCGCTCAGGATTCTATTTTCGAACCACTCGCTTCGCTCGTGGTTCAACCATAGAATCCATTCGCTAGCTCGTAGTTCAACCCTAGAATCCATTCGCTAGTTCGTGTTGCAATTCCACACTCTGTTAAAATACAACTTTGCTCCCTTGTATAACAAACTATTGTCCCTTTCTATCACACCAATTCGTCGGAAAGGGACAAACGAACTTTATCGGCTTGATAAGTTTAGTGTAAGTTTATGAATAAGAGGGTTAATCATAAAGTTGTAATCGTATCTATCCAAAAACCTTGCATCTAAGTGATGGGAACGGATATACATATGTCGTTATGTAGGGCGATGAACAGACCCCGTAGCCGAATGGCGTTTCTACGACGCGAAACGAAAACGAAACGCCGCGAAAGGTAGCCTGGCTCTGTCGCGCAAATACGCACGAGCGATAGAGATAGATATCTACGAGCGTTTCGTTTCGTGAGCGTTTGTGCCGTTCGGCTACGCACCCAGGTAAGCATTTTCAGAAATTGGGAAAATTAGTGACAGTTAACAAAAATGAACTCGATGTCAGTTTTGTGACGATAATTATTTTTCTCAAACATGGTATGAAATATTGATGTTATGTGCCTTATAATTGGCAGCGAAGTATGACGTTGCAGGTGCGGCTAGGACGATTGATAGATAATGGAATTTCATACAAACCTTGCAGGCCAAGGCCGGCAAAGTCTTCTTTTTTAATTTCCAAACACAGATAATTGTGACATAACATCCAGGTATTTAGCCAATTAAAAAAAAACTATAAGGGGCTTTATAGACGTGCCGACTGCAACTGGTACGGGCCCTAGACAATATTTGATTTTGGGGTGCGTATTCATACAAAAAAAATTTTTTCGTTTTTTTTTTAATTTTTTGTTTTTTTATAGGCGTATACGGGGTATTAAAGGGGAACGAAAATTCGATTATTTTTGCGCTACGACGCACCGTTTAGGAGATACAGCCATCCAAAGTTACTATTTTCAGTAGACTTTATTTATTTCATAGGTACAAATGGCGGACTTAATGCCAAAAGGCAAGTTTTGTTAACAACTGTCACTAATTTTGGGTCCCGATTTTTGAAAACGCCCAGGTATATAACGGCCGGCGTAGCCGGCAATCATCGACGCCAGACGCCGACAGAACTGAAGCCTAGCTCTGTCGCGCCAATACGCTAGCGGCTAGAGCAATAGAGATAGATAGCTACGAAACAGATATTATCGTGAGCGTTTGTGCATTCTGCTACGCACACAGGTCGGCAAAGGCTTTTCATAAACGGCGCGAGTACCTATACATATTCACTGCCTCAATTTTTGGTTCCGGTTTGTGAACGCCGTAAAATAAACAAAACAGAATTGGACCTTATTCGCAGGACTGTCAGGTAAAATCTACACTAGCGCCATCTGTAGAATACTCTTTAAAAGGTTTGACTGTAAAAAAAAACCTGAATAATAAAGTAAAATTTATATTTCTATAAACTCACTGCTGTGAGACATTTCCAACTTAACAATGTAATTTGCGCTTACATCGAAGAAATAGCTAACATAACTCTTACAAATATGGGGCATTACTCATTAGGTACGGAAAAAATATCTTAGACTCTTCGAAAAAAATAGTAGGACACCTTTCTTTTCTTTTACCACCTTGAGGTGTTTCTAGTTACATAAATGCTAAAAATAATATAACTGACAAAATTAATTGTTACGTAAATAAACAATTCAGCTAAACTTCGAGTCTAAACAAATATTAAACTTGAGCTATTTCGAGTCTATTAAATTTGATAATACAGCAGCATAACCCGTAATGAAAATGCTTCGTTTTAAAGACTAAATAAAAAATGCTTCGTTTATATATATCGTTGTCTGAGTACCCACAAGACAAGCCTTCTTGAGCTTACCGTGGGCCTCAGTCAATCTGTGTAAGAATGTCCTATAATATTTATTTATTTTATTTATTTAAAGATATCGTCATTTGAACGCGCTCCATACAAAATAGTTCATGTAAATGAAACAAAACACATCACCTATCACAGATGCTTATAATTTGAACACATACTTAGATATTTTTAACATTTTGAACGCCAGACTGCGAAGAATTACCCCGCCGCCAGGTGAGAGGGATTATTTAAGCGATTTTTTTATTGTATACTGACCGGCGATTGACCCTAGTCATATATCGTCACTACTTTAAAAAAAACTTGTATCTTCGTCTGTCAATTAAAAGAAAATTGTAGTAAGTATGTATGGAATGCATATAGACTTACTGCGTTTTAACTTTGAGGAACAGCGTGAGATACAAGATTTTTTCAAAGTAGTGATGATATGCAAGAGCAATAGAGATAGATACAGATATTATTGTGACTGTATGTGCATTTAGCTGTACCTTGATGGACAAAACGTTAAGAAAACATGCTTTAAAAATGTATGGAGCGCGCTCGAGACATTGAAACACATACATCTGCATACAAATTCCCATCAAGTTACAGTATATGAGCTACCTATTCCTCGGAAACGCTCTTCTTCTTTTTTTTCTTCTTTTTCTCGCTCTGCGGAGTGGGGCCGTCCACCTCATCGTTCTCCATGGTGGTGTCAGCTTGGGAGGCGTCTAGGGATTTCTTCTTTTTCTTCTTCTTTTTCTCGGAGGTGGGCTCGGCTGGCTCCTCTGCGGGCTCTTCTTTGATTTTCTCCTTTTTGACTTTCTTTGGTGTGACCTGAGACAAGGAAGGAATTTATTAGAGCAACTAAAGATCCACCCCAGTTTCACACGAGGAGTTAAAATGCGCATCCCACTTCCGCCTTCAAAAAAAGGAGGAGGTTGAGGAGGTTCTCAATTTGACTGAATTGTTTTTTTTTTGTATGTATGTTACTCGATATCTCTGAGAATCGTAGACCAATTTTCAAAATTTTTTTTGGATCGGTATAACCCTGAGATGGTCCCATTGGCAACAAGTCGGGGTCTGATGATGGGATCTTGGAGAAATCGAGGGAACTCTTCAAATGTTATAGGCACATGTAATGTTTTTAGTGTATTTTTCAAAGGACCACCAGTATTTACGCCTGATGGTAATAATTTTATGTGGCTGAGCTGATGATGGAAGGTCAACTCCTCAATGGTTAGGAGTTAAAGGATAATTATTTCACTACTGTACATATATTCGTTCAAAAATAAGCGTGTTACAAAACACCGAGAAATAATAAACCTTTGAATTCAGATTTCTTATCGGATTGCAATAATCTAAACATCCAAATTATAAACAAATGGGGCCAGCCTGCGTATGGTTGGGTGGGGCAAACAGGAAATAGCTAGGCGACGAACAGGTCTGGTACCGACTACAAAAAGAATTGATTTGTTTATAATTTGGATGTTTAGATTATTGCAATCCGATAAGAAATCTGAATTGAAAGGTTTATTATTTTTGGCTTTTTAGTTTCTCTGTTTTGTAACACGCTTATTTTTGAAGGCTGTTTTATTTTTTGTTAAAAAGTTTTGTAGTATTTTATTTTTAGTTTCTTAGTGCTTTGGTTTTTTAATGTTATGTTGTGCAACTTATTTTGATAATTAATAATTAAATAAAAAGTTTTAAATAAGACTTAGACGATAGAATAGACATGTCTCAAGGACTTTTTGTAGACATGATTAATTATCTCATATGATTATCACGATACCAACATTGTGTAATTATATCTCAAAAGGCTTTTTTAAACCACATGTTGGTAAACAAACACCTGATGGTAAGAGAAAACTAATCTCCAGTTAGGCATATAATTCTTTTAGACAATGGTGGCAAACGAGCATAAGGCTCACATATTTAAAAGAGGGATTTTTTTAACTATTAGGGATCATCCACATATTACGTCACACCAAATTTCAGGTTTTTGGACCCCTCCCCCCCTATGTCACGCTTTTTTGTATCCCTTTAACAGGGATTGTCACATTTAGTATGACCCCTCCTCCCCCCTTACACTGTGACGTAATATATGGATGACGCCTAATGACTTTAACTATGTAGTATAAAAATATTTCAAAGAAATTAGGCATAAAATTTGAGTACTCACATCACTGGCCCCATCCTCCAACTTGATCTTCTTGGTGGAGGTCTCGGCTCCGGGGAGTGTTCCCGCTTGACGGGCTTCTTGTCCAGCGTGCTGTCCGCAGCCACCGGGTACTGGAACACCTCGCTGGAAACAGGTTACAGAGTTAATATGTCTCCCTTTACAAATGTATAGGCTCCTATGGAATGTGGCAATAAGAAATAAGAATCATGGTGTTATGTTTAGTTAGTCTTTTAATTTAAAAGTGACATGTCAGTCCTAAATAAAAAATATATGTGAGTGTGTTTAGTAAAACGTCCCACTTGTCGGTTACCATTAAGGCGAGATCTACTTGTATCTTTAAATGAATAAACTGACAAAGTGGCTTTATAGCAATCGACAAAGTGGGACGCTTTCCCGTGCACACTCACATATGTTCAATCCATACTAATATTATAATCTTTCACGGCAAAACAGAGCGACGAATTGATGTGATTTTTAGGTGGAGATAGTTGAAGGGATAGAGAGTGACGTAGGCTACTTTTTGTCTCTTTCTAACGCGAGCGAAGCCGCGGGCAAAAGCTAGTAGTAAATAACTCTAGAAGCCTCTTTATTGGCGTTTTTGTTTTTGTATCTTTAAAATATCATAATTGTAATATTTGTAATTTACAAATTGTAAACATATGTAACTAGAGCTAAATATTGTTTCTGACATCCGTATAAACACAAAATTGCATTAAAAATAAACAACTGGAAGTTTTGCTTTTTTAGAGATGACACCAGGCGGGCAAGCACGATCCTCTGATAGAGCCTATCACGTCAGGTCGTCCTTTTCGTACTATTTGATGATGGACGCACCGAACTGTGATAACGCTTATCACAAAAGAAGGGGCTTTCTTTTGAGGTATTTTTTTTGTAAAGGACCAAAGTTCGCAATTTAGAGTATGTTTAGTACAGATGGTGTTCTTTTTTACACACTAGTGCGAGAAGTGGTTCATTATATGTCAGGTCGCAACTTCGGAGGGCCATTTGTACTGAAAAACGTCGTACGATACATGTGCGAAAAGGAAATTCCTAACTCGTGTTAATTTAAAACAGTCCCTTTGGTCGTGTTTTAATCTGTCTGGCGATTCGAACTTCCTTTTTTCACAGTAAATAAAAATTGTGTACTTACGATTTGCTGTGATATTTCTCAAACTTGGCCTTAGCCTTGCCTGTTCCGCTGATCCTCCTCAAGTTGCCCTCCTCCAGCAGCCGCAGCTTATTCTCCAGCTTCACCTTATGCTCCGCCCCCATCTCAAACGACACATCTTCTCCAAATGCATCCACTCTGGTCGCTAAAGCTGCCTTCGCTGCCAGCATACGAGACATCTTCCCCTTATTCTTAGTACTGCACTGACCAACTAACTGAGCATGGTAAATTAAACCGTATTTTGGTGTGTCTTTCTTTGTTTTTAAAGCTCTGAACAAGGCCTTTTCGGCACCAAAGATCTGTACCGTTGAAGCGGGGTGCTTAGCGAGATTCATTAATGAACCTGCATGAGCAATAAGGCGTGCCCCAATGTGCTCTCCGATTAAAACTGTTAAGTTAGGAGCCATAGCCATCATACGGGCTTTCAAGTAGTCGGTTAGATGAGTCCTGTAGTCAGTGATAGAGATAATCTCATCACAGAGATTCTGGATATTCAAAATATCATCATCAGAAATTTCTGTGCCCATGGAAATCTCGGCAGCCTCTTTTACCTTTTCTTCTAAATCTTCCGACAAGATGTCTGAAAGATCAGTTTTAGAAGCATTGTCACGAGTGCCGATAAGTTTGACAATTTTGACAAAGAGTGTGTTGTCGGTGATGATTTTGCCGAGCTCGGGGAAATGCCAGCCGTACCACTCACGGCATCTCATGATGTAGTTGTTGAGTTCTTTGTCTAAGTCATCGAGAAGGCACTGAGCTTGCACTATCATAGTGTCAATCTTGTCAGGAGAGAACTTCAGCTTGTAACGGGAGAGGGAATGGGCTAAACCGAGGGCCATCGCTGTCATTTCTTTCTTTGGCAGCCCAGCGAGCAAACTGTCCATCTGTGAGCGAATGCATCTCAGCAATTCTTGGACATTCGAGTTAGCAACACATTGTAAGTCAAACTTCTCCTTAATGGCACTGCCCAGTTTAGCATCTCCGACAAGTAACTGGTCTTGGATTTCCTTACAGGCATATTTCTTTAAAGCTTTCTTTAACGGCTTTGAAATTTTGCCCTCAATGGCAGCAGTAGTAGCCGCTAGAGCCTCAGTTGTGTCTTCGAACTTGATGAAGTTCTTCAGTTTAACACTGTAATAAAATTAAAATGTAAGCAAAAGAAAAATTTACTTACCTATCTAAAACGCTTATAAACAAGTAAAAATTATAACTTACACTGATGATGCTCCTTCAGGAGTGTTGAATTCCTGGTACAGATCATTGATCTCAGACAATTTAGACTCGTCCAACAACTAAAACAAACAAAAACGTGCTTTAAAACTGAGATAACCTAGTGTTAGTATCCAGAGCTTGATGGTAAACAATGACCTATTTTCAGCTTGAAACTTAAGTTAAATCACTGAAACGTATAAGAACTATGTCATTTGAGTGTTAACATAAACTTTCACTGCACCATACGTCGTATTTAACACTGATTTTGATATAAAAAAATAAGCATTATGAGGTTAGGTTAGAATCCACACGTGTGGTGCTTGTTACCTTAAAGATAGCGTAGCCCGCCGGGGTTTCGAATAAAACCAACATGTTGAAAACACTAGTTAATCCACACTAAATTATTATGTCACTTAATTATGAGCACATTTAGAAATTATTTTATTAAACACGCGAAAGCGGCAAGAAGCACCCCGCGACGAAACGCGGACTCCATTGACTGACGTGACGTCTGACAGCTAAAGATTAGTGTTGCCATCCTGAAATAACCACTACGTACAAAATGTCAAAATCAGTTTTATTTTATTTTTGTAAAATATTTGTGGACACAATTGTATTGGTTTATTATAAAATAAATATATTTTAGATGGTTAAATATTGAACGAATTAAAAAACACTTCCTTTTTAAACTGTTCAAAAATAGAGTTGTGCATTTTAATTTAATTTAGACGTGTGGTGTGGGTAAGTTCAAGTAGACATGCTTTATTTTTGTTAACCCTCACAAGGTTGCTCCTGGGTAATAACTTTAAGCTGATTATGATGATTTATTGTGATGTTTTAGTGATAACTCGATTCAATACGGAGGATATACATAACAATACGTTAGATAGAATATTTATTGATTTGCTACAGTTAAAGCCGATTCTGATGTTTTTTAGCAGGTTCAGACCCTAATATACATAATGTTATTTCTTTTAGTATTTTTTTACGAAATTATTACAATACCGAAAATTTTATAAAGGACTTAAGTGCTAGCTTGTCACAAAGTCACAAAGTTCGCAGATAAACAACGTAATACTTACATATTTTTATTTTTACAGATTTAATTTACGTTTCGCTACTGAAAAGGTCTTACATAGGTACCTACTTTATTACCTTCTGTTTTATAATCCACGTTCACTACCACACCGCAAATCTATTATATATAACCTAACCACAAAATTAAAATTTTGAAAAAACCTCCGACCGCGACCTGGTGGACCAATTTTCATGAAACATGGCTAAGAACACTCCCCACTAACACAGCTTTCAAATGAAAAAAACGAAATCGAAATCGGTTCATCCGTTCGGGAGCTACGATGCAACAGACAGACACACACACAGACAGACAAACAGACAGACAGACAGACAGACAGACAGACACACACGTCAAACTTATAACACCCCGTCGTTTTTGCGTCGGGGGTTAAAAAGTAGAATTGAAGTTGGGAAAATCATGAACAGCACCATCTATTGTAAGATTGTTTAACGTGATTTTCGTAGATGGCGCTCTCGGCGGTTACTTATGTTGTACTTGTTTGAATAATTAAGTAGTAAAGTAAATTAATGAACTCACGCCTGTAACGGGGTAGACAGAACACATGACATGAAAGTGGTCAAGTTTCAGCGCCACTGTTGGCAATGGGATTGAAAGAAAACGAAATTGTGATATGAATGAATGGTTTTTCTTCTAGTAGGTAATAATCTTTTCTTCGACAATTTGTTCCCAAGCCCTCAAGTTGTGTCAATATGTTAGATTTGCTCGCAATGGGAGCTTATTAAGTAAAGTAAATATTCTATTCCAAACATTTGCCTCAATACTTTCTGTCGTTATTTATTCAGGAGATTCAACCGAGGGGATACAAAACAAACAAATATAATAATTTATATGTATTCAAACGATCTATACTTCACGTGCTGTGCCAAATGGAATTTTATCTCGCCGGCGACGTTATTTGAATTCGGAAAATTCAATAATTCTGCATAAAAGCGTGCATCCACTTTAGAGCGAATGATTCTCAGAGTGAATGATTGAGCGAATGAACCGTGAATGGATTCCATCGAGCGGTGAGCGTCTGGATTGGGTCGGAGCGGCAAGAACGTGATTATTTTGTGATATTGAATCATGTGAATGTTTTGAATGCGTATTTTGTGTTCGAGTGGAGCTTTTAGAGTAAACGGGGCGCCTCTTATAGGTTTAAAGCATAATAGGTAAGCTATGTACTCAAACTCTATTTTGCACGTATTTAAATGTTATATAACTTATAATTTATTTAAAAAAGTAATCGAAAACTAGTCGTCTTAGTTTTATAAATCGGAATAGTTATAACTAGTGGTGTCCAGATGAACATACTGAAAATCCTTGAGAGTATGGAATGTGCTGGGGGATAAGATGGGGCTTGAAGGTATTTTTTCTATATTATGAAATAGTATGTAGAATTATGATACTAGTTATCAATAAAAAAATAATAAAAAATTCTACATACCTACAATTTTCTACAAGATTGGTCATATTCATTTTTGCTCTACAATATGTATTCTGTGGCTCCACGTTATAAAAAATACCTAGGTAGGTACTTTGGGAGCTATAGGGTGTTCTGTTACTGTTGTTGAGTTTTTATTCGATGGTGAAGAAATTTTCTCTAAATTAGCTCGTATTGTTAAACACTTTTCACCTCGAATCCGTTCCCTGCGGGCCTACCCTCGTCGACCTGTTCTGCTGTCAGTAGGTACACTACTTACATCCTATGTAGGATGTAGGTATGCCCAATGAATGTAGGTAGGTACCTATTTAACAAACTACGTACCTACATATCTGTATTTTTCTCCGTGAATAATAGCAGCGTTTTACCTTACAATAAAACGCATATTAAGCGAAATACCTTATTTGAAGCCTATTTAATATATTGAGAGACAGCGATACTGCTTGTAGATGCGTAGCGGTTCACAGCAGGTACCTACAGCTGAACACCTGTAAACAACTTGCAACTCCAGTTTTACGATTCAGGTTTCCCCTTCCACCAGGCGACCCGTGCCGTAGGGACGGCAACGATGTTTCATCATTGGTTCTCAAAATATTAATTTAACCGAAGTTGCAATATACCACTTACCAAACGGTTGCATCATTTATGAATTCAAATGTGAAATGAAATAAAGACGTATCTTCGAAACTGAATAGTCTAAAAATGTTGTTTACTAGCAGCGAACAATAAATACCCTCAAATGGAAAAATAAATGTGCCTTGGTTTATTGCAACTGAGTGTTGTTGCCACAGGCGTAGTTAAAAATATAGGCTTCAAATAAGGTATTTCGCTTAATATGCGTTTTATTGTAAGGTAAAACGCTGCTATTAAGCTTCTGTACCGTTATTTGAAGCCTATTTAATATATTGAGACGTGTCTGTATTCGCCTGGTGGTCAAGAAACGCCAATGTGATTAATTGAATCGCCAATGGAAATAACAACTTCAAGTGCACTTCACACATCAGATACCTTGTGTACCTATATGGAGGAATGTGAATTGCAGCTGACAGCAGCTGCAGTGACTGAATTGATAAGTGCACAGTGACCTATTTTTCTATTGTAACTTATTATTCGTCGGTAAGGAAAGTTTGAAACATTTATAAATTTTATGTATATACCTATTATGTATATACCCATAATGATATTAAAATAAATTATGAAAAACCTGTTACTTTTTTATTTCATCCCCCTAACAAGGTCAGGTCATGACTTATGTTTATGTTTATTTCATTATAATATTCAATTTAATACACTTAGTATGTTTTTAATGTTTTGACCCCGACTCTGCAATTGCCAGTAAGTAGGGTTATTGCAGTATCATTACTTTTAGGGTATAAGCGAAAAACTTAAGTTTTGGATTGTGTGTCAAATTCCTCGCAACTCGTTTATCTCTTTTCAGTATCATAGAATAATCGACATGACATAGGTACATTATATTGATATATTGATTTGCATGACATGATATTATTACATATGATATTATAGAAAACAGTTAAGGAACTGATCCATTCATTAATGCCTTATCCAAATAGTCACTATTTATTTCCGGCAATTACAGCATTACATAATAGACAGTGAATATTATAATTACTGCCTTATGGCTATGACATGGCAAAATTTGGTAGCGAAGAAAAATTTCGCTCAATCGGCTACAACTTTAAAAGTGTATAACACTAATATGCGCAGCTATTGAAAACCTTAATACCCATGGTATGACTAATGTTCCGACAATCATGGTTCTTTCGTGATGTACTTAATTCGTTTTATGAAATCTAATTTTAGTAATTTTCCCGAGCATTCTAGTATGCCGGAAATATTCTTGGCCTCTTGGGTATAACCCATACTGAACCCATGTGTAACGTGGTTCCAATTTTATTAACGGAAATAATAATCTGGGCACGTTTGGTAAGTGCTAAAAAAAATAATCTAATCATTCTAAAAAGTCTTATTATCATATATTAAGCACACTTGTGAATTTTTCATCATTGAAAACTCCTAAGCACAAGATACTCTTTTGGTAAACGAATCTGTCATCCAGGAAGGAAGTGTAAGTATATCAAGTAACAAGACTATTGAGGTTTTGTATAAGTATAACTTAGTCATTCGTTATACATTATGAGTATACGTATTAAGGTCATTGAATCCATGTATGAATACAGTCCTAAACAAAGTACCTCCTGTGCAATTGGTAGTAGTGGTACTACAACAGTTCAACTTTTAATTGCCTTGGTTAACAGGCTACAACTTAACCTTAGACTTTTTGTCTGGAGAGTTCTCTCCCAGTTCCCTAATATTTTTTGTTAGTTATTTACCCAATATGTATGTACTTTCTGTTTAGCCAAGGATTGGCATAGGCTAACAACGCCTAGGCGGCTAGACGCACATGTGCGAAGCGTTTTATTTGTAATTTGTACACATGTTAAGCCAATGCTGATGATAGAATTTTCTTCGTATATAAATGCCTTTTTGTTTTGGGTAACCATGCAGCTTATGAAAGCGCAAGATGTTACAATCAAATATTTTTCTCCTTAAGGATACGTATGTATGCGGGTAAGACCCGTGATTTTCGTTGGAAGCATAAAGATATATAACCATTCCATTATATGGCATGACGTAGCCTTCTGGTTTTGTAATGAAGAATATGATATTGAGGTTAAGGTACCTAGATCTGTAGTTCCGAGATCTGAGGTCCAAACAAAATTTTGAGACACTCATCAAACCCCATGGGTCATGGGCTTATTCGGCATAGCTTTAAAATTGTTTTGACGGTCCATTTTTATATGAGTATTAAAATCATTTTGAAACCACATCAAGTACTTATCTTGCAAAATATTGTTACCAAAAACAATGATTAGGTATGTATAATAGTTTTCCGAATACCCCATGAATGTCATATATTTATTAACCATAGAGGTTACTTTATTTAAAAAAAACAGATTAAAAGCTGTAATATGACAGCGTTTTAAGTTTGTAGTTGGGTTTATTAACCCGTACATTTCATCACTTCTTACGTAGGTGTTCTTTTCCCCTGTTTTATTTTTAAAAACGTGTTATGGCGGTAATCTTAACCTAAAACTCATAATTTAAATACGTATTGTTTCATTCGGACTAAATAATGAGTAGACGAGTCACCCCGTGCTACTTTATGAGGATGTGAACACATTTTAATGTAATGGTTCTTTGTAACATTGGTTCAGGTCGTTCCTGGAGCCTCAAAATATGTAATAACATATCACAACTGCATTCTTACATAGCGAAAAACTATGCAAAAATGTTTGCTATTTCATCCACATAGCCAATTCCTTAAAATGTGTTCAGCCCACGTGGGCTTAACTGAACAAATTAATGACCTAAAACAGTCCAAAGCAATCTGATCTTTAGATTATTGGCCTCATGTGGCGCCGGAGCGGCCAGCGGGCTAGATAACTATTTGATTAAAATAATAGAATAAATAACCCATTTAAGATGTTTGGGAAACGGTTAATATCCTGAACCAAAGAATACTGCGGCCTTGATATGCATCAACACTATCAACAGGTTTACTTTAATGATTAAACGACCTCAAATCCCACTTTAAAACCTAAATAAGTAGGCTGATAAAACCGTGGTTAATTTTGAATATTATCGTGTCAATTCACTCCGCGTCAGCGTGAGCTAGGTGTTTCAAACGTCGTTAACGACAAAGATAAAATATGTAGTAGATAACTATATAGTGGAAAAAGTTCACAAAAAAAGAAACCACGTTTATCAAGTCGCCAGCAATAACTGTGATAATCTTTTTAGTCTTCACCAGACTCATCATCATCCTCCTTGCGTTATCCCGGCATTGGCCCCGGCCTGTGAAGGCCTGGGGTCCGCTTTGACAAGTCTTCTCGAGACTATTTAATGATTACTGGGAAGTGATTCCGCAGTAGAAATATATAACCCCTGTCAAAATGACTTTGTAATTAACAAAGTAAGCACTTGGTACTAAGCTTAGGAGGCGTTATCATATTGTGTTGTTTCCTCCATCACACGTAAGTTTCAAAACGCCTTGCGTAGGTCGACAAAAACCGCTTTAGAACCATGCTAATTGTATTATACCTATTATACCACATCTGCTTGATCTGCTTGTGACGCAGGATATGTAAACACGCGCCTTGCGAAGGCGGCAGGTTTTCAGCAGGCTAAATAAAATATTTAATCGCCTTGCGCAGGCAGAAAATTGAGTCACGAAAATTGCAAGCCTTGCGCAGACTGCAAAATTTTCAGCTGTCTTAACAATCATATTATTCACACACCTTGCGCAGGTGGGAAATATGAAAATGGGAAGATGCACGTCTTGCGCAGACGGCTGGTTTTTATCTAGATAAATAGTAATACTCATAAGCCTTAATAAGCTGGAAATTTATTATCGGTACCAAAATAAATAGACATTGGGGAATCTATTTTTCCAAAAACTGAGGAAGGCTTGTACTATGGTAGCAAGGCGACATATTACTCTTATTATAGACATATGTATACTTACATACATAATAACACAACCGTAACTCGGGAAAAAATGGACGTAGTAAAAGGAAAAAGATCCAATTCATATAAACATAATTATTTGAATATAATCTCAACGTAAAAAGGGAAAAGCCATTCAAATAAAAGGCTATTTTCAGAGGATGGCTCTCTTTCGTTCAACTACGTCCCGCTATTTGTGTGCATCACACAAACATATTCCCATACTGGGATTCGAACCCAGAACCATAGGCTCTGCAGACAGGGTCACTGCCTACTGTGTTAGACTAGTGCTTTTACACCGTCTTAACACTTGATATTTTTTCCACTAATGCCTGCGTTCCACAGAATAATAATTATTATACTAGCCTTTAATATCCTTAAGCGGACTATACACAAAATAAAAACATACTGGTTGTAAATTTCTTCACACCTTGCGCAGGTAAGAAGTTTTTAGTAAGCTAGTGCTATGATGCACCCTTTTACTCTGCTTACGCAGCAGCCAAGTAATCAAATTAATCAAATACGCTCGCCTTGCGTTATTAAACGCTATTATTATAGTTAAGGATTAAAGAGTGACTCTCTCGTATGCGGATTTTCTCAATTATCTTTAACCGGAACTTATATTTGGTAATTAATACAACTCTCCACATACCTGAGTTTCACTTTGTAATCCTTTACTTCCACTGGCAAGCGGCTTAGATTTGATTAAGGCATAAGAACATTACCAAACTACATTTTTCAGAGGTATCCCTGACGATACCGTACTGTGCATTAAAATTGCCCATATTTATTTACGGAACATTTTTCGGATTACACAAACATGTTCCCCAAAGACGCTAATGATATAGGTTTGTTAGTTACCTTTCTTTAGAGCAGAAAGTCTATTTTAAGGCACACAGGGATCGGATATAAAAGCCAACATGATACTTAGAATCAATAAATATTTATTGACGCCCTTGCCAAGTCCGGCAGCTATAGGCTTTAACTTTCGACTTTTGATCTATTTCTGAATTCCGTTACAGAATATCGATCTATTTAAAGAGATTGTAAAGAAATTTTATCCCGCAGCACAGTACCTACCACAATGGGCACGCACGGAAATTATCAGGTCACAGCACAGGCTCATCTTCGGCCGCAAGGCAAAACAAACACTAATCGCGTCAATTACGACTTTAATTAGGACTGTTTTAGTCTCAAAGAGGACAAGGAGATCATTTTTCAATTTTTACTTTCTTGACCTGTTCCGTGCTTAAGACGAATCGATTCACTGAAAAAGAAATAAAAAATCGCTTACTTACGCGACACGCTGCGCTCAAAGTGAATCGATCAGGTGCTCAGCTTCTAAAACATTTAATTTATAATAGTAAACGAACGGTAAAACCGTTTTCTAAAACGATATTTTTGATTAAACTTACAAAAAATTCCAAGAATTAAAGAATTCTAAGAATTTTTTGTAGTGAACCGAACGTTCCGACAAACAGAACGCCAATGATGAAACATCGTTGCCGTCCCTACGGCACGGGTCGCCTGGTGGAAGGGGAAACCTGAATCGTAAAACTGGAGTTGCAAGTTGTTTACAGGTGTTCAGCTGTAGGTACCTGCTGTGAACCGCTACGCATCTACAAGCAGTATCGCTGTCTCTCAATATATTAAATAGGCTTCAAATAACGGTACAGAAGCTTAATATATAGGTGGTATTGGTGATAATTATGTGAGAAAATGGGACGACACTAAGATGTTACCACTATTTAATTTCTACTATTTTTTTGCCAAGCTATACTAGTGTTTACTTATTATTAGAAATCTACATTTCATCAAGGTATGCTCCGAATCTCTCCCAGGATAGTCGCTCCCTCAAGGTCATATAACCCATGTATCTTGTCGATAGCTAATAGCCCCCAGCGGCCGTTGACCCGAGCGCGGTTTCATTCCAAATCTCGCAAGGGGCAACCCTATCACGAATGGTTTTATAATACGACACGCGTGAAATAAAATAAATAAAAGGGTATTGTAGGACAGTTTTAGACAAATCGACCTAGTCCCATATATTATGCTGTAACAGTAAGTTCAATGAAGCTTGTGTTGTGAGATTTGTGAGAACGATTAAAACATAATATACTTAGTAAGTATACTTAATT
Source organism: Leguminivora glycinivorella (assembly GCF_023078275.1). Lineage (NCBI taxonomy): Eukaryota > Metazoa > Arthropoda > Insecta > Lepidoptera > Tortricidae > Leguminivora > Leguminivora glycinivorella. The sequence goes on along the minus strand of NC_062976.1, from coordinate 393,608 downwards.
TAGCCTTTGCAACTTTTATCAGACACTAGCGTTTGCGACTTCGACTACTCAGAAGTACTAATTTGTATAACGCCTGATAGAAAATCAAAGGCATAATAATTCAATTTGAGAAAATTGTTTTCCTTAACAGTCGGCAGTTATCCCACTTTTGGGCAGGAAGTGAGATAGGATTTGACATTGCCATATTTTTTTACAGCATATTATGAATACAGGGATATTTTCATAATTATGATTCCGTTTATATTAGCTAGTTCCTTCATTTCATATTTGACAAGAAACTATCGCACGTTGAATGTACTATCGGCTGCAAAAGTGCATGGAGAAAATATGAATGTTACCATAGATAATTTCGCCATGCACTTGTGAAGCTGATAGTACACAATGCAAGCCAATGAATGCTATGAATAGCTCTCAAATGTATATTGCACCAGCATCGATCTGAACTACAGTTTTAGGGAAGTTTAAATCGATGTGCACCAGTAATTATTATCCTCAGTTCTCGACTAAATATCCGTTTAATATTGTAGCAGGAATCTCAAATAATGGGCAAGTTAATCCGGGAGAGGAAATTAGTTTCGATTGGTTTAGGAAATGGGGTTCTGAGTGGCTTTGTAAAACGGTTTAGCACCTGGCGGGGTTTGTACTTGGACTTTGTATGCTTATTGTAAGAGGTTATTGTTTACCTACTAAAATATATAATGTTCAACTGAAATATATGAATGTTTTTTGCCTTTATGTTTGATATAGGTGATTAATTAATTTAATTTATTTGATATTAATTTATTTTAATTAATTTGTATTTGTATTTTCTTAATGTCTATTTTTAAGTAAATAATTTGTATTTGTATTTGGTATTGTTTTTTTTATACGTGACTCATCATTCGCTAGTATAAGGACATCACTAGTCGAACGTCCCCTTCACTAGCATCGCTGTCAAAAAATGGCGGCAGACGGACTCAGAGCGTCACTTGAAGATAGCTTGTCATTGAACTTGTATTTTGAGATTCCGTTTAATAAACTGTATAATTAATAGTGGTATCCTGGTGTTTTTACTCTAACAGTTTCAGAAGCGCGATATTAAGTACCCATATACGCCCGTATGAAATTTGTCCGAAATTGACAATGTCATCATTCTCGCGCCGCGCTCGTAACCATTCATTGTCATCCAACAGTATTTAATTAACACCAGTCGGGGATACCCCCATTTGCCAGAATTTCATTTGCCATAATTTTATTTGCCATCCTATTCAACAATCATAATATTGTTTCTCATAACAACTTATGCCATAATCATTGTTTACTATATTAATCTAGTGCCAGAAACTTTGTTTCCCATAAAGTCAGTTTCCATAATGTCATTTGTCAGAATCATCGAAATCCGTAATTACCACATTCCATACCATCATTTGTCATACAAATTAGCGTCCAGAAAAGTCAATTTCCATAATGTGCTTTGGCAGAATCGAAAACTACTATAATAGGTACTAGAAGGACTAGAGAATGAAACTGCTATCAGAAAGTAGGTTAGGTTAGGTTAGAACTGTGACCCCTGGAAAATGAAACTGCTATCAGAAAGTAGGTTAGGTTAGGTTAGAACTGTGAACCTCTGGAAAAGGAAACTGCTTGAAAAGTAGGTTAGGTTAGGTTAGAATTGTGACCCCCCGGAAAATGAAAATACTATCAGACAGTAGGTTAGGTTAGGTTAGAACTGCGACCCCCTGGAAAATGAAACTGCTATCAGAAAGTAGGTTAGGTTAGAACTGTGACCCCCTGGAGAATGAAACTGCTGGAAAAGTAGGTTAGGTTAGGTTAGAACTGTGACCCCTGGAAAATGAAACTGCTATCAGAAAGTAGGTTAGGTTAGGTAATAATATGGGCAACAATTAATATGGCAATAATTGCTTATGGCGTTTGAATATTCTATGAAACCATATTATTGCACTTAATAATATGGCTAACAAATAGTATGGCATTGTATGATTATGGAAGGTAATATTCGGATAAACAACGAGTATGTCATATGATTTTTATGGTAAACAAATCATTCGGGCAAATGAAATTCAGGCAAGTTAGATTCGGGCAAATGAATATTATGTTAAATGACTGACGGGCAAACAATAGACAACCCACCAGTCGATCTGATTCGACGAGTAAAGACACTAGCACCATATACTACAGTTAAAAGTGTAAAAGGCAAAGGCTATGATCAAATACCTGTCCGTAATTGTGCCAACAAAGAGATAGAACATGCCTAGTGTGCTGGCGTGTCTTGTGTTGTCTTTCAGATTCATTGCAGTTTACGAGATATTCACACTTTGGAGTAATAATTTATCATAATGAGTGTGAAATCGGAAGTAAAAGTGATCCAAACACAGTGCTCTGGGGCTGAAATTATCAACATCCACTATAGTAGCCTGTGTTGTGTTTCTTTCTTTCAGATCAACTTAGTTATGTACATGTTGAAGATACTAATACTTTTATATACTCACAAAATGTATCACAATAAGTACCACAGTAAGTCATGGACGGTGAGATGCTAACCACATCCAAGTTGTCATTCACATAATGCTCCGGGCAAAGAGTATTACCAGTATATATAGAGGGGCTGCAGTAATGAATAATCATTAGCTCACTTGTGTGTTGTGTTTTTGTGCTTCCAGATATGTTTCAGAATACATAATACATATTGAACCTACTTGTGATATATTGACAATTGTCACAGTGTCACAGTGAAACAGAGTATAAGATACAAGTACTTAGATCTAAATTACACCTAAATGATTCCTTATAACAGGTGACTTTATGGGTTTAATGATCTACAAAGAGAGATGATCATTATCTTGCCCTATTTGTCATATTAAATATAAGTTTGTCCGGAATGACATGGAATAAGGTATTTATCCTACTCAATAATATTGTACCATTGCATCTGGCTTATGTAAGTATACTGACAGTAAATACATTTTAAATTCACTACAGGTTGGTATAAAGGGATGAGTAAATAAGCATAAGAAAACTTTGACAACTGTCTTGTCTTGTTTGTGTTTTGTTATAAGTTCAGTAACACTTCTCCGGGGACTGTATTTTGAAATCTGTCTTAGTGACATTCTTATGCATATAAACTCTGTATGACCTTGCATTTTTCTAAATGAGGAAACATGTTGCTATATTACATGGCACAAATTCATCAAAAATGTTGATAAAATAATAATAATATTTTGATGAGGTTAATTATGCATCTTGTTAAAACCATAATGTGTGTTAAAATTAAGGGCATAGCACTGAAGTATAGTGTATTGTTGATGCTGTTTTGTTTATAATAATGCTGGTTTAGCATTGCAAACATTTTTGACAAGAAATGTAATCAATGTAATCATGTTCTAAATTGAACCAAAGACAAATATATTACCTAGACAGACATTTGGAACATTTATTATCATGACATAGTCCAGTGTCCATTTAATGCATTATCAGTGATATAATTTGTTCCTTAATTACATTCCTTTCCAGATTAATTTATTGATTACAGTAGTTGCCTGCCGGTAACCTGGTGAATATTGACCATAAGTTGAAAATACTTGCATTGGTAAGGCATGATTCCAGAAGTTCCTGAGGTTAAATCTTGCTAAAAGCTGGAAACACCAAACTGGATATCTATTGAACTATTTATGACACTGGTAAAATTTGTCATAGCTAATGGTAAGAGATTTTGATATTTATAGACCTGATGGACTTTAACGGTCTACATGCTATACTTGTCTGTTACAACAAATCAGTTTGATTTGGAATTGGGCTTGAAACATGCCAATCAGTTAAGTTTTTAACAGATGTGCAATAATCTGAGGTAAATAACTTAATTGGAGCTTCTAATAATTTTAACCCTTCACTGCGAAGGAATGTTTCTGAACCGAAGCATGACAAACAGGTAACGTTTGAAGTTGACAAGTATTGTCTACTTTTAATATGTTCTGTTCCTTGAAATATAAAAAAAAAATAACTGTACACTTCTATTGCTTCTTGATTTCACAAGAATATATATATTTTACATGTTTTGTGACTTTTGCAAGAATCAAAAATAATGATATTTTGTTATAAAAACTCAATCACCTGTACTAAGTATTCTTGCATATGCATAGTATTAACACAACTAACAAAATTATGTAGTTGTGCAGGTGGCAACTATATGGATAATGTTGTGCTTTAAATTGCACATATACCTACAGCTGGAGCACCTCTCTAGTGTGTCTGGCAAGCTTGATGGTTTAATTATTAAGCTTATGCACCATGCCTGATGATGATATATAAATACCTTTGTCAAGAACCATTTGGTAAGTGAACAATGATAGATAAAATATTACATTATTTGAATGTAGTGAAACCTCGATAAGTCAAGCCAAGTGCCATATGATTATTCTTGCTTGACTGGAATGTGTTTCAATAATGGTATATATAGTAAGCGTGTTACCTTAGGGGCACGGGAAAAATAAGACAAGTTGCACGCCGGATTGAGAACCGAGTTGTGTTTTGTCTTATTAGTCTCAGATTAAGAACTGAGTTGTCATTACATATATGCACGCCGGATTGAGAACCGAGTTGTGTTTTGTCTTATTAGTCTCAGATTAAGAACTGAGTTGTCATTACATATATGCACGCCGGATTAAGAACCGAGTTGTGTTTTGTCTTATTAGTCTCAGATTAAGAACTGAGTTGTCATTACATATATGCACACCGGATTGAGAACCGAGTTGTGTTTTGTCTTATTAGTCTCAGATTAAGAACTGAGTTGTCATTACATATATGCACGCCGGATTGAGAACCGAGTTGTGTTTTGTCTTATTAGTCTCAGATTAAGAACTGAGTTGTCATTACATATATGCACGCCGGATTAAGAACCGAGTTGTGTTTTGTCTTATTAGTCTCAGATTAAGAACTGAGTTGTCATTACATATATGCACGCCGGATTAAGAACCGAGTTGTGTTTTGTCTTATTGGTCTCAGATTAAGAACTGAGTTGTCATTACATATATGCACACCGGATTGAGAACCGAGTTGTGTTTTGTCTTATTAGTCTTAGATTAAGAACTGAGTTGTCATTACATATATGCACGCCGGATTGAGAACCGAGTTGTGTTTTGTCTTATTAGTCTCAGATTAAGAACTGAGTTGTCATTACATATATGCACGCCGGATTAAGAACCGAGTTGTGTTTTGTCTTATTGGTCTCAGATTAAGAACTGAGTTGTCATTACATATATGCACGCCGGATTGAGAACCGAGTTGTGTTTTGTCTTATTAGTCTCAGATTAAGAACTGAGTTGTCATTACATATATGCACACCGGATTGAGAACCGAGTTGTGTTTTGTCTTATTAGTCTCAGATTAAGAACTGAGTTGTCATTACATATATGCACGCCGGATTGAGAACCGAGTTGTGTTTTGTCTTATTAGTCTCAGATTAAGAACTGAGTTGTCATTACATATATGCACGCCGGATTAAGAACCGAGTTGTGTTTTGTCTTATTGGTCTCAGATTAAGAACTGAGTTGTCATTACATATATGCACGCCGGATTGAGAACCGAGTTGTGTTTTGTCTTATTAGTCTCAGATTAAGAACTGAGTTGTCATTACATATATGCACGCCGGATTGAGAACCGAGTTGTATTTTGTCTTATTAGTCTCAGATTAAGAACTGAGTTGTCATTACATATATGCACGCCGGATTAAGAACCGAGTTGTGTTTTGTCTTATTGGTCTCAGATTAAGAACTGAGTTGTCATTACATATATGCACACCGGATTGAGAACCGAGTTGTGTTTTGTCTTATTAGTCTCAGATTAAGAACTGAGTTGTCATTACATATATGCACGCCGGATTGAGAACCGAGTTGTGTTTTGTCTTATTAGTCTCAGATTAAGAACTGAGTTGTCATTACATATATGCACGCCGGATTAAGAACCGAGTTGTGTTTTGTCTTATTAGTCTCAGATTAAGAACCGAGTTGTGCTTGTCTTATTACTTTCAGATTAAGAACTGAGTTTCCATTGCATATATACACGCCGGATTAAGAACCGAGTTGTGTTGCCTTTACATGATGTTAATAATATATTCTGTTCACAGGGTTTCCTGATAAGCACATTGTACCTGAATCTTGTGGTATCCATGGTAGTGTAATTAATGTGATATCCACAAATGAAGTGATTTCCGTCACTTAAAGTGTGAGTCATAATTATAATGATTACTTTAATGTCTGCTATACATTTAGCACTTTGATTATTGTTTCTTAAGTAGTTCTGTTTATGCAATGCAGGCCTAAGGAGGCGGACCATGTGCATAAGACCTATTATTGTGATGCAGGTCTTTGGAGACGGACCATCATGTGTTATATAGACTATCCTTAAGAGGCTAGTTCTGTTTCTGGTATTTGTGATGCAGGTCTTTGGAGACGGGCCATCATGTGTTCTATAGACTATCCTTAAGAGGCTAGTTCTGTTTCTGGTATTTGTGATGCAGGTCTTTGGAGACGGACCATCATGTGTTCTGTAGACTATCCTTAAGAGGCTAGTTCTGTTTCTGGTATTTGTGATGCAGGTCTTTGGAGACGGACCATCATGTGTTCTGTAGACTATCCTTAAGAGGCTAGTTCTGTTTCTGGTATTTGTGATGCAGGTCTTTGGAGACGGGCCATCATGTGTTCTATAGACTATCCTTAAGAGGCTAGTTCTGTTTCTAGTATTTGTGATGCAGGTCTTTGGAGACGGACCATCATGTGTTCTGTAGACTATCCTTAAGAGGCTAGTTCTGTTTCTGGTATTTGTGATGCAGGTCTTTGGAGACGGACCATCATGTGTTCTGTAGACTATCCCTAAGAGGCTAGTTCTGTTTCTGGTATTTGTGATGCAGGTCTTTGGAGACGGACCATCATGTGTTATATAGTATATCTTTAAGAGGTTAGCTTGAGACCTTGTTTGTCAAAAGCATGTTTATTGACCTTAAAGAGTAGTGATCTCAAGGTTACCTTGAAAGGGTTGCTTGCACTAATACTTTCCAGAGGTTGCTGGTGGAATTACGGTTTCCAATAGAGTGCATGCTACAGGCTGCGCGACAACCTTGTCATGAAGGGCCAACGTCTGCGGTCGTTGCGCCGCCAGCCTCGAAAGCAGCCGTATCACCGTGGCTTGCGTATGAAGCTTTGATATGGTAATGTTTGTTATCTTATAGCAAAATTGGTGGCTAGTACACATTGATTATTACCTTTTATTAATTTTATCATGTTGATAGATAAATAATTAGCAGTTGTTAAAGGTCCTGCCAAGGAGCAGCCATGTATTCTGCTTAATATATTTTCATAAAAAAAGATTACATGACAATATTTTCTAATATCTTCATTGTCATTGTTTATTACTAAATTATTTTACGGCTATGTAAGCCGGATCTGTAATTGAGAGCATCGACTATGCCAATTGTACATTAATTTCTCGTAACCTTATCATGTTACTTGAACGACAGTTGTGTTGTACTGATTCTATCACCTACTGGCTTAGTTCCAAGGAAAAATTATCACGTTCTCGTTACATTAAGGAACTTAGTATTTCCCATGTATGTTACAGAGCTTTTTAATAAGAGCTTTCTTGCTGCTTGCTGTGTTAGAAGGCGGCTATGCTCACGCATGGAGTGTGTCATGTTCACCTCTCACGAGTTTGATGTACGCGTTGTTGCGCGTGCGGGGAGCTTCACAGCCTACAGTGACGGAGCCAACTGTGAGTTTGTTCCATGTATTTGCTATTTAAACGACGCCAATCATCATTATTATATTGAGCGGTTGGTTAGTTTGGAATGCACCGCTCACGTAAGTCTTAACTTAAGGCATAAATGGCATAATACTTACCTGAAAATAAATGAAATGTATTGATGGATGAAGTTATTTACAAGCAAATATTAGATGGTGTTTTGTACACCAGTAATTACCTGCCCGCCGCTAGATGTCATCTATTTTACATAATTAATTTGACTAATATATAGTATCGATCATGGCGGTAAAACATGTACTTTTCGTACCATCGCACCTTAATAGTTTTAAAGCCTTACTGGCTGTGGAGTTGTTAAATAATGACCTGACTTACTTGTACTAGGCTAGTCTGGTCATGCAATCTTGAGTTTAGTTATGTCATTACTATGATTCGACTATAAAATGAGACCAATTACATATCTTGGTGTAAGTTAGTCTTAAACTACACCGGCCGTTTCCAACGGTACTCGAGTTAATCACTTCAAAGGACCAGGGCCTGAGTGTATAGCTGGAGTATACAAAGTTCTTGTTCACTCCGCAGAAAAGAAAAGAACAAATGAACAGATGAAGTCTACCGCCGCCAGTTGGAGGCGCAGCCTGCTTCGGCTGCGTTGACTGCGGCAGTCATCAGTAGCAGCATGGATAGCAGAGACTTTCGGGACGAAAGGTCAAGGTCAGAATGGTCGAGTATAAGGACATCACTAGTCGAACGTCCCCTTCACTAGCATCGCTGTCAAAAAATGGCGGCAGACGGACTCAGAGCGTCACTTGAAGATAGCTTGTCATTGAACTTGTATTTTGAGATTCCGTTTAATAAACTGTATAATTAATAGTGGTATCCTGGTGTTTTTACTCTAACACTAGCCTTTATCCCAATTACTTGGGGTCGTCGCAGCATGTCTTTTTCCTCAATACATCTCTATCGGACGTCATCCCACCCAGTCGCATTCGTTCCATATCATATTTCACGCATTGATATAGGTAATTATACAGCGGAAATCAATAAAAACAGCCCATACAACCATTTCAGTCGCAAAATCTTCAAATCAGTAACTAACTGTCAAATGTGACATAACGCGTGGTAACGTCGTGCAAACAATGCGACCGTATTGATACAATAACAAAATGTAGTCGTCGTGTGCACTCGTTACGGTAACAAAATGTGTACGAATTTGTGGCTGTCAATGTCACTGTCAGAATGACTTTTAACGACACTTTATTAGTCGACATTTGCACACATAACGGTAACAACATGTGGACGAATTTGTGGCTGTCATTGTCACTGTCAGAACGGTTTCGGACAGTGACATTGACAGAATTTGTACACACATGTGTAGGTCTGATTACCGAACTGCTCCTAAACCACTGTATCCGCAAATGACAATCTGAAATACGAAGGTTTCTCAAACTGTCTTGTGAAGTTGTGGACTGGTTGCTTTGAATCATTTAAATATGAGCGAATTAAATAATAATAAACGACGACGACCATTTAAGCACTCTTCGACATTTTATAGAAATGTGGGAAAGTTAAGAAAAGTGCAGAATGATAATACAAATAGATAAGCACTTTATAGTTACTTAATGTATTAAATATATAATTTTTAATTCTTATTGATAAAAATGAAGTGTAGTGTTGCTTTACACAATAAAAGTAGGAATCAAATGAAATAGAGTATTTACTGTGATATTAATAAAATTTCTGTTGCGCAATGATAGTTTTTTTTTCAGTAAAGATGCTGCTTTTTCTAACGCAGTAGTGCGAGCAAATCAAGCAATGATTCATTTCTTGTCTGGTCGAAACTCTTAGCTTAGATTTAGGTACTGAAAATCGTCGTACGATACACGTGCGAAAAGGACATTCACAACTCGTGTCGAAGTAAAACACTCCCTTCGTTCGTGTATTAATTTATCGCTACTCGTATCGATTTTCCTCTTTTCCGCACTCGTATCTACAAGTATTTTGTTTGGGTTACAAAAAAAACACATTATTTACTCTACTACGTTTTATTTATGTCTCTTTAACATTACAAATTTGTAGACACTTATCTATACAAAAATCTTGACTTAAGAAGTACAGATCGCTGAAATTAATGTTGATAGTAATATTAATGACGACTACTTCAACAAGTGTCAATTGTGAAATGCCGCAAAATACTAGTTGCTCTATAGAAAACCATAATAATATGATCCCCGATCCTTTACAACCCAGCAGCTCGGTACGCACGTTACAATTTTTTTTTAATCTTCTTTAGTGAGGGCAACTGAGTACGACGGCATATTTAATTGTTTATAAAGTTTGAGGATACCTGGAAAAAAATAATACATGAAGCCATTTTGAAAATATAATAAATATTCACTGCTTTCGGTCACGCGTGTACGCAGCGACCATTTTGCGACCGTTTGTCGACCGTTTGGTGACCGTTTGGCGACTGTTTTTTACATGGAATATTACCGTCTTAATCCATATTTTAACAACTTTATTGGTTTTCTAGGCATTATTTTTATTATTTCAGTATAGTATATGCACCGGAGCACTAAAACTTCACCAATCATTATACATAACACGCAAACACCGAGTAGTCAATAATATTATTACTGGTTAAACTGAGGTAAATTGATGGCGCGTTGATAAATTTAGACTTATTTTATGAAATCACTCGAGCAATTTAATTGGCCATGGTAATTAGCCCACATTATATTACAAATGCAAACAATATTTTATCTTTAACAAATTCTTACGCCATTACATTTTAATGTCAAATGATTTTATTTCTTTTTTAATTTGACGTCTCTGACAGTCGCCATTTGAAAAGAATGAAATGAACGAATGATTTTGGGAAAGTAGTCGCCAAACGGTAACAATGTGTGCACGCGTAGTGCACACTTCTGTCACTTCTGTGACCATTTGTGCCTGTTACCAATCGTCCCCATTTGGGTCGCCGCGACTAAACGTCGACCGTACTGCGACTAAGCATTGAGACCCGAAGACCTGTGTGTACACAAAATAGGAGGATTTGCGTAGGAACGGCGACCGATTATGGTTATATGGGAGGTTTAAATTATATATTTTTAAGCTAGGTACAATAACAATTTCTGCTATTATTCATTATCAAAACTTTGTAGTAAAGTTGTTAACAACCAAAATATTGTAATACCACTGAATAAACATGTTCAAATTTCACAAACACAAGTAGAACGAGTATAAAGTTTTCGATTCACGCTTTTGCACGAAGAATAAATTTCAAACAGTTGCATACGGAAATTAACACCTTACGTGTCTGCTATTGCACCAAATATTACATTTTAAGTAGGTCAAAGTAACAATGCTATTACAATATAAACATCCAAATTATAAACAAATCAATTATTTTTGTAGTCGGTACCAGACCTGTTCGTCGCCTTGCTATTGCCTGTTTGCCCCACCCAACCATACACAGGCTGGTACCGACTCCAAAAATAATTGATTTGTTTATAATTTGGATGTTTAGCTTATTGCAATACGATAAGAAATCTGAATTGAAAGGTTTATTATTTTTATTGGCTTTTTAGTTTCTCCGTGTTTTGTAACGAGCTTATTTTTGAAGGCGGTTTTATTTTTTGTTAAAAAGTTTATTTATTTGTTGATTTTTAGTGGTTCCTAGTGATATTATATGTATCAGTCCGAATACATGTACAGTAGTGAAAGAATTATCCTTAAACTCCTAACCATTGAGGAGTTGACCTTCCTTCATCAGCTCAGCCACATAAAATTATTACCATCAGACGTAAATACTGGTGTACCTTTGAAAAATAGACTAAAAACATTACATGTGCCTATAACATTTGAAGAGTTCCCTCGATTTCTCCAGGATCCCATCATCAGACCCTGACTTGGTGCCAATGGGACCATCTCGGGGTTATACCGGTTCGATCAAAATAAAAATTTTGAAAATCGATCCACGATTCTCGGAGATATCGAATAACATACATACAAAAAAAAAAAAAACATTCAGTCGAATTGAGAACCTCCTCCTTTTTTGAAGTCGGTTAAAAATAGACTAGTATCCTCTCTCTTTTACGCCTTGCCTTTATAGGTGTAAAGTAAAAGGGTTAGAAGTCTACAAACCTCTACAGTTTGATAAAACAGGCAACTGAGCCTCTACTATGAGTGTGATAAGTACGTTTTAGGGCCAGTTGCATCAACCAAAACAACAGATACATATGTATAATATATTATCTACGCAGACCATCAACCGCGCGAAGCATCAGCACCAGATAAGACTAATGACAAAACTGCATTTATAAATTAAAAAACTCACGTAAGACGCTGACATCTATACGTGTCTATTTGTTTATATGTTCAATTCAATTCAAAATATTTATTCAAGTACGCTTAATTACACAAGCGTTTTTGACAAATCATACAAAATATTAACAATTATAGCTTATGAATTACAAATAATTACAATTATACAGAGTTATAATACATACAACAATACAATCATTATTATCCTCCTTGCGTTATCCCGGCATTCGCCACGGCTCATGGGCCGCTGTGACAATTAATCCCAAGATTTGTCGTAGGCGCTCTACTTTTACGAAAGCGACAGCCATCTGACCTTCCATTCCATCCCAAAGGGTAACCAGGCCCCGTTATTTCTGACGCCAATTACAAGCGCGATAGAGATAGATATCTACTATTTCGTGATGGCAAATTAAACAATATTAAAAATTATAAACGGTATACGTGAGTAACCCAACTTAATATACATATTTTTTAATCAATGTGGATCTAACCGCTAAGATCTAGATCAAAAATGTTGAAAAACTTTTAAGCAAGCAGCGCCCTCTAAAGGCACTTAACAGAACCAAAAATTACATAATATTTTTTGACGTACATTATATCGGAGTAACGTATTCTAAAAGATCATAGACTAATAGTAGAGGTTCAGATGGTATCGTGAAGTCATTGCAGCGTGTACGCCAAGTTGTGTAATAAAATGTATATCTGACGGGCAATTTGCCAAATATCTGGCTTCGAAAGGAAATGAACGTTGTGTCTAATATGTACAGTTATGGGGACTGGTAATGGTTTTCATATCGACTTCGTAGCCATTTCGTAGTCAGATAAGTTTACTTTACTGCGGGCGTTTGCTTTGTTAAAACGTTGCCAAGTGAACTTTAATGTCAGGTTTTAAATGTTTCAGTAATAACAGGAAGTTTATATAACACTGCTTGACTTTCGTTTTGTCAATTTTCGATAAAATAATAATTACGGTTTTTGCTGAATTTATAAATTCCGCATTATATCACACTTTAATAATCTTGTTATTTTTAAAAACTATTTGATAATTCCCGACTTAAAAAAAGGCAATTAATTTTCTCCTGTGTTCCAGATGTCCATGAGCCACATTAATGGCTTACTATCAGACGAGATGTCTACTCATTTAAGTAATATACCTACCTATCTATCCAAATGAGATGGAAATGAAACGCAGAAAGAAGATAATTATATCCAATTATAAGGGTATAGTCGGGTTAGTAAAATATACATTTCTTTACCTTAACTCGTTGCAAATTAATGCCTAAAGTGAAAAAAAATTACATATATTTATGAACTCGACTATACCCAATTACCCATTCATTTTTAGTTACCAAGATACAGAGTCGACATACCTCGCTAAGTGCACTATTTTATAACCCTTTTCAATAGTATAAAACCGCAAACCCACATTTGTCTTCTATAACTTATATTAAAGCGCTTAGCAGTTGTTTATCTTCATAGTTTTATCACACGACACGATACATAACTATAACAACGTTACTTGACATAAGCTTCATAAATTCCCATTAAAGCCGTTTAATTGCGTTATTACATTTTATAACATTCACTTTTTTAAATAAAATACTACGCTCAAACACGGCTAAAGTCCTTTAACCGTGTATTTAAAGACTTTCATTGTAATTTCGGTTACAAATACATCACTAAAACCTAGTTACTGCGCTTTACGGTGAATTTATTACTAAAAAATATTCATAATGCCACACTGAAACAGGACAAACCAGCAAAGCTACGCTAAAACCCCGCTAGTTGTAAAAGTATACCTTCCAAAGTTATTGCGCCAGTCCGACAGTCGGCCGAGCGGCTCGCGCGCAGAAGGTTGTGCGAAGGCTGTAGTGACCGGTGAATGAACATTTTCTCCTTAAAATGTTAAGAAACCGAAGACCAGGTAAGTGTTAAATATCTTTTTTTTAAGGTTTTTTTCAAGCACAACTTGCGTTTTGCTAACGTATTATCACACGTTTGCCGCGACAAGTAAATACCTAACTCGTAAGTTATTCGATCAAGAGCCCAGTTAAAACTATTGTGTACAAATAAAACGTAACCAAAAAAGTCAAGAAATTACATTGTACCATCCTATTGCTATGTAGGCATTGCCATAGCCACATACATTTTGTAAGCATTTATTTACCTTACAATGTACCTATGTAGGTATGGATTACTTGCGCAACATTATATTACCGTCAAGCTGATTTAATAATGCAGTCAAAAATCAAATTAATTAATGTTATTTCTTTTAGGCTTGTTACGAACTTCAGGATACAAACGATAACAGAGATCTGCGAATAAAATGAATACCGAAAAACCGACCACAAGTCATCACACCAGCAGTAAGTTTAATAAATGTAGAACAGAAGGGGATTGCTCAACTCCATCTTTACCAAGGAACATTCTATCGTTGTGTATTGTTTCAAGAATTTTTGAGATTGATACCTCAGAATTCTTTGCCTAACTTAGCCACGTCGAACGTTTCTGCTTTAATTTTCAATGCTGACGAAAATACATCAATTTTAAAACTCCCTTTTACTGGTCCAAGCTAAAACCGTTGCTGACGATCATCGAATTTGGGTTTATCCTTCGTTGTAACAAAATCGAACAACGTTTACTTCTTTAATCATTCGTAAAATGCTTCTCATCTTGATATAAGGAAAGAAGGTTTTTGACTATTCCGTCGCAGACGCATTGAAACTACAAGTGATGACTCGAAAGAAGAAGAACTCTATACCTAGCATGTAAAAATTGTAAAATGACAACATAATATGTATCATCCAAAATGAAGCTTTATCTTGATTTATCCGCTCCAATTCATACAAACAACAGAGAAACAGACTTAAATTTAACCTAGTTAATACAATTTTAAGCAATGATGCACCTGATTTTACCAGAAATTGTTAACAAAGATCTCTATATTGATTCTAGTTTAAAGAAAAAAAAAAAGATGATATATAAGTATTCTGCTGTACCAATTCATTCAGACCCTTCAAATCCAGAAATTTTACATACAGAAAAGGAGGACTGACCTACACATAAGTACATATAACCATTTATCGATGTAGAACCACCGTCGATATAGAGCACTACACTCGTAATATTAATATTAATAATACAACTGTCGAAAACCAAACGCACAAAAAAAGAAAAATAAATTTTAAGAAGAACGGAATCAAGCGGAAAGAGAGAAAATTATTATGTCAAACAATCCTAAATGTATTTTGAATTTTTGAAGTATAAAATAAATAAAGATTGCTATTTTCACTTGCTTGGCGAATAATAAATGAAATCCGTGTTTCTTTTTGTAAGAACTGCCAATGTCAACCGTTTTTAACCTTATATAACTCGGTAATAAAAACATTATTTTAATAGTGTATTATAGTAATAACTAGCTTTTACCCGCGGCTTCGCCCGCGTAATAAAAGTATTCATTAAGATTTTCATTTGGATCCTTAGGTTTCTCTGGTATATTTATCTGCGATTATTTCGATTGCACATAATACTTTTGCTTGAAATGATTGTAGAAATATTACACATCGACCACAGCGTAGGTAATTCTATATACGCTGGGGAAACCTTTATAAACATCCCACATAGCCCGTATTTCGACACTATATGATCGGTGGGTAAAAAGTACTTTTTTCTATTATCCCTTACAATTTTTTACATTTTGCTTATACTTATCGCAAACGTAATCTTCAAGCAAGCAAACAACGATCGTCTTAGAGCACTTTGATTGTAAGAGACCGCCGACCGGTTATCCGTATCCCTCTAACGATACCCATATTATCCGTATCCGTATCCGTTTCCGTATCCGTATCCGTATCCCTATCTCTATCCCTATCGCTATCGCTATCGCTAACGCTATGGCTATCGCTATCCCTATCGCTATCCCTATCGCTATCCCTATTCCTTATCAAGATAACACTAAGTTCTCGCGCTTTGTACACATATTTAAAGTCACATACAGGTCGAAAGCGATTAATTAACATTATTTTTACCTTTTTTCCCAACGTTTCGGCCAGGTTGCACTGGCCGTGGTCGCGGAAGACTGACGTCCCAGCAAAATGTCACCGGAGATGTAAACAACACAAAACTACCCGATATTAATTTATATAAATGTTCGGGGTAGACAAATAAATATAATCTACCCGCATGTAATTATTTACGACATCACATTAGAAACCTCAAAAATAACAGTACTTCTCCACTATTTAATGGATGTTATTATACATATAAACCTTCCTCTTGAATAACTCTATCTATTAAAAAAAAAACCGCATCAAAATCCGTTGCGTAGTTTCAAAGATTTAAGCATACAAAGGGACATAGGGACAGAGAAAGCGACTTTGTTTTATACTATGTAGTGATATCGCTATCCCTATCGCTATCCCTATCCCTTATCAAGATAACACTAAGTTCTCGCGCTTTGTACACATATTTAAAGTCACATACAGGTCGAATGCGATTAATTAACATTATTTTTACCTTTTTTCCCAACGTTTCGGCCAGGTTGCACTGGCCGTGGTCGCGGAAGACTGACGTCCCAGCAAAATGTCACCGGAGATGTAAACAACACAAAACTACCCGATATTAATTTATATAAATGTTCGGGGTAGACAAATAAATATAATCTACCCGCATGTAATTATTTACGACATCACATTAGAAACCTCAAAAATAACAGTACTTCTCCACTATTTAATGGATGTTATTATACATATAAACCTTCCTCTTGAATCACTCTATCTATTAAAAAAAACCGCATCAAAATCCGTTGCGTAGTTTCAAAGATTTAAGCATACAAAGGGACATAGGGACATAGGGACAGAAAAAGTGACTTTGTGATATACTATTGTAACCAACCTCAGAAAATAACCAACACTTTTACTTTTAGAACAATATATATTTCACGTTTTAGCACTTAACGATCACTTATTCGAATACAAAACTCAACTAATTTGCTAATTAATAAACGCGTCCGTTCGGTTTCACCGTCCGGCCAAGAATGCCCCGCGCCGCGTCACTCCACACCTGTCGGACGTGACGTCACCAGAATAGTCAGTGCAGCTACTTTTAATGTTAAATTTATCACTAAAAATCATAAAACCTTACACTCGACCATCCTGATGACGTGCATGTCCCCAGGCACGTATCGGGTGAAACCAAAACCTTACACTCGGCGCGGCGGCCAGGGACATTCTGGACCTGATATATTTTCTATTCTAAGTATATACAAAGACAAACATATGCAATCGTATCTAACTAAAAGTGGTACTGGAGTATTATATAATGCAACCGTTTTGTTGTTATCTTATTTACACCTATAACCATAATATGAATTTAATCGATATTCATGTTTTTGTGTCTCATAGATCATGTCATTCACGAGGACGCGTGATTGAGTCTTAACGTCGTGGATAGTATTATGTTATTATATTTACGCGTCGTCGTGACCAACATACTCGTAATCTACAACTAGATATAACATGTGTGTATTCAAATCATTATTTACATTGTTTACCATTGTGTCTTTTCGCCAAATAGCGATATTTATAACGATAATTAATTCTTCATCATTTAACTATGTAGCCAAGAAACCATGCAGTCAATTAACTTTATCACTATAGAAAAATCTTACAACCATTTGTCCTTATAACCTTTCAGTAAAATACCCTTATAGCCTTATAACCAATTATCAGTGTATCCAAATTTCCTTGTAACCTTATAACCAATTATCTTTATAATCTTATAACCAAATATCCTTGTAACCATGTAACCAAATATCCTTGTAACCATATAACCAAATATCCTTGTAACCATGTAACCAAATATCCTTGTAACCATATAACCAAATATCCTTGTAACCATGTAACCAAATATCCTTGTAACCAAATATGCCATCCAGCATATATCCAAAATCATAAGTCTCGTTCCAGGCCAAGCTAAGCACGCCCACCATTTCCGCGTCTTCTAGCACTTGACCTGAAACGAGAAAACAAAAATACACTTGCGATAGCTAGTTGTCAGAATCATCTATCTCTTCTATATATAAAACGTCATTATCACTTTCGTTGTCATTATCAATTTCTAATGCAGCTATGTGGATCCACGGACGCATTCTGTCCGCAGCTACTGTAGTCTTTCGTTTGTTTTTCATCCCTTCATATCCAGCAATTGGGGCCACCTTATAACGATCGTTACCTAGTACTTTAATTACTTTAAACGGGCCCTCGTATGAAGGCATCAGTTTTGTACTCTTGCCATTATTTTGGAATGCGACCTTAGTAATTTTTACTAAATCGCCATTTTTGTAATTACGCGCAGGACGTCTGCCCTGGTCGTAACGTGCCTTTTGAGCCTCCTGAACCTTATCAGTCCTATCTTTAACCTCCCTACGAATAGACGCTAGCGATAGTTTATTCTGGGATTCCTCTGTAAGTTGATTCAATACAGGGTTATATTCGCTTGCCATTTCAACCCCAAACATGACTTCAGCTGGAGCCCTACCGATCGTTTTTTGCACTGTATTATTCAGTCCCCACTGAATTTTCCCTAACTCCTTGTCCCATTCTTTCTCGTCCGTTCCCAGACCTTGAGCTGTCAGCGAGTCGAGGATAGTTCTGTTGTATCGCTCGACTTGGCCGTTAGCTCTCGGGCTGGCCACGGCGTTCAACACATGTTTGATGCCTCGGTCTAAACAAAACCTTCTGAATGCGTTAGAAGTGAAGCATGAGCCACGATCGCTAACGATTCGGTCGGGTACTCGGAAAGTATCAAATATGTCTTGCAATACCTTTACTACGTTTTGAGTCTTTGTGTTTTTAACGGGTTTTATAAATAGAAACTTCGTAAATGCATCTACAATAGTTAATATATGCGTGTGACCCGTCTTAGACTTCACGAAGGGCCCAAGGTGGTCAATATGCAGCGTATGGAATGGTTTTTCGATTTTTTCTATGGGATGCAACAGGCCTTCCTTGGAATTGGAACCCTTCTTGGCATAAGCGCACTCAATGCATGCTCCTACATATTTTTTTATGAACCTTTTCATTTTCGCAAACCAGTAATTTCTTTTAATCCTATCCACTGTTTTTTCGAAACCTACGTGACCTATATCGTCATGGTTTCGCTTGCATATCTGCCACCTTGCGCCCTTCGGAACCACCCATCTCAGACAATCCTTATCCCCACCTATGCATCGAAATATTTTGTTGTCGCGCAAAACGTAATTTGATCTGATGTACTCTACTCCTTTGGGGTCTAGATCGCTACTAATAATGTCACGTATGCGGCATAGTTCCGAGTCACCCATTTGTAACGTAAGAAGCCAATCATCATCGCAGATTGTCATGACAGAGGGGTATTGTTCGGGGCACTCGGTCTCTACATCGGCAATCGGATTTCTAGATAACGCGTCAACATGTGCCATTTTGGTGCCTGCCCTATATTCCACCGTGCATTGAAATTCCTGCAGTGCTAACCACCACCTGGCAATTCTTGGTATAAGATCACGTTTTTCAAAAGTGGAGCGGAGAGCACTACAATCGGTGACTATTTTGAACGGTTTGCCTAATAGGTACACTCTTAGCTTTTTTAAAGAACATATCACAGCTAACGTCTCTAACTCATAGGAGTGGAAGTTCCTTTCCTCCGGGGTAGTCTGGCGGCTGTAATACGCCACCGGATGAAACGAACCTCCACTTCCCGTGGGTCGCTGCAAGAGTATTCCGCCGACGCCTAACCTACTCGCATCCGTGTGCAGTTCCGTCTCCGCATTAGGGTCATAAATAGCTAGGACTGGTCTTTCAACTAATTTCTCTTTTAATTTTCTAAACGATTCTTCTTGATCGGTTCCCCATTCCCACTCAGTATTCTTCTTAAGTAATTTTGTTATAGGTTGAGCTAATTGGGCAAAACCTTGTATGAATTTTCTAAAATAACTCACAAGTCCAAGAAATTGTCTAGCATTATGTACATTTTCGGGCTTTGGGAAATCGACCACACACTGAATTTTTGCTTTTCCGGGCCGCATGCCCGCTGAACTTATTTCAAAACCTAGGTAATTAATCTCATTTTGCAAAAAGCTACATTTAGATAAGTTAAGCTTTAGATTAGCTGTTTTTAGCGACGCCAGGACCTCTTCTAGTCTATGTAAACATTCCGCGGAGGTCTTGCCAAAGATTAACAGGTCATCAATATAAACGGTAGCTTTGTCAAATCGGGCCGGTCCCAGAACACGGTTCATCATGCGTTGGAATACCGCTGGCGCGTTTGCCAGGCCGAAGGGCATACGGTTATATTCGTACTGGCCATCCGGAGTGACAAACGCCGTCAGGTGTTTACTGCCTTCTGAAATAGGTACCTGATAGTATCCGGACATCAAATCCAATGTGATGAACCATGACTGGCCGGCCAGACGAGCGATCTCGTCCTCAATTACCGGTATTGGATAGCGTTCCTTTACGGTTATGGAATTTAGCAATCGATAATCGACGCAAAGTCGAACTCCGCCATCTTTCTTCCGGACAAGTATAATGGGGCTAGCGTAATTAGACACGGACTCCCTAATTATACCGGATTTTAACATATCATCTATCATCGCCCGGACCTTCTCGCGCTCATGATGTGATAATCTGTAAGGTCTGTATACGACTGGTCGCTCGCTATTTAGCTCTATTTTCATTTCGGTCACATTCGTGCAACCTAGGCTAGCTAAATCGAAAGCAAAACAATCTTCATAACGGCTTAGAAGTCTAAAAAGCTTGTTTTTATCCTCTTCAGTAACGTTCTTGCCTAGATGAATTTGTTTTTCATCCAATCGTGATGACGATGTTTGTCCTATAGCGATTTCGTCTTCGTTCCGATTTACTGTTGTACCTAAATCCGACAGCCTATACACTGCTTGTACACGTTCTGCTCGTGCGAATATAAAATTTTCCTGTAAGTCACAAGATGTGGCACAAGGCATAACCATCACAAACAGGTTACCTTGTTTCACTTCATAAATCCCGCCACAAACTATGTATTGATCTTGGGGTTTCCCTACCACCTTAGTATTTATTACTACGTTACCACTAAACACCGTCCCGGTAGCGGCTCTTACGCTGGCTACCCCGTATATCCTATTACGAGCTACAATTTTCACTGTCTCTAACTTCTCGTCGACATTCTCCTGTACATTAGGGAGCTCTGTACCTATATGTAAAAATTGCAACTTATTTACATCTTTGTATACCACGATATGTGATTGTTCAGAGTAAGTCTGACCTATGAGCATAGATTTCTCAAGTAGACTATCATTAACTACCCTACATAAAACGTTAGCGGTAACGCCGTCGATTGATACTGTCAATTCCACTGATCCTAAAGACTGAACCAGCTTATCACCGAATCCTATCATTGTGGTAGATATGCAATCATGAGAAAGCCCCAGACGTGAGAAACTAGATTCTTGTATTAAAGTGACTTCGCTTCCTAGATCGACAAAGGCTCCCATTGTCTCACCATTAACTTGCACCAATTTTCTAAATTTATCGGACGGGTTAGACCCATATATGCGCATAACCCTGGGAGCAGTGTCAGCCTTTGTCGACCCAGAGTCTGACTTGAGTCTACACATTTCCGGTTTGTGTCCGATCTTTTGGCACGTGTTACATTTAACCAAAGGCTTAGGGCAGCGAGAATAAATATGCCCCTTCTCCTTGCAGTTATAACAAAATATGTTAGGGTTTACTTTTGGACCGGCTTTATTAGACGTCTTATCATCACTCCCAGACACATTTTTATCTTTTGACGACTGAAAATTTACGAATGTTTCTTTATTACTGCTTAAAAGAAATTTAAGTAGCTGATCTGGTTCCTCACATCGTAACGCTAAAGCACTAGATCGCATAGTTCTGTCGCCAATACCATGAATGAGGCAATCGACTGCCCTCCTACCCGTTATTTCGCATTGGTTAAGCAGGGCTAACTTTTCGTAGAAGTAAACCTCGATAGATTCTTGATATTTACTTCTACGTTTCAACATGTCTTCAAGCAATTGACCGTAATTTTGTTCAGATGGAAATGCGTTAACTAATTTAGTTTGCCATTCATCCCAAGAGAATAAAATCGTATTGAGGCTCTCAAACCAAGTCTTAGCCAACCCAGTTAATTTCTGCATGGCAAAATGAATAACTGTCTTCTCGTCCCAACCGTAAACTTTAGCGCACTCATTAACTTTCTTTAACCACACATCAATTCTTTGATTTTTTTCGGATGGGTTAAACTCGGGAATAATGTTTTTATAATCAATATTTCTATTAACCGGAATTTGGATTTGTGTTGTCGGTTGAGATGAGAAGACGTCTTTAATAGATTTAACTATTTTAACAATATCGTTGGAAGAGAATGAAGGACTACATGACCTTTTATGACGTCGATCGATGCTCGTAGAGTCCCTTCCTGCCCGGTCACGCGTTGCTCTGGGGCGCAGCTCTCGGCTGCGGCTGCGCGGTTCGCGGCTGACCCCGGCTCTCGGCGGTCGGCTGCGGTCGCGTCGCTCGCGGCTCGACCTCGACGATGAAGCGCGATCGCTCCTCCTTGAGCGGCGCTCGGCGTCCCTTTCTTTCTGTAGCTCCTTCTCCATGTCCCGAATACGCTCTCGCTCCCTCTTCAGCGCCCGCTCTCGCTCCCTCAAGCGGCGACTGTGGCTGCGGCTGCGGCTCCTGTGTCGCGTACTCGTATCACTGCGTCTCGATCGGGAGCGATCGCGTCCTGGAGTCACTAAGCTCCGGCGCTTCCCCTCGTCATCATTCATTATCTGAAACTCGTCGTACGTGTATTAGTACTTCGGCTAGGTAGATAGAGGATAGTTTACACATAATTGTACATATCTCGTAAACAGTGCGTCGTAGAGCAAAAATAACGATAATTTTGATTCCCTTTGTAACCCTACATGGGCCTCTGGCATCATGTTCCACCAGGCAAAACGCACTTTTCTTTTTTTTTTTTTTTAACTTTAACTGTAGCAATTTTCATGTGGGTATATCTAGATCTTGAGGTAAGCTTGTTTTTAATCTATTAGTAGTTTAAATAACGCCACGTGGGCAGTGTAACTCAAAATGTCAAAAACAATCGCGTGGTTTACGAGAAATTTCGGTGTCACGCCATAAATCCCGTAGTTTATCTCACATGCATTAGGTTCTAAACAAATCCGATTATTGCGTATACAAGTTTAACACCAAACAAGCTAACCTAACTAAGACTCGTACCCAATTTACAAGTTAAATAACAAAATAATTCTATATGTGAGCGTATACTTACGGAATTTCGTAATCCCACTGGCTGAAATGTAACCAACCTCAGAAAATAACCAACACTTTTACTTTTAGAACAATATATATTTCACGTTTTAGCACTTAACGATCACTTATTCGAATACAAAACTCAACTAATTTGCTAATTAATAAACGCGTCCGTTCGGTTTCACCGTCCGGCCAAGAATGCCCCGCGCCGCGTCACTCCACACCTGTCGGACGTGACGTCACCAGAATAGTCAGTGCAGCTACTTTTAATGTTAAATTTATCACTAAAAATCATAAAACCTTACACTATGTAGTGATGTAGTGATACGAATAACTTTGGATATCCAAGAGCGACACCTTTCGCCGTGTCGGTATAGCAAATTGATTTGTTGCAATGTAAAAAGCGAATTTTATTGTTTCATATTAATGTTATGTTAGTTTTCACTAATGTTAGAATATTATATTAAGTTTAAATATGTTAATTTGTAACATAACTTATAACGAGGTTTTTTATGCATGCAAATAAATGGTTACAATATCATACAGTTGTCTTTTATTCATTTAACAAATTGAATTGCTCTTGAAACTTAGTGCAGGTACTGCAGGTAAACGGGACATTGCTAAAATGATAAACTCCTTTTAAAAAGAATGACAATGCTAAAACCTAGTAATCGTCGCTGGTTTGTCATATAGCGGGCTTTTAGATTAGGAATGCATACAAATTATTTCGATGTTAGTAGTCATTGCATAGCTTAAAAACGGTTACAGCATTTTTTTAGAACATTTACGATAGTATAAAATTGTTTAGTGTCTTTGCGGTTATTAAGCTATGTTTTTAGATTATTTTGCAATGCTCAGTTACGATTACTATAAACACGTAAATTTACTTTGCCGTTATTAAGCCATGTTTTATGTATTATTCAATCCTAAAAAACGGCTAAAGTATACTTAACCGTGTTTTAACAGTAAAATCATACATATTTTAGGAATTATTTGCATAACTTAAACACAAAATGGCGAATTTCTAATAAATTAAACAATATTTAATTAAATTAATTTTAAATAATGTTAGCGTGAATTTAGTTTTAATTTAAGAATAAAAGAAATCTGGACTAAATCGACACATTTCCTAGAGATATGGGTTTTTATGTTTTTTGCCCATATCTCAAAACTATCATTTGTGGGTTAGATGAGTTTTAGTGATAGGACGGCAGCATTTACCTCTTTTAATATCATTAAGGCCTACTTTCACCAACAAAAATGGAGGGTTAACCCGAGTGTTAACACACCATTTTATATAGAATTTGACAGTTGACAGCCCACTGACCCAAGTGGGCCTTAGAAACATGAAATATATAAAACAAAAAATAATTCAAGCCACATCTGAAGTCTGTTAATAATAAGTACTCATTAGGTGGCCATTCTTACGCTGAGCCCACAAGCCTCAGACCCCATTATTTATAATCTGTCACAACACCTACCGCTCCATCATGAGCCCGCCCGCCGAGACATATTGCTCCTTATATTGTTTATTACGGACTTGGCCCGACCACTGTCTAACCACGCCCGGCATATAAGTGGATAATGGATCTAATTTGTTAACATAAGCTAATACCTATATAATTGTATGTTGTTATTTAATGCATGTTAATTATAAGATGTAATGTTTTGAAAAGAAGTTGCCCGCCGAGTTTCTTGCCGGTCCCATAGTGGATACCCCCTCCCAACTGAGGGGGGACTGAAATCTTCTCGAGGCTGAGGCGTAGGGTTAGAGCCGGCGTAGCTTTATTTGACGTTCATATGCGCATTGTAATATGCCTACTTGAAAAATAAATATTTCATTTTCATTTTCATTTTTTCATTTTACCTCTATAGTGCTTATGTTAAAGTCCGTTCGGAAAGAGACATTTTCAGAAATTGGGACCCATAATTAGTGACAGTTGTTAACAAAAAATAACTCGATGTCAGTTTTGTGACGACAATTAAGAATAAAATTTGACTAAAAACCAACTTTTGTCATGTTCTAAATGTAGATTATTGCTTATAGTTTATGTATTAACCACAAAAACAATATTTTTATTGAAATTTCATGCTTAATTGTCGTCATTATAACTGACATAGAGTTAATTTTTGTTAAGAGCTGTTACTGATTTTGGGTCACAATTTTTTTTAAATGCCCATTGAACCCCATACGTTTCACGACTCTTCTATTTCCGAACAGACTCTACTAATAAATAGCTAACCATGCGTCCGCAATTAGTTTTATATGTATAAGCACTAAGTACTCAGTACTAGCATATATTTATGTCACGCAAAATCTATGCAACATTTTATATTAATCGTATGTTATTGCTTCTAGTATCTAAATAACCATTTGAGGGCGCTGTTTACAGTTTACAATAAATGTTTTTTTAACCCCCGACGCAAAAACGACGGGTGTTATAAGTTTGACGTGTCTGTCTGTGTGTGTGTCTGTCTGTCTGTCTGTTTGTCTGTTTGTCTGTCTGTCTGTCTGCCTGTGTGTGTGTGTCTGTCTGTGACATCGTAGCTTCCGAACGGATGAACCGATTTCGATTTAGTTTTTTTTGTTTGAAAGCTGAGTTAGACGGGAGTGTTCTCAGCCATGTTTCATGAAAATCGGTCGACTATGTCGCAGTCGGGGGTTTTTTCAAAATTTTAATTTTGTGGTTAGGTTATTCCGTTATGTTTATGCTATGGAGTAACATAATATTTTGGCTATAAATTAATTCTCATTATTCACATACCAATCACCACAAACGAAGTATTTAATACTGAATTGCACATACAATACCAGTGCATTCTAAAGACTGGTTTTGCGGTAATTCTCTTTTAATTTTACATGTATGGCAAATTTTATTTCAATGAAATACACATACCACATACAAAAATACCACAAACCGCTAAAGGCACATAGTATTTAAATAAAAATGTGGTATGTCACGTTTGAATATGATAAATTTTATTTTTATCCACTTTAATGATGCTGATTCCATTTGTTATCTTATGGTTAGTTGTCTTATAATGGCATATTAGCCACTTTCCGTGTTTAGCAGTAACACAATGGTTTACTGCAACATAACGCATATTGCTTGGTCCTCCATCCTCAGTAGTAACATCATATCTTGTTATTAAAGTCTTAAGTTAACAGAAATTAGTAAAAACATGTTGTATATGTATATTTACCACACCATATATAATATATCAAAACTATCCTAATATTTCAAATCTGAATTCCACTCATAAGTAATGGCAGCTCTGCTCGGTAAGCTAAAACTTTCCAAAAGCTTTCCGAGCCTTTGTTTGAAAAACTACACGCTTTTATATTTCCCTTTTCTGGTGTAACACTTTTCGGTCGACTGTGGGTTTCGTATGACTTTAATTTTAAAATATCTCAATTCCGAATCAGGAAACATGCACGGACGGATGAATTAAAACATGAATAATATGATATTTATGGCAATGACGGAAGTGAATTATTTAATTAACATTAAAATGATACAATAACTTCAATTACGTAAATGCAAATTAATAAATTGTATTGCGAATTGAAACAATTCACATTGTAATATTGAAAGTTGTTGATTAAGTAACCATTGTTCGTGATTTCATTATTTAAATATTGCTAACATGCATGGTTTTTCTAAATAATTTATAACCCGCTATTTAAGGAAAAAAGTAGCAAATAAAACAGAGGAATAAAGATACTGAAGTTGTTATGAATGCCATTTACCCCTTCCTTGAACCCCCGTCGCTTTGAATGTGTTAAACAAGAAACATTTACGCTTATCTGTGACGCTATCAAAACGGTCTCCTCAAACTTCGCACCGTAAACTTGGACGCCACTCTTTCGGATATTATCCAACTAGTTATCATCGTTTTACGAAACTTGCACAGTTACCAGATCCTGATTCGCCGCAAACTTTGAAATCGGAACAAAGTTCTCTTTTATAGTTCTGTTGGCCGCCATAACGAAGCGAAACGGCCGTTTTCTAGTTTGCACATGGCAACACTGGTTATTGCGTATCCGTTTTGTAATGTTGGCGGAACTGGGGGCTAATTGGAATTTTGTTTCAAAGCGTTATGTTGGCGATGCGAAATAATAACAAGTTCGCAATGTTATTCGAGAGTGTTCAGTGTTTGTGACTCGTACAATAACGTGCCGGTGTATTATAAGTTTGCCGGTACTATAACTATAATAATTGTGTAAACAATTGATAGGTGTGTTTTATTGCATAATTTATCTGTAGTTACCGACGCTATAGATATTGTTATGTTAGGATATTGGCGGTAGTCTCTCTCTGACTGTAGGTTGTAGGTGTTATCAACGAATGCTAAGCAGCAGTTCTGCAGTTGGTATTTTTTTCTTCTTAGCCTAATTAATTGGAGTGCTGGGCAAAGTCTTCCAACGGCCGCCACTGTTGGACTTGGACATGCCAAAATACCCATAAGATGACGTGTATTTATAACAATAAGCCCATTGTCACGCAGGTTGCCAATACACGCCTAAAATGGAAATTTTCTCCGCACATAAACACCAAACTTTACATCAATTTGGTTCAAGAGTTTTTGCCGATCGGCATTTTATGCCGCAACTTTGGCAAGTGGGGCAATAAAGTGGGCAAGTTCGCACGTAAATTTTAGAAGACAATTCAAGTGGCGTTACTCTGTAGCACGATGTATGGGCTCTTTGGTTAGGTGCTTTTAATTGGTTACTTGAACGCATTTTGCATTTAAATGTGCCTATAATTTCCTTACATAAAAAGTGCGAAATTAAAATATTAATTGAAGTCATAACATTGTTAACTGTTAATTAGGTTTGTAGGTTAATTCTAAATTGTGATCAATTTATCTTTTTCGTAAGATGGATGACATATGAAATGTCATGATCCTATATCTCGAACAAGTTAAAAAAAATAATGTTTCGTTAACTTTTCTAGATTTTACAAAAATACTTTTTTTTAAATAATCTCCATGATCTACTAGGTACCACCGACGGATAGAATTACAACAACTACTGCTGCTACTTCCAGGATGGATATCGTAAATAGACAATATTATCATATGCTTGATGCCATTTATAAACCTTTAATCAAAATCTCAAAAAGGTTAAATATAATCCAAATTTAAATAACCCGACCCGACCCACTAACCTTTCACACAGAACATACTCGTATCAATCACGAACTTTACCACGTTGCAATAGGAACTATTTGCCCATAATTTATGGAGTGCCTCAAGGCAGAAACATGGGTCCGATAAGTTTCCGTAAGCAAACACGCCATCAAAATGTAAAATAAAACAGGAACCCGTGGAACCCGGCTGTACAAGCCGGGACGCATTCTGAGGGCAAACCGAATCGCTATTTACACTGGAATTATTCGAAGATGTTTGTCCCTTGGATGTTGTTAGCTTACAACTTATAGTTCAATCGTTCAATTAAAGGAAAAATGGACACATCCACACACACTAGCTTTTTCCCGCGGCTTCGCTCGCGTTAGAAAGAGACAAATAGTAGCCAATGTCACTCTCCATCCCTTCAACTATCTCCACTTAAAATATCACGTCAATTCGTCGCTCCGTTTTGCCGTGAAAGACGGATAAACAGACACACACACTTTCCCATTTATAATATTAGTATGGATTAGCGCAGCTTCTATAATGTACTATAGTTTGTAAACTAGGCAAAACCCGCGGGTCTGCGAATGAGAAGGGTCACGTGGCCGTCGGGACATGCTCGTATTACCTACTTTATAGTCAAGAGCTTCCGCCTTCCGTATTCAATTCCAATTCCCGTCTAGGATTCTATTTTTAAACCAAACTAATAATGTTTCGGTCATATTTTGGCTATTTTCTTAAATTATTCCAAAATTACTTGACTTAAAAATTATAAAAAAAAATGTTCAAATACTTATAAAAAGCTCTTTTATTTGATATGCAACACAATATACTTTAAAAAACTTTTTTAATTTTCACTTTTACCTCCCAAAAGTGGCCCCTGTGATTGAAGTTTCTTTATTTAAATTATATGTCCGTCTTTGGATCACAGGTTTACATAAGTGTGCCTATGTTAATTGGTTCAGTAGTTTCGGAGAAAATCGGCTGGGACAGACGGAAAGACATATACAAGAGTGATTATACGTCCTACATACATATAAGGGTTTCGTTTTTCCTTTTAAGGTACGGAACCCTAAAAACAATTAGTAGTGAAAGATTTATGATAAAAGCATGCAGGTACCTACCTACATATCGCGACCAACTTTAAAGATAATGTTGAAGAATGTTACTGTATTGCCATCCTAAGGATTTAATAAAGCTACTAAAGTTGGTGCAAACTTAAGGCAGAAGTTCATTAATATATTCTGCAACTACTCTAGAATGCGACGTCGAAACATGAGTGACATTCGAAATATCGATTTTCAGGTAAATCGACATACAATTTTCCCAAAATGTAAAATTTCCTAAGACGCTACGGGAGCGAAAATGCTAAATTGGAAAGGAGTCCCCCTTTCAATTTGGGAATTTCAGTTAAATATACTAGTGTTATTAACTAGATTTATCGAAAAAAAATAATGTCCATTAAGAACAACTCAGTTCAAAGATATTGCGAAAAAATCTTTAAAATCGAGGTTCCGCTCTCGACTGTTTCCTCCTTCACAACTTATTTAAACGGAACGAAATTTGAGAATATGAATAACAATGAAATAATCTGTGTCGGACCGTTTAGATTTTTGGCTAATTGTTACCGATCTTGAGTATGACATCTTTTTTGAGCCATATTGAATCAAAACGGTCCACAGACAAAAATAATAATAATCTGTGTTGAAAAAATCATTGCTCTATCTTGAAAAACCAGGAAATAGTCGAGAGCGTTTGTATGGAGAATTGACCTGTATCGTATCGTCTTAACCTTAATTTGCAAAGAGCACTAGGGGCCACTTGCACCAACGAAAATGGAGGTTTTATATGGAATTTGTCAGATGACAGCCCATTAACCCTGAGTTAAGTGGTTGGTGCAAGGTCTGAGTGGACACTCATACTGGTCGTGTAGCGGAGCGGGGCGTGCGGCGATATCTAACAATTTTTTTTTTTTTTTTTTTAATAAATATTATAGGACATTCTTACACAGATTGACTGAGGCCCACGGTAAGCTCAAGAAGGCTTGTGTTGTGGGTACTCAGACAACGATATATATAATATATAAATACTTATATACATAGAAAACATCCATGACTCAGGAACAAATAACTGTGCTCATCACACAAATAAATGCCCTTACCGGGATTCGAACCCGGGACCGCGGCGTAGCAGGCAGGGTCACTACCGACTGCGCCAGACCGGTCGTCGCTTGAATTGAAGCTCATACAAGTGTCCTGAGTCGACGCTGCATAGATAGGGTGGACGCACGCTATCCGCTCCGAGCATCCACCCAGGCCTTACACTAACATATTTTATGGTTCCTCTTGAAACGACAGTGATTATTACAATCATATTATACACAAAATCATTACAAAATACAATCACACATAAATCTGTCTTAATATTTAAAATTTCCCATATAAACTAAACTATCAAATATATATATATATGGCCTTAGCGTCTATTTCAGACGATTTATGGTGCAATGTCCGAAAGACATCGCTTTCGCTTTTTGATGACTAAAGAGACCTATGCGAGAGCGACACATTTTGCCACACATCTGACAAGGAAAGCTTCCAACCGATATTCATATTCCTTCCAAACTATCAAATAAAATCTCCATAATCCGATCCCTGCATAAGAGTGCCCATAATGCTGGCCACATTTCCCCACTGAATGGCAATGCCAATCAGCGATTATTGATTGACTTTCAACTCGCGCTAATGTAGGTAAACTATTTTCTGAAATCTGCTCAAAACCTAAATTGAAGAATAATTAATTAAACTTGAATTTTTCAGTGACGTCAAAATGATATCATGTTTCCGTCACACGAGTTCGAATCAGGCTAAGTGCATGCAGAAAGCGCATCATACTTAGGTAATTTACTTACCAACTTTATACGCAATTTGTCTCCCAATTGATATGTTCAGTCTAGTGCATTATTTATTAGGTAATTTTGTGCGACAGAATATGCTAAAATAGCGACGGGGAATTTCAAAGCGCGTGGTAATTGTAGCATAGATTAAATGTGAGAAGATCATATATACCATCCCA
Source organism: Leguminivora glycinivorella (assembly GCF_023078275.1). Lineage (NCBI taxonomy): Eukaryota > Metazoa > Arthropoda > Insecta > Lepidoptera > Tortricidae > Leguminivora > Leguminivora glycinivorella. Next base: position 362,010 of record NC_062976.1, on the reverse strand, counting down.
TACGTTAAAATGCGACCGCCAAAGAACGCGCATTCACTACACCACACATAGATGGCGCCACAAAAAAATGCCTTGTTGCCATCGATTATTTGTAGATTGGCGTTAAGTGTCACTTTAGAGCCATTAATCTATGTCAACACTTTTGACTTCAACACTTAACGCCGTCTACAAGTATAATCGAAAGCTATAAGACATTTTTTTGTAGCGCCATCTATGTGTGGTGTAGTGTATGTGCGTTCTTAGGCGGTCGCATTTTAATGTTGGGATGGTATGATCTTCTTATATTTAATCTATGATTGTAGTAACTACCATGAATTGTAGATTAAAATATTGTGAATTTGGTGATACATAAAACTAGAGATTTACTTGCTTGGTATTTATACCCAATATAAGAGCATTTTAACTTAACTTTCGAACAACTTAATTTATACATAGCACAAATACAGCTGGAAGAACTAATGGCAAACGATGTTGTAAAAACTTGTGCCTATGTTCATTCTAAGCACCATCTAAAGAACCATAAATTCTTGATGGTTCCGAGATACGTTTTTTTCTTAGACTTTATCTATCTAATTGTAGGAAGTCATTGAAATGAATCAATTGATACCTAAACAACACAGTAGGTTACTCCCAAAATCAATTCCCGCGCAAATTGTATCACGTACGCAAGTTACCGAACACGAACTAATTAAACAATTTATTAATGACCAAAAGGCCTAACTTCATTCGGGTCAATTCGATACCCGTGCGTAGTGTTGGATACACTTGAGTCTTTTGAGTCTTTCTCGACTTAGTATTTCAAGGCTGAACTAATCAACAATTTAAAAGGCTTGTCTTCATTTGGGTCGAGTCAAAATGCTAAAATGGAAAGGAGCCCCTCTTTCAATTTAGGAATTTTAGTTAAAAATAGGTATTAGTGTTATATCGAAAAAAAATTGTCCATTAAGAACAACTCAATTAAAATTAAAAAGATATTGCGAAAAAAAATCTTTAAAATCGAGTTTCCGCTCTCGACTGTTTCCTAATCGTAACGAAATTTGAGAATCTGAACAACAATGAAATAATCTGTGTCGGACCGTTTAGTTTCTTTTGGCTAACCTTTCTTTACACCATTGAAAAAGGCCGTTTATGGAAATTTTAGGTGGCCGTTTTTGGAATTTTTTTATTGGCTCTAATCGTATGTAAAAATAAATAAAAATATCAAAAAAATCATAACGGTCAGACGCAGATAAAAATAATAATAATCTGTGTTGAAAAAATCATTACTGACATTGTTAGTTACTCGTATACCTGCGCCTTTGATGCAAAATATGTCTCTGGCCCTTGATTGTTCATAATTTTTGTGTTGTTGCAATTTTATACATGGCATTTTTTAAAGTTGTTGTTGACTTCTCGAAAAATTGATGTCCGAAAGCTGCAAACTTGAGTTCTTAAAAATGATCTCTAAATTATAAAGGCTCATAATGTTGAAACTTTAAACGCGCTTAAGACTCAGTAAAAGACTCGACTTGAGATTAAACTAGGAATTTCCACAAAACAAATCGAGTTGTTCTTTTAGATTTATTAGAGTTTTCGGCCAACACTAGACATACTCGGGTAAAGCCGGGCGTGTTTGACGACACCTAATTTAGGTAAGTGTAGGCGTTTTGGGTGATCGGGCAATATGGCGGGTTTAAAGGGATGGGAGGGTTAAACATGGTTAGCTTTGTACTTTTACAATCTGTTGGTAGTTTGAAGTATTTCCACGGTTCGTAGCCAACTGCACATACGCTTACGATGTTATCGTTATCACTCTTCCGTATTGGCGCGACAGAGCCATACTGCGTTGTGATAAGCGTCTAGTGTCAACGTTTGTTATTTCGGCTAGGCCAGCTGAGGATTTCAATATAAACTAAGCCCAATTCTGTTGCTCAATATTTACAGATTGTCATTTTAGGTTTTTATGAGGCACCTAAAATCACCACAGGGCCAAGGTGACAAAGTTTGACGGTACTTACTTTTTAGAACGAAATAGGAGTTCAATTAAAAGAAATAGGCGCCTTTAGCTTTGGATGTATTGACATAACATGACCTATTTGTTTGCTATGTATGTATGGTGGCGTGACCTACTAAAGTTTTCGGATGGACCAAATAAATGTATACGAGCCATCATGCCTTATAGCGTGATCCGGACACCTGTGTCCGGGTACTTTGGGACCGTTAGAGCCCACTAAATATCCGGGTCCACAATTAACACCCCTTTAGTGGGGATTCATATAAATTGGCTGAATGTGGGTCTGTGCTGTATCCTAGTCATTTTATAGGTAGGCAGTGTTTTATTTAAAGTGTGTTTAGATGGGGTAAACTCAAAATATGAATTGTTGCAGTTTTTTTTTGTTTTAGTCGGATACTATAAGTATAAAAATTACCACTGAAACTGGATTATATTTGAAAAATACAGAGATAAATTAAAAAAAAAAATACAAAAAGAAGGATATTATTTGTTGACATTTCAAACTCAGCCGGCCCACAATGTGTTTTCAGCGCAGCTAGAGATGCTTTCTTCTTTTTTTTCTGAAATATCCCGGGTAATAATTATAAGTTAGCCAGTAAGCTATATAGTCAGTAGTTTTTAAGAATATTATGTGCTCAAAATGGGCAACTGTTGATACTGTATTTCCTGTATCTATATCGTACCATTTTATGTACAGTGGACCAAGAAAGTGGTTTACCAGTTTTGACAAAAGTTTCTGTGAACTCTAACGATCGCTTAACTTTACTTGACACATGGCAAGGTTGTCTGGTAGAGATCGCTCTTTGGCGATAAGACCGCCTGTTGTCTGCCTCTATTTATAATCATTTGTTTTGTCTCCACTGTATATTTTGCTGAGGTGTGCCAATAAAGAGTATTCTATCTATCTATCTATCTATCTATGGCATGACATAAATATCATATATAGACAGAGCAATTGTCACTGACTTATTGCAAGCGGAAATCGCCCTTGTTGTCTCATCACGTTCAAACGAACTTCAACCGTAGGGTGGTAAATCACAGTTTTGGTCAACTGTACACAGTTAACAATTAATAAACTTACTCTACTTTACTTTACCTAGATTTTTGTACACTGACCAATCATTTAGATATCTATTGCATGCGCATAATTTTATATATTTCTGTAATATATTTATTCACATTGACAACCAGCAACTTAGGTGGGACCAACATATTTATGCACTAATAGCAATAGCAATAAATACCTACAACGTATCTCAGTTATAGGCGGGTCAATGTACAAAAAAACTTTACAAAGTCCGTTTTTGACTACCCAATATCGGCTTATAGTTATTATGTACCTTTTTAAGACGTTACAGGAGCAAAAGTGCTAAAATGGAAAGGTGCCTTTCAATTTGAGAATTTTAGTTAAATATACTAGTATTATTAACTAGATTTATCGAAAAAAAATTGTCCATTCAGAGCAACTCAGTTAAAAAATATTGAGAAAAAACTTTAAAATCGAGGTTCCGCTCTTGACTGTTTCCTCCTTCAAAACTTAATCAATCGGAACGAAATTTGAGAATCTGAATAACAATGAAATAATCTGTGTCGAACTGTTTAGTTTTTTTTGGCTAATTGTTACCAATTTTGAATACTACACCTTTTTTGCGCCATAATCAATAAGGCTAATTTTGGAAATTTTTGATGGGCTCTAGCGTCTTTAAAAATAAGAATATTAAAAAAAATCAAAACGGTCCAACACAGATAAAAATAATAATTATCAGGGTTGAAAAAATCATTGCTCCACCTTCAAAAACCAGGGAGGAAATAGTCGAGAGCATTTGTATGGAGAATTGACCCCTCCTGTATCGTCTTAGTTAGTGTAACGTAGTAGAACGATGGGTATAACTCTCAAAGTTTAGAAACAAAACATTTAAATTCCCCCGCAGCGTACCTTCACGCGCCGTTAGCGATCGGCGCGCGCGTAAATCGGCGTCGGCGTAAATATCGACGCGCGCGTAAATATCGGCGGGCGGGTAAACACAAGCCGTACATGCTACGTGCTACCTATCTAATGTGCCTATAAAAAGGACTGGATCATTCGGGTTTGGATTCAGAAAAACATTCGGATTCAAATACAACAACGTTAGGTATTCCTCTACAGTATACAGTTGCTCACACTGCTAAAAAATTGGCGTTTTCAAGACAGCTTACTATGTCCACTGTTATACTCGTTAAACGTTCGTGAGACATATTCAAATAATTAAGACAATAACATAGTAATGGTAATTTTTTTGAATTTTTCGTCAGTCACCTGTTGACCACGAATGTTGTAAAGTGTTCGAAACGTCGGCATGAATTGTAAATTCGTTATACGCGATTTAATCCGTTTCCATGGTTTTATTTCATTATATGATGTCAAAATATCATATCAAATACGATTGGTCCATTCAAAATTCCACTCCATATTATGTAAAGTAATTTTTGAGACACAAGATGCGTTCTGAATTATTTATTCGTAGATGCTTCAACAATTTTGTCGCTTTTATGGAGATCTCTCAGTAAAGTGATTTTGTAAACATCTTTTAAAAGTTACGGACAATGAGATGGAGTTTTTATAGATTATTAAGAAGTATTTTGTATGAAATTATATGCTTGGAAGGACTTATCAAGTTTATATTCCCAGAAAGAGGAAAAGACGTTTGGTGCTGTTCATAAAATAATTAAGATTCGATTTTGAGCGATATTCGGTAATTATTTTGTATTTTACATATCCGGAAAGTTTTTTAACATTTATATTTGGTTACGGAGCGTGAAATGTTTACTATACAGGGTGAAATAAAAAAAAACGTTCAAACTTTGCATACTGATTTTTGAGCTTATAATGAACAATTTTTATTATTTGACCAATGTTGAAATCGAAAAAAGCTTACAAAAAATTTGACTGTTTCATAATAGAAATGAGCGTCATCATGCAAAGTTTGAACGTCCGACGATGCGCACGTTCACTCGTGTTTTGTCTGGTTGCTCATTTGCAACGTGTAAAATATGAGTAGGTAAAAACTATGACCGATATTATAATTTAACTGTACTATTTTAGTACAGATGGTCATATTTTTACGCACTAGTGCGAGAAGTGGTTTCTTGTCAGGTCGAAACTTCGGTTGGCCATGTACTTAAAAACGTCATGCAAATCATACGATACATGTGCGAAAAGAAAGTTCGAAATGAGTGGCGATAAATTAAAACACGACCGAAGGGAGTGTTTTAAATCGACACGAGTCGATCGAATTTTTTCGTACTTGTATCGTAATGTACTACATATTACTATGTAGAAACATCTGTGAGCGATACTACATATTTTAAATTAATACAAGGCACATCAATAGATGTGAATAGATTACATTTCGGCTTATGCATTATTAATTGCAGATTAGCAATATACTACGGGAAATTAGTCCAATTACCTTAATAATGTACCTATGATCGTGGGTACATAATTATGAAGTCTGTAGATTATATAGTTAAGTAGGTACTCTTGTGTCTTATTGAGGATGATCTAAAATACAGCAATAATTAATTATTCAGATTTAGTTTTGACACTAACTATCCGATCTGATGTATCTATACTATGTATCTGTGATTTTATCCTTTGAGATCCTTCCTAGATCCGATATCGGATCGGATTATGTGAAAATACTCAAAGCTGTAAAGAAGGTTCAGTTTTTTCAAACATCATATCTAAGCAAAAGCATTGACTTGTACAAAAGCATCACGCAAATTACCACAAATACGAGGTACGGTGTCAAATAGGTACCTACGAGTAATATTTCAAAAATTGATTAAAAAGCTGTACGAATTTATCTTACACTCTACGAGTAAGTTGAGAAAATTTTGAAAAAAAAAAAACCCCGACCGCGACATAGTGGACCGATTTTCATGAACATGGCTAAGAACACTTGGGAGTGTTCTTAGCCATGTTCATTACATTAGACACAAAAAACAAATCAGCCAAAAAATACGAAATCTAAATCGGTTCATCCGTTCGGGAGCTACGATGTGATTTGTTTTTTGTGTCTAATGTAATGAACATGGCTAAGAACACTCCCGTTCTTAGCCATGTTCATGAAAATCGGTCCACTATGTCGCGGTCGGGGTTTTTTTTTTCAAAATTGTAATTGTACACAGATTGTCTAAGCCCCACGCCCCGCGGTAACCTCACGAAAATTTAACACTTCTCAGATACATAGTATACATCTGATGTCAGATCGGATAGGTAGTGTGAAAACTAAATCTGAATAATTAATTATTGCTGTATTTTAGATCATCCTCAATAAGACACAAGAGTACCTACTTAACTATATAATCTAGAGACTTCATAATTATGTACCCACGATCGTAGGTACAGTGAAGACAGACACACGTACAGACAGACAGACAGACAAACAGACAGATAGACACGTCAAACTTATAACACCCCGTCGTTTTTGCGTCGGGAGATAGAAATGTCCTATAATTTTTATTTATTTAAAATAATTAAAATTCATCTTAGGCCGCCTTTTCAATATTTATTTTGGCATGAATTTTACGGGACACTCTGTATGCAATGTAAATATTCAATTCGAGTGTCGTAACCACTTGACGTCTAATCTTATTATAATGTAATTAACGACGAGCACGTGCTCCAGATTAAGATTACTCTCCGTGATGTTTGCTTTGACGGCCTAGGCCGACAATGTTATATGTATGAAAGCGCAATTAACTATCAATAGGTACGTACGTATATCTTAATAAAAACTTTTTAACAAAAAATACTTAAAACCGCCTTAAAAATTAAGCGCGTTACAAAACACGGAGAAACTAAACAGCAAAAAATAATAAACCTTTGAATTCAGATTTCTTATCGGATTGCAATAATCCAAATTATAAACAAATCAATTATGCTTGTTTGCCACAGACGTAGTATTAAAAAAAACTATGTCGGAGTTTTTCAACGAGTAAAGCTAGTTATATGAAGGTTTCACTATTCACACAAATAATTATGAGGCATTTCGTCTGCATTATACTTCGAGATAAAAGCTGAATATAGCCCAATACTGCATCGGAAGCCAAAACGCAGTTACCAGCTAAATCGCTTATCAAAAATATCTAGACAGTTTCCGTCTTATCTCCAAGGAGTAAGTTTCAATGTTGTGAATATATTTTTGAGCTGGGTTTTGATCGCTTGGTATAAAACGATATGCTTTATTATATGATCGAGATAGCTTTCAAAAGCAGATATGGATAATATTTATACTACGTCTAGCGGGATGATTCGAGCTGTAAGATAATGTTAAGATAAGGTACAGCGGGACAAATCTCGACTGGGGGTTTTTACAATGTTTGCATTATTAAATAGAGTGTCCACCGGTTATATTTGGTAAGCGTGTTCAGTGGATACATGTAGAACTCAACATCATGTAATAATGGAAAAAATAAATAAGTTACAATTGTCCCCCAGTCGAGATTTGCCCCGCTGTACCTTATGTGAAATATTAGCACTAGGCAAGTCAATATATCTATCTATGTATAATTCAGTCTTTATTTACTTGAACATTATTTACATAATTATATAAGAAACTATGACTAAACATAAAAAGTTAAACTTAAAAGCTAGTTAGTATAAAATAGGCCCTTGCGGCATTTGTACCTATGTATATTATACTAGCTTTTGCCCGCGGCTTCGCTCGCGTTAGAAAGAGACAAAAAGTAGCCTATGTCATTCTCCATCTCTTCAACTATTTCTACTTAAAAAAACACGACAATTTCATCGCTCCGTTTTACCGTGAAGGACGAACAAACAGACAGACACACACACTTTCCCAAAATATTAGTATGGATGTGGAGGGAAGAAACGTCATCTTTGATACATATTATCTTAGTTTTTAAATAAGATTTTAACGCCTATTCTAACGCCAACTGAATTTAAATCACCCTTGACAGACCTCTACAGCCCAACATGTAATAGTAAATCAATTTTCCTTATAAGTCATAACGCCGCCGGCCCTGTTGATGGGTTAAGCCCACTGAGACCTGTGCGAGGATAGCGATATATTATTATATCGATTTCGATATGGAATACACACGTCTGATCGTACACAGTAGTTTATTTATCGCAGTAACTCGACTAGGTAATTTTCTTTATAAGTCGTAACTTTCGTCAGATGGGTCCAAAGAGACGAGTCTGGCCCCGTAGCCGAATGGCATTTCTCCGACGCGATACGAAAACGAAACGCCGCGAAAGGTAGTCTGGCTCTGTCACGCCAATACGCAAGAGCCATAGAGATACATATCTAACTACTAGCGTTTCGTTTCGTGGGCGTTTCGTGAGCATTTGTGAAACGTGTCGCATAAATGCAATCTATCTCTATCGCTCTTGCGTATTGGCGCGACAGAGCCAGACTGAATTTCTGCGGTCTTTGCGTCGCAGAAATGCCATTCGGCTACGGGCCTGTCCATCAATAGCGATATATATTACTTATATTTGTAACACTGCAACCGCCGTAGGGGGAGGTACTGATAAAGTCCACTTGATGACATGCCTCCCCCGAATCTTTCCACTTATCTCTATTCGAAGCCGTGTCTGGCCATTCCTTCAAAAAGAAGGAGTCCAGTTCCTTCCGCCATTGCTGACGGGGTCTATCAAATCCCCGATTCGAGTTCTCGGGCTCTCACTCCGATCTCCGTGGTGATTCTGCCCTACTGAACATAATTTTGTACCTAATTGAAACATTGATGTATCATATATTTAGTCTAAGAATTGAAAAAATAAATTTGTACCATTTCATCTACAAGTAAAAGTTAGACTAGTGTCTAAACTTGACTATATGATGTGACTAGGGTTCATGATCTATTGACAGAGTGTTATGTTCTACCTATTGTAGTTACCTTATCTTCAACTAGAAGTTAAGTTACTGATTCTGATACTCTGTGTACCGTGGCTAGGGTTGGCGGTCGTGCCGACAGATTCAGTTACCCAATACTGGACGTGAGCTATTGAACCGAGTGTTATGTTATTTATTGTACAGCCCTTGTGTTAGATAAGTTACTTTGACAAATGTGTTCAGAATCCGTATGAATTAACTTTGTGTTGACTTGAACAGAAAACGGGGTGAACTGTAAACGAAAAGGGGGTGCACTGTAAACGTAACTAGGTACTCTTTTAGGATTATGACGTTAATGATGACATTGTCTCACTTTTTCATGCAGAGTTTTGTTGATCTTAAAAAAGTATTATACCTATTATACATACATACATACAATCACGCCTGTTTCCCAGAGGGGTAGGCAGAGATCACGGATTTCCATTTACTATACGATCCTGACAAATCACTTTCGCTTCACACACTTTCATAACGTTTCTCATACACGCTCGTCGGTTTCGAGTACTTCTGACCTGGCCTTTTTGCAATATTTCCCCGATTTGATCAAGAAAAGTTCGCCTAGGTCTTCCACTTCCAACTGACCCTTCCACTCTTTTTCATACACATTCTTCGTTACTCTCCTCTCTACATGCCCGAACCACCTTAACATACCCATCTCAATCTTTGTCACCACATCTACATCCACTCCACACTTCTCTCTTATCACGCTATTTCTGATCCTATCACTCAACTTCACACCAGCCATGCTTCTTAACGCTCTCATTTCCACGGCATTCACTTGACTTTGATGTCTTTTCTCCCACACCCAACTTTCACTACCATACATAAGTGTAGGCACTAAAACTCCTCTATGCACCGCCAGGCGTGCTTTTTGCGACACTTTCTGGCTGCCCATAAAAGCGTTTAGTGCTCCATTCACTCTATCCCCAGCATTCACTCTCCTTTCAATATCTTTTCCATGTTTACCGTCCCTTGTAAACAACGTTCCCAAATACACAAACTCTTTCACTTGTTCCAAACTTTCATTATCGATCTCAATTTTGCAATCTGTCATAATCTCATCTCTTTCAAATACCATTACTTTCGTCTTACTGACATTCATTCTCATTCCTTTACTCTCGAAGGATACATGCACTCTTGTACCTATTATGTATTTAAATATACGGATGTAGCCGCCGCGAGTACTCATGCCCCATAGATCAAGCAAACGTATCTACTTAACGTGTCAAATGAACTCAGTAAAATCCACTGATTTGTCCGTCTTTAATCGCAGCTTGCAGCATACGGGCGTCAATTTTTTTAAGTTGAAATCAACAAAAACATTAGAAATGCCTCGTTACTTGATATTTAATTGCAACAACACAAAAATTGTGAACACTCAAGCCTGAGACATATTTAAAATCACAGGCAAGTAACAACTTCAGTGATGTGCTACAGTACAAAATCTGACACGCTCGGCCGCCATACAAATAGATGAACTTGTTTCTTCTATAATATCTGTGCTCATGCCTGATGACCGGTCTCCAATGTCTCCATATGACTCAAAACATGTCGTATAACGCGATGTATTAAAGTGAGTACCTACATTCATATATTTGAATACGTCGAAAGTATAAGGCCTATACGTAGGTCACTCGATAAATTGTGAGATGCTCGAAATTTTAAAATGGAACGCACCCATATTATATGTTTTTAAAAAGCAAATTTATTTGGAAATAGAACACAAGAAGCCAATTCGGTTCAATTTTAAAAATAAATTTGTTTCTTTTGTTTTACTACAACGGTTCCCGCGTTTTTTCTTTGAAACGATGGAGCTGACCCGCGAGCATTTGCGTGCTATGATATTTTATGATTTTAAATTTGGTTTAACCGAACAACTGAGTTTGCAACGATTACAATCAGCATTAGGAGAGTCTGCTCCATCCCAAGCAACTGTTTTTAGATGGTTTAGTGAATTCAAGAGGGGTAAAACTAACCTCGAAGATGACCACAGAAGTGGTCGCCCGCAAACAGCAGTAATTGCAGAAAACGTATGGACTACTGAAATGCTAGTGCGAGAAGACCCACGAATTTACATACACCGACATCGAGGAAATCCTAGGCGTTAGTTCGCCACAAGTTTTCCAAGCAGTGCGGGAGAGGAGACCATTGGGCTGGGCTTCGGGGAATCATGCTGCATCACAACAACGCCTCTTCCCACACGTCCCTCAGAGCAAAGGCGTTTATTGAAGAAACTGGGATTGAAACCTTGCCTCATCCACCCTACAGCCCTGACTTGGCTCCCTGTGATTTCTTTTTATTCCCGACAGTAAAGGAAAAAATAAAAGGAAAGTTTTTTTCGAGTGCCGAAGAAGCAGTGGCTGCCTATGAAGTAGCAATTTCTGGCCTAACCGATGAAGACTGGCAAAAGTACTTCCAAAGTTGGTTTAGACGTATGGAACTTTGTATAAAAAATGACGGAGAGTATTTCGAAAAGATGTAAAATAAATAGTGTTAATATCTTCAATAGTTTTTTTGTATCTCAAAACTTTTCGAGTGACCCACGTAAAACATTTTATGTTCCATGAATATCAAAAATGGGAAGGCTTCAAGAAGAAGTGTCTAAACAATTGTGAAACAAATATGAGCGAGCGGGCAAACGGGACTCCGAAAGTTAGAGGTGGCCGTTGTAAAGTGTAGTGAGCAAACTAAAGGTCACTTTACACTGTTATTGACTAACGCCGCTTGATTTAAGGGCTCGTATGTTTATTTCACAGATCAATACAACAAGATGGCCCTTACAGGGCGACTCGCGGTCACCAAGCATACGACAAATCAGGTTTATAAAAGTTTGAACGCGTGCGACACCGATCAGTAGCGCCCAAGTATACGACCCGCTAACAGTGTCCGTGTCCGCTCGGGAAAAAATCTTAAATAATCAATTTTGGTTGCAAACAATGGTCTCTTACAGCATAAAGTGGTGTGGCAAGTCTTCTAACACTTCTACATGTAAAAAAGATGGAACAACATTCCACAGTTAAGTCAAATTAATTATTTTGTTGAATATTGTTTATTGTCCGCGGAGTTCATTTATACTGGTCAATATGGTTGTGCTGAGCGGCGCCGAGGCGCGTCCATCCCTCTTCACCGAGTTAACAATGTGATATGCTATCCCTTTCACGTAAACGACTAGGCATGGGGCCATGTTAGTTTATGTCTGTTGCGGGAACTTCGTACTGCCGTTCGTACCATGTGCTACCATTTTATGAAATATAAAAGAAAGCAGATTTGTAATAGTGAATAATTATCTAGAATCTGTAGAGTCTGTAGTGGTATTTAGTTCATTGATTAGTTTAGAATATTTAGTTGGTTATTTAACTTAGTAAACGTAAGTAAAAATGCACAGTTTAGTTATTAGTTACTAGAATGATTTTTATTGAGATGCTATCACAATTATCATCCTCCTTGCGTTATCCCGGCATCGGCATTCGCCACGGCTCATGGGAGCCTGGGGTCCGCTTTGGAAACTACTACCAAGATTTGGCGTAGGCACTAGTTTTATGAAAGCGACTGCCATCTGACCTTCCAACCCGAAGGGTAACTAGGCCTTATTATAATTTAATTATAATATTATAATTTGTTGCAAAACAAATTCACCACAGTACTGGTACCGGTACCATTGTCTATAATAGACATGTCCCATTCCCATCCCTACTGCTAATCATAAAGGCGCGCCATTATTTGAAACGACCAATGGCAGCACCGTGCGCGCCCGCCTCACCCCGCAAGGATTGGTGATTTGCGTCTCGAACAATATCGCTTGCATTTGGCTTCTAGTGGGGTGTTCTGTGGTTTATTTACACTAGAAGTTTTTTTAATTAGCCGACCGGGGCTAGTTGACTATAGGGGTAGGTTGACTAATAAGCAAAAATCAAACTTGATCCAACCGTGATACGATATGAGGTACGAGAGGCTCATTGATGACTGAGCGGGGGAGGTGACGGACTCTCACTGGTTGGCTCAAGTTTGATTTTTGGCTCAATTTTTTAATAGTTAGTCTATTTACCCCTATAGTCAACTAGCCCCGGTCTCCCCTACGTAAGTAGGCAGCAAACAAGCAGACGAACTGCTTGATGGGAATCAGTCATCGCCGCCCATGGACATAAGCAATATCAATTTTAATATTTAAATGATATTATTTAAAATCGGTAACTTCTCTCAATTACTGGTTTGTGAAAGCAAGTGAACGCAATTCTTGTACCATCCAATTTAACTTATAAATGCCCCTGATGCCTCTTCGTGTATAAAACATCTTAAGAACAATTATTAAAGAAAGCCTTCAAGACTGAAAGCTTCGAGTAATATTTAATAAATATTTTAAGAGGATACGGTAGCGAAAATGCTAAAATGGAAAGGAGCCCCCCTTTCAATTTGGGAAATTTAGTGAAATATACAAGTGTTTTTAACTAGATTAGGCTCTAGAGTCTTTAAAAAGCAGAATATCAAAAAAATCAAAACGGTCCGACACAGATAAAAATAATAACAATCTGTGTTGAAAAAATCATTGCTCTATCTTCAAAAACCAGGGAGGAAATAGTCGAGAGCGTTTGTATGGAGAATTGACCCCTACCGTATCGTCTTAAGCAGTCGTACCTATAGCGATTTGAAGTACTTAGCCCAAAACGTCCTCCTCTGAACTTTAAATAAATAAAAATAAATATTATAGGACATTCTTACACAGATTGACTGAGTCCCACGGTAAGCTCAAGAAGGCTTCTGTTGTGGCTACTCAGACAACGATATATATAATATACAAATACTTATTTATATACATAAAAAACATCCATGACTCAGGAACAAATATCTGTGCTCATCACACAAATAAATGCCCTTACAGGGATTCGAACGCGGGACTTCGGCGTAGCAGGCCAGACCGGTCGTCAACTTTAAAACATTTTTTATACATTAAAAAATTTTTTATAGAAATCAGCAGGAACAGCAGATAGCAGTCTATATCTCGCGTAAGTATTTACGAGTCACCTCTGACCGACTCGGGCAGTAAGCCAACCGATCGGTGGCCCCTATTGAATAAAACAACGCTTCCCTTCGCGATACTGTGTCGAGGGCAGTCTATCATGGTATTTATGTGAGAGGGTACTCTATCATGTTATTATGACGGCGTTTATGTGATGAATGTTAGATAAATCAGTATGTATCACTGTTTAATAACGATAGAGTGTACTGTAGGAAAATTCGAGAAAATTGAGGTGCGACAGGGAGTTCAGATTTAGGGAGTCAGTTGGGCAAGAAAGTTGAGGTATATTACGAAAGTGGTGTTACTAAATGAATGAACTAAGTGTGAAATAGTGTAACGCGAAGATTATCTTTCGACCCGCTGGTCACCGTTGAAGACCTCGGGCTGGATTCTGGCTGTCCTTTGTCGCTCGCTAGAAAGTAGGCTAAGAACCGTTACCTCTAGTCGTTCAACTTAGGCCTCGATTCTGCTGCTTGACGGTCTCCTGGCCTCACCTGATACATCACACTGATTCTAGCTAATCTAATGTTTGGCAGTAGCACTTTTACTGAACGGCGCGAAAAGTAGCAACGAAAGCGATGGCGAGAGATGTGCACTGGTAGTCGTTCGGTGACAGACTGACTGTCAGTTTTCAACTGACAGCGATTCGAAAATGTTAGTGTTGCCACGATAAATGCAAAATAATCCTATAAAATGAAAATGCAAGGACAAAGCTAAACAATCTAATCACGGATCGTGAAGATTGGAGTAGGATGGAGAGCATGTGCAGACCTACACAAAAATTGTTAACTCATATAGGTATATATCCGAATAATATGAACATGAAGGACATTTAATTGTGTATGGTGTTACGTTAAAAAAATAAAATTAAAATTAAAAATATTTTATTAACCAAGAGAATTTGTTTAAAATACAGTATGCAATTAATCGACGACTCCCACACTAGGCTAAGCCTGTATCGTGGAAGTCAGCTACATGCGTGATTTGACCAGATAACAGCGGCTTAAGAAAAAATAAATACTAAGTGCATGCAAATTTACAAATATAAGTACCTATTACAATTAATATAAAATATAACGTTAAACTAAGAATGAAAAGATCAAATGAAAACAGAGAGTTCCGTAACTAGTGATTTAGGTAGTGTGAGAGAGTGTGTGAGAATATGTATGGTGTGTGTGTGGGTGTGTGTGTGGGTGTGTGTGTGTGTGTGTTAAATTTGATAATTGCGGAATGCTGTATACAAATCCCCCCCCCCCATTTTAGGGAAGGGGGGGGTAGAAAGAGACAAAACGTAGCTTATGTCACTCTCCATCCCTTCAATTATCTCCACTTAAAAAACACGTCAAGTCGCCGCCCCGTTTCGCCGTGAAAGACGGACAAACAAAAAATGAAAATGAAAATGAAATAAAAATGAAATATTTAACAGACTCAAATACTTGTTAGCATGGATAATATGACTGCATTTTGCCAAGTCACTATTATAAGTAATACAGTCACTTTTTACCTGAACCACTTTTTATCCTTTGTTTTACTATCAAATCTGAAAATACAATCCCAGCAACTTTATGATATTAAATGTATTAAATTAAACGCAGCGTTTTCCCAGCTCCATGTGAACGTGGGCTAAACACTTGAGCTATCAAATCTGAAAGTACAGCACTGTACGAGCGACTTTGCTCCGCGTTTGTTTGCAAAGTGAATTATCTTTACGACACCGCTGTGGTTTCGCTGTTTCTTGGAAATTTACTGCTGTCTCACTAGTCTGCTTTTATTTTTCAGTTTTTTCAGCAAACAAGGAAACTTATATGCTACGTTCACAGAATATAAAAAAATAACAAAAGAAAACTCAAAATTTGTCCAAATTTTGTTGAAATACAACATTTTATATTCCTTTTACTAAGTGAGTACGGTCAGCCAAGGAAGTGGTTTGCCACTATTCGACTGGTCGGAAAGTGGTAAACTGCTTTTTTGGCTGACTGTACCTATAGTGCCGTTAGTATGTAAATACATACAAAATAAAAGAAAAGATAGTATTATCTCGGCTTTGTTAGTTTTGTTACATTAAACTAAGTGTTTGTCATTATTATAATTCTAAGCCTAGTGGCATCTTTGGAAACGTTGCGTATCAGACAGTTTAATACTATTGTCTCAGATTTGTAAGAACCTGTTTTTGACACATGACAGTGTTCACAATACGAAAACACGCGCAACCTAATGAAATTTTAAATAAAATCCTGTAATAATATTTAAAAACATCGAGTACTTAAAAACAATATTTCGCTTACTTTAAACATAATCTAGCATATGTTACATTTTGCGGATCTTCGTTAGTGAGTATTTTACGATATTAATTTATCACGTAGGATTTACTTATTATGTCATTTATCATTCATTTTTATTTTTAAACTAGTGCTGTGGCAGTCTGTCATTTCGATTCAAATGACATTTCAGTAAGTTGATAGAAATCGTATATTTGTTTAAGCGCCTCCTTGTACATAGGGCCTAATCGATTCAACCAATTCAAAATTAATCGTTAGATTTGGCAAACGATACGTCTTAGCCACATCGCAACATACTTCAAAACAAATGTGTCAAAAATGTGAACTTAGAAATCCGGGACAATATAATATACATTGTCCGAGACGTTCATGATCGAGTGACGTATTTGGAAACGTCTAAAATACGTGGTAGAGGGTCCCCGTTAAACAAATTCACTTTTCCACCCCTCGCTCCGTAAACAAAATATTACAAGCCACATTTTACATTTTACAGCTTAACTTCTGAGATACGTGTGTGAGCGATAAGGGGGGGAGGGGGAGGGGGTATACATTTATGGGATATTAGGGATTTTTATGGTTTAGAAAGAGATACTTGTTTTAGAATCATTCAAGAGAAAGTTAAGAGAGATTTAGAATAGAATATGAAGTGGAAATCATTTATTCACAAACACACACGAATGAAAAAAGAAATTCTTAGAACAAATTAAATTATTTTGAAGTGGAAGTGGGTCAAATTTAGCTTCTACGTTTTGACACAAACTAACATAATAATTACCCAACAAGGCAAGTTGAATAGAAGCTTGTAGTAAAAGCTTTTGAAAATGCGCGTTGCCTGCCTTTTATAAAATTGGTTACCTAATCCTTTTCAAAACCTACAGAAACAACTTCACTTAATTCTTCATAAGAGTTTTTTTGATAATTTTTAGCCATAAAATCGAAATCTTCCCTTAAAGGCTTCCCTTAAAGGGATAAGTTCGCCTTTGTACTGTCTATCCTGTGTCATATTTGTGTTTTGTGTTTTGTACAATAAAGAGTTTATACATACATACATACATACATCTACCGAACATCTTAAAACTAACAATTCCTTTAACTTATCTCAATTGAACTAATTCAATACGAATAACCTGTTTCACCCAGTCCCAATTATTTAACCACTACATATATTATATTGCACAGTTAGGTGGCATAAATTGTGGCCCATAGCAATTATACCAACGTAATATATGGACGGTAAATTGAATTGAACGTGAGCTATTCGCATTCGTACTATTAAATTAATATGTGGTTAGGATGTGGCCGATTCGGATTTTAAAGTGAAATAGATTTTCATACCGATTTTGGTGGTTGTCTATTGTTTGCCCGACAGTCATTTAACATAATATTCATTTGCCCGAATCTAACTTGCCTGAATTTCATTTGCCCGAATGATTTGTTTACCATAAAAATCATATGACATACTCGTTGTTTATCCGAATATTACCTTCCATAATCATACAATGCCATACTATTTGTTAGCCATATTATTAAGTGCAATAATATGGTTTCATAGAATATTCAAACGCCATAAGCAATTATTGCCATATTAATTGTTGCCCATATTATTACCTAACTTAACCTACTTTCTGATAGCAGTTTCATTTTCCAGGGGTCACAGTTCTAACCTAACCTAACCTACTTTTCCAGCAGTTTCATTCTCCAGGGGTCACAGTTCTAACCTAACCTAACCTACTTTCTGATAGCAGTTTCATTTTCCAGGGGGTCGCAGTTCTAACCTAACCTAACCTACTGTCTGATAGTATTTTCATTTTCCGGGGGTCACAGTTCTAACCTAACCTAACCTACTTTTCAAGCAGTTTCCTTTTCCAGAGGTTCACAGTTCTAACCTAACCTACTTTCTGATAGCAGTTTCATTTTCCAGGGGTCACAGTTCTAACCTAACCTAACCTACTTTCTGATAGCAGTTTCATTCTCTAGTCCTTCTAGTACCTATTATAGTAGTTTTCGATTCTGCCAAAGCACATTATGGAAATTGACTTTTCTGGACGCTAATTTGTATGACAAATGATGGTATGGAATGTGGTAATTACGGATTTCGATGATTCTGACAAATGACATTATGGAAACTGACTTTATGGGAAACAAAGTTTCTGGCACTAGATTAATATAGTAAACAATGATTATGGCATAAGTTGTTATGAGAAACAATATTATGATTGTTGAATAGGATGGCAAATAAAATTATGGCAAATGAAATTCTGGCAAATGGGGGTATCCCGATTTTGGTATGACTTTCTTTTTGGCATTGGTTTCCTTTTCTCGTCAGAAATTGATTAAATATCGTGGATAGTTAGATTTAGAACCGCTGGTAGCCTAGCGGTAAGTACGTGTGTCTTTCGTTCCGGAGGTCGCGGGTTCGAGCCCCGGTTCGCACTAATGAGTTGGCAACAAGCAAGGAGGATGATGATGGTTATTTATACCTATATTGTAAATAGGTAAATAGTTTTCTATCTTTACTATAGATTTAGTTTTGTTTTTATCCAGATTGGGGTTAGTATTTTCTCCCGAATCTAGAAAAAAGAGCTCTGTAAATTTCCCAAAAAATACACATACATACATACAATCACACCTGTATCCCATAAAGGGGTAGGCAGAGCACATGAAACTACTAAAGTCTCAGTGCCACTCTAAGCAATTAAGGGGTTGAAAGAAAACGAAAATTGTAACATTGCAGTGACAGGTTGCCAGCCTCTCGCCTTCGCCACAATTTAACCCATATCCCACAGTCGACTTCTGCGACACCCACGGGAAGAAAGGGGATGGTGAAATTCTTAACCCGTCACCACACGGGCAAAAAATATCGAAACTAAGTAAAGGTACGTAAACATTGGCCGTAATAAATGTAATAATACAATCGAAATCTTTACGCTGACACGATCAAGGAACTCTCCAATTAAAATCAAAACCGTACTATCTAATTGTTATTTAGAATCGGCCGCAAGGTTTAGGACATTGGATATTATAGCTATGGTACTAGGCACATCTACGGTCAGTATTAGTACTATGTCAGTGCATGTAGCTTGGGTTGGATACCTGTCTTGTACTGACAATGTATAGCTTACGTGTTAATTAGTGATATTGGTTCTGGTTAGGTGATGTTAAAGGGAAATACAATTATTTTATGATTTATAGAATAGAATAGAAGAAATTTATTCAGAAAACGCTTAAATTTAGGAATTACAATTTACCAATGTATCGACAAAACATTCGTTCAAATATATATTTTTTTATTGATAAATTTAATAAATAGTTGTAAGTACTACTTCAAAATCATAAGAAATTTTTATTTCGCTTAATTTTGTGATATTTACTAACACACTATGGATTTTTAATTTTCGAAATAAATATCATGTAGTTTCATTAGATTTTGTGTCAGTCATGAATTTTGATTGAAAACACATTTAGATTTGTGTAAATAAAAATGTGTGTTTTAACCCCGGACGCAAAAACGACGGGGTCTTATAACTTTGACGTGTCTGTCTGTCTGTGTGTGTATCTGTCTGTGGCATCATAGCTTCCGAACAGATAAAGCGATTTAGATTCAGTTTATTTTGTTTAAAAGCTGAGTTCCTCGGGAGTATTCTTAGCAATGTTTCATGAAAATCGGTCCACTATGTCGCGGTCGGTCGGTCAAAATTCTAATTTTGTGGTTAGGTTATTACAATTATAATCACCTTAACCAATTTATTAACCTCTTTAGGTACCTGTGTCAAATCATAATTGTCACAATGTTTTTGTGAATTATTTACAAATATTTATTATTTAAATATTTATAGAACAAAACACTCTTAATATCGTTGTTTGGTTCAGTTTGGTCACAAGATAAACAAGTTTAAACTTGATTTAATTCTAAAAATAAGTCGTTTCCACAACGCCCACTCGATTAAAGTGCGATACCGTAGGTGGCCCATAAAGACCTAGATCCAGATCTAATCCACTTATCTAGACTCTAGACTAGTCAGCCTCTAAATCTCGATTACACGCGCATTTCTCTGAAGAGCGACCCAATACCCGTTATAGGTAGGTAAGTAATTGTTGAAATATATATACACCGCAATTTGATTGCAATTTTAAACATATTATATTTTATATTATATTTAAAATTGAAAACGGTACTTAAATAACCTCAGTGTAACCTGAAGCCAGTGTTAAAACCATAGTAATACGCGATAAAGCCCCGTTTGCAATTTTAAATACGTGTAAAAATCGTGAAACTTTAAATCAGGCTATCTTTAATATTTATTTTTTCTACAAATTGTTTCGGATGTTCGATTATTAAAAAAAATCGTCTTGACATCTTTGTGACCGCGAAGAGTCAGTTCGAGTTTACTAGTTCACTTTTAAAACGTTCAATATATGTTAAAGATATCCTACTTAAAGGTATAAAAGTATGAGTAATTAATAAAAATGGATGAGATTAGCCCAGGACCGGATAAGTGGCGTACACGAAGGGAGGCCTATGCTCAGCAGTGGGCGATTAATGGCTGAAATGATGATGATGATGATGATGAATTAATAAAACTTACTTAGAAAGACTACTTATTCTCACACTGTCTCTCGGACTAAAACAAACTTCGTTTCTCTATCTTGTTTGTCCCCTAATAGCGTGCAAATATTGTGAAAGGAGGCCTCATCCCAAACGTGGGACGCTGGGTTTAGGGCAGTTGGAAGTTTTAAGATTGCTCATCGGATCAGTACCCGCGGGTAACTTACACAAATTATGTTGTAATTAGTGTCTGGCGGAGACCGGATCTTGTTGAAACCGGTTTAAATCAAGTTATGGCCGAAACCGCGAGATCTGAAATGTTGATGTCACACACACACAGATAGACAGACA
Organism: Leguminivora glycinivorella; assembly: GCF_023078275.1. NCBI lineage: Eukaryota > Metazoa > Arthropoda > Insecta > Lepidoptera > Tortricidae > Leguminivora > Leguminivora glycinivorella. The sequence continues at coordinate 340,922 of NC_062976.1, read as the reverse complement.
AATATACAGACAGACAGACGGATAGACAGACAGCACCCCTTCGTTTTTGCGTCGGGGGTTAAAATATTAATTATGACCTTTTCGAGGCCAAAACTAAGCTAGGTAAGTAATTCAAGATTAGCATAAAAACAACTATCCAAACATAATCGGAAAGCACGATGTACTATCAGCTGCAAACATGCATGGAGAAGTTATGAATGAATTCGCCATCTACTTTTGCAGCTGATAGTACCTACCTAAGATTTGTCGCGGTTAAAATTTCGTCAGTTTTTGACCGATACTGAACCATTGACTTTGGCGCGGGATATACAAAGATTTCGTAGACGCAACACGTTTACGTAAATAACCGCATACTGAATAAAGTGCTTTAGACAATATATTCTGGCCGAAGGGCGTCGTGTTTCGGCGGTTCCGGGCAATCTGCCGAACCCTACGCCGAGTCAGAAGACGACGCAACGGAGCCACGCTGTTACGTCGTCGCCTAAATAGAATATTGTTTTTTTTTTTTTTTTTTATTTATTTATTGTTTTTTTTTTCCTCTGATTTTTACTATTTTATGTGCTATACCTATTGTTTTTATGTTTTAGTTTCACAGTGCCTTGGTTTTACTGTTATGCTGTGTAACTTATTTGAATAATAAATAAATAAATCAAATAAATTATCAATGTCTCCGGCGTAGCGAACTAAAATAGAAGTGCAATAGACTACCGTACTCGCATTCGACATTCAATGTTCCGAAGATGTGAGCAAGATGTCACTGTTATGATACTGATCCGTCATCGTCAAAAGTGACATGTGTCCAACGTGTGAACAATAATATCAAATGTGACAGTGACATATCCAATCCATATCTACCTCTAATATTTGAAGACTATTAAAATTCGAATCGGGCCTATTGGCAAAAAAAATATTTTGAATTTTTTTTTCTACCGTTTTCTATCTAATATTTGAAGACTAATAAAATTCGAATCGGGGCAAAGTTTTTTTTCTACCGTTTTATTCACTAAGGCACCAAGTCGATTGGAAATCTTGGCATCTTCTAGGCCCTAGAAACCTGCTGAAACTAAAACCGAAACCGGAACAAACACTAACAGTAATTAGCAAGACGGTGTATTTCAATTTCTGCCCGCCGGGAACGGCCGCTTTGCGGACCGGGACAGGAATGAGGACGTTTGAAGTTGGGGTCCGATTCAATTTTCACTTCATTAATAATTATGTCCTTTGGATGGTCAGGTTTGGTTTGTTTTGGGTTATTTCTTTGATGATTTACATTTATGTATGAGATCATTGTCTTTGGGCTTAAGTGTTTCATGTTTCAGGAAGATAAATAAATAAATATTTTAGGTAATTCTTACACAGGTTGATGGAGACGCTAAGAACGGACGGGTCTGGCCTAGTCGAGGTCGACCCGGCCAGTAAAGCCGCGGTCCTGGGTTCGAATCCCGCGTTCACACGTGTATTATTTAGTACGATATTTACAGTACACAATATGACCCCTTAAATGTTTGACGTAGCCAAGAAAAGCACTACTTCGGAAACTAGTGCGGAATAGAACCTACCTATCACCGTACCACGGTATAATAAAGAGCGCTTATAGTACAGTATGGCCACTTTCGTTCCACGCTGAAAGTGCTGCCCACCCGCTCTAGGTTACCTCACAGTTACCGCCTGTCGGAAACGCGAACAGTCGACCTGTCATATATATCACTCATACAAGCTTGGTACGCGTTCACCTACACGAGCTTAGACTGTGTGCTAGGAACGCGCCTCTTTCATATATTAGATCGCCAGTGTCCTATAAAAACCTTTGAACACCCCATTTTTTCCGTTACCTACAAATAAAATTAACCTCAAATATCAAACTTCCTAATTCTAAGCAAGTCAGGTAAAATAGGTCAAGCCAGGGAAGTAACAAATTGAGGATACCTCCGCAAAAACAAAATAATAAATTATCTAAAGAATAAACCTACGATTTATCCTCCCTTCTATTTAATAAAGGCAAAGATAATATAACTCCGTATAAGATAAATGAAGTATAACAAAACCTATCTCCGAAACATAAAGAAAAGTAAGCTCGATTTAATGACGAGACACCTTTTGATGATGCTCGGTTAAACGGCGATAGTTTTTTTATTAATACTACGTTGGTGGCAAACAAGTATACGGTCCGCCTGATGGAAAGCAGTCACCGTAACCTATGGATGCCTGCAACTTAAGGAGTGTCACATGCGCGTTGCCAACTCATTAGAAACTTTTACACTCCCTTTTGCTGTGTTAAGTACACAATGGTGATAGATTTTTTTCATTATTTTTCCAGTGCTCAGTATATTTTTTATACCACCATGTTGTCATATATCTGTAAATTGTTAAAATAAGAAAAAAAAACATGCAATTAAGGGTTACTTGTCATTTATGGAGTGCCTCTCTAATGTATATCTTCGCAATAGGTACATCTCGATAAGTACACAGCTAAAAAGTGTGTACATTGTACGTACAAGTTCCAAGGACGGTTCGGGTTGCCGACGGACGACTCAAAGAACAAAAGACAGAACAAATTAGTTTTAGAAAATCTACAAAATTTGTAGATTTTATGCAGTTTTGTTTCTTTTTAAAAGTAAAGGAATGTCTCCTTTATGTAAAATGAGTCAGCTAAAGGATAGGTGGTTCCCTCCAGGGCGCGACTTATATTTCAATTATTGAAACTGAGGAGCTAAATGTTTTAATCCCATTTCCGAGAGATGGCAGCCAATAGAACTTGACTACAAATACTTGCGAAAAATCCTCTAGTATTATCCAATCTCCTTAAATAAGTTAACTTTATGAATAGGACAGAGATTTCATAACCTTGGAATTATATGGGTAAAATGAAATACTTGGTAGGGTAGAGGGGTGAGTCGTGACTTGTGAGGAGTGCCGGGAATCTCATAAGGGCTGAAATATGGCCGCTGAGATTGGGACAAGTGGAATACCTTTATATTTGAGTGCTGTTTTACGGTGTTTTATAGTTTGACAAACAGATGTGGGAATTATTTTTTTAAAGACCAATTTTCATTTGGATACTTAATCAATTTTTCTGTCTAAAGAGTAGAACTTTATATAATTTCAAGAGTAATTTTATTGATTTTGTAACTATTAGCTAAACTTTATATAGTGAGTTTTGAGGTTATAAATAGTCAGAATTAAGAACTTTTAGTACCAATGACAAAATCGCGAAAAAATTTGGATGTTTTGTACATTTCGACTTTGACGACCGGTCTGGCTCAGTCGGTAGTGACCCTGTCTGCTAAGCCGCGGTCCTGGGTTCGAATCCCGGTAAGGGCATTTATTTGTGTGATGAGCACAGATATTTGTTCCTGAGTCATGGATGTTTTCTATGTATATAAGTATGTATTTATCTATTTAAGTATGTATATCGTCGCTTAGCGCCCATAGTACAAGCTTTGCTTAGTTTGGGGCTAAGTTGATGTGTGTAAGGTGTCCCCAATATTTATTAATTTTATATTTATTTTATTTCCACTGAAGTAATGCCGCTCATTTATATCCTCGTAGCGCCCACGATACAAAATTTTTGCTAGGGAATTTTGATTCTTATTGTACTTGAGATTGAATTCAATTTCATTTGTTCGAAAAATTTTAGAAACAAAAGAAATTATATAATAATTATTTACATGAAAGCACAAATGAAAGTTAAAATTCCATTGAAACCATTATGTACTTTAGAAAGTACATTGGGCGCCACGAGGCTATGGAACAAATTTTAGCATCAGTGTGATAATAAAAGTTGTTTGTTATTAGTCAGTCTGCAAATCACGCTTTAAAACAAACAATATGTAACATTTATAATCCTTATAAGAAAATTCGTTCTTCATACATTTCGCAGTAAAAAGCCTCCAATATCCAAAAGTTTCGGGAACGACACGAGATATTATTATGTCTCTCAATCTGCGCTGTACTGAAACCTTGGAAGAATAAATTGGAGTCAGTATTTGGGAATTACTTCTGAAGAAAAAATATGTAATGTAGATAAAATATAAGAGTACGTGTTTGTACATTCTAGTTCATAAATATGTGTACATTTCATCACCGTAAGGCCGTTTTCACATTATCCGATCCGATATCGGATGTCGGAAGGATTTCAATAGAAAAAATCCAAGATGGCGTCTGTAATGTATGGGATATCGGTCCGACATCCGATATCGGATCGGATAATGTGAAAACGCACTAACTCGATGCAATAAGGTGACAAAATGTACACATATTTATAACCTCGACTGTACATGAAGTTTCTTAATCACTTCATTTAAGCGCATCGCTATTTGCTACAGCAAAGCTGTTCGAGTAACTGAAGCATCTAGCTTTTGAGCTCCCCTACTATACGTGTACGTGTTATGAAGTTCCTCGTAATACTTGTATTGTGCCGTCCGTTTATAAGCCCATCGCTTCAGGCAGGCTGTCACGTTCGAGTAACTACAATAATCTCCCCTCGGGCTCCCCTATAAGTGTACGTGTTAATACATGTAGTTCCTCGTAACACTCGTATGAACTCCGTTTATAAGTGCACCGCTGTAGGCGGGCTGTCACGTTCGAGTAACAATAATCTCCTCTCAGGCTCCCCTACTACTCGTACTCGTGTAGGTACCTACGTGTTGTTAGTACATGGAGTTCCTCGTAATACTTGTATGGAGTTGTCCGTAATCAGTTTATAAGCGCACCGGGCGGCCGCTGCATGCAACAGTATAGCTAAGAACAGAAGGGGAAGAAGAGTAATTACTGTACTAAATATAAAAAAAATACCTGACACCTTGTTCTTCATTTCTTGATGGTCTCGTCAAAAGAAGAACAAATCTGGGAAATCGTTATAGCCAACATACTGAGGTCAGACGATTTCGTGGAATTCACTTCTGCCTAAATTAAAAAAAATCTTCAATTTTGAACAGGATGTTACAATTTCCACTATTTTCTAAAATTTCTAATGAGAATAAAGACAAGTGTCAGCCAGCAGAGTAAGAAAATATGTCTCAGATCACATAATACAAATTATCATACTGAAGTGGTGCCGAGGTCGACAATCATTTGATCTGAGGCTTACTTATTTACCCACTGCCTAAGGTGTGTTTACTAATTTATGAAAGCGGTAACTTCGTTTAACACGGCGGTCTGAAATATGAATGTCTCCGGACGGAGAACGGAAAAAAATGTTATCCTACTTTCTAGTTCATTCTAATATATAAATCGCCTCCTTTGTCGTTTCACTATACCAATTTCATCATCATCATCATCACGGCTGCATATAGGTCTACCTACCCGCCCCAACGGCCATCGGTTCTACGTGCAATGCGCAACCAATTTTGTAAGATTTAACCTAAACTTACACTGGATCTTTTCTACTTGACAGTTGACATAAATAAAAAAAATTAATAAAAAACAAAAATTCTTAACCTACTGTCACAATGTTCCCTGATGTGCCCACCAGTTACTTCCCTGGAACTTGGCGCTAGTTCGCTTAAAGTAATATTTGTTCCCGACTTGCGAAGTTTTTCGCAAATTGAACCTACGTACGGCAGATTAAATATTGAAGATACTTATTGATAACTTTATTGCTGCTGGGGGTAATTTCTTTGCGGTACAAGTTTTCTCTTGCTTCGAGTTTTAAGTTCGAAGCATTAGATACATTACCTAATATGTATTAAGTTTTATAATAATCGGAACCGTATTAAGGATTAGTTTACTTAATGTGTGTGTGTGTGTGCGTGCGTGCGTGCGTGCGAGCGTGCGAGCATGCGTGCGTGCGAGCGTGCATGCGTGCGTGCGAGCGTGCGTGCGTGCGAGCGTGCGTGCGTGCGTGCGTGCGTGCGTGCGTGCGTGCGTGTTTATGTGTGTGCGTGTGTGTCCTGAAATTAGATATCTTTAGGACTGGAAAATAAAGATAAAACGGTGGAAGTAAGGTAAAATAGTAGTAATTTATTTTTATTTTAAAGTTAGTTTTGAAATAAATAATTCAACTCAGAAAATTATATCTCCAAAAAATGCACAATAATTAAATAGGCACTCGTATTTAATAAAATTCATAACAATAATTATAGCATCTTTGAATAATTTCAACGTAGGTATGGATTTTTTGTTTTTTTTGTCTTCCTGTGTCTGTCATGTAATAAATCTATTAGAAAATTATTCCAAAGATTGCCTATAAAATCGCCGACTTTTTAAACAAAATAATGACGTTAAAATATCCCCATTTTATTACCATAAACATCTCAAACTTCCTAATTTCTCCCAAAATGGGTGCTGCTTTCCGCAGTAGGTACAAACAATTGAACTTCTTGACATTCTCCCTTCGCGGGTGTTGCTGAAGATGTGAGGCGCCTTGCGAATGCATTTTCATAATACTTCATTTTCAATATCCTCATAATACGTTTAGAGTCCCCCCACATCTAGCGTCTCGCGAGCGTCGCGTCGGGCCAACTGTATGGAAAAAGACGCCGCGTCGACGCGACGTCGACGCAGCGTCAGGCTTTGCCCATAAAGTTGGCCCGACTCGACGCTCGCGAGACGCTAGATGTGGGGGACACTTAATATTAGAAGGAAAAAAATATGGCAGGAGAGGAAGGGGGAAAGGAGGACCACTTGGCTTGACAACTTTGAATAACCACAAATACCATAGGGGACCGATATCTTTAATTTTTTAAATTTATTTAAAGAAAACAAAACACAGTTTCATAGTACCTTAAATTAAATTTTCGCCAAACTGTGAGACAGTTTGTTGGTGTAGCGCTCAATTAAACTTTGAACTACATTAGATTAGGTACTTTACACTAAGATTAAGATAACAACATTGAAGTAGGTATGTAGCAATTGTCAGTCTACGATAACAGAAACTTTTTTATGAAGGTAGATAAATTATTAAGTGTACAACATGGGGCTTAAAACCCGTTATAGTTGGTACACAGAAAAAAATGGTTTTTTGAAACAAGAACCAGATGTGTTTCACCTAATATTTCTTGATCTCAAATATATATATCTTGAAATAAGATAATCTCACTAACGTTTCAAAAATTTAAAATTCTTCATATTCAAGATCGAAAATCTTGGATGAAAGCAAATATTATTTGAGTCAAAATTTATATCTCAAATCAAAACTAATTTATTTCTCACCTTAAGAATGATTAAGCAGAATTGATTTAAGAATTAATTCTTGTGCCAATATAGAGTCAAACTTAGCTCAAGATTACATTCAAATCTCAAATGAACAACTGAAAAGTATTCAAGCAAGTAATATGTTACTTGATAGGAGATATTATTTAGTTCACCCAAGAATTATTGAAATATTCAGCCAAGAATGTAGACATTCTAAAAGCAAGTAATATATTTCTTGGTAAAAGATATTACTAGTTTCATTCAAGATCTAGTTAAATTTACAATCAAGAATTTAAAAAATCTTAAAGCAAGTAATATATTTCTCGGTAAAAGATATTACTAGTTTCATTCAAGATTCTGTTAAATTAACAATCAAGAATTAAGACAATCTAAAAGCAAGTAATATATTTCTTGGTAAAAGATATTACTAGTTTCATTCAAGATCCAGTTAAATTTACATTCAAGAATTTAAAAATCTTAAAGCAAGTAATATATTTCTCGGTAAAAGATATTACTAGTTTTATTCAAGATTCGGTTAAATTAACAATCAAGAATTAAGACAATCTAAAAGCAAGTAATATATTTCTCGGTAGAAGATATTACTAGTTTCATTCAAGATTCAGTTAAATTAATAACCAAGAATTAAGACAATCTAAAAGAAAGTAATATATTTCTCGGTATTAAAAGATATTACTAATTTCATTCAAGATTCAATTAAATTAACAAACAAGAATTTAGACATTCAAAAGCAAGTAATATATTTCTCGGTAGAAGATATTACTAGTTTTATTCAAGATTCACTTAAATTAACAATCAAGAATTAAGACAATCTCAAAACAAATAATATACTTCTCGGTAAAAGATATTACTAGTTTTATTCAAGATTCAGTTAAATTAACAATCAAGAATTTAGACATTTTAAAAGGAAATAATAAATTTCTCGGTGGAAGATATTACTAGTTCAATCAAGATTTGGCTAAATTAACAATCAAGAATCAGAAATCCTAAAAGCAAGTACCTAATATATTTCTCGGTAGAAGATATTACTAGTTTCACTCAAGATTCAGTTAAATTAACAATGAAGAATGTAATAATATATAATATGACTAAGGACTATAAATACTACTATAGACAACAACACCCACACTACAATATTACTATAGACTATAAATTTGTATGATAAGAAGCAAGCAAAGCATTTGTCACGGGTTTTAGTAATGTTTGCTGGAAAAACAATTAGTACCTAGGTACTGAAAAGTATCGAAGTAGCGGGAATTCCCGGTACGACGCAGGTACCGGAAATTTTAGTCTGGTACTGAAGATTGTACCGGCACCGCAATCTATATACCTAAATATTGGCTTATATGCGTTGTACAAACCATAGCGAGGATTAAATACTTCGTTTGTTTGCATGTAATTGTATTGTATACCTATATATACTTACCTATGTTACGGAAAAAATCGTTTTTGTCTCAAGACAGTCGAAATATTTGAATCTTAAATCAAGACCTTCGAAAGCAAAAGCATTATTGCTCCAAGATATTATTTCTTGCTAGTTCTTGCAACAAAATTTACAAATCTTGTCTCAAGAAGTTGCATTTTTTGCTATGAGCAGTGTTGCTGTATTCATTTTTTACCCGATAATCTTGGAGAATGGTTTAGCGAACAATCTTCACACAATCTACCACGCTTTTGATATGTTTTTGAAATAATTGTAAAAGGCATAAAAAAATAAACCGTTTCATAAAACAACAAAGGCATAGAGCTACTTAGCGTGTTGCTACTTAGTTTTGCATAGGTACTTATACATTTCGAAAATTCCTTTCTAGTGTTTATCAAAATAATGAAATACGCATTATTTTTAAGTTTGATTAAAATCATGCCAGTTACTTTTAGAAGTTTTTTTTATTATTGTTTAATAGGAGGCAAACGAGATGTAAATAAAAAAAAATTTATTTCTTAGTATAGACAGTCAAGCAAAAAGTGAGAATAAAAAATGGCGGCAAATTTGAAAACTGCAAGGGCGCGGGTTTTACGTCCCATGGAAAATTTTAATTTCGCTTGTTTTTTTACTCTCACGATTTGCTTGATCGTCTATAATTTATTGTATTTTTCGCATAATTTAAAACATACAGTTTTAAAAATAACCAAACAACGAACAATTGACATTTAGATATAAAAAAGTTAAGCCTTAACGCGTGGCATCTTCAAGTGTAGGTATGTACCTACCAAGAAAGACACGTTACAAACCATACAAGTGCAATCACATAGATTACATACTGATTATCTATCATGAAGTTACGTATGTTTACTCATAAAACGTACTATTTCTAAATTAAACGTTTTTGGAATTTGCTTACAGGTTAAAAATGTCGTTTTTTTTATAGAAATGTCGATCATTTGTCGTACCTGCACTTTATTACTTAAGAAGAAAAATATTTTTTTCAATGATCTTTGCCTTCCTTAAAAATAGGCCCCCCTCCAGAAGTAACTGGTGCATGATTTTATACTTTTGACAAGTAGGAAAATAAAGCCCAATAGGTTAGAAGGCGGGATCGCCCAAGATTTTCTTGAAATAAGGTACCTATTTTATGGTTGCATATAAAACAAAAACAGATTTTATTAAATTTTGCCTCAAATACGCATTATTTTGAAAAATACTACATGACAACTTTTATTTCTTACATAATTTGCCGTCGGGTAGCATTTTTAAAAATAGTTTATCCAAAAAACACCGAATGTTCCCCGTTTCGATCCACTGTGCGACGTATCGCGCCGTGCAATAGCATTAAGACGGAAAGAGACTAAACTTCGGGCCTCTTTCCCATGTGACAGCTTGGCAAAAAAGAGTAGAAATTGAACTATTTTTTTTTATCATGGCTACACTTACTGTTTTCATACAAAAGAGACGTCAAAGCAGGGACCGGCCCGCTATCCCTTATACGGGGTTTTGTATGGGTATTTCGTTAGGCTTAACTTACCCTACCCTTTTGACGCGATACCCTTTCATTTTGCTTTTAAAGCCCTAACGAAAGCGCTTACCTAAAATAGCCCAATACCCTTTCAAAACCCTTATCATCGGCTCAGCCTAACGCCATAAGGGTAAGCCTTACATTGGGTTTTATTTGCTTTCCCTTATAGCATATCGTGCGAGTTTAAATCCTGTACCACGCTCATAAAGCACACATTACTCCGAACGAAATAACATACGATCGTTACCTACGGCGGCACTGTGTGTGATATTTGCGCGTTTCTGTTTGATGGAAACGGCTGTAGATAAAATAAGGTTCAATTTTCAATACCAAATACTTATAGTTATGATAGGCTCCTTCTTTGCTCAGGTGTAACACAGGCAAACGCTGCTTTTTAGGGTTCCGTAGTCAACTAGGAACCCTTATAGTTTCGCCATGTCTGTCTGTCCGTCCGTCCGTCCGTCCGCGGATAATCTCAGTAACCGTTAGCACTAGAAAGCTGAAATTTGGTCCCAATATGTATATCAATCACGCCAACAGAGTGTAAAAATAAAAAATGGAAAAAAAATTTATTAGGTTACCCCCCCTTTAAAAATGGGGGCTGATAATATTTTTCATTCCAACCCCAACGTGTGATATATTGTTGGATAGGTATTTAAGAATGAATAAAGGGTTTACTAAGATTGCTTTTTGATAATATTAATATTTTCGGAAATAATCGCTCCTAAAGGAAAAAAAAGTACGCCCCCCCCCCTCTAACTTTTGAACCACAAGTTTAAAAAATATGAAAAAAATCACAAAAGTAGAACTTTGTAAAGACTTTCTAGGAAAATTGTTTTGAACTTGATAGGTTCAGTAGTTTTTGAGAAACATATGGAAAACTTCGGAACCCTACACTGAGCGTGGCCCGACACGCTCTTGGCCGGTTTTTTTTATCGGACTTGTCTTGATGAGTACCCGAAGTCTAGCTGATGCTGAACCCTGGCTGCACCTAGGGGAACTCGGGTTTAGTGTAATACAGGCAAACGCTGTTTTCGTCATCGGACTTGTGTTGATGAGTACTCGAGTGAGCAGTACCCGAAGTCCAGCTGATGCTGAAACCTGGCTGCACCTAGGGGAACTCGGGTTTAGTGTAACACAGGCAAACGCTGGTTTCGACATCGGACTTGTCTTGATGAGTACTCTAGTGAGCAGTACCCGAAGTCCAGCTGATGCTGAACCCTGGATGCACCTAGGGGAACTCGGGTTTAGTGTAACACAGGCAAACGCTGTTTTCGTCATCGGACTTGTCTTGATGAGTACTCGAGTGAGCAGTACCCGAATTCCAGCTGATGCTGAACCTTGGCTGCACCTAGGGGAACTCGGGTTTAGTGAAACACAGGCAAACGCTGTTTTCGTCAGCGGACTTGTCTTGATGAGTACTCGAGTGAGCAGTACCCGAAGTCCAGCTGATGCTGAACCCTGGCTGCATCTAGGGGAACTCGGGTTTAGTGTAACACAGGCAAACGCTGTTTTCGTCATCGGACTTGTCTTGATGAGTACTCGAGTGAGCAGTACCCAAATTCCAGCTGATGCTGAACCCTGGCTGCACCTATGGGAACTCGGGTTTAGTGTAACACAGGCAAACACTGTTTTCGTCATCGGACTTGTCTTGATGAGTACTCGAGTGAGCAGTACCCGAAGTCCAGTTGATGCTGAACCCTGGCTGCACCTAGGGGAAATCGGGTTTAGTGTAACACAGGCAAACGCTGTTTTCGTCATTGGACTTGTCTTAATGAGTATTTGGGTGAGCTGTACCCGAGATAGAGCTGATGCTGAAACCTGGCTGTACCTAGGGGAACTCGGGTTTGGTGTAACATAGGCAAACTCTGTTTGCGTCATCGGACTTGTCTTGACGAGGACTTGGGTGCGCAATAGCCAAGACAGCGTTGTAGCTGAGCCCTGGCGGTATCTAGGGCAACTCTGGTTTCGGTGCATTATAATATAGAAATATTTCATGCAATGTCAAGTTAGGCATAAAACATAACTGAACAAAAATCCTACCAGAAGTGAATATTAACATCAAGTAGTTAGAACAAATTTATTAATTTGCCATACATAAAACACTTTATTTATGTCTAAAAAAATACGTATGTATATCCATTTGAATATCAAAATTAAGTACAGTCGATTTCACTAATAGTAACACAGGGAATAAGGAGAATACTGGAGTTCCAAGCGTCCATAGACTGCGGTAACTATTTACTATCAGACGGGCTGTATGCTTGATTGCCACCAGAAAAGTATTTCTGTTTCAAACGATCTTCATAGAATTCACAACAATCAACAGAAATAGTTTGACAGATTCTATGGTACTACTCAACTCAACTAAGTACCAGTCATAAAGACGAGTCTAAGATATTTCACACGAAACATACTATGAACAGAAAACAGCGTTTATTTATATTGCACCGAACCTGAGTTCCCCTAGGTACCACCAGGTCTCAGCTACAGCAGTGGCTTGGGTACTGCGCACCCAAGTCCTCATAAAGGCAGGGCCTATAACGGAAACCGGGTTTGTCTATGTTGCACCAAACCTAAGTTCCCCTAGGTACAGCCAGAGTTCAATATCAGCTTTACCAGTACTCATCAAGACAAGTCCGCTGACAAAAACAGCGTTTACCTATGTTGCACGAAACCCGAGTTCCCCTAGGAATAGCCAGGGTTCAGCATCAGCTCTACCTTGGTTACTGCTCACTCAAGTACTCATCAAGACAAATCCGATGACGAAAACAGCGTTTGCCTATGTTGCACGAAACCCGAGTTCCCCTAGGAATAGCCAGGGTTCAGCATCAGCTCTACCCTGGTTACTGCTCACTCAAGTACTCATCAAAACAAGTCCGATGACGAAAACAGCGCTTGCCTATGTTACACCAAACCCGCGTTCCCCTGGGAAAAGCCAGGGTTCAGCATCAGCTCTACCTTGGTTACTGCTCACTCAAGTACTCATCAAGACAAGTCCGATGACGAAAACAGCGTTTGCCTATGTTGCACGAAACCCGAGTTCCCTTAGGAATAGCCAGGGTTCAGCATCAGCTCTACCTTGGTTACTGCTCACTCAAGTACTCATCAAGACAAGTCCGATGACGAAAACAGCGCTTGCCTATGTTACTCCAAACCCGCGTTCCCCTAGGAATAGCCAGGGTTCAGCATCAGCTCTACCTTGGTTACTGCTCACACAAGTACTCACCAAGACAAGTCCGGTGAAGAAAACAGCGCTTGCCTATGTTACTCCAAACCCGCGTTCCCCTGGGAAAAGCCAGGGTTCAGCATCAGCTCTACCTTGGTTACTGCTCACTCAAGTACTCACCAAGACAAGTCCGGTGAAGAAAACAGCGCTTGCCTATGTTACTCCAAACCCGCGTTCCCCTGGGAAAAGCCAGGGTTCAGCATCAGCTCTACCTTGGTTACTGCTCACTCAAGTACTCATCAATACAAGTCCGATGAAGAAAACAGCGTTTGCCTATGTTGCACGAAACCCGAGTTCCCTTAGGAGTCGCCAGGGTTCAGCATCAGCTCTACCTTGGTTACTGCTCACACAAGTACTCATCAAGACAAGTCCGATGACGAAAACAGCGCTTGCCTATGTTACTCCAAACCCGAGTTCCCCTAGGAATAGCCAGGGTTCAGCATCAGCTCTACCTTGGTTACTGCTCACTCAAGTACTCATCAAAACAAGTCCGATGACGAAAACAGCGCTTGCCTATGTTAAACCAAACCCGCGTTCCCCTGGGAAAAGCCAGGGTTCAGCATCAGCTCTATCTTAGGAACTGCTCACCCAATTAACTCATCAAGGCGAGTTGGATGACGAAAACGGCTTGTTTTTATGTTGGCAATTAACGTTTTCAATGTGTAATGTTAATGGTTAATTGTATTGATTTTCGGCCAACACTGTATATTTACATGCATACATACATATTTACATAATTATATTCATACATACATACCTACATACATTCATACATACATTCATACGTACGAACGTACATACTGATCTATGGGCGGCGATGATCATTTACCATCAGGCGATCCATCACTTCCTTGTCTCCCAGTTCATTAAAAATAATTTCTAGCCGTGTTCTACTTTTATCCAACGAAAACATGTTTCGTTGCAAAATTAAAAATGGGGCGCATAGTGCGGAGTGGCAACAGCGCATTTTCCTTCCTGTTCTTACAATAGCTTAGATTCATAATCCTGTCTCTTTTACGCAAGGCTCGACTACGCTTTAACAAAAGGGAAAGCCTTATAAATAGCGCTTAAAATAAGGGTAACCCTTATTAAAGGCTTGCAAGCCGTATCGGATAGCGCTAAGCCAATGCACAGGGCTAGCTTTATTGTTTTGCTTAGTTTTTTGTAAGGGCTAGTTAAATGAATGGGCTTGCAGTTCGAAAGGGAGAGTCTCTCGATTGGGTCGTCCTTACGTTAGGGATTCCCAATGAAAGGCTTGTAGCGCGGAAGGGGTTGTCCGGTCCCTGCGTCAAAGTGATTCAATAGTTGCCATATGCAAGACGTTTTACATAGACAGTGGTGCCCCTATTATTTTCTACTCTTTTTTGCCAGACTGTATATAGACGGTCAAGCAAATCGTGAGAACAAAATTCAAATTTTCTATGGGACGACAATGTATGAGCACATTATTCAAATTTGCCGCCATTTTTTACTCTCATGCTTTGCTTAACCATCTATAGTTACATTATCTAGGTTGGACTTGTGATTACTGATGTATTTATTGGGTAAAAAAAAACTGATACTGGCAACATTCTCAAGTTGTCATCCAACAAACCAAGCTAACGGCCGAATGTGATCTGCTCGTGTACTGTTCTGTGCTCTTTTCGCTCGTTTTTTTGCGTCGTTGTCATTGCTGTGAAAGTGTTATGGTGGTAAAATTAACTTGGTGATTGCAATCGCAAGTATACCTACTAAAATAATGGAAGAAGACACAGAAAACAAATTGGTATCCTGGGATTTGCCGTCAGTAGTCGTCGAGAACTTTAAAAGTAAGTTGTGTATTTTCTAGAATATCGCTGGCAGATCAAAAGGTATGGCAGATAAAATAGTTTCTCTTTAAAGCGTAAAGTAAGCATTTTTGTTTTACCAAGATACATATTAAATGTTAGGTTAAACAAAATTACCTAAGTACATCATTTACATTTTTACTCATTTGCTAGATATATTTGTATGTTACTAAACTATTAAGAACTT
Source organism: Leguminivora glycinivorella (assembly GCF_023078275.1). Lineage (NCBI taxonomy): Eukaryota > Metazoa > Arthropoda > Insecta > Lepidoptera > Tortricidae > Leguminivora > Leguminivora glycinivorella. The sequence continues at coordinate 325,574 of NC_062976.1, read as the reverse complement.
AAGTATTATCTTATCAAAACGAGACAATGGGCATTTTGACACGTGGATGTAAATAAAACAAGTTATATTAATACTCGAAGTCCCATTTTGTTCAAATAATGTGTGAAAATCGTGAAATTTTAAATCAAAATAACGAAAGCTTCTTAATCATTTATTTTGCAACTGCCATACATCTCCGGGGTCGATCAAGATGTTCATTTGTCTTCTGAAGTTTTTAAATTTCAAATATATTTTGTCACCATGTCGCAGTGGAAGACTTTGATCCAGCCTGTCTCCAACCGCAAGACTTAATGATATTGTGGTTTTGTGCTATTTTTAGTTATTACAGATATTTATTCGTTTTTGATCCACATATTTCGTTCATTTCCCATTTCAATATACATAGGAGAGTTCCGCGATAGCTATCAAATATGCTTCAATATAAGATATTCATCATTGATATCCAATTATTTAAGTTATTTTTTTTTACAGAAAATGATATAAGCAAGGAACAGTTCAAATATTTGGTTTTAAATGATACTTGAAAGAGCTTTGCAAACACATTGTGCACCGAATTAAACTAAAAAGTAAACTACAAGATTACTTAGACTCAGTTACTGATACTGAAACTGCATACTTCTTCAATGAAGATTTAATGGTTATTAAAGCGAAAACAAACTGTATAGAAGTGATGCAAGTTGATCAAGATCAGTCAGTTATTCTGACAGACATTACTTTGGATTTGGATTCCTACTTAAGTGTACCAAGTAGGCTTTCACTGCCATAATTTGAATTGAAGAGTATCCGCCAATGTACTCCACAAGTAAATAGTGTTCTAAATTATTATCAAAAATACAAACAATTGAACTCGCAAAAAAGAAGCATCATTGTTGATGTTTTGGTGAAATATCACTACACATTTATTGTTAACAAGTAAGTACTTAGCTAATGGATTATAGGAGACCAGACAGCAGTAGTTTCAGGCTTGGTACAGTCACCTGCAATAATGTCTTACACAACGAAGGCCTCAAAAATATCTTACACACTCTTACAATGTCTCATAAGGTATTAGTGGCAGATATTTTTGCAGCCTTTATTGCGTAAGATATTATTACAGGTTACAGGTGACTGTACTTGCATGTCAATCCAGATGGATTGACGACTAGTGCGAGTTAGATATTCTTTCACAAGGGAGCAAAATTATGCATTTACGTCAAGGGTAGTTGTGATGGTTTTCTGTCTGGTTTCTATAATAAAATTAGTATTAATACTTAAATATGAATGAAGATTATTCAAAATATTTTTTTCCTCAGCAACATCAAACCAGAAGAATTCAATTTGCTAGCTGCAAAAATAGTTTCACTTTTCCCAACTGAAAGTATATATACCTACTATATGAAAGCTATGCCAACATGCAAATCTGCTTCAAGAAAATATGTGCCCGCCAAAGGCAAATTAGTGGACAAGGTTCGAAATCTCCTGTACATATCAGGAGAAAAGTGCAGGGGCTTAAACCCACTTGCTCTAATAGGGATTCGGATACAGATGTAGAGTCTGTGGAAAATAATCAAGGTAAAATCCATACTTATATTCGTACCTACTAATAATATAAATGCAATAGTAACTCTGTCTGTCTGTTGTCTTTTTTCCTTTTGATTTCACAAAGTATAGCGAAGTTTCGATAATTTTTTTTTTTGTTTTATTTCAGGGACTGCTTCAAATGACGACGCTATTTGGCTGAAATATAATGAGCTATGGGACCAAGTTTGTGAAAGGTGGAATAACACCTTTGAATTAAGACACAAACAATTGAAACTGTACATGATTTTCTTGAAACCTGGGCCATTTGAAAAGACAGCAAAGTAGATACTCTGGTAAGACATTCCTCAAAATAACTAGCCACCTCAATTCTATTTATATATGTATACAATTTATATTAATGCTTTTTATGACATCTCAGAATATTATAATAATAATGCAATTTAATGTTCAATACGATCACATACTATTATTATTATTTTTTGTAATTATTGTTCAACATCTATTTCTTTTTTAAATTAATTATTGAATTTATTTGAGAGTATTTTCTATTTTTAAAATGTAATATTGTATTGTACCCTAATTATGATAATTTAACTTTAACTTTGACATGTAAAATTGTTAATTTTATGAATAAATGAATATGAATATATGAATATGAATATTACAGATAAATTCCATACATATATAAATAGAATTGATTTTAGCATAAGATTTTTATTACTGGCCATGTTATACTAAAATGAATTCTGTGACCTATGAACAAAGCTTATTTCATAGGTCACAGAATTCATTACACCAAAAATGATTTTGGTGTAAGGTGGCCAGTTACTACACTAAATACATTAAAAATAAACGCCATATTTCCTTTAGAACACTTCTCTTAATCAGAGCGTCTTATATTTATTTTAGTAGGTATACTTGCCATCGCAATCACCAATTTATTTTTCACAGCAATGACAACGACGCAAAAAAACGAACGAAAAGAAAAAGAGCACACAAGCAGATCACATTCAGCCATTAGCATTCAGTTTGTTGGATGACAACTTGAAAATGTTCAAATTCAAATGGGATTCAAGTTCAACCCAGGACCTTGTACTTCATAGGCAGAGTCACTACCCACAAAGAAAGATACAGAGGCCGTTAAAACGTAATTAATTACAATGCATTCATAATTGATCATTTTATGAAAATATGTGTGAGTCTAATGTCTCATATAATTTTTTTTTAATTTCAGACAAAATAATTCCGGTGCAGATTTACCTGCTATATTTTTTAATACCACCCAAAGGCCGGAAATCTAGGAAAGTCAAATTCTCAACCACTGAATCAATCCAGGGCTTATTAGTTCAGATAGATGTAAGTATTAGATGCATCCAATCCAAATTTAAGGGTTTTATTCTATTTATTTTATTATTAATATACATTTATATTATTAACTATAAAAGTTGTGTAACTGTTCAGTTAATGTTTTACTATTTTACTCTTCGAGTCAAGCGAGTTCAATATATTTCATTTTGGTAAATATGTTCCCAGAACATAATAAAGTAGTATTCCATTTAATATTTCCCACTCATTTTTTATGAAAATCATTACTAGTGAGTGTGCACGGGACAACGTCCCACTTTGTCGATTGCTATAAAGCCGCTTTGTCAGTTTATTCATATAAAGATACAAGTAAACCTCGCCTTAATGGTAACCGACAAAGTGGGACGTTTTACTAAACACACTCTACGTGTGTAAACTGTAAGGCATGCAAAGTTGCCATAGAGCCACCATAATGAAGTCATATTTTACTTACCATGTTTTGGTATTTGTTACTTCTTTATTTAATTACAATAATTAAGGGAAAAATTAAAAACTTTTCACCACACCAACTGGTAAAGGCTTACTTTGCTATTCAAAAACAGATAGCAAAATTGCATTTTATCCACTAGAGTGCCAAATAATTTCAAACAAAATTTCACTTCATATCTTTAATTTTAGCTTCCTGGTGGAAATTACCGAAATATATATGACTATTTTGAATCATAATTATTGAATAAATTGATAGTTTTGATTTAGTTTGATGTTTTATAGTCAGTGTTTTCTTCGTGTTGGTGTGGTGAACATTTTTGTGTTTCACTCGGCGGCAAAGTTTGTTTAACCTTCGTCCCTTGAAACCCTCGCAAGTCTCGCAACGCACAAGATTCCACTTTTCGAACCACTCGCTACGCTCGCGAGTGGTTCAATATTGGAATCTTTCGGTTGCTCAGGTTTCAATATTGGCACGTGCGGTTAAACAACAACTTTGCCCCTTGTAAAACAACTAACTATTGTGTACCTTAAAATTCCATTTTCTATATGACTAAGTCTCTGCTGTACATATTTTAATGAAGAAAAAAGAACTTATATTTTTGTAGTGGAGCCTCTGCTGAGCAGTGGGATATTCCTGGGAACTATGGCATTACTTTTAAATTATGTTTTTAATGCAGGACGCCGGAGATATCGACAGCGTAATCGCAGCCCAGAAAGCTAAGGCTGCAGCCCGGAAGGATACCGTGCAACCCTCCGTGCTCATACAACGACCGCTACAAAACTTCGCCCAGATATACATCGTTATTCATGATATCAAATACCACGTGCATTCAGCTGCAAAGGCGTTCGACTTGTTGTTTAAGATTTACCACGTTTTTCACGCCAAGTATCCCCAAGTGTGTGAGCACCTCCGCGTAATTATTCAAAAAAAGTGTATCAAATCCATACGGCGTATGATACAGTAGGTACCACCGTATATAGTTGACGTTTTAATTTTATTATAGTATAGGATCCGTACTAAGCTCGATCTTCACCAACGTGTTAACCAGATGAAAATAAGTTTCTGAACATGTCTCCTCAATAAAAATGAATGGTCAAGATTATTTTTTAAAAATCTTTGAATTTTTTTTTTATGTAATCTTGACCATTTTTATTGAGGTTACCATAGTAAGACATGTTCAGAAACTTATTTTACTTAATAAAATATTATTTTCACCTAGTTAACACGTCGGTGAAGATCGAGCTTGGTACGGATCTTAGACTATAAAGTTCTTGAAATGTAAAAATATACTAAGCTACAGAAATTGTATCTATGACATTTGGTCTTATGTACCTACTTAAGTATTCACCATCTATTTACAATTGACGTGATTTATTCTAAGTTTGACTTGTAGAGAATCTTGGTACTTTGTAGCTCTAATCAATCTTGGTAGCTCATACATTTATGTACCTATATGCTTACCTATAAGTCAAAATGTTTTCCGTTCTAAATTCAATTTTAATACTGTATAGTGATACTGATAGGTTCTGAATTTGTAATTACTTTCTTTAACTGATGCATAAAATAAATGAGAAACTTACATTTCACTTTCATTCCATTATTTCCGAATAGGTATAAATGTGTTTCAAAACTAATTTGGCTTGTATAAATTAGACTGGAATACTGTCAAAACTCATTCATACTTAAAACGGCACAAGTCTTTTTGTAAAAAGTTAAAGCTTGAGTTGATTAGCACTTCTGTGGGTTAAGATAACATGTTCATTCTAGTTGTAAAATAGAACGTATTCTAATTACATACTTACATTAAGCTTTTCTTTTAAGTTTGTATTTCTGGTTCTTGTTTTAAAGGGACACGCACTCCATCAAAATTTAAACCTCTTCTTTAAAAGTGGAAATTTGTGTATTTATCCTAGTTACAAAATATACCATTTTATTATTGTTTTATTAAGGTAGGTAATTTAATCAAGTCATAATTGTCGCAAAGTCTATAGTGATGAAATGACCATAATTATTATAAAGGTAGGCAAACAAAACTAAAGATGTTAAATAGGTAAAAAAATACATCATAAGTATTTCATTTGAGACATTAAAATGATAAGAATAAAACAAAAATAAAATGGTAAATTTTGTAAACGCGCCAAATACACAAACGTCCGTATGAAAAGTGTTGTAGCTCATGTTGTGCCGTTCTCGAGAATGTTCTCCATTTTGTATAGGAAACGTTCTCGCTCAAAGCCCATAGTAAACGGAGAACATTCTCGAGAACGGCACACCTTATAGTCGTGATTAAGAAGAGATTTACCTAATTTGAATGGAATACGTTACATTTTACGACAAGAATGACACTTTTTATAAAAATAATTAAACACTCTTAAAAGAAGAGCTTTACTTCATTTGATTGGAATACGTTCCATTTTACGACAAGAATGACACTTTCTATAAGAAGAATTAAACACTCTTAAAAGAAGAGCTTCACTTCATTTGATTGGAATACGTTCCATTTTACGACAAGAATGACACTTTTTATAAGAAGAATTAAACACTCTTAAAAGAAGAGCTTTACTTCATTTGATTGGAATACGTTCCATTTTACGACCTGAATGACACTTTTTATAAGAAGAATTAAACACTCTTAAAAGAAGAGCTTTACTTCATTTGATTGGAATACGTTCCATTTTACGACAAGAATGACACTTTTTATAAGAAGAATTAAACACTCTTAAAAGAAGAGCTTTACTTCATTTGATTGGAATACGTTCCATTTTACGACAAGAATGACACTTTTTATAAGAAGAATTAAACACTCTTAAAAGAAGAGCTTTACTTCATTTGATTCGAATAAGTTCCATTTTACAACAAGAAAAGAACTATTTTGCAAGAACAATTAATGCTTTTGAGTAAAAATTATCTCGGTTACTTAGAACAAGATATTTTCGTTCTTGGGTCAAACAATTTAGCTTTTAAAAAAAGAGCCTTACATCATTTGACCGGAATATGGGCCATTTGACAACAAGAACAAAACGCTCTTGAGTAAATTAATCAGCTATTTAGATCAAGATATTTTCGTTCTTGGGTCAAACAATTTAGCTTTTAAAAAAAGAGCCTTACATCATTTGAAGAGAATGATGTACGGCTCTTTTTTTAAAAGCTAAATTGTTTGACCCAAGAACGAAAATATCTTGTTTTAAATATTTTCGTTCTTGGGTTAAACAATTTAGCTTTTGAAAAAAGAGCCTTACATCATTTGAAGAGAATATGTGCTATTTTACAATAAGAACTAACGCTTTTGAGCCAATTTTTAATACTATTATAAACAAAATACATTCAATCTTCGTTAAAGAGCCTTTCAATGTTAAATTAAGAAAAGGAATAATTATGTCAAAATGCTTTCTCTCTTGAAACAACAGTTATTAGCTTTTAGTGGAAGAGATATTTAAAATGTTGATACAAAAAAGTAGTTCTTGGTCTAAGAACTATAATGCGAAACATTTTATATCTCAATCTAAGTAATTCTCCATTTTCCTTATATCGAAATCCCAAAAGATCTTGACTCAAATAATATTACTTGCTTCAAGTAATTTTTTTTTTCTGTGTAGGTTTATACTACAGCAATAGGCTCAACTGACCATTCGTGAATGCTATCGCGTTTCAATAAGGTTCACGAATGATCTATCAAACATAGCTAAGAATACTCGCGATTAATCCAGCTTTCAAACAAAAATAACCTAAAACTTAATAGGTTCATCCGTTTGGAAGCTACGATACCACAGACAACACCCCGTCGTTTTCTCGTCGGGAGTTAAAAATGGACCAATGAAAATAACGCAGCCATACTGGCAAGATTGGCAAAGAACAGCAGAGAGATGGCAAAGGTGGTCTCCGACTTCCGTTGGGGCATGGCAATGAAATAATAAAATAGAATAACATAATTACAAAATCTATAACAATTATAAAATCTAGAAGAAGAATACAATACAAACAGATGAAAAGAAAATGTGAAGCTGAAATGGTCTCCACTCAGCAATGCAGTTGGCACGACTAAGCGTTGTCAACGGACACGACGGATGGACGGCATTCTATGGAGCCAGCGAGGAGAGCGGGACAGCATACTGCGCGTCTTAAGTATTACACGAAAGAAGAAGACACTGTATTCTGCTCGTAAGTCTTCAAAAACTCACGGTCGAGGGTCTGTGCCTGTATCTGCCAGTCCATATAAATCCATCCTGCCGGCGATAGAAATCTAATGAGAGCAATTCTACTGCTTAAATACACTTTATCACTGCCTCTTGCATTAGCCGCCTGTTCTAAACCATTTAGCGTTCACGATACGACATTTACTTTTATTTTGTACATTTTTGTTACAAGATTTTACTAACGAAAATAATTGACCGCAGCGACTTAGGTCTACGTTTTACCTCGATTTTTTGCTTTTGTATGTCCGGATGTTCTGCTCTATAAGTCACAACTCTCAACCGATTTTTATGTTATACCAGATTTTTTTTATTTCAATCCAGTTTTTTGAAATTTTGTAAAATACGGATATTTCCATAAAAGAATTGACTAGCGTGTATGGCGCTTGACTATCGTAACTTAAGAGCTAATTCGTTTTAACTTTTGTGTTTTCTAAGCATGTCGCTAAGGTCTACAGTTCTCAGAGGCACTAGTTATATTATGTTGCAAACTGCGGTGTTGGCAAACAAGTATACAGCCTGCCAGATGGTAAGCCTTCAAATTAAAAAAGTTTATCAGACTCTGTGTGTATTTGTATCTCTTGGTAAATTTAGTCATTGATTATATTTATGATATGAGCTACTTGTATGAAATCGGAAATCAATAAAACAGTTTGTAGTATAGATTTAACGTATCCAATTCATTGTGTCGTATCGTGAGGTGCAAACAGCGTCTTGGCCTATAAACGTTCATTGTAAGCTCGCCCGCAGTGATTCCGTCTAACGGCTAGGGATGAGCCGCGCTATTAAAATATACGATGTTTACCCGCTTCTTGCATCGTTATGTTCTCTTCACAGCCGTTCTTGGAATGAGTGAAACTTTTTTTGTTACTCATCATCCGCCTACCCTTATCCCAGTCTTTAAATTTGGGGTCGGTTGAGCATTATGTCTTCCTCTACCATACCTCTCTATCACCCGTCATCTCATCATTCACTTGTTTCCGTTTCATATCATCTTTCACACAGTCCATCCACCTTTTTCTCGGTTTTCCTCTCCCGTTCCTTTTTAGGGTTCCGTAGTCAACTAGGAACCCTTATAGTTTCGCCATCACTAGAAAGCTGAAATTTGGTACCAATATGTATATCAATCACGCCAACAAAGTGCAAAAATAAAAAATGGAAAAAAATGTTTTATTAGGGTAGTCCCCTACATGTAAAGTGGGGGCTGATATTTTTTTTCATTCCAACCCCAACGTGTGATATATTGTTGGATAGGTATTTAAAAATGAATAAGGGTTTACTAAGATCGTTTTTTGATAATATTAATATTTTTGGAAATAATCACTCCTAAAGGAAAAAAAGTGCGTCCCCCCCCTCTAACTTTTGAACCATATGTTTAAAAAATATGAAAAAAATCACAAATGTAGAACTTTATAAAGACTTTCTAGGAAAATTGTTTTGAACTTGATAGGTTCAGTAGTTTTTGAGAAAAATACGAAAAACTACGGAACCCTACACTGAGCGTGGCCCGACACGCTCTTGGCCGGTTTTTTTTAAGTAAGTATACTGTAAATGGGATTATTCATGACCACAGATTAGCCGAGGCGAAGACGTGATCTACGATAGAGCGAGCTCGCACAGAAGGCGCCTGTTCAAACTTGATTTGAAAGTTGGTAGTGATAAAAAAATTGAGCATATATACGTCCCAAAATACACTGAAATTAGCTCATGATACGCAATAGATTGGATAGATATAATGACAGTATCAAAAAATACCTTCCTTAAAAAAATTGTTTTAATCAGTGTTTTCTAGACACGTTTCGCCATGTCCCGTCCCTATCACGTTTTATTGGATAGCGGTTGAAAAGTGCCGTAATAGTGAACACTCGCGGGTTTTGAATGTGTTAACGGCCCAAGTGTGGATTTTTACGGCATATGCTGTCATAACCTCGTAGATCATCAAATAAGTGTGGATTTTACAGCATATGCCGTCATAGCCTTATAGGTCGTCAAATATGATGTCTTCAAAGTTTGCGGGATCGGGGAAATGTATGGTTAGTAGCGAAACCATATATTGAATATAAGAAGATCATACTGTGAAATATGGGACTACGCTACGGGAATAACGGGAATAAATAGAAAAGCGGGCTTCTAAAACAATATCTATTTAAGGAATGAAAAGACAATAGAAAATATAGACATATGTCAACAAAGTCTTGTTCATAGACACGTACATGCAGTATGCATACAACACACCCTCACACTTAATTGAAGATAGCAGGTATAATTAACTTTTTAACAAAAAATAAAACCGCCTTCAAAAAAAAGCCTGTTACAAAACACGGAGAAACTAAAAAGCCAAAAATAATAAACCTTCGAATTCAGATTTCTTATCGGATTGCAATAATCTAAACATCCAAATTATAAACAAATCAATTATTTTTGTAGTCGGTACCAGACCTGTTCGTCGCCTTGCTATTTCCTGTTTGCCCCACCCAACCATACGCAGGCTGGCCCCGACTCCAAAAATAATTGATTTGTTTATAAATCTGAATTCGAAGGTTTATTATTTTTGGCTTTTTAGTTTCTCCGTGTTTTGTAACAGGCTTTTTTTTGAAGGCGGTTTTATTTTTTGTTAAAAAGTTAATTTATTTGTTGATTTTTAGTGGTTCCTAGTGATATTATATGTATCAGTCCGAATATATGTACAGTAGTGAAAGAATTATCCTTTAACTCCTAACCATTGAGGAGTTGACCTTCCATCATCAGCTCAGCCACATAAAATTATTACCATCAGGCGTAAATAATGGTGTACCTTTGAAAAATACACTAAAAACATTACATGTGCCTATAACATTTGAAGAGTTCCCTCGATTTCTCCAAGATCCCATCATCAGACCCCGACTTGGTGCCAATGGGACCATCTCGGGGTTATACCCGTTCGATCAAAAAAAAAATTTTGAAAATCGGTCCACGATTCTCGGAGATATCGAGTAACATACATACAAAAAAAAAATAAAAAAAAAAATTCAGTCGAATTGAGAACCTCCTCCTTTTTTGAAGTCGGTTAAAAAACCAAAGCATTGAATAATAAACAACCTTATAAAATTCACAGAAACATAAACGCAAACAGCTATTAATCAATATCCGGCATCGGAAAGAATCTCACAGGCTTTAAGAGTCGACCAAAATCCCATACATTAAAATGCGACCACACATAGATGGCGCCACAAAAATGTCTTGTTGCCATCAATTACTTGTAGATTGGCGTTAAGTGTCACTTTCGAGCCATAAATCTATGTCAAAAGTGACACTTAACGCCATCTACAAGTATAATCGAAAGCTACATAGACATTTTTTGAGGCGCTATTTATGTGTGGTGTAGTGTATGCGCGTTCTTAGGCCGTTTTCACATTATCCGATCCGATATCGGGTGTCGGACCGACATCCTACATCCGATAAACGCTTCCGATAGTGTCGGATGTCGGTCCGATAAAACGCATTGTTCCAAATCAATGAAGTATGATTTTGTATCAAAAAATATTTTTAAAAAGTTTTATATTTAATAATTATAAGCACTATATTTCAATTATTTTATTGTAAAATTAAAATAACGAGCATAAAAATACTCAAGAGCGGCAAGTAAAATAAATACTTATAATTTTACATTTAACTATAGGTATCTACTAAAAGATGAAAAAATTAGTATCCGCAATTCGGACCGATGAATTACAATCTTTTTGTTTTCAACAGAAATTCATCATTAACAGCAGCTGTTTAATAGACGCCATTTTTGTCACGCACACTACACTACAAACGTATACCTACATTATATATAGATCAAGAGCCCAGGCCCGCCAGACCTTCCTCAAATTCTCAAGGATGAAACTTTGGGACAATGTAGAGTTCACATCGGCGTTTAATGTGTGCATATTTTCTAGTTCGGCCCATCGGCCAATTTTTTGCTATCAAGTGATGAAGGTGAAAAAAAAAGTGCTTACTTTCCTTAAATTCTCAAGGCTGATTTTTATATATGTGTTAGAGCACGTTGTTAGAAATTGGTTATCATCAATGCCAGACTGTTTCCGCCGGCCATAACTTTTGCCAGACGCGAAAAAGTTGGCAAAAAACGACTCTAACTTACCTCATTTTCTCAAGCCTGATTTTGATATATGATACGCAGGGACCTATAACTAGACCGTTTGTAAGCAGCCAGACCAATCGGATGGACCCAACCATCCGCCAGACCGACTTAAAGTTTCGATATGAGCATTAGTAGAATTGAAATATTCCGGGTCTATAAAAGCTAAAAACTTGAATTTTCTACATTAAGCTACGTGTATATTGTATACTTGACGTAATAAGCGACTTTCAAAAATTTTACTTCTAAGGAAATGAAAAAATGAAAGTTTATATGTGGTGCAAGATTAATTTTAAGCTATGAATTTTATTTACACTGCGTAAGTACATGTGTATTTTATTATAAATATAACTTTTGCCAGACGCGACAAAGTTGGCAAAAAACGACTCTAACTTACCTCTTTTTCTCAAGCCTGATTTTGGTATATGATACGCAGGGACCTGTAACCAGACCGTTTGTAAGCAGCCAGACCAATCGGATGGACCCAACCATCCGCCAGACCGACTTAAAGTTTCGATATGAACATTAGTAGAATTGAAATATTCTGGGTCTATCAAAAGCTAAAAACTTGAATTTTCTACATTAAGCTACGTGTATATTGTATACTTGACGTAATAAGCTACTTTCAAAAATTTTACTTCTAAGGAAATAAAAAAATGAAAGTTTATATGTGGTGCAAGATTAATTTTAAGCTATGAATTTTATTTACACTGCGTAAGTACATGTGTATTTTATTATAAATATAACTTTTACCAGACGCGACAAAGTTGGCAAAAAACGACTCTAACTTACCTCATTTTCTCAAGCCTGATTTTGATATATGATACGCAGGGACCTGTAACTAGACCATTTGTAAGCAACCAGACTAATCGGATGGACCCAACCATCCGCCAGACCGACTTAAAGTTTCGATATGAGCATTAGTAGAATTGAAATATTCCGGGTCTATAAAAGCTAAAAACTTGAATAACGAATTGAATTTTATATTATAAATAACGTAAACAAGGAAAAAACAAATTGGTGCAGTGCATTATAAATTAAATATTCAATTCAAAGAAGTAAACAATCAATGTTACAACGGTATATAACTAAACGAATTTCCTTTCTCCTACAAAACATGGTAACATACCTAAGTGACGAACTTTAGAATTACAAGTTTAGGAAGTTTAAACATTTGTACTCAATACGAACATCATCAACCCCGTTATAACCCATGTCGGAGATGCTGAATTTTCAGACACGAATAAATTTTTGGCATTCTTCAAATACATGTATGCCGTTATAAAAAGTTTAGAATACTTTACGTGTGTACACAACATATACACTTATACTTTCCACCTCATTTTAACTGAACTTATATAAATGCTTAAATAACTTTTGTAGTATGCGAGGGATTTGACATTATATGCAACATACACATAGTGCCTTTATACATAGTGTGAGGTCCCTCGCCCACAAATTAAAAAGGATCGATCTTAAAACTAATTTTAAACCACCTTGTTCGACGACCGAAAAAAAGTTTAATTTACTTTTCTTCTTTAAATTTATAATAAAATACACATGTACTTACGCAGTGTAAATAAAATTCATAGCTTAAAATTATTCTTGCACCACATATAAACTTTCATTTTTTTATTTCCTTAGAAGTAAAATTTTTGAAAGTCGCTTATTACGTCAAGTATACAATATACACGTAGCTTAATGTAGAAAATTCAAGTTTTTAGCTTCTATAGACCCGGAATATTTCAATTCTACTAATGCTCATATCGAAACTTTAAGTCGGTCTGGCGGATGGTTGGGTCCATCCGATTGGTCTGGCTGCTTACAAATGGTCTAGTTACAGGTCCCTGCGTATCATATATCAAAATCAGGCTTGAGAAAATGAGGTAAGTTAGAGTCGTTTTTTGCCAACTTTGTCGCGTCTGGTAAAAGTTATATTTATAATAAAATACACATGTACTTACGCAGTGTAAATAAAATTCATAGCTTAAAATTAATCTTGCACCACATATAAACTTTCATTTTTTTATTTCCTTAGAAGTAAAATTTTTTAAAGTCGCTTATTACGTCAAGTATACAATATACACGTAGCTTAATGTAGAAAATTCAAGTTTTTAGCTTTTATAGACCCAGAATATTTCAATTCTACTAATGCTCATATCGAAACTTTAAGTCGGTCTGGCGGATGGTTGGGTCCGTCCGATTGGTCTGGCTGCTTACAAACGATCTGGTTACAGGTCCCTGCGTATCATATACCAAAATCAGGCTTGAGAAAATGAGGTAAGTTAGAGTCGTTTTTTGCCAACTTTGTCGCGTCTGGTAAAAGTTATATTTATAATAAAATACACATGTACTTACGCAGTGTAAATAACAATTTCATTTCATTTCATTTCAAAATAAAATTCATAGCTTAAAATTAATCTTGCACCACATATAAACTTTCATTTTTTTATTTCCTTAGAAGTAAAATTTTTGAAAGTCGCTTATAACGTCAAGTATACAATATACACGTAGCTTAATGTAGAAAATTCAAGTTTTTAGCTTTTATAGACCCGGAATATTTCAAGTCGGTCTGGCGGATGGTTGGGTCCATCCGATTGGTCTGGCTGCTTACAAACGGTCTAGTTATAGGTCCCTGCGTATCATATATCAAAATCAGGCTTGAGAAAATGAGGAAAGTTAGAGTCGTTTTTTGCCAACTTTGTCGCGTCTGGCAAAAGTTATGGCCGGCGGAAACGGTCTGGCATTGATGATAACCAATTTCTAACAACGTGCTCTAACACATATGTAAAAATCAGCCTTGAGAATTTAAGGAAAGTAAGCACTTTTTTTTTTCACCTTCATCACTTGATAGCAAAAAATTGGCCGATGGGCCGAACTAGAAAATATGCACACATTAACCGCCGATATGAACTCTACATTGTCCCAAAGTTTCATCCTTGAGAATTTGAGGAAGGTCTGGCGGGCCTGGGCTCTGGGTCTAATACGCACACACACAAATATTATCGGCCGACAGCTGGCGGGGGGTCCGGCATGCCAAAAATGTCGGAAGCGTCCTGCCGATATCGGCAGTTCGGTGGTGCCTCGGACAAAAACTGTTCTAGGAGAGTGCCATCTGCATTAAATCCGCAATTTTTGCGTTTTATATCGTTTTTTAGTAATAATGATCTAATAAATACATAAATAAAAACCTGGAAGCGCATAAATCTTACATTTTACATCCTTCCTATATCCGATATCGGATCGGATAATGTGAAAACGGCCTTAGGCGGTCGCATTTTAATGTCTGGGATGGTATGATCTTCTTATATTTAATCTATGCCGAAACGTAAAGAGTTAATAGCTGAAACACAATTTTATAGAGCACTCCAAGAATACAGGATGTAACGGAAATAGAAGGGGTCCGCAAAAGAGAAAATTGCGTTAAGGAAAAAGCTGAAGATTATTTTGGCGTGATTTTTTTCCATCTCTCTTTATATTTCTACCCTCAATCAAAAACCTTTTTGTTTCTTCAAA
Source organism: Leguminivora glycinivorella (assembly GCF_023078275.1). Taxonomy (NCBI): domain Eukaryota; kingdom Metazoa; phylum Arthropoda; class Insecta; order Lepidoptera; family Tortricidae; genus Leguminivora; species Leguminivora glycinivorella. The sequence goes on along the minus strand of NC_062976.1, from coordinate 310,432 downwards.
ATGATTACCGTTAGATTTCTGTATGGTGTAGAAACGACTGCGAGCGATATCATATTTTTTTAATGAAAGGAATAATAACTTAGTGAAAGGAACACCAGGACTCTAGCTTATTTTAATTCAAAAATATATTGTCAGTTATTTTCCTTAACAGATCACAATGCCAAGTAAAATACCTTCATAATGCCAAGTAAAATATATCATTAGACGGATCTCCATTATCTTTATTACAAATTGTCACATATAAAAACATTTTCACCACACCAACTGGTAAAGACTTCCTTTGCTATTCGAAAACAGATAGCAAAATTGTATTTTATCCACAAGAGTGCAAAGTAATCTCATACAAATTTTAACTTGATATCTTGAGATGGCTGGCAGAAATTACCTATAAATGATGATTTTGAATTATAAATATTGAACAAATTGATAGATTTGATTTAGTTTGATGTTTTATAGTCAGTATTTTGTTCGTGTTGGTGTGGTGAAAATTTTGTGTTTCACACGGCGGCAAAGTTTGTTTAACCTTCGTGCCTTGAAACCCTCGCAACGCTCAAGATTCCACTTTTTGAACCACTCGCTACGCTCGCGGTTCAATATTGGAGTCTTTCGCTTGTTCGGGCTTCAATATTGGCACGTGCGGTTAAACAACAACTTTGCCCCCTTGTAACACAAATAACTATTAGAAATCAACGACGCGGGCAGTGTAGTGCACGATGTCTAGCCGCCGCGAGCACTCATGCCTGACAACGGGTCTCCTATGACTGGCAACATGTCGCAACAGTTCCGATATACCGACGCGAGGACAACCGTAGGTACACCTTAGGACCACCAGACAATCGGCAATGCGGCATCGCTTCACGGTTAGTATTCCAAAAATACGCACTAAGCGTTTCGCTTCAACATTTATTTTGCGAACCGCCAAGGAGTGGAATGCCCTGCTTGAGTCTGTGTTTCCACATGAGTACAATCCTGGCCCCTGTTTCAAAAAGGCTACAATTGTCAGTGACATATGTAGAGCGACAATTGTCGATGACAGGTGAAAAATTACAATTTTATAAAATATTTTCTATAGAATTGCTTACAAACATGACAGGCATTTTGCTACAATTGTATGTATTACAATTATGTTGTGAAACGATAATTATTATTTCTAGGCGACATATTTGTAGAATTGTCGGTGAATCTCGACAGGAGGATTAAGATGTGTCGAATTGTGTGACAATTGTAGTAATTTGTGGTTGACATACGCGTTGTTCAAAATGGCTGCCCATGCGAGTAGTATAGTGACACTATTAGTAACGTGATAGTGACAGTAATTCCTACCTACTTAGGTTTTCGTACTTAGTTGGGAGTTCCTGTTACTTCGCCGTCGATATAAGTTTCAATAATGCTACGTAAATATGAAATTAAATTTGTAGCAAACTGATATCTCAATTTATTTTTATCATTGTACCATCGGCAGCAATGTTAGTACCTTATTACAAGGGCATAAAGCCTACCGATGATTAGTTAAGAGTGTTGCTGTTAGTAAATGCTATTGGCCCCTTCGTAACATTATTAGTACTTAGGTATATTTTTGAGATTTCTCTGCGTTATATGTACCTATTATTATACTAAATTGTGATTTTAAACTTATGTATCATAAAAAATACTACATACCTATGTACCTAAATAGCTATCATTAATATTATTTTGTACAAATACCCTCAAATTAGGGTTCTTTAGGGTTCCGTAGTCAACTAGGAACCCTTATAGTTTCGCCATGTCTGTCTGTCCGTCCGTCCGTCCGTCCGTCCGCGGGTAATCTCAGTAACTGTTAGCACTAGAAAGCTGAAATTTGGTACCAATATATATATTAATCACGCCAACAAAGTGCAAAAATAAAAAATGGAAAAAATGTTTTATTAGGGTACCCCCCCTATATGTAAAGTGGGGGCTGATATTTTTTTTCATTCCAACCCCAATGTGTGATATATTGTTGGATAGGGATTCAAAAATTAATAAGGGTTTGCTAAGATTGTTTTTTGATAATATTAATATTTTCGGAAATAATCGCTCCTAAAGGAAAAAAAAGTGCGTCCCCCCCCCTCTAACTTTTGAACCACATGTTTAAAAAATATGAAAAAAATCACAAAAGTAGAACTTTATAAATACTTTCTAGGAAAATTATTTTGAACTTGATAGGTTCAGTAGTTTTTGAGAAAAATCCGGAAAACTACGGAACCCTACACTGAGCGTGGCCCGACACGCTCTTGGCCGGTTTTAAATGAACGAGTTACCTTCGTATTTAGGTACACCGAATTCCAAATTCAAATATTTTTAGTTTAGTTAAGCATTTTAACTATTAGTTTAGAATAGTTTTAATTTGTTTTACTTGTTATTTGTATATTTTTATTGTAGTAATGGTCAATGTTTTTACTTTTTCTTCTTTTATTCACGTTTATGAGAAATAAATTTTATATATCTTAATAATTAATAATTCAAACTTATTAAATACTTAGTATAGTGCCAAGTTAGGTATATGTCTTAGATATTTCTATTTCTTTGCCATACACCCGTTTCAATCAAACGCTGAGCTATTCCTTTATGTTTAAGTATTAACTTTCATTGCGGATGTTAATTTGTTATCAAATAACACGTTTAAGATAGTCATCTTTCTTATTATATCCATACTGCAATATTGTTTTTGAAACAAAATACTAACACATAACCAATGCCTATTTGATACACATAAATAATGTTACTGAAGAAAATTATATAATGGTGGGAGAGGATTTAGGTAATGAATAGTTTTAATAAGTTTTATAGAAGTTAACAAAGGCATTTATATTTATAGTCAGCCAATAAACATAAAAATATCCATTAAATAAATTTACTTATTGCCATTTGAGTCAACTACTATTCATAATTTGATACATTTATCCCTATGGTTAGTCGTGACAATTGTATTCTACAATTGTCGCACCTGTCAGCGTGGTGAAACCAATAATTCTACATATGTAATATTTTGTGACAATTGTCGCACCTGTCACCTATATGAAATTGGGGCCAGGTCTCTTCAAAGCAAGAGTGAATAGATATCTCATAGGTAAGCGTGATCCACGGTAGACCGCATCATCACTTACCACCAGGTGTGATCGTGGTCAAACGTCTACCTATTCATACTAAAAAAAAAAAAAAGTTTAACAATTAGGTTTCAAAATGGATAAATAACTCAAACCAGTCAACCATTTGTTCACCAATGAACATTTAAATAAATTCCGCAAACAATAATCCTCTTCCCGTGTTTTTAAGTTAATTTGCAAACAAAGCCTCTGTATGAACATTAACGCCGGCTCCGGCGTTATTTGGTTTAAAAATATTTTGCACTCAATAAAACTTCCGATAAGGAAAAAGTACGATTCAGACGTTAAAAAAATCTGATTTCGATTTGTAATAATATCTCGAGTTTGCATTTGATACAATCAGTCGTACCGTACCCATATTGATGCCCCAGAAAGTGAGGACTTGAAGAAAGAAGAAAGAAAGAAAGAAACGTTTATTAAAATAACAAAGTGTTACATGTTATTCTGGTCCCCACCTAGGCACAGCCTGTCCTGTGGTGGACATAAAACATAAACAGAGTTTATAATTGAAAACAAAATAAAAACAAGATTCTTACAGGTAAAAATACGAAAGAGCAGAAACAATTAAGTGTTTTGCGTAGATAAATAAACGAAATTGTAAGTAATTCAGATTCAACGGTGCAGTTTACAGAGGTACCAAAAAGGCGAAAATATTTAGAAACAAAATAAAAAGAGATCGCAATTATTTTATAATTAGGTAAGTACTTATAATAAGGAAAGTAATATTTTTCTTCTTTGGAATAAAATTTGACTTTAAATAACATAACAGGTTGTTTTCCCCATATACTTGTATATATATAGTTTATGTTGTGTGTGTGTCTGTGTGTGTGTATGTGTGTGGGTGTGTGTGTGTGTGTGTGTGTGTGTGTGTGTGTGTGTGTGTGTGTGTGTGTGTGTGTGTGTGTTTCTCTGTGTTTATTGTGAGTTTACTTTTTAATATTTTTTTTTTTAATATAGTATCTTGATAAGATTTTCTGTGTCTTTATATGATACATGCATTAATTTCTTTGATAAAAGCCTTTTTGCCTCGTGAACAGAGTGTTTTTTAAAGTCGTAAATCTTAACCAGTCGGGATAAGATACTAATGTCATTAACTAGATTTGTCGAAAAAAAATTGACCATTCAAAACAACTCAGTTAAAAGATATTGCGAAATTTTTGACGGCCTCTAGCGTCTTTAAAAATAAGAATATAAAAAAAAATCAAAACGGTCCGACGCCGAAAAAAATAATAATCTGTGTTAAAAAAATCATTGCTCTATCTTCAGAAACCAGGAAGGAAATAGTCGAGAGCGTTTATATGGAGAACTGACCCCTCCTGTATCGTCTTAACACACCATATACCTAGTACGTATCACACACGGGAGCCTTATAAGATTTTTAAATTTCGAATACGCTTCTTAGTGAAGTTCCGAGTTAAACAATCGAATCGAGTGTACCGATACACTCAACTACATTCAATGGAGGCAAATTTGATCGGGAAATTAAAGTTTTTGCTTTAAACTGTACGTTAAAACGATTACGAATATTCCAACGGTTTTACTCGGTTATGTTCGTTAGTAAATTTTATTTTACGAATATCACTGCCTGGTAAGCTGCGGTCCTGGGTTCGAATTCCGGTAAGAACATTATTTGTATGATGAGCACAAATATTTGTTCTTGAGTCATGGATGTTTTCTATGTATGTAATTGTATATTGTATACAATATCGTTGTATGTGATTATTTATATGTACCTATATTATACACTGTGTTTTTTTGTTTTCCGTTAAATTCAACACGCTGTTAGGTTCATTATCGGAAATCACCCTGTATATCACTCTTAGTAAAATTCGCAAAAAAATTTTTTTTCATCGTTTTCATACATAATAAATGAATTAGTTAGTGTGAGAGACCCTTAAGAATAATATTCAAGTTAGTGTCAAGTGATTGACGGCACATGTCATAACAAATAACATTGGGAAGTGGTAAAGGCTGTCACACACATGTTCAGTAATTATTTTTATTTTTTAGTAACTTTATAACCGTTAGAGTTAAGACACTAGTTTCTTAGAGAAGTTAATTGTATTTGATCTCAAGAACCATCCCTTAAAGTTAACGGAATTCAATAAAAACAGGTTGTATACAACTGAATACCCACAACCCAAGCCTTCTTGAGGTTACCGTGGAACTCAGTCAATCTGTGTAAGAAGGTCCTCTGTTAAGAGCAAGAACGATTTAATACTGGATTGACAAAGCCCATACAAAAAAGCGTACCCATGAAATGTATGGGCCTTTTAGGCTTAAAACTAGATGGCGCTGTTCGCAGCCTGGAAGTGGCCAAAGTCATATTTTCCTCAAATATTTTTGCGCGTGTTTATTTTTATGAGAACAAATTACATTTTTCTTTACACATTTTGAAATAATTTTGTAGGCATCATCAGTGTGGTTATGATAGTATTTAATAATGGCGCTAAAAATCGAGATACGATTCTTAATATGAAGTATGTAAATCCTATATAAATAATCCTTGTTTAAGAGTTATTATTTGTTAGTGAATTAGCCGTGGCTTTCAATAGTAAATTGCGCAGGTACTTATAGTTTATTGATACTAATTCTATCAAAGCATGTTTGGCTCATATTTCATTAGAAAGTGATGTTTGCAAATAATCCTATTAAAGTATTGAAATTGTAGCGGTATTCATGAGATAATCCATTTTGTATCATAATTTAGTTATTAATAGACTATATTAGTTGCCTAATAAATCGAAATTAATAATATCTGTGTCCATGAGTTGTCAAAACAATTTTGTTGATTTAGAAATAATAACGTTAATGAATGTAGCGACGGCGGTCAGTCCACGGAGTTTAGCCGTCGCGTGAACTCCTATGCCTGAAGAGGGGCCTCCAAATTGGCTCGAAACATTTCTCATCTATAGCGACATAATAACGTGAGTACAACCGTAGATTCATTAATTATTTGAATATATCTCACGACAGTTTAACGTGTATAATGTAGCGATGTCATGAATATCATATTATTTGACAACCGGTCTGGCCTAGCGCGTAGTGACCCTGCCTGCTACGCCGCGGTCCCGGGTTCGAATCCCGGTAAGGGCATTTATTTGTGTGATGAGCACAGATATTTGTTCCTGAGTCATGGATGTCTTCTATGTATATAAGTATTTGTGTATTATATATATCGTTGTCTGGGTACCCAAAACACAAGCCTTCTTGAGCTTACCGTGGGGCTTAGTCAATCTGTGTAAGAATGTCCTACAATACATACATACATACATACATACAATCACGCCTGTATCCCATAAAGGGGTAGGTAGAACACATGAAACTACTAAAGCTTCAGTGCCACTCTTGGCAAATAAGGGGTTGAAAAAAAAATATATTATTATTTATTTATTTATATATTTCATCAAATTAATTAGATTATAATTTTAGCTTGCGAGATTTGCCCGAACGTTAATAGCAAGTTAAATAAAAGCTTGCCCCAACAGTTGCCCCATAGAGAACACACGGTTCGGCCTCTTTGTATCAAAACATTACCCAATATAGAACACACGGCCCCAGCCAGGGTGTGTAATGATTGATATAACTTTTTTTGGTATAGTAACATTTGATATAATAACATTTGGTATATATCTAGAGGGTATAATCACTCATTTGACATAATTGACATTTGGTATAACCACAAAATATCTACTTTTATTTTGTATAATCAAGTATAATCATTATTTCGTATAACACTTATTTGTAATAACCGTGGTATGGTATAACTATCTATTGATATACGACTAGTATAATATAACTAGGAAACAATATAAAACATTTCATGAATTAATTTTATTCTTTTTTGAAGGGATCTCAATTCTAACCTAACCTACTTTTCTGATAGCAGTACGTATGTTTAAGGGTCACAGTTCTAACCTAACCTAACCTGTTTGTCTGGTAGCAGCGCGTTGTGTGTAAGGGTCACAGTTCTAACCTAATCTACTTTTCTGGTAAATGATGGATCTAATTTATTGTGCAATTCTAACTGGGCTCTAGAAATAATTTGTGTTATACAATTTATTTATTATAGGAAATAAGCATTATATTCAAAGTATGTTATAATAAATTTTATTCGAAAAAATGATCTTTATATTAAATAAGAATTATACAATTTGTCAGTATATTATTTGTTGTTATACGATTCAATAATTATATCAAATGATCGTTATAACGACTAAAAATATATCAAAAAAAGTTATACCGATCGATACGCACCCCCCCAGCCAGCCTAGCCAAACTACCCGGTTAGCCGTCCTAGCCGAAGTGTTAAACGTTGACGCAGTTTGGTGTGGTCTGGCTCTGTTGCGCCACCACTGTTGCAGCAGCGATAGGAAGAGAGCTAGCTCACGAAGAGTAACGCCGTGGCTTGCGTGAGCGATGGTCGCGCGATGGTCGCGCGACGCATACGAAATCAAACCTTATCGATGGAAGTATGAGACGCCATGGCGATGGTCGCCCCACGGTCGCGCGACCGTCGCCCACGCAAGACACGGCATAAGCCATTGTGAGTTTTGAATAATTTATTTTTTATTTTTATTTATTTATTTATTTGGGAAACATACAGCACATAATAATACATTAAGGTAAACAAACATAGTTAACTCATGAGCCAAAACAGTTTCCACTTATAGCTATTACAGAATTCTTTGCTCCGAAAAATAATACAAGTAAAATAAAAATAAAAAGTTGACTTCAACAAGCAGGAATAAATAGTTTTACATGCATGATTAAAGTAAAGTAAAGTATTCAATCACAAATTTAGAATTTGGAAATGAATATGAATATACAAATCTACAATTTAACACAAAACAACTTAACAATTGCAACATAAATTTAACGTTATACAATGGCAACATCAATTTAATTTTAACGTTGAGTATAAAAGGAAGATATAATTTAACTCAATTTGTTAATATTATTATTTTCTTTTTCTTTTATTTTATTTAATTTTTTTTTTTAATTTTGTTTAATGGCAGAAACAAATCTATTATAATTATGCAATAATTCATGGTTATTTCCATCAGACTTATATTGACCGGGATATAAACCCTCATCCTCCTTGCGTTATCCCGGCATTTGCCACGGCTCATGGGAGCCTGGGGTCCGCTTTGACAACTAGACCGGATATGAACCGTGATAGCCTTTTTGATTTTTGTCGAGCTCCTGATATTTCAACGCAGTTGCATGCATCATGATCACGGAAAACTGAAGAAGGCGAGTAGATGTCAAAGTTGCGTAGACAGCGCGCGATGTACCCTCCTTTGCGCGCGTCGGCTGCGTTCACTTTCAGCGTTACCACTGGTCGCATTCGGCTGGGAAGTGATATTCGGCCATATAACTTTCGGCGATAAATAAGAGAATCGCTTTAGTTACGTACCCTGTAAAAGTATGATTGGCTAGACAGTAGAAGTAGGAAGGTAGGTAGTGACAGAAACAACAGTTTGCCCAATAAACAAGAGCATAAAGCGGCAAGCGTCGCGTTTTATACGGCGACATATGGCGCCGATGCGGCAAAAATTACGCGCGAATATTGTAGGCCGAGCGACGGCTGAGTAAACGGCTCATAATGTCTTGGAGTTATTGGGTATGTTTCATGTATGGTGTTGTGTTGCGCGGTGTGCCTGGGTACCTAAGGTAGAAAATGTATTGTGTGTGAGTTTTGAAAAAAAAAACGAAATATTAGACTTGAAGGCTGAAATTTCAAAGCGATCGTAAAAATACTCCAAACTGATATTTTGCTTCATTGATTTTTTTTTTATTGATAACTATGCGAAAATCTTTAATTTGTTCCGTACAGAAATAAAAAATAAGGTGCAGCCGGACAAATCTCAACTGGGAGGGGAGTATGGTTTTATGTATATTGTATCTTCATCAACTGCATAAATTAATGTCTTTGATTCTTTATTCACATTTTTATTTATTTTTACGAGCTCGTTGCAGTCCATAAACTTTAGTTCTACAAATTTTGGTATTTACTTCACTACTTTCGGTTGATCAGGATCGTTAATAGATACCTTAGATGTGTTTGTAGTTTTATTTTGTTCCTCCTCTCGTTTCTTCATTGCTCTTGTCATGATGTTGATACACTTGTTCATTTCTTTTAATTCTTCAGATGTTATGTTGGTCCTTGATAATGTGTCTGCTACTGTATTTTCTTTACCTCTTACATACTCTACGGTGTAGTCGTATTCCTCGAGTGCTAGTCGAAATTTAATTAGTCTACTTGACGGATTCTTCATATTAAACAAGTATATTAATGGTTTGTGGTCGGTTTTTATTTTAAAACGTCGTCCATAGATATACGGTCTAAAGTATTTCGTAGCCCAAACGATGGCAAGTAGTTCTTTTTCAATTGTGGCGTAATTAGTCTCTGCTTTGTTAAGACTTCTACTCGCATATGCTATTGGTTTCCATTGCTGTTTGATAACACAGCTCCTAATGCGAATCCTGATGCATCTGTATGTAATACGAATTCATTTGATTTATCGAAATCTGGATATTGTAGAATGGGTGGTGTGGTCATTGCTGCTTTTAATATTTCAAATGATTGCTGGCAGTTTGTATCCCATTTAAACGGTACATTTTTCTTACTTAATTTGTTTAAATAATGAGTTTTATGTGCAAAATTTGGAATAAATTTCCTGTAGTAATTTGCTAAGGCTACGAAGCTTTTAACTTCTTTTGCATTACTAGGTGTAGGAAAATTTTTTATTGCTTTGATTTTGTCCGGGTCTGGTAATACTCCTGTGGAAGATACGACATGACCTAAATACAATACTTCTTTTTTTAAAAATTCGCATTTTTTTGGATTTAGCTTAAGGTTTACAGAACGTAATCTTTCAAAAATTTCTATCAGATGTTTATTATGCGTTTCTAAATTCCTCCCGAAAACAACTATATCGTCTAAGTACACGAAACATTTTTCATGTGTTAGTCCTGACAAAGCTAGTGTTATCATCCTACTAAATGCGCTTGGGCTTATTTTGAGTCCCATTGGTAATCGTGTCATCTGATATTGACCCGAATTGAATGCAGTATATTTTCTTGATTCTGGTTCTAGTTCTTGTTGGTAGTAACCTGAAAACAAGTCTAAATGACTGAAGTATATGGCTCCCGATAATAAATCCAATATTTCAGTTATATTCGGTAGTGGAAACTTATCGTCTTGTATCTTATCGTTTAGTTTCCGGTAGTCTATAACTAGTCTCCATTTCTTATCTCCTATTGCTTCCGTCTTTTTTGGAACTAATAAAATTGGACCATTCGCTCCTTGTGGGTTCTATAATGCCATCTGCTAGCATTTTTTGAATTTGATTTTCTACTTCTGCTTTTTGAGAGTGCGGTAGCCTGTAATTTTTCACAAAACATGGTTCTTCGTTGGGTTTAAGTTGGATGCTTTGGGTGCAAAGGTTTGTAACGCTTAATTTATCTCCTGGCAGGTGAAATATGTCGGCATATTTGGCACTTATTTTCTCGATTTCTTTTTGTTCTTCCAAATTTAAATGGGTAAGATTTAGCTGTGATAATAATTCTTTAACTCTATTTGCTTTTTTATTGTCTTGCTGTTCGAAATGACAATAGTTGTAACAACTGAGACTATGTATAGTTGGTGTTATTTCATTTAATTGTATTTCTTTATCTGTGGTATTCAACACCTGAATGGGTATCCTGCCGTTGACTGGTGTTACTATGGTACTTGCTATAAAAACTCCATCCATTATTTCTTCTGAACAAATTACACTATCCGTGCTTATGTTTGTTTTTATATAACAAATGGTCTCTGTCCGTGGTGTTAACGTATAACATGTGTGATCACCTTTATCTTCGTATTTTGTTGTAAATTTGGTGTTATTTACTGATAATGATATATTTTTGTCATTGTAATCTATTATTGCTTTGTATTTATTTAAAAAATCATGCCCTATAATTCCAGTCGTTGTGCAAGGTAGCTGTTGGAAAACAAAAAACTTATGTTCCACTGACTCGCTTTGTATCTGTACTCTTAAGTAAGCATGTCCTACTGCTTCTGCGTTACCTCCTATACCTTTTATTTTCATTCGTTCATGTGTTATTTCTATGTTCAGCTGCTGTATAAAGTCATAAGTTGTGGCTGAAATCGTAGCTCCAGTGTCTATCAACCAAGAGCACATGATGTTGCTTACTAGTAATTGTATAGTTATGGATTTCCCGCCTGTCAGTATGTAGTTATTCACGAAAAAACTGATTGTTAGTGTCTGTGTTGCCTGTATTGGTAGTAATAACATTTACTCGTTGCTTGTTACGTACCTCTTTAGGCCTCGTGGTGTAGTAAGTTTTCCCTTGTTGATACGTCCCATTGTTCCCGTGGTATCCCCGATTTGTTCCTCTGTGAGGTCCCCGGAAAGCTCCTCTTACACTACCCCGTGTGAAGTAGGAATTTCTCCGCTGCACTGAGTTATCCCAGTTGTTTGGTACATACCTTGGCCTGCTATAGTGTCCTGTATGACTTCTTGTGCCATAATGTCCTCCACGCGGATACCTGTATCCCGTGTTGTATGATCTATGATACATACCTATTACCTCTGCTCCTGATGTTGTCGTTACTTCCTCGTCTAGTGCTGCTTGCACGGCATCTTTCAAGGAGTCAAAATTCCTGGCCGCTATAATTGTGCTGAGTCTCCGGTTTCGCAATCCGTCAGCGAATCTTTTTATGGCGTATTTTTCATTCAGTGGTTTTAAGACTTTAAAACTATTAGAATCGCCTGCCGCTTGCGAAATCGTTAAATCAACAAACAATTGCGTCAGTTCTTGCCCATAATCAGTGATTGTTAAATTATTTTGTCTTGATTGCTGCAATTTTTGTTGGATTGCTGTTGCTGCTTTTTGTGCTAGTAATTTGCATCTCATATCTTTTAACAATGCATCGAGGGTTGTGTATGTAGTTTCTAATTTAAGCTTAGCAGTCTGCGACAGTCTGCTTTTTAATACAAAGTTGATCAAATTGATTTTACATTCTGAGGCTGATAACATAGAGGCATAATACTCAATGTTGTCTATCAATTGTCGAGTTACTCTTTCATCTCCATCCATTACTGGCAATAAGCTTAACGCTGTTTTTAAATTAAAAGTTGCCATGGTTCCTTCGTTTGTATCTTGTTCGGTACACAACTGTATTATTTCGTCATATATTTTTAAGAAATCTACGTTTAATTGATTAATTAATTCTACATTTACACTAATGGTCCCTAATGTTACTTGCTCGCTTAATTTCTCCTTAAAAGTGACAAACTTTTCATGTAACTCATTGGCTTCCTCTCGTTTTTTGTCTAATATTTGTCCTTTACGTCGTCCAGGACCTACTTTTATCAAATAAACTCTTATTTCAATTATTTGCTTAAGTAATTGCTGTAATACATTGGCCATTAATTCAGTTTTGTACTTATAATCTAATGCTACATAAATCAAGTAAAATTAAACTTACAGGTGTCCTTGAACTTACAGGAATCACTTTTCACTTTTCACTGCCGCACTTAATCACTTTAATGTTCCTTTTCACCACTTCATGAACACACTATCACGTTCCCATTCGACGCTGTAGATCCAAAGTTCTTTCCCTGCGTAGACCAGCTGAACCACGGCCATAGCTTTCGTTCCATCCGCAAGGTCCACATCCAAGTCGTTGGACGCACGCACGTATGTCTCTTTTGACAGGTTCTCAGGACAGAACAGGTAATGCCCAACTCTTCCTTCAATATATGCTTTTACAACTTCTCTGTTGTCTCGTAACTCGAGTCGCGGTTCCATAAATTGAATTTCTCTTGCTTGACAGTAGAGACGCATGTAGCTAGTTATTTCTTTCAAGGATGCTTCCATCATTAAATTGCCTGGACTCTACCCCTAATCAGCTCACCTTGGGCCCGACGTTCGATGCGCTTGTTAAGACAGCTATTCAGGTGTCTTAGGCAGACAGCAACGGCTATTAACAGCGCTGCCACAGTCACAATACACAGGTATATCCCAATACGCGACACTTCCCCGGTAAAATTGGTATCAAGGTCGATTTGGTTAGTCTTCCCGATTTGTGTATAGACTTGACCGACGGCCGGTTGCCTTGGACACAGATCAAATAATACTAGTACAGATACCTAATCCCATACTAAAAATGGGCGCCGTCCTAAGTATTCTAGACCTGTAGGCTAAATTTAATCCACACTCAAAGAGCTAGATGGCGCCAGTAGCCACGCGTGGCCAACAAAACTCTTATCAGTATCCTACGTCGAAATAGTCATCAAACTGCAACATCTTGCGACATCTGTTTTAGCTTTCACGCACTAAACCTATAACGTCACATGGACGTTTAAAGTCGAACATTACTAGATGGCGTTGCCGTGCGGCTTGTATGTGTGCTCGCCGCGTACGTATAATATACTCGCTCTGTCCGCAACACATGCAAGCGGAATTGAATGAACGAGATCCGCGGCGCCCCACCCCGCGCCCCACGCCCCGCGCCCCGCGACCACGGCGCCGGCGACCTTGAGTTGAGAGGCCCCAGCCCCCGACCAAAGGATGCATTGATTTGTTAAAATTTAAAGCACTCGGAAGCAGGCGCGTAGTTAATTAGAAATATGGAAATGAATATTATTATGTAAGAAATACATAAGTATAATAGCTAAGAATGTACATGTAGTAAACATAATGAACAAAATGTAAAGTACGTATTTGATAAAACATTTTCGAGAGTAATATTTTTACTCATAAAATTGTGCAAACACTGCAAACTTAATTTAAACTCCGAAACTATTTATTTTCTGAAACATGGTATGAAATGTTGTCATTACGTCCTTTTTAAGTTAAAATACGCTTCCCGGTACCACAACATAGTGTAATTTAAAAATACAGATATAAAATTAATACTTCGCAAATAAATTACGACTATAAACACATAAAATTATTAAAACACCAAGACCAGACAATTTAAGCCTGGCGTCCACTAGGCGCGCCGAGTCGAGCCTTGGTAACCCTTAGTGCGTTTTCACATTATCCGTTCCGATATCGGATGTCGGAGGGATTTCAATGGAAAAAATCCAAGATGGCGCCTGTAATGTATGGGATATCGGATGTAGAAAGGATTTCAATGGAAAAAATCCAAGATGGCGCCTGTAATGTATGGGATATCGGTCCGACATCCGATATCGGATCGGATAATGTGAAAACGCACTTAAATGCATGCTTTTTTAAATATAAGCATAGGTACTTATATATTATGTATGATAGGCGAAGGTTTCCTGAGTCTAGGAAAATATTAAAAAAAATATTTGACATCGATATTACCTCTAATACTAAATTAGTTGTACTATATATAATATATTATGTGGTTAGAAGCTAAATAGGCTAAATCATTTTTATAAAAATATAATGATTATTGGTTAATTATATTAGTATATGAAAAGTTTGACTCGGGTTTTACTGACTATTAGAAAGGTACACTATTCGTGGAACCCCTACAGTAAAATGTTTAAACTTAAAATAATTACTGACTCTGAAAAAATCAGCCTAAATCGCATACATACTAAAATCACCACGTGCTTGGGAGTCGTCAACGCGTCGAGGTCTCGGCCCACTCCGCCGCAGATCGGCGACCGAGCGCGCATTCGTGTGCGTTCGGAAATCCTAGCCAGTCGGCAATCGTCACGTCTCATACTTCCATATCGATAAGGTTTGATTTCGCATGCATCGCATCGGTCGTGCATGTGGCAAATGTCGGAAGGGGGACCCCTTTCTTTCCCATAAACTTTTTGGTCAGAATTTCGTTAGTCATAAGTTGTTATTCATATATTTTGTGGTCATAAACATCACTAGTCATAATTTTTGTTACGAATAATGCTTAATGGTACTAACATTAACAAATCATAATATTGGATGCCATAACCTTAAAAGTCATAAAGTTGATGAGTATAAAATTTAAAGGCATAACAATAATTATCCAGAAATATTACTAGGCATATTTTTTGAAGCCCTACTGATTGTTCTGCATACAGTTTTAAGGCATAAACCTCATAAGTCATAATCTTTGTTACGAATAACGTTTAATAGTTCTAACGTTAACAACCCATATTATAGAATACTATAATCTTAGAATCAAGAAAGTTGATGAATATAACATTTAAAACGGATCCCTTTGTTAGCCAGATTATCATTAGTCATAATTCTGAAACGGTTTCATTAGGGTCACCTATAGATAGGTTAGGTTAGGTTTGTTTTATGGCAATCCTGCAAAGTTACGCGTTTTTGAGAAAAACCAAATTATGACTAACGAAAATGTGGACAATCGATACATTATACCTTATGACTTTATTGGTAGTCCGCATTTACCTCGCGTCTATTAGAACGGAAATAGGACCCCTGCCCCCCTTCTACTCGTTGACGAAGCCGAATACTACAAAAATCAGCATGCAAAGGAAGAAATGGCGGGAAAATCAGTGAGCTCATTAAGTATTTTAATCCTCATTTCTCAGCTAGGTTCGCTAGTTACCTTGTGTCATTCAGAGCAAAAATAGGAGCCCCGCATAGCGAGGCTCCGTCGAATCGCTGGCGGGGCCTAATACTTTTAAAAGCAACATGAAATAAATAAAACACATAACATGTAAAAGACGAAATGGCGGGAAAATCAGTGAGCCCAACGAGAAAATTTTCATTTCTCGGGTAGGTTTGTTAGTTACCTTGTGTCATTCAGAGCAGAAATAGGAGCCCCGCATAGCGCCGCGGGCGTAGCGGGGCTCCATCGAATCGCTGGCGGGGCCTAATATTCTTAAAAGCGACATGAAAAAATTAAACACATAACATGTAAAAGACGAAATGGCGGGAAAATCAGTGAGCCCAACGAGAAAATTTTCATTTCTCGGGTAGGTTCGTTAGTTACCTTGTGTTCCTTATAATGAAAAATAATATAGATCCAATTGAATGTTATGATTAAAGTTAATGTGGACAGAAATCATTATTACTTGCGAAAATATACTCTACGACAATTATGACAAACATGTTTATTACTTTCAACATTATGTCCATAATACAAAATGCAATTTGATTATTATGCCAAACAATGTTTATGACTAACAATAATGATGACTTGCAAAAATCTGACCTCCAATTTCTGACATTCAACTTTATGACTAATGATAATATGACTATTAAAAATTATGACTAACAACGTTATGGATTGTAAAAATCGGACTAAAAAAATTATGGGAACCAATAGAGACCCGTCGGAAGGATTTCAAAGGCAAAAATCAAAGATGGCGGCTTCAGTGTATGGGATATCGGTCCTACATCCGATATCGGATCGGATAATGTGAAAACGCACTAACGGTTAATGCTTAGGCCGTTTTCACATTATCCCATCCGATATCGGGTGTCAGATCGACATCCTACATCCGATAAACGCTTCCGATAGTGTCGGATGTAGGTCCGATAAAAAGCATTGTTCCAAATCCTCCATCCAAGTATGATTTTGTATCAAAAAGTATTTAAAAAATGTTTTATATTTAATAATTATAAGCACTATATTCCAAATATTATCTTGTAAAATTAAAACAACGGCATAAAAAATACTCAAGAGTGTCAGGCAAAATAAATAATTTTACATTCAATTATATCTACTAAAAGATGATAAAACTAGTATCCGCAATTCGGACCGATGCATTACAAACTTTTTTTTTTCAATGGAAATTGTTCAACTAATTTGAATTTCGATCATTGGCAGCTGTTTAATAGACGACATTTTTGCCACGCACACTACTACAAACGTATACCTACATTATTAACGCACACAAACAAATATTATAGGCCGACAGCTGAATATTCTACGAACACGCGAGCGGGAGCGAGGCTGCCGCGATTTTGGTGACGCAATCATAGACTAAAAAGTTAACCGCGCAGATGTGCCATTTTCATTGTTCCTACTAATGTGTTTCACCTCTAATAGATTTGCGAAATATATTTATTTATTTCAATTTGGAAAATTATTAGGTAACTACTTACTACTTTATGAATTATGTTACTATAATATAAAAAAAAAGTTAATTTGTTTATTGATTGTTAATAGTTATTGAGTAAAATTGTATTTTTAGCACGCTCACTTTTTGCTGTTTTCTTTGGCCTGGTCATGAAAAAAGAGAACAATGGACACGCTTTGTCCAAAAAAACTGACCGACTATATATATATATATATATATATATATATATATATATACAGTGTAAACTCCATGTAACGTCTCTCGATTTAACGGCACACTCTCTAAAGCGTCGAAACCAATTGACTTTGGTTGGTTTAGCTTGTCTACCATACAATGATACACTCTACATAGCATCACACCCACTCTCAATAACGGCAATAACGGCAACAATTAAGTAATAAAAAGTACCTTTAAAGTTGCTAAAATTAGTAAAAACTGCGCAGCTGTGTACGTTCTTTTGTCGCTTTGTTATCCTAGCCGGCAATAAACTCGACGTCGGCATCAAGCAACCCGAACTTTCTAAACAATTGGTTCTTTTGTTTACAAATTGGGATTGCTTCCATGTGTAGGCTGTTTTTGACCATGACTAACGAACTAACACTATTCTGAAATAAACTTTTTCTTTTTCTAGTTCCGATTTTTCTTCTCTCCACTTAACGGCAACTCTCTATAACGCCATAAAATGCACAGTCCCTTCAGTGCCGTTATATAGAGTTTAAACTGTATATATATTATATATGAGTATATATTTGTATTTTAAAGAAGAAGATAAATCTTCAAGAAAATAGCGTACACCCATCTTAAAGGCCAGCAATGCACCTCCAACACCCCTGGTGTTTCGGGTGTCCATGGGCGGCAGTGATCGCTTACATTGTATTTTTTAAGTTGTAAATAAATAATTTTGACAGGCGGAATATAATAATGTGATACTCTACGCGTAAATTACCGCTTCGCGCACTCCGCGCATTTGTCAGCTTGTGCAGAGTTTCCGTCTGGCAACGTCGCCTATTAAATAGTACGTAGTACATATATCTCAATGAACGGAACGCACACAATCGCACCGTTTCGTTGGCAGTATACTGTAGATAGTGGCAGCTCCATCTAGTGACAATATGCAATAAAATTTAGGTAGCTCGATACTGTCGCGCGCAGGTTGTTCACGTTGTTGCGTCATAGTCAGTAGAAATATATTACGTGATATTATTTCTTTGAAAATTTCTAAAATAATGCATTAAATTTGTGTTGTCATCGATGTTTGTATTTAATTTATAATGTACTTAATTTATGACGCTTCAAATACCTTTAAATCTATTTGATAAAAAAATAATAATCGTCAATCGTGACACTTGGCGCCATCTATGATTTCTATTTGGAAATAATTTTGCACTGTTCCGGATGAGACCCCATGCCTTGGAGCAGTACTGCCTTGATTCCCCATATTAATTGTAAGTTATTATTCCACTGGTCACTTTACACCATCTTCCTAATTTGGTGGCGGCTCGGCGGCGGCGGCGCCAGCCACCCGATCCGTAAACACGCGTTCTTAATATGGGACTGGCAGGGTCGCCATGCGATGTGGGGAGCTTCGGGACAAATGAAACACTCTGAGGTCGAGTATATACTGGCTTTATTTTAGGGTTATAATCTTGTATATATACTTATGCTATTAGTCACCTCTACCTGGGGGGCTACACGTGTCGGGTATCGGGTGACAATTATATCTAATTTCAAAGGCTTACCTTATATGGTACACAATGGGTTGGTTACATGACCCCTGAATATGATACCATTAATTTTAAGTACCTACTTATCTATACCTACACTACAGTAACTAATCTATTGTTTCCATTGTTACACTATGATGTTGAGTTCTACATGTATCCACTGATCACGCCTACCACATAATTATAACCGGTGGACACTCTATTTAATAATGCAAACTAGTTTGGCAGTCCAGCGAGGTAACGTAGCCAGCATCTGCGGCACCTTGCCGCGGGGACCTTTTTTAGATTTAGTTTAGGTTTAGTTTTTTATTTTTTCTATGTATAGGAATTTTTATATTTAGAATAATTATTTGGAAAATTATTAGGTAACTACTTACTACTTTATGAATTATGTTACTATAATATAAAAAAAAAGTTAATTTGTTTATTGATTGTTAATAGTTATTGAGTAAAATTGTATTTTTAGCACGCTCACTTTTTGCTGTTTTCTTTGGCCTGGTCATGAAAAAAGAGAACAATGGACACGCTTTGTCCAAAAAAACTGACCGACTATATATATATATATATATATATATATATATATATATACAGTGTAAACTCCATGTAACGTCTCTCGATTTAACGGCACACTCTCTAAAGCGTCGAAACCAATTGACTTTGGTTGGTTTAGCTTGTCTACCATACAATGATACACTCTACATAGCATCACACCCACTCTCAATAACGGCAATAACGGCAACAATTAAGTAATAAAAAGTACCTTTAAAGTTGCTAAAATTAGTAAAAACTGCGCAGCTGTGTACGTTCTTTTGTCGCTTTGTTATCCTAGCCGGCAATAAACTCGACGTCGGCATCAAGCAACCCGAACTTTCTAAACAATTGGTTCTTTTGTTTACAAATTGGGATTGCTTCCATGTGTAGGCTGTTTTTGACCATGACTAACGAACTAACACTATTCTGAAATAAACTTTTTCTTTTTCTAGTTCCGATTTTTCTTCTCTCCACTTAACGGCAACTCTCTATAACGCCATAAAATGCACAGTCCCTTCAGTGCCGTTATATAGAGTTTAAACTGTATATATATTATATATGAGTATATATTTGTATTTTAAAGAAGAAGATAAATCTTCAAGAAAATAGCGTACACCCATCTTAAAGGCCAGCAATGCACCTCCAACACCCCTGGTGTTTCGGGTGTCCATGGGCGGCAGTGATCGCTTACATTGTATTTTTTAAGTTGTAAATAAATAATTTTGACAGGCGGAATATAATAATGTGATACTCTACGCGTAAATTACCGCTTCGCGCACTCCGCGCATTTGTCAGCTTGTGCAGAGTTTCCGTCTGGCAACGTCGCCTATTAAATAGTACGTAGTACATATATCTCAATGAACGGAACGCACACAATCGCACCGTTTCGTTGGCAGTATACTGTAGATAGTGGCAGCTCCATCTAGTGACAATATGCAATAAAATTTAGGTAGCTCGATACTGTCGCGCGCAGGTTGTTCACGTTGTTGCGTCATAGTCAGTAGAAATATATTACGTGATATTATTTCTTTGAAAATTTCTAAAATAATGCATTAAATTTGTGTTGTCATCGATGTTTGTATTTAATTTATAATGTACTTAATTTATGACGCTTCAAATACCTTTAAATCTATTTGATAAAAAAATAATAATCGTCAATCGTGACACTTGGCGCCATCTATGATTTCTATTTGGAAATAATTTTGCACTGTTCCGGATGAGACCCCATGCCTTGGAGCAGTACTGCCTTGATTCCCCATATTAATTGTAAGTTATTATTCCACTGGTCACTTTACACCATCTTCCTAATTTGGTGGCGGCTCGGCGGCGGCGGCGCCAGCCACCCGATCCGTAAACACGCGTTCTTAATATGGGACTGGCAGGGTCGCCATGCGATGTGGGGAGCTTCGGGACAAATGAAACACTCTGAGGTCGAGTATATACTGGCTTTATTTTAGGGTTATAATCTTGTATATATACTTATGCTATTAGTCACCTCTACCTGGGGGCTACACGTGTCGGGTATCGGGTGACAATTATATCTAATTTCAAAGGCTTACCTTATATGGTACACAATGGGTTGGTTACATGACCCCTGAATATGATACCATTAATTTTAAGTACCTACTTATCTATACCTACACTACAGTAACTAATCTATTGTTTCCATTGTTAGCGTCCCCCCCTCTAACTTTTGAACCATATGTTTAAAAAATATGAAAAAAATCACATAAGTAGAACTTTATAAAAACTTTCTAGGAAAATTATTTTGAACTTGATAGGTTAAGTAGTTTTTGAGAAAAATACGGAAAACTACGGAACCCTACACTGAGCGTGGCCCGACACGCTTTTGACCGGTTTTTAGATTTAGTTTAGGTTTAGTTTTTTATTTTTTCTATGTATAGGAATTTTTATATTAAGAATAATTATGTAATTTATACATTTACATAATTATATAAATACAATTTAATAATGCTAACATTGTAAAATATGGAACAAATGGACCAGTTACATTTGCCCCAAGGCGAGATTTGCCCCACTGTACCGTACGAAAATATTTCTTTTGCATTTTATTTTATGGTTTATAGATCTTTATTTTCTCAAATCTTTATTTTCTCAAAGAAATTATACATTTCACTTTAGAGAAATATAACTAAAACAGAAATAAAATGTTAGGTAGTAAGTATAACGAGTGTACACTCGCTTTAAAAAAAATAACTTAACTAAAACTTAAATTAAATAAATTTTTCTAAAAAAAAAAAAAAAATTATAGTACAACGCGTCTTTTTGTAATTCAACAATTACAATTGTGTACAAGCAATGCCAGGTATATTTACTTTTTACGTTTTTAGCTAGCTAATAACGTTTAAGTAGGTACATGTGCTTTCATAAATTTGCCTCCTTTTTTACTAGGTATAAAACAATTTTAGTTAACTTAGCCATTAAGTACAATTACATAAATAACTAATTCAAAACAAGACAGAACAAAACCAATGACCAGCGGCGGGTAGGGAATTATATGCAATATGACTACAAAATATGCTAGTTATTCTATATTGTATCCTTAGGATTTTGTCAATAAGTTCCACAATAGTACGCGCGACGATGTTGTTTATCACTTGACGACAGACCTTTGAGCCGTCTGACTAAGGCCGGCAACATTTAGTACTTTATTTTAGTCGTTTAGCATTTATATAAGTCCTTGTCTGAGATCATCAAAAGCATTACAATTTGAAATTCCATTCACATGACTATGAATTGCCATATTCATAATCTATCAACGACATAATAGTACATATTTACTACAATCTTTACATTGACGACCGGTCTGGCCAAGCGCGTAGTGACCCTGCCTGCTACGCCGCGGTCCCGGGTTCGAATCCCGGTAAGGGCATTTATTTGTGTGATGAGCACAGATATTTGTTCCTGAGTCATGGATGTTTTCTATGCATTTAAGTATTTGTATATTACATATATCGTTGTCTGAGTACCTGCAACACAAGCCTTCTTGAGCTTAACCGTGGGACTCAGTCAATCTGTGTAAGAATGTCCTATAATATTTATTTATTTATTTATTGCAAGTCTACACTGAAGACAATAAAAATCTGAAACAAAACGCGGCCACGAGTCTGCCGAGGTCCTCAGTACCCGCGTCGTCATTACCGCGTATAATAGTCATTCTGGGTAATAGTCATTGCCATGGGAGCGGGAAAGACTCAGATGAATATGGAATGGAACAATGAATGCTGTAGGTACAAAGAGTTTCATTTATAAATATTATAGAAAGAAAAAGACGAAGATATGAAAAAAAAACATCTTTGTGTTATGTATTAAGTGTGTAGCAACACGCATTAGATTAAAATAAAATATATGTGTCTTTGCTAACAAATAAATATGTATGTAACGATATATACGTAAGCCTTTAAATAAGTTTGAATATTTTTTGCCTGCGCGCCTCGCTCCCGCGCCGCGCGATTTGAACTGCTCGGTACACTTCGGGCGCACTCGTGATAACTCGTGCGCGCCCGGCATTCCCTTCATCCCTTTGCTGGCCCTCGCCAGTCGGTTACGCTACTCGGCGCCGGAAGGCTGCGCGCAGGCTATTCGATCTGTGTTACGAATTTGTACGATCGCGTTAAGCACTGTAATGTCCTATATTGATAATAAACTTTTAAGTATCAAGTGCTGTTCATATTTGGTAGTATAGTACCTACAATTTGGTGACTTTCCGACGTTTAAAAACTGAGTGCAGTGCAGTGTATAGTATAGGTGGCCGATTGAACATTGATTGCTATAACTAAATACGAAAAGCGTCATTATGGGACCGCCTATAACTATAACCGACACTACGACTACGACAACTACGAGTACAACTACTCCGCCTGTTGTTACTACGCCGAAGACAACGGATTCGAACGTTAGTGCAGTTGGCGTCAAAGTGCCGCCATTTTGGCCAGAGGAACCAGCTTTGTGGTTTGCCCAGTTAGAAGGCCAGTTTGTTTTGGCGAATATTGTGTCCGACACGACCAAGTTTTACCACGTAGTGAGTAACCTCGAACACAAATACGCCGCGGAAGTCAAGGACATAATTACCAAACCGCCGACAACGGAAAAGTACGAGAAGTTGAAATCTGAGCTAGTTTACCGTCTGTCCGTGTCCAAGGACAAGCGAATCGAAGAGTTGGTGTCTCAAGCTGAACTGGGAAACCGCAAACCCTCGCAGTTTTTACGTCATCTTCGCGACCTAGCCGGTGCCGACTTGTCAGACGATTTTCTGCGCAGCATATGGGCTAAACGTTTGCCGCCGCACGTGCAGACCGTCATTGCTACGATGTCAGATGCCGGTTTGGACAAGATTGCTGCGCTGGCCGACCGAGTGAACGATATTGTGATACACACGCCGCACGTCGCGGAGGCTTCGGGATCAGCTGTTCCGGTTCTCGCGCCGTCGTCTATACCTAGTACGATGGAGGAACGTCTCAACCGCCGTATAGATGACCTCGTGCAGCAGGTAGCCGCCTTGGCGACTGGCAATTTCCGTGGGCGCGCTACATCGCGCTCGCAATCCGGAGACAGAGGTCGTCGCAGCTCTCGCTCAAGAAGTCGCGCGGGGAAAGATGGCAGATGCTGGTACCATGACAGGTTTGGACCCCGGGCGACCAAATGTCGCGCGCCGTGCAATTGGACCGAGGGAAATGGCAGTGGCGGTCACTAATGGCGACTAGTGACTGCCCAGTTACTACAGGTCGTCTTTTTATCATGGATAAAAATACTAAATTGACATTTTTAGTAGATAGTGGTTCCGATCTATGTGTATTTCCTTTTACGTCTGTAAATCCGCAATTACGCAGGAAAGATAAATATCAATTGTTTGCCGCAAATGGTACTCCTATACCTACTTATGGCACTATTAGTTTGACACTTGATTTCGGTTTACGCCGTGCATTTCACTGGCGTTTTGTTTTGGCTGAGGTGACAAAACCAATTATAGGTGTAGACTTTTTAGGCTATTATAACCTGCTAATAGACGTAAGGCATAAAAGACTGATAGATTATTGTACTATGTTAACTGCTCAGGCCTACTCAGCCTCTTCTTGTACTGTGGCCAGTGTTAAGTCGATTTCAGGTATAACAGCGTACCACGCGTTACTGCATCAGTTTCCCGAAATCACGAGGCCGGCGGGTGAACCGACAGAACGAGCAGTGAAGCACAATACGGTTCACTACATCCGTACCACTCCTGGCCCACCAGTGTACTGTCGCCCTAGACGGTTGGATGCAGAACGGCTCAAAGTAGCCAAGCAGGAGTTCGAAGATATGGTGCGAACAGGTATAGTACGTCGCTCCGATAGCCCTTGGTCGTCGCCCCTTCACATGGTTCCAAAAAAGAACAACGGCTGGCGACCTTGTGGCGACTATCGCGCATTAAACGCGCGCACCATACCTGACAGGTATCCCGTTAGGCATCTTGCCGATTTCTCGCACAACTTACAGGGCTGTCAAATTTTTAGCACGTTGGATTTGGTTCGTGCCTACAATCAAATTCCAGTTTTTAAAGATGACATTGCTAAAACAGCAATCACGACGCCCTTTGGGTTGTTTGAGTTCGCGTTTATGGGGTTCGGATTACGCAATTCTGCTCAGACATTCCAGCGATTCATCGACGAGATCCTCGGTGACCTGGAATTCTGTTTCCCATATTTAGACGACATTCTCGTGGCTTCCTCTTGCGCCGCCGAGCACGAGAAACACCTTAAGCAAGTATTTGAGCGACTACGCGAGCATGGCGTTCTAATAAACACCGCAAAGTGCGTATTCGGGGAGCCTGAGGTTAAATTCCTCGGCCATCGTATCTCCAGCACAGGTACGTCACCTTTACCTGAGAAGGTGAAAGCTGTCATGGACTTTCCCCGTCCCACCAACATCAAATCACTCCGTCGTTTCTTGGGCATGCTGAATTTTTATCGACGCTTTATACCACACGCAGCCCAGAAACAGGCGCCGCTAAATGGTTTGTTGGTTGGTCATCACTGCAAGAGCTCTGCTAAGATCGAGTAGAACGCTGACCTCAATGCATCTTTCGAGGCTTGCAAAGCGAGTCTAGGTGAGGCTACTCTTCTTGTCCATCCACGTCCGAATGCGGTTCTGGCTCTGGTCAGTGACGCCTCGGACATAGCGATCGGTGGTGTGGTGCAACAGTTGGTAGGTAATACGTGGGAACCATTAGGCTTCTTCTCACGTAAACTGAACCCGGCCCAGCGCAAGTACAGCCCGTACGACCGCGAGTTACTCGCAATTTACGAGTCTGTCAAGTACTTTCGGCACATGTTGGAGCTGAAGCCGTTCAGAATTTACACAGACCACAAGCCTATCGTGTACGCCTTCAGCAAGCCCTTAGACAAGTGCTCACCTCGCCAGTTTCGTTACCTGGATTTCCTCGCACAGTTTTCCACCGACATCCGTCACATAGCAGGTGAGGAGAACGTAGTCGCGGACGCACTCTCTCGTCCTGTCGATGCAATCAGCAGCAAAGTCATTGACTACAACGCGTTAGCCGCTGCTCAGGAACGCGATGCCGAGTTCCAGCAGTTGCTAAAGACCGGATCGTCGTTGCAACTTAAAAGGTTAGTCGTTCCTGGTCAGTCTGGTGACGCTGCAGTCTACTGTGACACATCTGGACCAATGGCTCGTCCGTACCTGACTCCAGAGTTCCGTCGACAAGCGTTCGATACCATACATGGACTGAGTCATCCCAGCGCCAGGGCTACGACGAAGCTTGTTACGGAGCGATATGTTTGGCCTGGGGTAAATAAAGATTGTCACACTTGGTCTAGAGCATGTCAACACTGCCAGCGATGTAAAGTGTCAAGGCACGTACGCTCGCCTGTAATGTCATTCGCGACTGAAACAGAGCGTTTTGCACACGTCCACATTGACCTGGTAGGTCCACTACCGTATTCACAGGGTTTCCAGTATTGCCTGACAGCAGTGGACCGTTTTACAAGATGGCCGGAAGTGATACCAGTTTCCGACATTAAGGCAGAAACTGTCACTCAAGCGTTCTTCTCCGGGTGGGTATCGCGATTCGGATGTCCCAGGCGTATAACAACTGACCGGGGAAGGCAGTTCATTTCTGAGACTTTTAATAGTTTAGCGAAGTCCATCGGAGCTGAACACATTCAGACGACTGCCTACCATCCGGCAGCAAATGGCATGGCGGAGCGTTTCCACAGACAGATGAAGGCTGCCATTAAATGCCATACGAGCGAGGATTGGGTTGAAGTCCTGCCTCTGGTTCTGTTAGGAATCAGAACGGCATGGAAAGAGGACTTGGCCGCTTCCACTGCGGAATACGTGTACGGTCAGCAACTACGCTTGCCAGGCGATTTCTTTGAATCCTCTGGTCAAGATACACCAGCTGATTACACTAACTTCCTCACTCGTTTGCAGCTTATCATGCGCAAATTACAGCCTTCGCCAGTGGCCCGCCATGGATCACACAAAGTGTTCGTACATAAGGATTTAAATACGTCAACGCATGTATTCCTTCGCAACGATGCCGTACGAAAGCCCCTGCAACCAACGTACACTGGGCCTTATCAGGTGGTCGAAAGAGGAGACAAGTTTTTCAAGATCCTTATCAAAGGTAAGCCTAACAATGTCTCTATTGATCGGTTGAAGCCTGCTTTCATGTTAGACGAACCTGATAGTCTAACTCCTGATCAGCAGCTCGCAGCGCCACACGTGCCACCACCACAACCAGTCACACGCGTGCCGCAACCACAGCCAGTGTAGCAACACGCATTAGATTAAAATAAAATATATGTGTCTTTGCTAACAAATAAATATGTATGTAACGATATATACGTAAGCCTTTAAATAAGTTTGAATATTTGTTGCCTGCGCGCCTCGCTCCCGCGCCGCGCGATTTGAACTGCTCGGTACACTTCGGGCGCACTCGTGATAACTCGTGCGCGCCCGGCATTCCCTTCATCCCTTTGCTGGCCCTCGCCAGTCGGTTACGCTACTCGGCGCCGGAAGGCTGCGCGCAGGCTATTCGATCTGTGTTACGAATTTGTACGATCGCGTTAAGCACTGTAATGTCCTATATTGATAATAAACTTTTAAGTATCAAGTGCTGTTCATATTTGGTAGTATAGTACCTACAAGTGTAAATATAATGCTTTAGAACAAATTTAGAATAAGTAAGTAACGCCTTGTTGGCTCTGCGAATTGCAGGCCTATGGCTCCCGTTCCGCCATTTTGATAAATTTTATAACATATCTATCATATTTATTCTGTCTTTAATTAGGAGCTATCAGTCAATGAATGTCGGTCCTAATAATAATAATATGTTTACCGATAAAGGTGCAAACAATTACCAGTAAAATTACAGGTACCTATTTAGTGATTTAATTAACTCGGATCTGAGTTAACATCATTGAACTTCTCAGCGAATAATCTAAAATTTGATACGGTTGTTAATTTTGTACAACTATGAATAGTAGAATACTAGTGAAGTACAGACGTTAAGGCACTTGCACCACCGAAAATGGAGGGTTAACCAACCATTTTATATGAATTTGACAGTTGACAGCCCACTAACCTTGAGTTAAGCAGGTGGTGTAAGTGACCCTAAGAAAAATAAATCCACATTTTGAATAATTATAAATCATTCTTTGGATGACATACATTGTAAGGAGCAAAAGTAGACTTCGTCATAGATGGCGGAGCAAGCGTTTGATTTGACTGGTAGTATACTTCAGGGTATAGAAATATAGAGAATTTGAAGGAGAATTTGCCCTTCAGTGGGACAGGATAGGCCCTTAATAAAAATCATAATATATAAGTCTACTCTGTTTGTGTATTCGTGCTTGCCTACAACTACATATTATAAAGTATCTACGAAAAATTTACTACGTATTTCACCTTTATGAGAAGAAAAAAACAATTGGAGTTTTTACTAGATTTTTGCAGAACGGAACTCTAATTGTGATTCAATTATAAATGACAAGGAAACCATTCGCTACAGTCTGCACCTCATTGTTAAATATCAGCGCCGCCGACGCGCAATTCCCGCCGCCGCCGTTCCCGCCGCCGCCG
Organism: Leguminivora glycinivorella; assembly: GCF_023078275.1. NCBI lineage: Eukaryota > Metazoa > Arthropoda > Insecta > Lepidoptera > Tortricidae > Leguminivora > Leguminivora glycinivorella. Next base: position 281,917 of record NC_062976.1, on the reverse strand, counting down.
CCGCCGCCGCCGCCGCCATGTCGCCACTCGCCCGCTCGCTGCTCGCGCTCGCCGCGCTGATCGCCGCCGCCGACGCCGAGCCAAACTCTTTTTGTGACACGCTTACCATATGTAGATATAATTCTTACATTTTTTAAATAATGTGTCCAATTAGTACAAGTAGGTATAATACCGTACAAAAACAAGACATTCGCCCATCTCCGCGTTTTAAATTGTGTCTAATTTCATAATTTATATTTTTTATAATACTTTTGGCGCCAAGGTCAGTACGAGTAGCTTCTTGCAGTTTTCCGTAAACGTTTTAAAAAATGTACTCATCAATTTTTTTCAGTCGAACTCGTTGGCGCGCCGTTCGACAGCGAAGAAAGTTTCAAACTCACCGTTTCTGGTGAATTCTACATGGTTATTCCTGATGTAAGATATATTTTTTTCTATATTTTTTAACTCCCGTTTTATTTGCCATTTCAATTTCGCAGGGCGGAAAAGTGTGAAAAACAGGATTTAAAAGTTTACCAATAAATCCAATAATATATACTTGTTTATATAAGATTTCAGATTTTTGTTTATATATATTTTTATTTGACCCTCCCTGATTTAGTATTAAAATCGATCTTATGATTAAATATTTTTTTTATATAATTTTTCCCAGTCAGAAAACCTTTGAAGAAGAAGAAGAAGAAGAAGAATAGCTTTATTTGCATAGAATAAGTATTACATGATTTATGTCTACAGATGTTATTTTGACAATTTGTTGCTTATTCTGCTATATGTATTTAAAAATACTAGCATGCAAAATTTTACAAAATACTTAATAACTATTTTTAATTAATTAACAATTTTGCTCCTGCATGTTTTCTTTGAGAAAATCATCGTGGCAATAATAATTTTTATCTAATAAATAACCAACAAGAACTTTTTTAAACTTATTTACATGTAACTCTTTCATGCTTTTCGGTAACTTGTTATACAATTTAATGCACATTGCAAAACACTGTCTGTGATATAATGAAGTTCTTGGAATACTGTCATGCACGAGGCGGCCTTCATTTCTCGTACCCCTCGGAAACACGGATTGAGCCGTCGTGAAAAGGTCCATATGATTTTTGACGAACATGCATGACTCTAAAATATATAAAGACGGAAGTGTAAGGATCTTTAGAGATTTGAACATTTCTCTACACGATTTAAATGGGCGTGAATTACAGATTGCTCGAATACATTTTTTTTGTGCAATAAATGCTCTATCCAAACTTGAACAGGCCCCCCAAAGTATAAGGCCGTACCTTAAATTGGAAGAGACATACCCGTGATAAGCAGCTAATGAGGCTTGTAAGCCAGATGTGCGTCTCAGTCTCCTCAAAACATAGACAAATCTGTTTGCTTTTGAGCACACATGTTCAATTTGTTCACTCCAGTCCAAATATTTATCTAGTTTTAAACCTAAGAACGATACACTATCCATTTCAGCTACGGTTTTATTTTTATAGTGTATATTTAGTTCTTGACTTTTGCCAAGTTTTGTGTTAAATTGTACATAGTTAGTTTTGTCAATATTTATTTGTAAATTATGTTTACCTAGCCATTTGTTAATTACATATATAAATTTCGCGATAAAAGAAAAAAAAACATGCATTTAAGGGTCCCCCACATCTAGCGTTTCACGACTCTCGAGCGTAGCGTCGCGCCAACTGTATGGCAGAGTCTGACGCCGCGTCGGCGCGACGTCGACGCAACGTTTCCATACAGTTGGCCCGACGCTACGCTCGCGAGACGCTAGATGTGGGGGGACCCTAAGGGTTGAGATTAGTTATTAGAACTCACTTCACAGAGATGCAGCATTCCCGGGAGGAAACTCGCGGGTCAGGAGTTCAGCGTATGCAACGCGCCGCACAACAAGCCCATACTGAAGCAAGTGCAACACAGCGCGCCATACACTGCCATCACCATCGACTGCCCGCGGGAGGTGCCTGGCTGCCTCAGCTTGGAGCTGGACGTCACGCAGCACTGCACCATGCTCCGAGGGCCGCATACGGCTGGGTGAGACGATGGTGATAAATAAATAGATGCTTCAAAAAAACCGATATACTGATTTCAGGGTTACGGGGTTTTTTATCCCCCGACGCAAAAACGACGGGGTATTATAAGTTTGACGTGTTGTCTGTCGGTCTGTCTGTCTGTCTGTCTGTATGTGTCTGTCTGTGGCATCGTAGCTCCCGAACGGATGAACCGATGTAGATTTTAATTTTTTGGTTGAAAGCTGAGTTGAATAGGTAGACGTTCTTAGCCATGTTTCATGAAAATGGTCTATGATGATGCGGTCTACGGTGGAGCACGCTTTTTTGAAAATTTTAATTTTTGAGTTAGGTTATTTAGTATGAATAGGTAGACGTTTGACCACGATCACACCTGATGGTAGTGATGATGCAGTATAGCTGTGTCCACGCTTAACCTATGAGAACGTATTTACTCTTGCTTTAAAGAGACCTGGATTGTACTCATGCGGAAACACAGACTCAGGCAGGGCATTCCACTCATTGGCGGTTCACAAATTTCACAATAGAAACGTTGAAGCGAAACGCTTAGTGCGTATTTTTGGAATAAGAATTTCACTACCCCCTTTATTCCGGTGGATGTCGTAGAAGTCGACCTTGGGATATGGGTTAAATTGTGGCGTAGGCAAGAGGCTGGCAACTTGTCACTGCAATGTCATAATTTCGTTTTCTTTCAACCCCTTTTTGCCAAGAATGGCAATGAAACTTGAGTAGTTCATGTGCTCTGCCTACCCCTTTATGGGATACAGGCGTGATTGTATGTATGTAATATATGTATGTTTCTTTTCTATAACGGAGAAATGGTGCTCTGAACTTTTGGGAGACAAAACTAACGTGGTAGGTAGGTCTTTTGACACTTTGGTGAAATGGCAGGGGTACAGCGGATAGTGCCCTTGCCCTTTTTATGGACTCAGACAAGAGGCAGCGCTTGCCGAGGTGTAAGGACTATTAGAAAGTTGATGGAATCCAAAATAAAGTAAGCTATTGGGTAAAACTAAGTGCCGGGATATTAGATCTTTGATGAGCTTGATGCCTTTGACAAAGGCTGGTGGAGACTTTAGGGGATAGGGATTCGTTTACGAATTTGAGGGAGGCCTTTGCCCAGCAGTGGGACCTCGGCGGTCGAGGTGGTGTAGCGGTTTAGCACGTCAGCCGTGTTAGCTAGAGATTGACCGCTATTTATTTAGTGTAGGTATCTATTTCACTTTATAAAATCGAAGATTTTCTATAAGCATTTACACGCAAAATCCCATAATAAATGAACAATCAAGTTATAAAACCAATCTTTTATCTCGTCAAAGTTGTCAAAGTGTTGCGAAACAAAACTTTTAACGAGAAACAGAAGATTGCGTCGCAACAGGAAAATAAAGATTTAAGAAATTGTTCACGAAAAAGCGACTGAATTCAATTAAAAATCAAAAGAATTAGCAAAAGTTGTAACCTCATTCTATAAAGACAAGGGTTTCCCCAAACCTATCGAGGCGGAATCGTCTCTAGCCGACAAAAAGCCCTCGTTATTATGAAGAAGTTTAGCTATAAACGCAACCGTACGCATGTTCATACTAACGCCGTGGCTTGCGTGGGCGACGGTCGCGCGACGGCGATGCGACGCATACGAAATCAAACCTTATCGATATGGAAGTATGAGACGCGACGGCGACGGTCGCGCGACCGTCGCCCACGCAACGCAAGACACGGCGTAACGAACGATTTTTGGTCGACAGGTTTGGGGAGACCCTACAAGCGATCGAGCAAATATAATTGCCCTTAGAATTTGAGTTCTTATTGTTATGGGTTATGGATGAAAATTGAATGGGTTTCGTTGACCTTGGATGGTATTATGCAAAAGTGTTTATTGGTTTAGATTTTGAACATCAAAAGGGGATAAGAGAATAATTGGTAAGAAAATTTTAGATATAGACGTAGGTAAGGTACAACGGGACAAATCTCGACTGGGGGGCAATTGTAACTAATCCTTTTTTCACCACGCCTTTGCCATGGAGGGTTTCAAATCGCTTCACCGCTATCAATTTTAATTAATCAAAACGACTTGTGATCGTGATCGACCAACACAACAAATATTTCCACCATCATTATCATCCTCCTTAAGTTATCCCGGCATTTGTCACGACTCTTGGGAGCCTGGGGTCCGCTGTGACCACTAATCTGAGATCATGATTGTCGTAGGCACTATAGTTCTACGAAAGCGATTACCATCTGACCTTCCAAACCAAAGGGTAACGTAGGCCTTATTGGAATTAGTCCGGTTTCCTCACGATGTTTTCCTTAACCGGAAAGCGGCTGGCAAATATAAAATGACAGTTCGCACATAAGTTCCGAAAAACTCATTGGTGCGAGCCGGGGTTTGAACCCGCGACCTCTTGAACGAAAGTCGCACGTACTTACCGCTAGGCTACCAGCGCTCCAGCCAACACAATCAATATTTCCACCATATGGACCGCTTTTATTTAATAGGTATTTGTTTGCCACGGATGTAAGCCGTTCGAATATTTTTTGCCTATTTGCCATTTCAAGCATCCGAGTCGCTTAGATTTAGCAACTTTCTGACCACCAACACCCTTGGTTTCCTACCCAATCACAGCACGCAATTCCCAGATTAAAAAGAAACCATTAAATCTTGTATCGACTGTACCAGCCAAGTTATCAGGTATAATCCTTTAGGATTCAAAGCCCTACCGGTATTAGTTGGAAACGTTTTCACTCGCTCCATACAGCCATCGAGGATCTGGCTTGCTGCCAGAATTGTTCATGAACTGAGCTCAAGGCTCTCACAAAAATACTAGAAAAAGCGAAATAGTTTGGTTAGATTGCTGATATCAGGGTAGGTAGCCAAATGCACAAACGTTCACGATAATACCTGTTTCGTAGCTATCTATCGTAGCACAGGCTATACAGTCGTAGGCGGAAATGCGTTGGTCGGCTCAATCGCTCCTAATACGACGTTGCAAAAATCATCTCTGTCGCTCTTGCGTATTGGCGCGACAGAGTCAGACTGCGTTTCTGTCGGCGTCTAGCGTCGACGATTGCCATTCGGCTACGCCGGCTGTGAAGATATTTATAAATTGGTAGTTTGGAATAAGAGCACGTTATTATCAGACATTTTGATTAATTTTGCAAAAGTTTCAACGTAGGCACTTGTCCCACCGCGAGCTAGTAAACTATGAGCTATCGGCTATAAAAACGAACAAAAGAGACACGGCGATGTTTATAGTTACTCGCCCAGCGGTGAGCTATCAATATCGCTGTGTTTCTTTTATTTGCACGGGAGTGCTTTGTGGGTGTCGAAAAATGAAGGGCTGGTGGCCTGTAAGAACGTGCGCCTTTCAATCCGCTGGTTCCAACCTCGGCTCGTACTAATAAGTTTTTCGGAACTTATGCGCGAAATGTCATTTGATATTTGCCAGTCACTCTTCGGTGAAGGAAAACATCGTGAGGATACCGGACTAATTCTAATAAGGTCTAATAGTAACTCTTCGGGTTGGAAGGTCAGATGGCAATCGTTTTCGTAAAACTAGTGCTTAGGTATCAGAGCGGACCCCAAGATCTGCCATGGGTCGTAGCGAATCAACCTTCAAATCAAGAGTGAACAGAGCCCAACTGCGGTGTTTACAGAAGACCGCAGCCAAATAGCACTAGACCCTACTCATAGTGTTGTGTTCCTGCCGGTGAGTAAGGCTGCCAGAGCTCTGATGACGGGAGGACTTACGGAACTCTTCTGGGCGAGCTTACTCCATCGTAGGCCACGTCTTTGCCTTTGATAGATAGATAGATCTTTATTGTTCAACCGTGTTACACAGGTGTTAATTCGTTTGGCTAGTCTGTGGCCAAGAGTTTATAATTTAAAAAAAAAGAAAGAATGCCGAGATATCGCAGGCATGGATGATGATGTGGGTGCCGCAAAGTCGACTGTGAGATTTGGGTTCAATTGTGGTACATACTAGTAACCTGTCACTGCAATATCACAATTTCGTTTTCTTTCAACCTCTTCTTAATTTTATCTACTCTAGCGTTCTTTTTGTACGATGTTTTTGCCGGTGATGGCGGTGAGTCCTTTTTTGACACTCAAAATGTGCTGCAAAAGAATTAAAACTATTTTAAACTACCTAATTTCTACAATTATAGGCATTTAAGGGTCTGTCAGATCACATTCCAAGGAGGCGAGCCCGGGTTCGGCTCCCGGTGTGACGTCACAGCAATGTATCCGGGGTGGAATTAAAAGCGGAAGACGAAGTAATCAGCGACCCTCGTCCAGCCGCTACGGTGGCCAAGCTGCAGCCGGAAATCAGGATAATATTCTTTTTCCACGTTGCATTCTTGAGAGTTCCAAGCGCTGGTAGCCTATCGGTAAGCACGTGCGACTTTCTTTCCAGAGGTCGCGGGTTCGAACCCCGGCTCGCTCCAATGAGTTTTTCGGAATTTATGTGGGAAATGTCATTTGATATTTGCCAGTCGCCTTTCGGTGAAGGAAAAACATCGTGAGGAAACCGGACTAATAAATGACTAAATGACTAAATGACTAAATGACTAATTCCAATAAGGTCTAGTTTACCCTACGGAAAAGTCAGATGGCAGTCACTTTCGTAAAAACTAGTGCCTACGCCAAATCTTGGGATTAGTTGTCAAAGCGGACCCCAGGCTCTCATGAGCCGTGGCAAATGCCGAGATAACGCAAGGAGGATGATGATTCTTGAGAGTTCCAATTAAAGAAAATACAGAGTCCAAGATGATACACATACGTACGGTTCCTGCAGATAAGTTTGTGTGAAAAAGTGCTAAGCAAATAATATTGTTGACTGTACTTAAAAATAAAATATTCTGATAATCGATTGCTGGGTTTCCGGGGATATAACTAAGTATTTAGAAAGTTGTGGTGCATTTCGAATCTGAAATGGCTGATGTTTTGATAAAATTGGCTTAAAAATTGGTTAGTAATTTGTAGGTGATGTGAATTCTCAAATTCATTCACTTGGGTAATATTCATTAAATATGAAGTTCAAAAAAATTAGAGGTCGGAAATATAACAAAATAAAATACAAACAATGAAATAATTGCACTTTTCTTCTTTTTTAATCAATCTTTACACTTCTATAAGAGAAAAATAAATGGTTATTTTTACACACAAAACAGTCATTCAATGTAATTCTAGAATGTTAAAAATTTAAATTTTGAAAAATCCCCGACCGCGACATAGTGGACCGATTTTCATGAAACATGGCTAAGAACACTCCCGACTAACTGAGTTAGTCAGACAAAAAAAAATCAAAATCGGTTCATCCGTTCGGGAGCTACGATGCCACATACAGACATACACACAGACAGACAGACAAACAAACAAACAGACAGACAGACAGACAGATAGACAGACAGACGGACAGACAGACCGACAGACAGACACGTTGAACTTATAACACTCCTTCATTTTTGCGTCGGGGGTTAAAAATTAAAGTTCACGACTTTTAAAACTGTCCTTAAGTTTCGTTACAAATGGCGCCCCTACTCGTAAGGGCCGGGTAGCTCGGGATTGTTTAAACGAGTGTCGATGTTTTAATTAAACTGTCCGGCTGATCGATTCGGTCCACCCGACTATAGATAGGTACTCTATTATTTATTTATTTTACCTTCTTTCTTCCCATGGGTGTCGTAGAAGCCGACTGTGGGATATGGGTTCCATTGATGCGTAGGCTGGCAACCTGTCACTGCTGTTTCACTTTTTTTTTGACCAAAGAGTGGTGCTGATACTTAAGTAGTTTCATGTGCTCTGCCTACCTCTTTATGGGATACAGGTGTGATTGTATGTACGGGTACGGGTACCTTTATTGCACAAAAGAAAACCTTAGCAAAACGAAATTGTAATTTTGCAGTGACAGGTTGCCAGCCCGTTGGCCACAATGGAACCCATATCCCTCAGTCGACTTATACGATATCCACGGTAGGAAAGAGGTGGTGAAACTCTTAACCCGTCACCACACAGATCATCAAAATTTCGTTTTCTTTCAATCCCCTAATTGCCAAGAGTGGCACTGAAACTAGCAGTTTCGAGTGATCTGCTTGCCACGTTTGGGAATAGGTACAGGAAGTTTGTGTTGAGGACTTGATGCCATTAGGCATTCTCTACGAGTCAACCTTTAGGCAAAGCAAATATTTATTATACTATACTCGTATCTCAGGCTTATACTACATGTTCTACATTGTGTTTACTGAATTTCTCGACCATTTCTTGTTAATTAAGGTACTTCGCTTTTCAAAACATAAAAAACTAAACTTAATTGGTTGAGAAACTCAACGCGACCACTAACTAGTGGTAGGCATGTAAAAAAACTTCCTCATGCTGGAACAAAACTTGCTTATCCCGTGGCCAGCCAATCAAAAATGTTACGTACAAAAACGTACCTACAAATAAACATTTTATTATTTAAAAACGTAAGACGCAAAGTGAATTATTTCTCATTTCACCTAATTTACACATTTATTACCTCTCACCTATAAACGAAACAGTTAAGACCTAAATGCCAGGTAACTAAGACCCTAAGCGTAAGCGTGGCTAGATCTAATTAAAGCTATCTTTGAGGCAGCTCAGTAATTACCGAGCCTATTGAGAGAGTAAATTGTAAAACTTAGTATTCAAGCCTCGTTTGTATGGCACAGTAAAATAATAACAGTAACGTGGAAAATTATCAAAACGTGAGTGCATGAAATATCACCCAAAATTAAATTCAATTTAATGGACATACATACCTATTGAGGAAATTTCGGGACAAACTGATAGGAAATAGTTATTATGTCAACGACTGCTGCTTATAATTTCAAGTTGGCCAAACTTTCAGCATAATATACAATTATACAGATTTGCATAATTATTTATTTATTTATTTATTTTAAAACATATTTCAATGACATTACAGATAAATCCAATGCGTCATGAAACTTAAATAATAAAAAAACAGTAAGTAAATAAGAACATGAAGAAAAACAAACAATAAAAGTTTACAACTAAACAATTGATTTGGGCGATGACGTAACAGCGTGGCTCCGTTGCGTCGTTTGCCCCGGTGTAAGATTCGGCAGGTTGCCCCGGAACCGCCGAAAAACCACACCTTTCGGCCAGAAGTCTGCGCTCGCGATGGTGTCCTGCAGCGGCCGCGGCATGCGCACAACGAACGAGCTGAAGTGCACGTAGTGACGCGACTGCAGCTGTTGCACCCTTAGCGTGTAGCCAGTCTTCCGGCGAACGTAGTCCACCACCTCGTCTGCCACGGCGGAGTAGTAGGCGAGACACATACCCGTAGACCAGAATTAACCGGCTCTGCAGTGCAGTCTTTCGAGGCGCCCTACGTGTCTTGTTTTTTCTTTCCACCAGTGTGAATCCCTCCTTATCCACACTGACGCTGATTATGTGAGATGACAGTCGCGCCTTGCAGCATATAATGGTATTTTGAGAAGTGTATAGTAATAATATTAATAAGGCACATATTATTATATGTTTTGACTTCTAGGATAGCCCAGCAACACTCATTTGCGAAGTCAATACTCTCAGGGGCGAGGCGTGAAGATTTTCATTAGTAAAGCCGGAGGGGTTTTTGGGATCTGTTTTGTATGGACTTCTACAGATACTGCAGAATTTTAGGGAACCCGTTGGGAATCGAGTTGTATCGATGCTACGCCACTGGACTTAAAGGTATATCTGAAAATATTGAGAAAGTTATATTATCTCTAGCTAAGACCGTCACAATTGGACGTAGTTACGCAGAAACGTTCCAATCCATCTGAAATTATTGTCATTGAAATGAAAGAACTTTGTTTTCTATACAAGGTCTAAAATTTAATGACAATTTCATGTAGATTAGAACGTTCCAATTGTTGATGATGATAATGATGGTTTATGGGTATAAACCTTAGAAGTATTAATTTGATATCTTGACTCCACAGTCAAACTTATACCATAGTTTTGTGGAGCACTGTATTTATACTAATAGTATTGTTACCGTTGATTGTAATAAAAATAAATAAATTTAAATAATTGTTTTCGTTCAATTATTTTGTAGATATGCAGCGTCTTTATCAGCGGATGTTCCTCAGAGAACTAATTATTAGCTCCACAATTTTATTATTTGACGTGTATAAGTAATATTATTACCATTGGAGTACTGTCCGAATTCCACTACACCCCACTCTCCCCTTATCTCGTTCGCGGCTGCCGCGACATGTCTATCCACGTCACGCACAACTTTCTGTTTACCCCCTCCCCTCCCCCTCAATTCCAACTCCTTATAAAACATTTAAATTTACTCCAGTTAACTTAAACACAACTTAATTTGTATACTACGCTAAGTAAATAGGGTCTTAAATGAATCGGCACAGAGTTTCTTTGAAGTTATGTATGTTTTAAGTAATGGGACAAATTAGGGGGCAAACGCCGCGAAACTACTATTTCAGTACAGATGGTGTTTTTTTACGCACTAGTGCGAGAAGTGGTTCATTATATGCCAGGTCGAAACTTCGGAGGCTCATTTGTACTGATAAACGTCGTACGATACACGTGCGAAAAGGAAATTCGTAACTCGTGTCCATTGGCATCACAAATTTATAATATTTTGCCCAATAGTATCTTAAACATAGACAACATCGAACTCTTTAAGAAACGACTATTTACGTTCTTATCAAACAAAGCATACTATTCAATCGAAGAATATAAAAGAGACAACACGAGTATTTGAGTATTATTATTAATTGCAATTCTTAATTATATAATGTTGAACTGGAATAATAGAAAATATTTGCATGTTACTTATATTTATTTAAGTATTTGAATGTACTAATGTTGGTAAAACAACCACCTAATGTACCTATGTTTAACAATAGTTATACAAGGGGGCTAATGTTGGTAAAACATAGTGATACTAAGAACTTGCGATTATTTTTTGTAACATTTTCCCCTATATAGTACTGCGTACCTTCCATGTTTAACAAAATACTTTCTCGCTCGCACACCATCACCCGTCGCGCTCAGCGGATCGACCGGCCCGAGCGCGCGCGAAGTACTCCGAGCGGCGCAGGCAGCGCAGGCGGCGGGGAAACCGTAATAAAAGGCACCGCGCGGCCGCCGATCAGTCATTCTCTAGCTAGCGGTCTAGCTTGGGAGACGGCCTCTGCTATCCCCAAGGTTAACCACCAAATGAGCGCGGGTCGAGACCGTCTACACGGACCGCCCATAAGTTCATACTCGGTTGGCCTTTGGACTTGCAGTGGACATCCCCTGAGGGGCCGAGTAAGGGGTGAGAACGCCGATGCGTACCGCCCTATGCTCACTAGTACCTATGTTTTGTAGCTAGGTATTTACCCCACTTTGTATGATATAATATTTGTTTGTATGAAAACCAATAAACCACTGGTACCTACTTGGCGTCTCATTCCGCCCCCCCTACATTCTGGCGCCCAACTCAAATGACAAGTGGGAAAACGGAAAAAAGCAAGAAGGGTACAAAATCATTACAAATGGCGGTGACACTGACTACAGAACAGTTTCAAGAATTATTGAGTCGAATTCCGGCACAATCAAAGTTAAATAAAAATTTCACTCGCTGTAACCTTATCTATGGTGGTGAACGCGACTATAACAAGGTGGACGCATTCGTTACGGGTGTCACAATTTATAAGCAAATTGAGGGTATATCTGACGAAGATGCTTTAGCCGGCCTACCGCTTTTATTAAAGGATAACGCAAGTACATGGTGGACTGGCATAAGTGCCGAAATAAAAACCTGGACTGCTGCGCTAAGTGCTATTCGCTCTGCATTTGCTCCTAAATTACAAGCATACGAAGTCTACATACAGTTATTTAGTGACCACCAGGGTGAAAGTGAGCCGATTGATACGTTCCTCTGCAGAAAACGAGCGCTTCTAGGAATGTTGCCTGCAAAACGCCATAAGGAGGAGGAGCAAGTGGACTTTGTGTATGGGTTGCTTAAAATGGACTTCAAACGCAAGGTTGCCCGTACGGAAATCAAAACATTTTCTGACTTGATAGAAAAAGCACGGCACTTGGAGGCACTGGAAAGGGCGGAGAAACAAGCTACTAAATCCGATGCAACGGAACCTCCGAAGAAAAGTGTTGTGAGGTGTGATTATTGTCGTCGCAAAGGCCATGACACTGAAGTTTGTAGACTCCGGCTGCGCCAAGTCCAGGCCAAGGCCGATCAAACGCCGAGTACATCATCATCATCAGCTAGTGGTGCCATCAGCAAGAGCCCTATAAAATGTTATGGATGTGGGGCACCTGGCGTGATTCGTAGCAACTGTGAAAAATGCAAGGCAAAGGAAAGTCCCACTAAGCCGGTACAATTTTACTTATTCCGGCCGACCTTACAAAGTCTTGCAAAGGTGCCCACTATTGAGGTAACCTTTAACGGGAAAAGGGGCCACGCTTACATTGATACTGGAGCCTTATCTAGTGTGGCTGGGAAGAATCTATACCAACTTATGGTCGCAGCTGGGTTGAAGGGGACTCCATTTAACTCCCTTATCACCCTGGCAGATGGAACCAAAAAGCACACAGAGTTATTGTCGATCACAGTTGACATAGTAATGGGACACAAGACGTTGCCAATTCAATTCACTGTGTTCCCGGATGCCGACACACGCACACTCTTGGGAATTGATTTTCTTGAGTCCAACGGGGTCATACTCGACCTGGGCCAACGTGTCTGGTATTATTTTGATGAGCCAGAGAAGAAATACGACTTTCTGCGTGTTCGAAACGAAAACTTACTGTCAGCAAGGAAGATTGACTTTGAAGAACCGGAAGAACCGCTGTCCGATTTTCTGGCCTGGGCAACTAACTTGAAAATGTTGTCACCGATACCGAATACTCCAGATCCAAGCCCGAAGTGAGATACCGAAGCTCAGGAACCGAGCTCGAAGGAAGAAACAGTCCAAGAAACAATCCCGGGTCAGCAAACCGAGCCCTCAGAGTTGTCGTCATGGAAACTGCTCAAGCTGGACTCTCCGCCGCCGATTGTTCGCCCACGCGAGCCGCGTGGACTTGATGACAACTTCCCGGAAGATCCGCGTATTACTTATTTACCAATAAATCCTTTGAAATTGTACTCTCTTGATATTTCCTTCACGAGGCTACGTACCTAACAAACTCTGAAAAAGAGCAATTTAATAATCTGTTAGACGAATTTCAAGATATTTTTAAAGCTCAAGGAGATCCTACGCCATTTGCCGAGCATAGAATAGAGACAGGTAATCATAGACCAATAGCTCTAAAACCTTATAGGCTGTCAGTGCTGTCACCTATTAGACAACAACAATTAAAAGATAAATTGGATGAAATGTTAAAAAACAACATTATAAAAGAATGCGAGAGCCCCTGGGCAGCCCCAGTAGTGTTAGTACCTAAAGGTGACTCGGATATTAGAGTATGCATAGACTACAGGAAGTTAAATGCTATTACAACACCTGACAGATACCCTCTACCTCGCATAGATGATTTACTTCAGCAAGCTAAAGCTATGCCCTATATGACGACGATTGATCTGCAGTCTGGGTATTGGCAAATTAAGATTGATGAAAGTGACCAAAGCAAAAGCTGCTTTGTGACAGTTTTCGGAACCTTTATGTTTCTACGCATGCCTTTTGGGCTAAAAAACGCGCCTAGCACATTCCAGAGGCTAATGGACAAGTTCTGCCGAGAACTTAAAGCAGAATCAGTATTCGCGTACCTCGATGACTTGATCTGTCGATCACCAAACTTTGAGCAACATCTCGATGACCTAAGAGAAATATTTACAAAGTTAAGACATTACAAGCTTAGAGCAAATAGGAACAAATGCAACTTTGCCTGTGCGACTATAAAATACCTGGGACACTTAATCACACCTGAAGGTATAAAAACGGACCCTGAAAAAACAAAAGCAATCAGTCAATTGCCGGAACCGAGGAATCTTAAGCAATTGATTTCATTTTTGCAAACAGCATCATGGTATCGCCGATTCATTCGTAATTTCGCAGAAGTGGCTAGACCCCTCACGAACCTAACTAAGAAAAACACAGCATGGGTATGGGAAGAACCACAACAAACTGCATACAAAATGCTAAAGGAAGCGTTAACCACAGCACCAGTATTAAAACAACTTGATAGTGACTCTCCATACATTATAAAAACTGACGCCAGTGACTACGCAATTGGTGCAGCCTTGGTGCAGGGGGAGGGAGAGAAAGAACACCCTATCGAGTATGCTAGTAGGCTGCTTACATCGGCTGAACGCAATTACACAGTCACAGAGAAAGAGGCCCTTGCCATTGTTTGGGCAGTAAATAAATTTAGAGGCTACATAGAAGGCACCAAGTTCCTGACAATCACAGACCATCAACCCCTAAAGTGGCTAATGAACCTAAAGTCACCAACAGGTCGGTTGGCACGGTGGGCCTTACAACTGCAACCTTACGATTTTGAAACTAAATACACTCCAGGAAGGACAAATGTTGTGGCCGATAGTCTCTCAAGACCACCTTGTGAAGAACACGTCGAGCCATGCGAAATTTGTCGCATTGAATTCGATCTGCCAAAAAGAGACGAACGTAATATTCGAGAAGAACAAATGAAGGATGACAACTTACGCTCCATCATTAAAACACTCGAGGAACAAGAAGGTACCGAAAACAACATTCAATCGTTAAAAAGAGGTTACCTTATTCATAAAGGAGTACTTTACCGTTTCACTCCAGACCAAGAAGATGACAATGCCAAATTAGTCATACCACATCATGAAATACCCAAAGTTTTAAAACAATTTCATGACACACAAACAGGTGGTCATTATGGAATCGAAAGAACCACTAAACGGATAGAGAAGAATTTCTTTTGGAAAGGACTTAGAAAGGATGTAATAAAATATGTAAAAAGTTGTCTGGAATGCCAAAGGTATAAACCAGCAAATCAAAAGCCAGCCGGATTATTTCAATCAACAGCGAATAACCAGCGCTTTGAAGTATTGTCCATCGACTTATTTGGGCCTCTACCAAAGGGCTCAAAGAACGAAAAATGGATCTTTATTGTAGAAGATACGGCATCCAGATGGGTTGAATTGTTTGCATTAAGTGAGGCAACAGCACAACAATGTGCAATGACGCTGTTAAATGAAGTATTTCTTCGTTATGGTTTACCACGTAAAATAACAAGTGATAATGGCACACAGTTCATATCAGCTATTATGCAACAATTGACATTTTGCTTGGATATACAACAAATATTAAGCCCAGTTTATCACCCAGAGCCTAATGTAGTTGAAAGAAAAAACAGGGACTTAAAGACACAAATTGGCATCATGGTTAAAGACAAGCACTATAGATGGCCAGAAACATTACCCACTATTCGATTTGCTATGAACTCAGCCTTCAATCAAAGTACCGGATTTTCAGCAGCATACCTTACATATGGAAGAGAAATGAGAACTCCATTTGAAATAGCACATAATTTTAGTGAAGTTGTGGAATCAGAGAATTTTATAACAGAGATCACACACCATTTAAGGAATTTAGCAAGAGACCTCACAATAGCAACAGAAAACATCGAGACAATGCAAGATAATAACAGAGAAGCATCGAACCGGAAACGACGCCCTGATCCTGGTTATCGGGCAGGAGATTTGGTCCTGGTGGAAACTCATCCATTAAGTCGCCAAGAAAGTGGATTCTCAGCTAAACTTGCACCTCGCAGAGATGGCCCATATATGATAAAAAGGAAAATCGGAGGATCCATCTATGAAATTGCTAACGTGAATGAACCAGATAAATCCATTGGTAAATACCATACGTCAGCCATAACCCAATTTGAGAAACGGGATGAAGCTAACCCGGAACCAGTTCTACCGATTCGACGAAGAGGACGCCCAAAGAAACGTTAACTATGTTGCTGCTCCAGTCCCGTTTTTGTTCCTGGTACTCTTACGGGACGTCAAAGAGTACCAGAGGGGGAGAATGTAGCGAGACACAATAACATTACCATGCGCGAGCGCGCGGACTCGAATACTTTCTCGCTCGCACACCATCACCCGTCGCGCTCAGCGGATCGACCGGCCCGAGCGCGCGCGAAGTACTCCGAGCGGCGCAGGCAGCGCAGGCGGCGGGGAAACCGTAATAAAAGGCACCGCGCGGCCGCCGATCAGTCATTCTCTAGCTAGCGGTCTAGCTTGGGAGACGGCCTCTGCTATCCTCAAGGTTAACCACCAAATGAGCGCGGGTCGAGACCGTCTACACGGACCGCCCATAAGTTCATACTCGGTTGGCCTTTGGACTTGCAGTGGACATCCCCTGAGGGGCCGAGTAAGGGGTGAGAACGCCGATGCGTACCGCCCTATGCTCACTAGTACCTATGTTTTGTAGCTAGGTATTTACCCCACTTTGTATGATATAATATTTGTTTGTATGAAAACCAATAAACCACTGGTACCTACTTGGCGTCTCATTCCGCCCCCCCTACAAACTTTAAATCAGTTAATTTGACTTTATTCAAGGTCAAATTACTTTACCCACTAGTGGATAAAATGCGTTTTTACCCTCTGGTATTAAAGGAACACGTGTTTCCGAGCTAGTGAGGGGAAAATAAATTGATTGATTGATTTACAACACTGGTGACTACTAGATTATGATTACCTAGATAGTTATAATTCTGAAATGGTAATCTTTTCAGTGTTTTATTAAGTCCATCTACGAGTATATATGAATATATAGTTGTCAAAGCGGACCCAAGGTTCCCATGAGCCGTGACAAATGCCGGACAAACGCAAGAAGGAAAATCTTTTAAAGTTACGCGTTTCTAATATAGGTATTATGAGAAAAACCAAATTACGAGTACTTACCTACTACCAATGACTATGACTAACTGTACGCCTAACCTATGACTAACGAAAATATTCATGAACGAAACGATCAGCCAACGGCCAAGACACACAACATTAACTATAATAATAAAGAAATCGCAGTAAGGAACCTTAGACTTGGCACAACTTTGATTTTATTACTTTTTAGAGATAAACAAGCAGCTCCATCGAGACTTGGCTAGTTTTTTACAGAACGTTTATGGTGGGATATGTATTATTACTTAAAATACTTTTTCTACTCGTCGACTTTAATCTGTCAATTAGGACACCACAGACTAAACTATATGTGCCGACTTTTCAGTGTTGGATAGTCTTTGACACTTAGTCAACTATAATATTTCATTACACTTCACTTTAGTTAACTGAAAAAAATTCAAAAATAGAACTTCATACAAATTCTATACTAATTTGCGATACCTGGAAAATTTTTCTGCATCTGAAACACATTTTTTTTAATCTATCGCGTTATCGACCAATCAGAGACGGTTATTACAAACAATTGGTTGCTAGGTGATTCGATGTTGATGCAACGGTGAACGACGCTATTAACATTAATTTTAACTTGAATGATGATACTTTTCGTCCATTGATGATGAAAATGATGACTCATAGAAAAAGTATTGTATACAATAGTGATATAATTAAGCTTTTCACTCTCGTACCGTACTATTAGGCCACTCAGCAAGCTTCGTGGCCTAAACATGGTACTCGACTGAAAAGCTTTGTATTATATCACGATTGTATAAAATACTATTATGGGAACCAGTAGAGACCCGATGTAAAATCTAAGTAGTTCGATTTTGCCTGCCTTATTACATAGTTATACGCCCAGACTCGAAACTCGAAACTATGTTGATGAAATATCTCGGCATGCGATGCGGCGCAGGCATGCAATATGCTTGCAAGGCGCATCGGATAGTTGAGGCGATAGTTACACGACAGAGGTGTTCCGACAATTACTATGTTTTTCACTCCTTTCGGTATTCAATAATCTGGTCAGACGTTTCTGGTAAGCGCTGGTGGCCTAGCGGTAAGAGCGTGCGACTTTCAATCCGGAGGTCGCGGGTTCGAACCCCGGCTCGTACCAATGAGTTTTTCGAAACTTAATATGTGCGAAATGTCATTTGATATTTGCCAGTCGCTTTTTGGTGAAGGAAAACACCGTGAGGAAACCTGACTAATTCCAATTAGGCCTAGTTACCCTTTGGGTTGGAAGGTCAGATGGCAGTCGCTTTCGTAAAACTAGTGTCTACGCCAAATCTTGGGATAAGTTGTCACAGCGGACCCCAAGCTCCCATAAGCCCCGGAAAATGCCGGGACAACGCAAGGAGCATGATTAGCAGACGTTTCTGGTTTAACTATAAACATTATTTATCTATATTATTTTGTTAAAATAATTTTGCATTAAAATGCTGCAATTATGAAGATGTTCTCTCTCTCTCTTCTTTGTGGTATCCTCATGGCTGAGGGACGTGACGAATGTGGACACTCTTCACCAGTTGTCTCCACGCCACTCGATCCTGGGCCCGGTGCATGCTAGCCTGCAAAGTGGTCTTTGTCACAGACGAAGATGTTAGAGAATAAATAATTCCTTTTATATGTATATCTGCTGTATCGCCCCAATAATATAATCGTTTTTATTATGCATGCACCCATCTTAAAGGTCGGAAACGAACCTCTAACACTTCTGGTGTCCATGGCCGGCAGTGATCTCTTACCATCAGGCAACTTGTCTGCTCGTTTGCATCCTATCGCATAAAAATTAAACTTACCTTTTATAAATCATGTTTAGTAATAAACCATTAAATTATAACCATGGTGCAGTTAATGAAATGATTAATGACAATAATGGACCCTGTTGACATTACGTTTCTAAGTAGTACCTCTGGTAGTACTTAAATAATTAAATAAACATACTTAACCACAAAATTAAAATTTTCAAAAAAACCCCGACCGCGACATAGTAGACCGATTTTCATGAAACATGCAGGCTAAGAACACTCCCGACTAACTCAGCTTTCAGACAAAAAAAACTAAATCTAAATCGGTTCATCCGTTCGGGAGCTACGATGCCACCACAGACAGACACACACAGACAGACGGGCAAACAGACAGACAGACAGACAAACAGACAGACATACAGACAGACAGACACGTCAAACTTATAACACCCCGTCGTTTCTGCGTCGGGGGTTAAAAAATAAGAGAGAAATAAGCGGTAAAAAATTATAAATTTAATTTTTTTTTGTAAAAGTAAGTGTAGATTGTAGTGTAGAGTAAGTACAAATTTACATATTATATAGCGCCTCATTTAATTCACTTGCAAATATTTCATTTACCTTTCGAGTGCTCGGAATAACAAGAGAATAGTTCACTTCAGCGAAATAATGAACTACCAATTACGAAACTCCAGGCCTTTGCCAGAATTTAAGGCGAAGTGGCGCCAAAGAAAGGTAAAATAGGGGTGGTAATATTAGGGTGCATTGGGGTAATTTTGAAAGTCACGTAAAAATCACCATTATTTCCATCATATCAAGATTCCCCTTCAGTAATTACCCGAGCATTTATCTGCATCGAAATTACCCCAATGTACCTTACATATATTTCACGAAAACTACAAAATAAAATTATTTGAAGAAAATGATACAATAATAGTTTCGAATGATTCCCGCTTATCCATTGTGACCATAATGCATCAAAATATCGGGTGCATACTTGTAAAAACTATGCATTTTTCTACTCATACTCATACTCATAATTTATTGATAATATATAATTACATGTCATCTTACGTATCTACTATACAAGTAATTGATATTACAATTGGCTTATATATAATTAATATTTACTAGTCAGGAATTCATCAAGGCTATAGAACGACCTATCTAATTTTTTGCTTCCTCTAGATATATAAATTACTTATAACAGATGTAAGATGGAAGGGTATTGAATTGTACAAACATATAGGCTACCAGTGACTGCTTTCTATCAGGCGGGTCGTATGATAGCTTGCCATTGCTGTGTAAACCTAACGAAGAAATAGTTATTTGTTACACAAGGGGGCAAAGTTGTATTTTAACGCCGAGTGTGGAATTGAAAAACGAGCAAGTGAAAGAGTTCTATAGTTGAACCACGAGCGAAGCGAGTGGTTCGAGAATAGAACCCTGAACTTGCGAGTTTTTTAACACACGAGAAGTAAAATACATTTGCACCCGAGTGTAACACAAAACTTTTCCCCTCACCATAACGAGGAAACTACAACGCAAAAAATGCGTTTATCACTACTTCCAGTAGTTCCACGGGTGGTAAATCATATTTATTACTAGATTCACCTACTTTTATCAATTTTAAAGCAATTAATTTGACTTTATTCAAGATCAAATTACTTTACCCACTAGTGGATAAAATGCGTTTTTACCCGTTGGTATTAAATGACAAAACACGTGTTTCCGAGCTAGTCAGGGGAAAATAATATTATTATATTAAAAGCGGCTTGCATAAACTAAATTTGAAATAATAATAAACTAACAGTAAGTTGAAAGTCGAGCGGGTGTCACCTTAAAGCCCAGTTTTCTAAAGAGGGCCATTTTGCAATTACATTGTTCTCGGGAGTTCATATTTTAGCTCGCTGTTTTAAACAATGCAATTTTGTTAATACCAACGTTAACGTTAACGTTATTAAGTTTAAAATGGTGTAGTGGTACACGTAGTTTGTTTGATGCTAATTATTAGATACATAATAATATCACTGCTAGTTTTGACCGGTCTGTAGACGGTCAAAACTAGCAGTTCCGATCTGGGGGCCGATTTTTGAGTCTCACGGCGTTCGAATTCAGAAAATTGTCACTGAAAATAATAGGCAATTCACCGTTTTCAACCGGTATTTTAGAGACAGTGAGACTCAAAAATCGGCCCCCTGTAGTCAAAAAAAATTAAACAAAGTGATTTCATTTTGACTTCTAAGCTGTCGCTCAACCTTGCTCCAAGAATAGTGTATTTGATTTAGTGTAAACCGTCAGATATTGCAATAAATTCAACAAGGCCCGAGCAATCTTACCATTTTCTACAATAAATAAAAGCTACAACACAATGGCCGTCTCATTTGTCCACTATTGTGCGAGTAATCAGGCTTCAAGACTCGAAGTCTCGGCTGATCGAACTCTCCTTCGCTATTGATGTTCTAAATTGGAAAGAAGATAGGTCTTAAGTATTTAGCGTTGCAGTTTGTAACTTAATGGATTAAGTGGGGTTTAATTTAGCTATTGCTGCTTTAAAAAATCTTTTTGAAATGGTTAATTTTTTTTTAAAGCAGTTTTTAAACACAATTAAGAAATTAAGTATTTCAGTTGTTTTAAGCTTGGGAATGCCATAACCATCCATAAGATGATTTAGATGGAAAATGTACATAAATATGTAAGTAATTTTTGTTTTTGTGAATACGTACGTCGTGCACTTTCTTCATACAATGAATACATATAATGTTTCACAACGTTTACGCTATCGAACGACGTATTTAAAAACGTCATAAACTTATTAAACTCATCGTCACTAGTAGCCTAAGTGCGTTTTCACATTATCCGATCCGATATCGGATGTAGGACCGTTATCCCATAAATCACAGGTGCCATCTTGAATTTTTTCCATCGAAATCCTTCCGACACCCGATATCAACGATAAAACGAGAACAGCCACAGCGTCTAGGATAACTATTTATGGCGGTCACTGCCAAAGTAATTTAGACACTTCCAAGTTTGCTTGCACTCGGGAACTCGGCGTTTGAGTGATGTTTCTGCCTAAAACAAAAAAAAACAGTCGAATTGAGAACATCCTCCTTTTTTTGAAGTCGGTTAATAAAACATCAAATAAAGCTTCTCTTTAAAACTGTTTGCTAGCAGAAAGGTCTGAGAAGTAGTAATGTAATGTAATAGTTTGTCACTCTCACTGCGCTCGCAAATATTTCATTATGCAATTTTTACAGCAATGTCTTTCCACTCTCGGCGGCTGATTCTGCATATTTCATGGCCATAGATTACCGAGCACTAGATCTCTCTTTATATAAAATAAATTATTAAAGACAGTTTTCTACGTAAACTTGGATCCATATATTTTCTACAAATCAGGCTTTGACAATTTGCTTCAGCAGTAACGTTTCTGATGACTGTAATCTGAATTATTTTCACCTCGCTAGTTCTTAAAAATGGGTTCGGATGTGTAATTTTATATGTATTTATCAAAATTTGCAAAGCCAATGTTCTCTTTAGGATAACTATAAAACTCCCGTGAGATTCAAACATATTCAAAAATATTTTAAGTGTCACGTTGTTAAGTCGATATAACGTTCGACATGTTTTGCTCAAAATCCAAGGATCATTCTCAAGAGTAGCGATAACGTAAAGGCGGGGTCGCTACTCTTGAGAAAGATCCTCGGAAATGGATCGAAACATGTCGAACGTTATATCGACTTAACACGTGACTAACCCGATTAAAATATTTTTATATATTTTTCCCCTCACTAGCTCGGAAACACGTGTTTTATCCTTTAATACCAGCGGGTAAAAACGCATTTTATCCACTAGTGGGTAAAGTGATTTGACGTTGAATATAGTCAAATTTACTGCTTTAAAATTGATAAAAGTAAGTGAATCTAGTTGTTAGCGCTTTCACAACATACTTATGCGGGAATAGTTATTTGTTATACAAGGGGGCAAAGTTGTATTTTAACGCCGAGTGTGGAATTGAAAAACGAGCAAGTGAAAGGATTCTATAGTTGAACCACGAGCGAAGCGAGTGGTTCGAGAATAGAATCCTGAACTTGCGAGTTTTTTAACACACGAGAAGTAAAATACATTTGCACCCGAGTGTAACACAAAACTTTTCCCCTCACTATAGAGAGGAAACTACAACGCAAAAAATGTGTTTATCAGTGCTTCCAGTAGTTCCACAGGTGGTAAATCATCTTTATTACTAGATTCACCTACTTTTATCAATTTTAAAGCAGTTAATTTGACTTTATTCAAGGTCAAATTACTTTACCCACTAGTGGATAAAATGCGTTTTTACCCGCTGGTATTAAAGGACAAAACACGTGTTTCCGAGCTAGTGAGGGGAAAATTTATTTATATGACAATAGCGAGCCTTCAAAGCGCTACGAAGGATATGATTTTAAATAATTTAGTTTCGAAATAAATGGACTGTATAAATTTGAATATTAAGTAAATTACGACACAAAATACTTGCTTGCACCTTGTTTAAAAGGAAAGAGGAAAATGCCAACGCCTACCTTTCTAATTTTTCTTCATCTTCCGAGCTGGCCAGCTTTTCCAAAACTCCTTTCAGCAATCGGCACAATAGTTCGATACACTTGTTCACAACACGACAATTTTTAGGGGCGCGTTAATATTTATCACATTTTTGATATTTAGCCATGCGCAGGCTGTTAGCCAAGCGGAGCTTAGACGGGAACTGGTCGAGACGAAAATTGCGTCTCGAATATTCGCGATGAGTGAGATGGATATACTAATCTCACGTGCGTTGGCAAAGGATAGGTGACTTGGAAGGGTGAGGCGATTCGCAAGTACCCACATTTAAAAATATTAATATAAAACTACCTTAAGTGTAAAAATAATAAATTTGGAACTCAACACTAGTAATGAAGATGATTTACCACCTGTGGAACTACTGGAAGCAGTGATGAACGCGTTTTTTGTGTTTTGCTTTTCTCGCTATAGTGAGGGGAAAAGTTTTGTGTTACACTCGGGTGCAAATGTATTTTACTTCTCGTGTGTTGAAAAACTCGCTAAGTTCAGGATTCTATTCTCGAACCACTCGCTTCGCTCGTGGTTCCACTATAGAATCCTTTCACTTGCTCGTTTTTCAATTCCACACTCGGCGTTAAAATACAACTTTGCCCCCTTGTATAACAAATAACTATTTTCTCTAGGATGTTTACGGGAAAGTTATGTAAGTACTATGACACTAGCTAGCAGTGTATGATAATAATGACTCCCAACGAAGGAAACGTAGTAACTTAGCAATAAGTATATTATGTCGGTTAGAGTGCGCATACGACTTTTTCAGTACAAATGGTTCGTTTTGCCCGCAGTGGTTCATTTCTTGATGTCAGGTTGAAACTTCAGAGGGCCATCTGTACCTACCGAAAAAAGTCGTATGATACGCACACGAAAAAGAAAATACGTAGCTCGGGTCGATTCAAAAAACTCCCTTCCATCGTATTTGAATTCATCGCCACTTGTTTTAAACTTCGTCTTTTCCGCACTTGTATCATAATGTACTATAATACATAAAAATGGCATACCTTTGGCACACCTTGGACACTCGCGATCAAATATATGAAAGAGGCGCGTTCCTAGCACACAGTCTAAGCTCGTGTAGGTGAACGCGTACTATGCTTGAATGAGTGAGATATGACAAGTCGACTGTTCGCGTTTTTGGCAGGCGATAACTGTGAGGTAGGTAACCGAGAAGGCGTGGACGGCACTTTCAGTGGGGAGCGGGAGTGGCCATACTGTACGTTAGTTTATTATACTGTGCCTTTGGTTTCAGATGCTACATCTATTGTTATTTACTGATATCGAGTCTGCATATTTCACGCGAAAGCTCAGAACTGAAGGTCTCACAATTTGAATAAGATTGCTTTACATGGCGAACACTGGTTTTCATCGCGCTTTTATATTATACTGGCTGTGAGCGGTCCAGGGGGGCTACCACGAAGTGCCGTTCAGTATAGAGAGAGAGAGGGACGGAGCTATGTATCTGGTATAGCTGTGTCCCTCTCTCGACGTAAACTGGACGGCTAGTACTTCATGGTAACCCCCCAGTTGTGTAACGAAAGGACAAGAGGGACGGGTTAGGTAGTAAAAATGTCATGAGCTGCTGAAAATAAAGTGTTCGCGAAAATAACTTAGTAAGGCGGCGGAATTGAAAAAAGTCGTCTAGTTTTGAAGTTGATGTGACTGGAGAGTATACTGCTGACAAGTGGTATCGTTGTGATCGGTAGACTTTACTGAGTACGAAATAATGACTTGTCACTTTCTCAGACTGTGGGGGGGTTAACTATGACGTCACAAAGATCGCGGTCCCGGGTTTCAATTTTTTGCCAATTTGTCTAGAACCCCTTATCCAATTTTGAAAAATGAGGTGTCGATTGAAAGCGTATAACATGCTGATTAAGATTTATTATATGTGAAGAGTATAGTTTTGTTAGTTATTTTTTAATTAATAATAATGCAAAAAATACTTTTTTTTTACTCTCTTTTTTGATTTTTGTGACTCAAAAGGCAATGAAAACGGCCACTTAGCTAAAAAATATGTTATATAAATCATTTAACTACATTATTAAGCTATCTGTTGCTTTTTAAATTTCTACGATCGGATAATAAATAAGCAAACTACAACCACATACCTGTAGGCGGGGAGTACCGCTTGACACGCGTTCCCATACATTCGGCGTCTACCAAATTACACCTCGCGCAAAATTCGTTTCAAGCAGATATACCTCTAATCTTATTCATCGTAACCTATCAATATTGGTATCATTTGAAAGTACAATTAAAGTACTTTAAGAAACAATGTCAATCATTTTCATAAAATCAATAATCGCCAGTCCTAGGTGGTTACAAAGGAAAAAAGTGGGTATGCAATTTGACTGGTTTCCTAGGTTTGATACCCTAGACGAGTTTAAAAGGGGAGGTAAAGGTGACATATGGGTTGTTCTCTGGCCTAAAAGCTATACAGAGGGTCAGGGGAGAAAAAAACTAGGGTTTAAGTTTAGTTTTAAGTTATTTTTCTTTTATTTGTTGATTTTATTGTGTTTAATTTTTTTGTAATTTTATCAAGGATACACATTGGTTTCTTTTGCTGAAAATTCCCTTTTTTATGAGAAATGTTATGAATTTCATGGCATTTTCCGATAGAGACTAAAATTAACTTTCAAATAAGGCCACATAGTCATACTGATACATAGTCATACCCTTAATATTATATAAGTAAAAGTATGACTATGTGGCCTACTGATACATAGTCATACCCTTAATATTATATAAGTAAAAGTATGACTATGTGGCCTTATTTGAAAGTTAATTTTAGTCTCTATCGGAAAAAGCCATAAAATTCATAACATTTCTCATAAAAAAGGCAACTTTTAGCAAAAGAAACCAACGTGTATCCTTGATAAAATTACAAAAAATTTAACACAATAAAATCAACAAATAAAGGAAAAATAACTTAAAACTAAACTTAAACCCTACTTTTTCTCCCCTGACCCTCTGTGTAGCTTTTAGGCCAGAGAAAAACCCATATGTCACCTTTACCTCCCCTTTAAACTCGTCTAGGGTATCAAACCTAGGAAACCAGTCAAATTGCATACCCACTTTTTTCCTTTGTAACCACCACAGACTGGCGATTATTGATTTTAAAAAAATGATTGACATTGTTTTTTAAAGTACTTTAATTGTGCTTTCAAATGATATCAATATTGATAGGTTACGATGAATAAGATTAGAGGTATATCTGCTTGAAACGAATTTTGCGCGAGGTGTAATTTGGTAGACGCCGAATGTATGGGAACGCGTGTCAAGCGGTACTCCCCGCCTACAGGTATGTGGTTGTAGTTTGCTCATTTATTATCCGATCGTAGAAATTCAAAAAGCAACAGATAGCTTAATAATGTAGTTAAATGATTTATATAACATATTTTTTAGCTAAGTGGCCGTTTTCATTGCCTTTTTGAGTCACAAAAATCAAAAAAGAGAGTAAAAAAAACGTACTTTTTGCATTATTGTTAATTAAAAAATAACTAACAAAACTATACTTTTCACATATAATAAATCTTAATCAGCATGTTATACGCTTTCAATCGACACCTCATTTTTCAAAATTGGATAAGGGGTTCTAGACAAATTGGCAAAAAAATTAAACCCGGGACCGCGATCTTTGTGACGTCATAGTTAACCCCCCCACAGTCTGAGAAAGTGACAAGTCATTATTTCGTACTCAGTAAAGTGTACCGATCACAACGATACCACTTGTCAGCAGTATACTCTCCAGTCACATCAACTTTTCCCGAGACCCTCTCGCCGCTCTACTAACTAGTTTTGTTTCAGAATGTCTGTTTTTACGATAATATCTTATTGTCAGATGTTAATAACATAAAAAGTCATAAATATTAAAATCTGTTCAAAATATTGACTATTTCATCTATTTGCTATTTCAAAAAAATAAGCCAGAGTCTAATTTTAACACAGGATTTATATGCTAACTACGCATACAAAAATATCTATATCTAAACATTTATTTGTTCCTGATGATGAACTTAACTGCATATCGAATTTAACGGAAAACAATAAAAACACGGTGTATAAGTATAAAGGATAATGATTAAAATTCCTTCAAGTCCCACTAAAAAAAATACAAAAAAGACTTTTTACAATATACAAACAGAAATAACAATCCTAAATAGTCTCTCAAATCCAACAAATCCAAAATTCTATTACCAATATCAATAATTAATTGCATGTAAAAATGCGCAAGTAAGTACAACAGGTTAACACTGATTGACTTGCACGTTATCAATTCGCGGATTAGCAAAGGAACGTTACCAATATCATCCGTTGAAGTTATTCTTCAACCAACGTCAAAACAATGTCTATCTAAGTACCCACTAAAGCCTTGCCCCAAAGAATTCATTAGATCCCACGCTTCATTTAAAAACGACGGTAGTAGGTAAACGTGATGAATCCGTGATCACTTATCATATCACTGCGTAATGTCCTGTATAATGATAGCTATCCATCGCACCTGTCATAACAAGTTGTGTAATGGACAAAGCTACCCAGTAAGCCGACATATAGGTATTAAAGTCGATAAACATTTTGAAAAAACCCCCGACCGCGACATAGTAGACCGATTTTCATGAAACATGGCTAAGAACACTCCCGACTAACTCAGCTTTCAGACAAAAAAAACTAAATCCAAATCAGTTCATCCGTTCGGGAGCTACGATGCCACAGACAGACACACACACAGACAGACAGACAAACAGACAGACAGACAGACACGTCAAACTTATAACACCCCGTTGTTTTTGCGTCGGGGGTTAAAAATAATAGTTATTGAAGTGAAACATCTAATGCGACTTTCAACTGACAGCGCGTAACACTCAGTCATTGTTAACTTTGCGTGGAATGCCGCTCACTCAGCGCGTAACATTCTGTCTCAACGCGACTCACTCATTCCATTCATTCACTTATTCACTCAGTCAGTGACAGAACAGAATGCCCTGAATGATATTAAATGGTGGAATCAATATTTCAATCAATAATTTGAGCAAATAACAATGTAAAATATTTAAAACAGTGAAAAGATACGTAACTAAACGCAAAACGTGATGGTTACTTGACAAAATGATTTTGAGGTTATGTTAGGAAGTTTCACTTCTTCCGCGCGGAGGGACTCCACGCAGTGTTTTTTAATGTGACTCTCTGTTCATAAAGATAAAATTTAAAATTTATAGTTTAATATAAAATAACTTAAACATATTTAGTAGTCATATTTAAAGTCACACACAGGTCGAACGCGATTAATTAACATTATTTTTACCTTATTTCCCAACGTTTCGGCCAGCACAAAACAAAGCGCAGCGTTCAAGAGAGGGTGAAGGAACACATAGCGGCAGTTAAAAATCGCCATATACACAAATCTGCAATCGCCGAGCACTTGCTTACTGCGGAAACGAATCACTGGATTGAGCTACACAAACCCAAAGTTCTTTCCACCGAGCGACACTATTATCCCCGGATTGTGAGGGAGGCGATCGAAATTAAAAAATATCCTAAAAACTTTAACAGGGAAGACGGGTATAGATTATCGCCAACATGGGGACCAGTGATTCAAATGTTCAAACCAAAAGATCTATCTTCGGACCAGTGCGCGGATGTTGTGAGTGCTGTGTGTCGTGTCGTGCGGTGGGAAATAAACAATAACTGAAAGCGGGTAGATTATATTTATTTGTCTACCCCGAACATTTATATAAATTAATATCGGGTAGTCTTGTGTTGTTTACATCTCCGGTGACACTTTGCTGGGACGTCAGTCTTCCGCGACCACGGCCAGTGCAACCTGGCCGAAACGTTGGGAAATAAGGTAAAAATAATGTTAATTAATCGCGTTCGACCTGTGTGTGACTTTAAATATGTGTACAAAGCGCGAGAACTTAAAGTGTTATATATTTAGTAGTGTCAGAATTTTAGTTTTATTTTTCTATTTATTATATAACAAACTCAATAAAATATTTATTATCAAAAAAATACTTTGAGTACATAATTGAAGCATCCTGTATTTGGCCGAGCGCAAACCGGTCCGGCCAAAGCGGGCGGCTGCCAACAACAAGGAAAATAAGTGACAATAATTATAATAATACTTAAATGCTATTTGCGCTCAGTGCAATGTTGGCGGTTTCTTGTTTTGGTTATAATACGAGTATGTATAATGAATAGAATACCTACATAATTATATGATTGTTGCATTGTATAACATCTACCGCGGAATGGAATAGGTATCGAGACAAACCTTATTGGTTTAACGATACTATGTAAATTAATTAGAGATACATACGAATAGAATAGATAGATACACACATTCCGGTTAGCCACCTGTCTCAGAATAGGGGCGTCAACAAATGTGCCCCATCGCTGCCAGTGCGGAGCTACAGTGGACAGTCTTGGCCACCACGGCCTCTCATGCAGCCGAAGTGCCGGGAGAATTCCTCGCCACGCCATCCTCAACGACGTCATCCGGAGGGCCCTTGCTAGCGCAAAAGTGCCGGCCGTCCTCGAACCCAACGGCCTGGCCAGGGTTGATGGCAAGCGGCCTGATGGAATGACGCTGGTGCCTTGGAGTATGGGTCGGCCGCTCGTCTGGGATGCTACATGTGTAGACACCCTAGCTCCGTCCCATATTCCAAGCACTAAAGTTGGTGCTGGTGCGGCTGCATCCTCGGCTGAAGACCTCAAACGTCGCAAGTATGCCAACCTCGGCAGTAGCTACATATTTGCGGCGTTTGGGGTTGAAACCTTGGGGCCATGGGGGCCTAGTGCGCGTCGCCTCTATGAGGAGCTGTCCAAGCGCCTCATAGACGCATCTGGTGACCAGAGGGCTGGCCAGTATTTCGCTCAGCGGATAAGTCTAGCTATCCAGCGGGGCAATGCGGCCAGCCTTCTGGGCACCTTACCCACTGGCGACGATTTGAGCCAAATTTTTTATTTGTAGTTAAGTAGTATAAGTTTTTATTTGTAAGATTTTTAGTATAAGTGTTTAGTTGTAAGTTTTTACTATGTTGTTGTTTTGATGATAATTAATGAATTGGTTTTGAATAAAGTATATTAGAGATTTATGTTTGTAATTACCTAAAATAAATAAAAATAAATAAAAATAAATAAAATGAAAAACTTAAATTACATAGAAAACATGATATATATATATAACTCTCTAAGAAATATCCCTGTTCATCACAATAAATGGCTTTACCGGGATTGGAACCCGGGCTGTCGGCTTAGCTGTCAGGATCACTATATAAATACTACCAAAACGAAACTGGTCGTCACAAATCACTGAATTATAACAGTCAGTAATAACGAATAGTAGCACAAGGCAGGAAGTTGTTCATTTTTTTATACCAGTGCGATTTCTTCGATATGCAGATTCTCTGTTTATGACTTTATGACCACCGCAAATTACAAACGAGTTTACCTGATACCAGTGGCCTATTACACCACAGTGACATAGACACTTCACACTGCCAGTTCTGTGTCTATTTCTGGATTGATCAGTAACTAGTATTACTCAGCGTCAATATTTCCTCGTTGAACAGGCAATGAACGGCGAAGTGTCACTGTCGGGCGACAATATGTCACTGTAGCTAAAAAGGCCACAGTTATACTCGTAGCTAGCTTCTACGGACACTGTCTATGAACCGGACCTACTGTAGACACACACAGCAGTAGCAAAACGGGCAAATAAAGCCTTCAACTAGGTGAGCTCTCAGGTTCGCAGCGGGAGTGGGGGGGAAGTAGGGGGAGTAACAAAGATTGACGACATGTGAGGGTATTAATAAAACACGGGGGTAATGTTATGTTTCACTACATTTTTGGATAAGGTAGTGCCAATTTCGTTAAGTGTTTTATATAAGATTTATTTTCAGGTTTGATGTCCAGAAAAATGTAAAAATAAAGTAAAATCCACAATCCTACGGACTAAATTGACAAATGACTGACAGGTAAAATGTTACCAGGAACAGCAAAATAAAAATAGTGAAGGGTATATGTCGATAACAATATATCGACAAGTTGTAAAGTACATATAACAGACAAGTTTAAATCAAGAATAAGTATATTATTAGTTTCAAATAAGAGGTACACATTTTGGTTTGTTCTATTTTCGAGGTAGTGGACGGATACCATGCGTTTTTATTACCCACTAGTTTTAAAACATAAAAAGGTTTCCAAGCCTGTAGGTAAAAAATAAAATACCATGTCCGACGATAATTTTACTAGTCTTTATTATAAAATATTATTCATTCCCAGCCAGTGTATTATGCTTTCAATTTTATCACATATAATCTATGGGGATAAAGTATCCGTCACGCTATGGCAAGTATATCATAAATATCTATATAATTTTCATATCATCACTACATAGTATAAAACAAAGTCACTTTTTCTGTCCCTATGTCCCTATGTCCCTTTGTATGCTTAAATCTTTGAAACTACGCAACGGATTTTGATGCGGTTTTTTTTAATAGATAGAGTGATTCAAGAGGAAGGTTTATATGTATAATAACATCCATTAAATAGTGGAGAAGTACTGTTATTTTTGAGGTTTCTAATGTGATGTCGTAAATAATTACATGCGGGTAGATTATATTTATTTGTCTACCCCGAACATTTATATAAATTAATATCGGGTAGTTTTGTGTTGTTTACATGGGGTGACATTTTGCTGGGACGTCAGTGTTCCGCGACCACGGCCAGTGCAACCTGGCCGAAACGTTGGGAAAAAAGGTAAAAATAATGTTAATTAATCGCATTCGACCTGTCTGTATGTGACTTTAAGAGCGTTATAACATTTCGGCGTCGGGCGAAATTAGGTATTTTACCCGCCGCGCGAGCCCAATATGCCGACCCTTTCTAGCACGTCTTATCACTCGCTCGCACTACAATAATGGACAAAACAATCTTGATCCTTTCTATGGAATTTTGATAACAACCACAATCTACTATCTCGATATAAACTTGGTTTCTAATAAACATTATTTTGTACGAAAATACGAGAATATAGCGCGAAATAATATCAATTATGTTAAAATTTATTTAAAAAATTAAAGTAATAATTATAAAAGTAGATCCCATCCCAAATATTTGCTTTTGTTATATGATAAGTATTAGAGTAAAGTATAATTATATTAATATGATGATAAAATAAGACAAATACAATTCTAATTACTTCAAGGTGGTGCTCAGGGTCTGATGATGGAGCCAGATGGTGGTCACCAATACCAATGAACAATATGACTATACAACTTCGTGGTTTACATGTCATTCTAGCATTTTCACTTTCACATTTCAAGTGCATATACCACGAGTATAGGTTTTCAGGTGTGCTGATTTAAAAATTAATGACCGATTTGGAATCTGACATTGCTGACTGTCACTTTGACACAAAAGTCGTCATGGGTGTCGTAAAATAGGTTTTAGGGGTGCTGATTCCAAAATTAATGGCCAATGTGGAATCTGACATTGCTGACTGTCACTTTGACACAAAAGTCGTCATGGGTGTCGTCAAATAGGTTTGCGGGGGT
Source organism: Leguminivora glycinivorella (assembly GCF_023078275.1). Taxonomy (NCBI): domain Eukaryota; kingdom Metazoa; phylum Arthropoda; class Insecta; order Lepidoptera; family Tortricidae; genus Leguminivora; species Leguminivora glycinivorella. The sequence goes on along the minus strand of NC_062976.1, from coordinate 249,092 downwards.
GCTGATTCCAAAATTAATGAACAATGTGGAATCTGACATTGCTGACTGTCACTTTGACACAAAAGTCGTCATGGGTGTCGTAAAATAGGTTTTAGGGGTGCTGATTCCAAAATTAATGACCAATGTGGAATCTGACATTGCTGACTGTCACTTTGACACATAAGTCGTCATGGGTGTCGTCAAATAGGTTTGCGGGGGTGCTGATTCCAAAATTAATGAACAATGTGGAATCTGACATTGCTGACTGTCACTTTGACACAAAAGTCGTCATGGGTGTCGTAAAATAGGTTTTAGGGGGTGCTGATTCCAAAATTAATGACCAATGTGGAATCTAACATTGCTGACTGCCACTTTGACACAAAAGTCATCATGGGTGTCGTAAAATAGGTTTTAGGGGGTGCTGATTCCAAAAATAATGACTAATGTGGAATCTAACATTGCTGACTGTCACTTTGACACAAAAGTCGTCATGGGTGTCGTCAAATAAGTTTCCGGAGGTGCTGATTTGAAAACTAATGACCGATTTGGAATCTTGACATTGCCGACTGTCACTTTGACACAAAAGTCGTCATGGGTGTCTTCAAAAAGGTTTCCGGGGGTGCTGATTCCAAAATTAACGACTATTTTGGAATCTCACAGTGCTAATTGTAATTTTGACACAAAAGGAATCATGGGTGTAGTCAAATAGTTTTTAGGGGGCACTGATTCCAAAATTAATGAAATGATTTAAAAAGTAATGACCGATTTGGAACCTGACATTGCACAGTACCCCTGGAAAGGAAACCTATTTGACGACACCCATAACGACTTTTATGTCAAAGTGACAGTCAGCAATGTCAGATTCCAAATTGATCATTAATATTGAGATCAGTACCCATGAAAACCTATTTGAAGACACCCATGATCACTTTTGTGTCAAAGTGACAGTCAACAGTGTCAGATTCCAAATTGGTCATTAGTTTTCAAACACCTCCGGATACCTATTTGACGACACCCATGACGACTTTTGTGTCAAAGTGACAGTCAGCAATGTCAGATTCCAAATTGGTCACTAATTTTGGAATCAGCACCCCTAAAACCTATTTTACGACACCCATGACGACTTTTGTGTCAAAGTGACAGTCAGCAATGTCAGATTGAACATTGGTCATTAATTTTGGAATCAGCACCCCCTAAAACCTATTTTACGACACCCATGACGACTTTTGTGTCAGAGTGACAGTCAGCAATGTCAGATTGAACATTGGTCATTAATTTTGGAATCAGCACCCCTAAAACCTATTTTACGACACCCATGACGACTTTTGTGTCAGAGTGACAGTCAGCAATGTCAGATTGAACATTGGTCATTAATTTTGGAATCAGCACCCCTAAAACCTATTTTACGACACCCATGACGACTTTTGTGTCAAAGTGACAGTCAGCATTGTCAGATTCCACATTGGTCATTAATTTTGGAATCAGCACCCCCTAAAACCTATTTTACGACACCCATGACGACTTTTGTGTCAAAGTGACAGTCAGCAATGTCAGATTCCAAATTGGTCATTAATTTTGGAATCAGCACCCCTAAAACCTATTTTACGACACCCATGACGACTTTTGTGTCAAAGTGACAGTCAGCAATGTCAGATTCCAAATTGGTCATTAATTTTGGAATCAGCACCCCTAAAACCTATTTTACGACACCCATGACGACTTTTGTGTCAGAGTGACAGTCAGCAATGTCAGATTGAACATTAGTCATTAATTTTGGAATCAGCACCTCCTACAACCTATTTTACGACACCCATGACGACTTTTGTGTCAAAGTGACAGTCAGCAATGTCAGATTCCACATTGGTCATTAATTTTGGAATCAGCACCCCTAAAACCTATTTTACGACACCCATGACGACTTTTGTGTCAAAGTGACAGTCAGCAATGTCAGATTCCAAATTGGTCATTCATTTTGGAATCAGCACCCCCTAAAACCTATTTTACGACACCCATGACGACTTTTGTGTCAAAGTGACAGTCAGCAATGTCAGATTGAACATTGGTCATTAATTTTGGAATCAGCACCCCCTAAAACCTATTTTACGACACCCATGACGACTTTTGTGTCAGAGTGACAGTCAGCAATGTCAGATTGGACATTGGTCATTAATTTTGGAATCAGCACCCCCTAAAACCTATTTTACGACACCCATGACGACTTTTGTGTCAGAGTGACAGACAGCAATGTCAGATTGAACATTGGTCATTAATTTTGGAATCAGCACCCCCTAAAACCTATTTTACGACACCCATGACGACTTTTGTGTCAAAGTGACAGTCAGCATTGTCAGATTCCACATTGGTCATTAATTTTGGAATCAGCACCCCCTAAAACCTATTTTACGACACCCATGACGACTTTTGTGTCAAAGTGACAGTCAGCAATGTCAGATTCCAAATTGGTCATTAATTTTGGAATCAGCACCCCCTAAAACCTATTTTACGACACCCATGACGACTTTTGTGTCAGAGTGACAGTCAGCAATGTCAGATTGAACATTAGTCATTAATTTTGGAATCAGCACCTCCTAAAACCTATTTTACGACACCCATGACGACTTTTGTGTCAAAGTGACAGTCAGCAATGTCAGATTCCACATTGGTCATTAATTTTGGAATCAGCACCCTCTAAAACCTATTTTACGACACCCATGACGACTTTTGTGTCAGAGTGACAGTCAGCAATGTCAGATTGAACATTAGTCATTAATTTTGGAATCAGCACCTCCTAAAACCTATTTTACGACACCCATGACGACTTTTGTGTCAAAGTGACAGTCAGCAATCTGAGGTACTACATATTCGTAATCTGAAAGTAATCAAGTCAATAATTTCAGTTATTTTGAATCGACTATGATTCCGAATTATTGGTAATAGTAATGATTGTATAGATGATTAGTGATTCCTTTACATGTAATGGTAATTTACCGTTTCACTTGATTACATTACAAGTAATCTGACACCCAGTAGTGTCAGATTACAAAGTAAAATCAAGTAATCGTGTAATCCGGAATCGATTACGATTTCCCCATCTCTGGGTTTAGTTATATGGTTCATTGGTACTGGTGACCACCATCTGGCTCCATCATCAGACCCTGAGTACCACCTCTTGTCAAAGGTCTTGTTGAGACGAACCCAACGAGCCTAAACACGAAGTCGTTTACTTACATGGTTCACTGGTACTGGTGACCACTTTCTGGCTCCATCATCAGATCCCGAGTACCATCTTGATGTGTCTTATCATCTTGACCGTATTGTAATTTTCACATTTTTATCATCACAACGTTGTAATACTTTAACATTTAAACATAACAAAGTATTACAAAAGCAAATATTTACGGATCTAGGATCAAATTCGTTGGTCGCTGTTTACACACACACAATGCGAGGATAGCCCGTGTAGAAACAAGGCGTCCGACCCACACAACAATAAATATTCTCGACGTTTGCGATGAAAACTCGGAGACCAAAGCGACATACGTCTTACCCCCTCGAGCTCCGGTGCGGCACTGAAATCGCAGGCGTCCGTCGCCGGTAAAATAGCGACAGGAAGGCTAGTTTTCAAAAAATTGGCAAAAAATCATGATAAAATATTATAACGACAAATGGATAACAGCAGTTTAAGCACATTGTGCAGATTATTTATATACCAAAATAACTTCGATAACATGTAGATTTTCGGAGAAATGATCACTTGTTTCGATGTATTTTCAAGACAAAATTGAGTTCGTTTTACTTTCAATTACTCAATTTCAAAGGATTAAATGATAAATATTGTTTAATGGGCCTTAAGTACAAGATATTTGGAACTTAATTTTACCTCATTTATGAGAGTGATCTTATCAAATTGTACATAATAAGAGCTTCGAATTCTGTGCTTCACGCGGTTTTTCCTAAACGAGCATCAGAAAAACAATCATTACTAATTGAAAAAGCTTTTTTTTTCATATGTTTTTTATTTAACCGACAGTTAATAAGATGTTCTAAATGAAACAAGTACTTTCACTGTCTTTTAGTATGAGTAAAGTGTACAACTTTGTCGATAAATATTGTGCATTTTACAATATATCGCCTTTTTTTGTCATAGCGCTCTTAAATATGTGTACAAAGCGCGAGAACTTAGTGTTATCTTGATAAGGGATAGGGATAGCGATAGGGATAGCGATAATCGTAAATTCGTAAATAAACTTAAAAATAAACTTATGCTTGAAGCGTATTACACTGTTGACGAATTTTTCAACGACGTGCACTCTTGAACTGGTTCACTATACCAACCATTTTGAATTATAAAATTGAAATGTATCTTCGACAGCATGTTTGCATTAACTATGTAAGTTATAAGTGCCGACTGTAGACACTTAATAACAAAAAATAACAAAGAAGAATGTATTTATATGTAATTTTGTTGACATGTAAAACTATGTTTGATAAAGGAATAAATAAATGAATGAATGATAGGGATAGCGATAGGGATAGCGATGTCACTACATAGTATAAAACAAAGTCGCTTTCTCTGTCCCTATGTCCCTTTGTATGCTTAAATCTTTGAAACTACGCAACGGATTTTGATGCGGTTTTTTTTTAATAGATAGAGTGATTCAAGAGGAAGGTTTATATGTATAATAACATCCATTAAATAGTGGAGAAGTACTGTTATTTTTGAGGTTTCTAATGTGATGTCGTAAATAATTACATGCGGGTAGATTATATTTATTTGTCTACCCCGAACATTTATATAAATTAATATCGGGTAGTTTTGTGTTGTTTACATCTCCGGTGACATTTTGCTGGGACGTCAGTCTTCCGCGACCACGGCCAGTGCAACCTGGCCGAAACGTTGGGAAAAAAGGTAAAAATAATGTTAATTAATCGCTTTCGACCTGTATGTGACTTTAAATATGTGTACAAAGCGCGAGAACTTAGTGTTATCTTGATAAGGGATAGGGATAGCGATAGGGATAGCGATAGGGATAGCGATAGCCATAGCGATAGCGATAGCGATAGGGATAGAGATAGGGATACGGATACGGATAATATGGGTATCGTTAGAGGGATACGGATAATCGGTCGGCGGTCTCTTACAATCAAAGTGCTCTAAGACGATCGTTGTTTGCTTGCTTGAAGATTACGTTTGCGATAAGTATAAGCAAAATGTAAAAAATTGTAAGGGATAATAGAAAAAAGTACTTTTTACCCACCGATCATATAGTGTCGAAATACGGGCTATGTGGGATGTTTATAAAGGTTTCCCCAGCGTATATAGAATTACCTACGCTGTGGTCGATGTGTAATATTTCTACAATCATTGCAAGCAAAAGTATTATGTGCAATCGAAATAATCGCAGATAAATATACCAGAGAAACCTAAGGATCCAAATGAAAATCTTAATGAATACTTTTATTACGCGGGCGAAGCCGCGGGTAAAAGCTAGTAATATTATAAATGGGAAAGTGTGTGTCTGTTTGTTTGTCCGTCTTTCACGGCAAAACGGAGCAACGAATTGACGTGATTTTTTAAGTGGAGATAGTTGAAGGGATGGAGAATGACATAGGCTATTTTTTTCTCTTTCAAACGCGAGCGAAGTCGCGGGCAAAAGCTAGTTTAATATAATTGCTGCTTTGAAATGAAAAAAATATCTCTAATTAGGGGTCTACAGACCTTTTGATCTGTCGAAATCACAGAAAAAGTTAGTATAAATAGGCAGTGAAAATGTCAAGCCACATGCGATGCCAGATGAACATCCATACTAATATTATAAATGGGAAGTGTGTGTGTCTGTTTATTTGTCCGTCTTTCACGGCAAAACGGAGCGACGGATTGTCGTGATATTTTAAGATTTAGATTTAGATTTCTTTATTTCATGATAAAATATTGACGTCAGTCTTCCGCGACCACGGCCAGTGCAACCTGGCCGAAACGTTGGGAAAAAAGGTAAAAATAATGTTAATTAATCGCGTTCGACCTGTATGTGACTTTAAATATGTGTACAAAGCGCGAGAACTTAAAGTGTTATATCATTAAACATCTTGATAAGGGATAGGGATAGGGATAGCGATAGGGATAGCGATAGGGATAGCGATAGGGATAGCGATAGCGATAGCGATAGCGATAGCGATAGCGATAGCGATAGCGATAGCGATAGCGATAGCGATAGCGATAGCGATAGCGATAGCGATACGGATACGGATAATATGGGTATCGTTAGCGGGATACGGATAATCGGTCGGCGGTCTCTTACAATCAATGTGCTCTAAGACGATCGTTGTTTGCTTGCTTGAAGATTACGTTTGCGATAAGTATAAGCAAAATGTAAAAAATTGTAAGGGATAATAGAAAAAAGTACTTTTTACCCACCGATCATAGTGTCGAAATATTACACTATAAAGCCGCGGGTTGTTACACTATAAATTTGTTACATGCCAAAGTTATGTTTATCTTCTCATCATGAATCATGATCGTCAAAAATTACATTATAAATTGAAAATAATAAAATGAATAATTTCTCCCAATAAGTGAAGATAGTTAAAGGGATGGAGAGTGACAGGCTACTTTTTGTCTCTTTCTAACGCGACCAAAACCGCGGGCAAAAGCTAATCTTATATATTTTATTTCGGTTGCAGTCGGGGGACCTTCATGTAAGGTTTGTGCTCATTGAAAAGGTCTCACTGCAATGGAAATAAAATATCCAAGTAAGGTTACGATTCTAGATGAGCATAAACTTTAGCCCTAAGTATTTACAAGTTTTGTTTTTGATGAAATTCACTTTATCCATACAATTTTGTCTTACAACACAATTTTCTATTATTATAAGTAAAATAATAAGAATCTTCTCAAAAAGTCGTTATATCGAAGTATGTTTAAATAAGAAGCGAGGTCCAGAAATGTGTGCAAAAACTACGAGAAGGAATTTAGAGCACGGCTTTAAATAAACATAATATCTTAAGTAAACAAATTGCTTTTTAAAATGGAGTATTTTTGTCACAACTTAATAAAAATCAGTACTGGAATTGGGCGGGGCATGTTGCCAGGCAGAGTGATGGCAGGTGGACCAAAATGTTCAATAGTGGTCGCTATCGGATGTAAGTAGCGCCTGGCATCCGTTGGCTCGTTGGGTGGACGCAATTCGAAAAACTGGATGAGATAACATACACTAGAGAAATTTCGTCGGATATCGCAGCGGGCGGGTTGTCTAGTGGTAAAGAAGTTAGCCGCGTAAGCTGAAGACCCGGGTTCGATTTCCGGCTGGGCCACCAGTGGGCCTTGTCGTTTTTTCTTTCGTGTATGATATCTATTTCAATTTAAAATTACTAATTAACATAATATTGCTCTATTAAAACTAACATTACTATAAAACTAAACCCTATTCACAAAACTCGTTCCGCGCCCTCTCAAGGTGCAAAGGTGCCCATCACACTCGATGCGTACGCTGAATTGCGATAGACAGTCTTTGCATCAAAAAAGACCCCGAACGAGAGTCATGGCCTCTCTCTCTAGTATGAAATGAGTCCAGTTGGGTGGTGCATCATGGTTTTTGTTTAACCTTTTTTTTTCTTTCTACCCATGTGTTTACAGAAGAAGTTTTTCTTAAAAAAATATGTGATAAAAAGTTGCTTTTCTGTTCCCATCTCTGTACAATGGGCGCCAGAGTGCAGTTAATGTAATTCTGCGCAGTAAATAAAAGAGATTGCATTAAGACCCCGCCGCGCCGCGCCGGTCAATCTCGGACATTTAATCCTTTGCAGTTAATGTACATTGTGTAACTACTTGATTGCGTCAATTGACTTTCAATACTTGTAATAGGTATTGTACAGTGAAACCTGGATAAGTGAGACTTCAATGGACGACAAACTTTATCTCACTTAAAGAGGTATTCCACTTATTCAGGGTCTCAGTTAGACAGGCATAATAAAATGTTTGTCTCATTTACAGAGGGTATCACTAATAGAGGCCAGAATAGAGGGTATGCCAGTTATAGAGGTGATAAATAAGGTGTTTTGCATATAGTTATTATTAATTGCATACTACTTAAAAGAAAAGGTAAATAAGCCTTGTATTTAAATAAAATATAATACTAACGTCATTGTGTCTTAAAACTTTTATAGAGGTATATTATGAAAGTATTTTTTTTTAATATTTTTATGTAAATTATCGAGATTTTAGTTTTAATTACTTAAAATAACCAAGAAAACCCTTAAACTCGTCTGAACACAAAAAGGATCAATCGCGTAATTTAAAGATAGGCTAAGAATTATAAAAAATATGGAAGTAGATTTTCAATGAAGTCCAAGTTACAGAGGTCATAGATTGACTGTGTCTCAGATACAGAGGTAATAATTTATATAATTCTTAACAAACAATTAAGTTCATATACATTTCAAATATAGTCTCAGTAACAGAGGTAAAATACACACTCTGTCTCACTAATAGCAAGGGCGGCTCACTCCGCGATTCTATCGCCGCGCTACAAGTACATGCCGGCGGCCGCGAGTTCGCGGCCTAGTCAGGGGTGGCGCGCGTTCTCACGGAACGCACGTTCGCACTTTCTAATGTTACTTTACGTCGCGAGTTTTTTTTAAGGTTCATATGCGATGTCCGCGTGTGGAATGGCTAATAATGCTTAGTTAAATAGATATCATGAATAAAATAAATACCATGGGACATGTTTACACAGATCTACTATTGATTAAGGCCCCGAAAAGATTCAATAAGGCTTGTGATATTGGAACTTAAACAAAAATTTATAAATACTATATATTTATACCTAGAAAGTACCCACGACTTGAATATAATAGTATAACATTTTATCTGAGTATTAAATCGTTTTAATCCGTAGGGAACCCTATCGCCGGGCGTCGCGCACGTGCGGCTCGTTTCTTTGTTAGAATTTTGTAGGCATTTAAAAAGGCGGCATGTCGTGAACATCAAAGCAGTGGGCCTTCTGTACTTGTACTATTATATATTCTGTGCTAATAGAGGGAAATGTGACCATAAAATCGAAAAGGCTAATCTCACTTATAGAGGTCTGTTTTGTCTCATTAATAGAGGTAAATCGGTGCGAAAGTGTCGGGACCACACCTTGGGTCCCAAATAAAGAGGTTTCTCACTTATCCAGGTCCCACTTAACCAGCCAGGCAATTATGGTCGCGCGATAAATGATAAAACATCTGGCCGTCCCTATCGCACATACTAATAGTGCGATAGGGACGGCCTGATATTTTATCGTCTATCGCGCGACCATGCTACCCGTGCAGGTTTCACTGTATTACAATATGGTTTTATAACAAGTCTCCTGTGTTGTTTGTAAACATGTCACTTGAAAATGTATTCCTCACCATGTTAACTATTTAGCGTTTTTAACAGTATAGTAGGTTCTCAACTTAAATAATAAATAATTAATAAATAAATATTATAGGACATTCTTACACAGATTGACTGAGAACCACGGTAAGCACAAGAAGGCTTGTATTGTGGGTACTCGGACAACGATATATATAATATACAAATACTTATATACAGAAAACGTCCATGACTCAGGAACAAATATCTGTGCTCATCACACAAATAAAAATACCCTTAGTCCGTTTTCGCATTATGCGATCCGATATCGGATGTCGGACGGATTTCAATAGAAAAAATCCAAGATGGCACCTGTAATGTATGGGATATCGGTCCGACATCCGATATCGGATCGGATAATGTGAAAACGCGCTTACCGGGATTCCAACCCAGGACCGCGGCTCAGCAGGCAGGGTCACTACAGAGTCTGTAGTACAGACTGAGCCATACCGTTCGTCTGGTATATGATATTAAAACTCCACTCATTCGGTCTTGCCACGCAAGCAGCTGTAACCATGCAAACAGGACCTCAAAAAGACTTTGCCACGGTAGACTTTATTATACATAAAATATGTACATGCGGAAGAAAAATAATATCAGACTATCATCAAAACAAAAATAAACATTCAAATTAGGATCGCCCATACATCAAAATTATCTCACCGTATAGTCTGTATAGTAGGCACTAAAAAGTTGTTTATTGAATAACAGATATCACCCAGACCCGAGGTAATGACCTCTTGATAGCATAACGACTTAAGGCCAGTACTTGTAGTAGTCAATTTACATTAGGAGCTCTAACCCCGTAGCCAAGTATACAAACTTTGACGCTCCATGGTAAACGATACGCTGTCTGTGTCCCATCAATAGGGAAGCGTGGAGCATGAAAGACTTTTTCATCACACCAACTGTTAAAGGCTCACTTTGCTATTCGAAAACAGATAGCAAAATTGCATTTTATCCACAAGAGTGCAAAGTAACTTCATACAAATTTTTATAGTTAGTATTTTGTTCGTGTTGGTGTGTTGAAAAATTTGTGTTTCACTCGGTGGCAAAATTTGTTTAAAATTCGTGCCTTGAAACCCTCGCAACGCTCAAGATTCCACTAATATTGGAATATTGGAATCTTTCGCTTGCTCGGGTATCAATATTGGCACGTGAGGTTGAATAACTACTTTGCCCCCTTGTATAACAAATAACTATTTTCTCTTGGGTGTGAGTCTTAGTTTCTAAATTAAACACACCTTGTCCCAAACACACATTGATCGCGGGGATCAGTTTAAGTGTCAGTTTAAGATCCATCAAATAAGTTTAGTATTCCTTCACATTTTAAATTCTCAATCGGAAAGCAGCACAAAACATTTCTAGTACATGACGTTACGAGTAAGTATTTTATTTTATCTAGCGATTATAAAATACCTACCATGCAAACATAATGCTAACCCTTAACATTGAATTTATACTTTGCAGTAGCTATTATTAGTTGCAAAATTTCGCAGTAGCACCAAGGGCGGCTCACTCCGCGATTCTATCGCCGCGCTACAAGTACATGCCGGCGGCCGCGAGTTCGCGGCCTAGTCAGGGGTGGCGCGCGTTCTCACGGAACGCACGTTCGCACTTTCTAATGTTACTTTACGTCGCGAGTTTTTTTTAAGGTTCATATGCGATGTCCGCGTGTGGAATGGCTAATAATGCTTAGTTAAATAGATATCATGAATAAAATAAATACCATGGGACATGTTTACACAGATCTACTATTGATTAAGGCCCCGAAAAGATTCAATAAGGCTTGTGATATTGGAACTTAAACAAAAATTTATAAATACTATATATTTATACCTAGAAAGTACCCACGACTTGAATATAATAGTATAACATTTTATCTGAGTATTAAATCGTTTTAATCCGTAGGGAACCCTATCGCCGGGCGTCGCGCACGTGCGGCTCGTTTCTTTGTTAGAATTTTGTAGGCATTTAAAAAGGCGGCATGTCGTGAACATCAAAGCAGTGGGCCTTCTGTACTTGTACTATTATATATTCTGTGGTAGCACCGGGGAGTGTCAACAGACAACATTTACTGCGTTAAGTGATTAAGATTGGCTTGAAAATATAAACAACATTTAAAAATAAAATCTATCAATCTACCATTATACAATTTTTTTAAAGTTCGTAATAGTGTATCTTCTCGTGTTGTGTGGTTCATCAACTGTCTTGTAGAAGCTTGTTGTTATAGATTTGAATAGGCCACAGTATGCAGGTCCTCGTCTCGCTTGCGTTACTCGCCGTCAGCTCGGCCGTCTACGTTCCTCGCATCGTCACGGCTCCCGCCACGAATACTGTGTATCACTGCTCAACGCTGATGCTTGGTGAGTTGCCCAGATATGAAGTTGCGAACGTGAACGTCCTCGGAAGTGAAACCTTCAAGAAAAGGTCCTAAGTACAGCCTGTGGCAAAAATAAGTAGAAAAATAGTGAGTGTCCACATTGTAGTGTAATACCGTTTTTAGGGTTTCGTAGTCAACTAGGAACCCTTACGCCGTGTCTTGCAAGACACGGCGTTACAGTTTCGCCATGTCTGTCTGTCCGTCCGTCCGTCCGCGGATAATCTCAGTGACCGTTAGCACTAGAAAGCTGAAATTCGGTACCAATTGTGTATATCAATCACGCCGACAAAGTGGTAAAATAAAAAGTGGAAAAAATGTTTTGTTAGGGTACCTAGTACCTACCCCACTCCTACATGTACCTAAAGTGGGGACTGATTTTTTTTTCATTCCAACTCCAACGTGTGATATATTGTTGGATAGGTATTTAAAAATGAATAGGGGTTTACTAAAATAGTTTTTTGATAATATTAGTATTTTCGGAAATAACCGCTCCTAAAGGCTCCTCTAACTTTTGAACCATAAGTTTAAAAAATAAGAAAAAAAAATCACTTTATAAAGACTTTCGAGGAAAGTTGTTTTGAACTTGATATGTTCAGTAGTTTTTGAGAAAAATACGGGAAACTACGGAATCCTACACTTAGCGAGGCCCGACACGCTCTTGGCCGGTTTTTTTTCACATGTATTTTGATTGATTTGAAGGAGATTATTTCTAATGTGTCACTGTTTTTTGTCAGACTATATATCTCGCAATACAAGGTGAACTGAGGCAATTTGGATAATTTTATATGTACAATATATCTAATCAAATCAAATTGTTTTTTGTTGTTTCAGGACGAAAAACAGAGGATCAGATTCAGCTACCAGAAAGAACTGTTGGATCACACGATTATCTCTACGTCGCTGATGTGAGTCCAAATGTTGAACTGCCTACACCAAATCTTGGGATTAGTTGTCATTTCCACATGTTATCCCGGCATTTCCTACGGCTCACGGGAGCCTGGGGTCCGGCTCCCGTGAGCCGTAGGAAATGCCGGGATAATGCAAGATTCAGAAATTGGGACCCAAAATGAGTGACAGTTGTTACCAAAAATTAACTCGATGTCAGTTTTGTTCATGTTATAAATCTAGATTATTGCTTAGTAGTTTATGTAATTGACACAATAGAAGTAATATTTGCATTGAAATTTCATGCTTAATTGTCGTCATAAAACATTAATTAATTAATCAATTATTAAGTGCCGAAATTTTGAAAAGTAATAAATACAAAAGTCTTGGCAAAGAATACCTTTTTGTACCTTTTGGCGTAGAAACTCTAGGTCCATGGGGTCCCAGTGCGAACAAGTTGTTCACAGAAATCGCGAAGCGTCTGGTTGAGGTAACTGGTGACCGAAGAGCTGGCGACTTCCTCGCACAACGTATCAGCATTGCGATACAGCGAGGAAATGTCGCCTGTGTCCTTGGTACAATGCCTCAAGGGCCTATTTTAGACATTAGCTAGCTTTTAAATTTAGTCTTAGTTTCTTATATAATTATGTAAATATTTTCATGTAAATGAAGATATATATGTCGCAGGGAAATGGCCAAAACAGAGATTTGATCAAATCTCTAAAGGATTTGATCAAATAACGCAGGATGTCAAAATGGCGAATCCATTTCATCATTTCTCTAGAAAATTTCAGTCATTTGACTAAATACCTGACTCTGCTTAGTGAGATCACAAAATCGGCCAATAGACACGCCACGTTTTGTCATTTTACTAGATTTGTTTAGGGATTTGATAAAATCCCTGAACCACGACAGTGACTTAACACAGCAAAAGGGAATGTACAAGTTTCTAATGGGTGGCAACGCGCATGTGACACTGTTTGAGTTGCAGGCGATACGGTGACCGCTTTCCATCAGGCGGACCGTATACTCACCGACGTAGTATAAAAAAAAAAAAAAAAAGTTGACGAAATGAACTCAAAAAGTCAACTAGTTTTAACATTTCCCTAAACAAATTTAGGGAAATGATGAAGTCTCAACTGGTGATTTGATCAAATGTCTGAACTGGTTTCGTGAAATGACAAAGGCAAGAATCTAATATATCCAATTAGATTTATTAGACTCTTGCCTTTGTCACTTGATTTGATTGAATCCTTGACTTGATTAGTGGAATGGTAAAATTGAATCCGTTTTTAAGAGTTTTTTTATTTTTAATAAAAAATAAAAGTGAAGAAACAAAGCTAAAAATGTTTCATTTTAAATTATATTCATATTTATTACAACATTTTGTCTTTTCACTGAACTTGTTTAGCGAAATGATAAAACTAGTTGACTTTATAAGCTCGTTTCGTCAACTTACTGACGTGGTTCAGGGATTTTATCAAATCCCTAAACAAATATAGTGAAATGACAAAACGTGGCATGTCTATTGGTCGATTTTGTGATTTCACTAAACAGAGTAAGGGATTTAGTCAAATGACTGAAATTTTCTAGAGAAATGATAAAACGGATTCGCTATTTTGACATCCTGCGTGATTTGATCATATCCCTTAGTGATTTGATGAAATCTCTGTTTTGGCCATTTCCCTGCGACATAAATATAGATAAATTGAAAATTAATTATTGTTAACATTTTTCACTAAGTTTGATCCCAATTTTTGAAAAATGCCCACGCATTACTAACGAGCGATGTTTGGGGAACTGCTCCTAATAACTGATATATATTTTTCTTCTACAGGCTTGCTTCAAGCAGCAGAAGCAGTGGGTAGGTGAGAATGTGACCGCCTGCGACTCGGTAGGGTCCTGGCCGCCCACCGTCATCCCTTTCGGCGCTGGCAGTTTCTCCCCCCTCTACATCAACTGCGCGCAAGAGAACCCCCACCCGTGCTACGAGCTCATCATTGTTCATGTCACCTTGTATTGCGAGGCCAAGAGCTTGAACAGCATTTAAGTACCTATAAGTACAACTACTTTTTCAATTATTTTTTTATCAATAGGCTTGACTCTTAAACTACATTGTATGAAATAACAACGCTAAATAAATTAGAGATTTACAGGATTAGAGAAATTGCCTCCTATTTATTTTTAACTGCCGCCTCAAATCTCTCAAGGAAGGAAGGTTCTCAATTCGTCTGTATGTTTTTTTTATTTTTTTTAATGTTTGTTCCACGATATCTCCGTCGTTACTGGACCGATTTTGAAAAATTTTTTTTGATCGAATGTATATGCGTACAGATTGGTCCCATTTTCACTTTGGTATTTTTATAAGAACAGCATGCACTTATGTCCAGGACATTTGGTGCAGTGGAAATGCTGATGATGGTCAGAACCAAACTCCTTAAATTTTAACGGCACACTTATAGTGACTTTGGTATTTTTATAAGAACAGCATGCACTTACGTCCAGAACAGTGACATTTGGTGCAGTGGAACTGCTGATGAAGATCAGAACGGAACTCCTTAAATCGGAACGGCACACTTATAGTGACTTTGGTATTTTTATAAGAATAGAATGCATTTAAGTTCAGAACAGGGACATTTATTTAGTTATGTTTGTTAAGAATATTGAGTTTTCAAGTAAAATTTTGTCAACCTTCGATTTCTTATAATCGGATTTATGAGGAAACTCCTCAAACCTTAACGGTATACGTATATTCATTTGTGTTCCCATCAAATAATTAAAGTATTAAAAGCAGTTTTTAAAAATATCTGCACATTTCTACATAATCCAACATTCGCAAGTAGCTTTCACCGGAACCCCAAAGGCGGTGGTTTTTTTTTCTTAAAAATTATATTTTTAGAATATAAGTTTAAGACCTTAAAAATCTGCACGGGAAGCATGGTCGCGCGATAGACGATAAAATATCAGGCCGTCCCTATCGCACTTACAAATAGTGCGATAGGGACGGCCTGCTATTTTATCGTCTATCGCACGACCATGCTTCCCGTGCTGCTTTTAAAGTAAGAAAAGTAGGGCAGGCTCCTAAACGTTATTCTTTATGTGACCCTGGTAGTGGGTAGGTACTGTAGGTAGCGTGAGAGTCGTATTATTCTTGTACCTACGTGTGATCATAGATTAAAATATTGTGTGATTAGCAGACATCGTAACTTTTCTAACGATTTCGGTGCAGAATAGTACAAAAAAAGGAATTCTACAAGTGTTTTCTAGGTAGATGATCAAGAATTAAGGGTCATTTTACTGTCATTACTCCTAATTAACTATTCCAGCTGGCTTCGGATATTATATTCGTCCTTTAACGCAACAATGCTGCACCAAAATTGCTGGAAAAGTTACGATATCTGGTGATTAGTCTTATATTTAGAGTATAGTCCCTTGTTTAAAAATGAAGTTTTCTACGTTAAACAACCAAAATAAAATTCCCAGCATGCAAGCAAAATAATTCTGTTCAAAGTGTACAATAAATAAGCTGGAGGGTGCGTCATAACGCGCTGTCAGTAAGATATACGGTGTGTCCTATTTTCCCCAGCTTCCCCTATCGCAGCAAATTGTCCATCTAATCGAACTGCGTCGTTCACAAGCGACAGCAAGGCGTGCTATGTAATGGTACTTCCAGACGCTGTTATAAAAAAAATACAACATACTTAGTGTGTCAAAGGCAACTTGATAGCAATGGAAGTTTTGAACCGTCAAAGGATCTTTTAAAATACAAATACATACTTAAACACATGAAATTGTTCAATTCTCAGTACCATTCTTAGCAATGAAAGGCTGCTAGTCCATCGCCCACACCACAATTGAGCACACATCCCACGAACGATTTCTACGACACCTACGATAGGAAAAGGTATGATGTAATTCTTAACCAATCACAACACGGGCACGGGCATGGGCAAAGCATCTTAATAGATGTCATTAACATAAGTTTTCTCTACTTTTGTTCTATGATATTATATAGGCCATTTACAATTACACATAAACGCCAAAACTTGATACTATTCATTCATAAAGTGGATCAATAAATCTGGCGCCATCTGTTTACCTTAATCGGCCAAGATCCTGATGGTGGTCTACTTAAAGTATTGGCAGTGAAGATTTGTGAATAGTCGTCCCGCTGCAAGACTATCTATTACAGTGACATTACCCATGCTTACCGAGTCAAAACTCGCAAGTGACTACTAGCTTAGTAGGTACTTGGCGCGACAACACTGCCACCCCGTTTTGGCCTGGGCTGCCACTCTGTGGTGATCTTGGCCCATAGCTCATTCGGCATTCGGCAGACATGACCAGCCCAGTCCCACTTCAGCTTAGCCGCTTTCCGAACTACGTCGACTATTTTTGTTTTGGAGCGCAGCGTGGTGTTCCGGATACGATCCGTTAACTTTATACCTAATATGCTGCGCTCCATTGCTCGCTGACAAACCCCGAGTTTGGACTTCTGACTCGCCGTCAAAGACCAAGTTTGGGCACCGTAGGTGAGAATTGGAAGTATGCACTTGTCCATGAGTCTCCGTTTGAGTGATAGTGGGAGGTCACCTTTCATGAGATGTTTCATGGACCAATAGCTTTTCCAGGCGTTTTCAGTTCGTCTTTCGACTTCCTTCTCTTGTCGCGCCTGGAAAGAAACTAATTGGCCCAAATAGATGTACTCCTGGACATATGCAATCGATTCTCCGTTTATCTCAATCCTACATGCGGTGCTGTTATTGGTCATTAACTTGGTCTTCGACATGTTCATCTGAAGTCCAACCTCGAGGCTTGCGTCGCTGAGGTCTTGAAGCATTGATTGTAGTTCGAATTATAAATAAATAAATAAATATTGGGGACACCTTACACAGATCAACTTAGCCCCAAACTAAGCAAAGCTTGTACTATGGGTGCTAAGCGACGATTTACATACCTAAAATAGATAAATACATACTTATATACATAGAAAACATCCATGACTCAGGAACAAATATCTGTGCTCATCACACAAATAAATGCCCTTACCGGGATTCGAACCCAGGACCGCGGCTCAACAGGCAGGGTCACTACTAACTGAGCCAGACCGGTTGTCAAAATTATTATATTAAATTATTCTCATAACCAAATATTTGACTTACAAAATAACATTTTATAAAGGATATTATTGACAAATTAATATTTAACAAATAACTTAACTAATAAACCTACGATTAGCCTAAAAATGTTTGCTGTAATGTATTATTTGACAAGTGAATCTGTAATAGTAATTTATAATATGCGTCAAACGAAACACATAATAGCGAATCAAATCATATTAATGATTCATAGAAAATCTTTACAATATTTTTTTACTCAGTCCCTGCTTTTTGGAATGCTACTACAAAGTAGATTTGCTTATAACTGTAAACCTCACAAAACCGAAGTAATACTAGAAAAGTGGGTTAGGTTAGGTTAGAACTTTGACCCTCACAAAACCGAAGTAATACTATAAAAGAGGGTTAGGTTAGGTTAGAACTGTGACTTGGATACGATTGGGTGCTGCGTGGCAGAAACCTTCCAGGAATTGCATTAACATGCTATGCTGATGACACTCTCGTTATAGTGAAGGCTGACACATTCAGAGAGGCGTCATTGTTAGCGACGGCGGGAGTAGCGCAAGTGGTAACAAGGATTCGTAGATTGGGGCTTGAGGTTGCTCTTCATAAATCAGAAGCCATCTGTTTTCACGGTCCTCGTAAATCACCTCCAGCTGGTGCTCAAATTATGGTAGGCGGAGTTACCATCGATATTCAGCCAACGATGAAATATCTGGGGCTCTTTCTTGATAGCCGGTGGAACTTCAAAGAGCACTTCAAGCGCCTGGCTCCAAAACTTCTGGGCGCAGCTGGAGCTTTAAGTCGTCTTTTACCAAATGTGGGAGGGCCAAACGTTGGTTGCCGTCGCCTTTATACGATGGTGGTGCGATCAATGGCGCTATACGGAGCGCCCATATGGGTAGATGCCCTTAATGCCGATAATAAAAGGCTTCTCCGGAGACCCCAAAGGATCATGGCGGTAAGAGTAATCAGGGGGTATCGCACCATCTCTTGTGAGGCGGCATGTGCATTGGCTGGGACCCCACCCTGGGACTTAGAGGCTGAAGCTCTAGCAGATATATATTGGCGAATCTCAGAGTCAAGAGCTAGTAATCAAGAGCCTATGTTCGAGGAAGTAAAACGTTGGAGAATGGATGCTCGCGATGCTGTTCTTCGTGAATGGAGTGACAGGCTGGAATTTCCCACTGCTGGCCACTGGACTGTGAACGCGATTCAGCCTGTTATTAAAGAATGGGTTGGGAGACAATTCGGGGTCGTATCGTTCCATCTCACACAGGTGCTTTCCGGTCACGGGTGTTTCGGCAAATACCTGTGTGAGCGATCTAAGAGGGAGCCCACGCCAGCGTGTCATCACTGCAATAGTATAGAAGATACGGCGCAGCACACGCTGGCGGAATGCCCAGGCTGGGAGGAGCACCGGAATGAATTGGTTGCGGTGGTTGGAGGAGATTTGTCGTTGCAAGCCATCATTAAGGCAATGACCCAAAATAAAACATGTTTTAAGGCCATGATCTCATTTTGCGAAGCTGTCATGGCCGAAAAAGAATTGGCAGAGCGCGCACGGGAAGAAGACATCGATGCTCACCCGTTGCGGCGTAAACGAGCTGGGCGGAGGCGGGTCGCCCATGACCGTCGCTTGCCGCCTTAACGAGGACCTCTGGGTGGCAGTCACGGGGACGACTGTCACCTGATAGAATGAAGGTTCTCGTGGTGAGGGTATTCTTCGATGCCCCTTTACTGGCGGATAATCTATATATCTTATGTCGGGGCTTAACAGCCGTTTGCTGGGGGGCATGGTAGCGTACAGCTGTATTTCCCATGTCCTCCAATACAGCACCGAGGTGTAAGACGGGGGGGTTGTTTAGTGGGTAAACTTGGGTAAAGGAGTCCCACATAACCACTCGGGTTTATCCCCGTACCCGAGTGGTATGCGTAACAGCATTTTTCCCCTCCGAGAGAAAAAAAAAAAAAAAAAAAAAAAAAAAAAAAAAAAAAAAAAAAAGGTTAGAACTGTGACCCTCACAAAACCAAAGTAATACTAGAAAAGTGGGTTAGGTTAGGTTAGAACTGTGACCCTCACAAAACCGGAGTAATACTAGGAATGTGGGTTAGGTTATGTTAGAACTGTGACCCTCACAAAACCGAAATAATACTAGAAAAGTGGGTTAGGTTAGGTTAGAACTGTGACCCTCACAAAACCAAAGTAATACTAGTAATACTAGAAAAGTGGATTAGGTTAGGTTAGAACTGTGACCCTCACAAAACCGAAGTAATACTAGAAAAGTGGGTTAGGTTAGGTTTGGGTCCCTACCATGGGATTTAGATGCAAAAGCCCTCGCAGTCGTTTACCGCTGGCGTGAGGAGGCGCATCTCAATGGAGACTCGCCAGCACCACGAGAAATCCTAGGATGGC
This sequence comes from Leguminivora glycinivorella, assembly GCF_023078275.1. Classification (NCBI taxonomy): domain Eukaryota; kingdom Metazoa; phylum Arthropoda; class Insecta; order Lepidoptera; family Tortricidae; genus Leguminivora; species Leguminivora glycinivorella. Next base: position 228,915 of record NC_062976.1, on the reverse strand, counting down.
GAGACGGAATCCGTGACGAAATGGTGGAAATTTGGGAACAGAGACTAGCGCAGCCCAGTGCAGGTCATCTCACCATTGAAGCGGTTCGTCCAGTCCTCAAGCAATGGCTTGACCGGACACATGGTGTGCTGACTTTCCGGCTCACACAGATCCTCTCGGGACATGGATGTTTCGGGAAGTATCTCAAGGACAGAGCCGGAAGGGAAGTAACTGCAGTGTGCCATCACTGCGACTGCCCGGAGGACACTGCACAGCACACTTTGGCAGTGTGCCCAGCATGGGAGGAAGAACGCAGCACTTTAAGCGCTGTGGTTGGTCATGACCTGTCTCTACCATTCGTCATCCGAAATATGGTGGACAGCGATAGGTCATGGAAAGCTGTGCTGGACTTCTGCGAAGGAGTCATGGCCCAGAAGGAGATGGCAGAGCGTGGCAGGGAAGATGATCCAGCTTCCCAACCAATACGCCGAAAGCGTGTGGGGCGGCGGCGACTGGCGTATGACCGCCGACTACCCCCTTAAAGGGTCCTGTGGGCGACAGACTCGGGGACGTCTGCCGCCTACATAAAGGTCCCTGGGGCGGCAAGCACGCTGCATCTGAGGCGCGCGATATGGTGATTGGGAGGGCAAAACACCCTCCACAGATGTTGTTAGTGGCTGACGAGGTTGCGGAGGAGTGCCGAAACGTGCCTGCGACCTCGTCCGGTAAGCCCTGAGGTGGCAATCGAGGGGTTTTAGTGGGTACACCATGGGTCTCATTAGCCTATATGGGAGTCCCACATAACCATCCCAGGCCGGTCCCTGCGCCTGGGATGGTATGCGTAATGCATTTCCCCTCGTTAAAAAAAAAAAAAAAAAAATAAAAAAAAAAAAAGGTTAGAACTGTGACCCTCACAAAACCGTAGTAATACTAGAAAAGTAGGTTAGGTTAGGTTAAAACTGTGATACACACAAAACCGCACTGATACTAGAAAAGTTGGTTAGGTTAGGTTAGAACTGTGACTATCACAAACCAAACTTATCTAAAAAAGTGGGTCGATCAGTATAGCCTAGGCTAGAAGAAAGGTCTGGAACCCCTTTATAACAATTTATTACATGACATTTGGTAAATGTATCAATTTGTCAAACATACTATTAGGTAACATGAAAAATATACAATTGATAGTTTATTAAGTAACACATTGTACTAATGTATTAGTTACTAAATGATTATTTGTCAAGTAAGTTTTTGTAAAATGATACATATGCGGAATAACATATTTGCCAATTACTATATTGATGAAACGTTTTTTGTAAAATGAACATTTGCTAAAATTGTTTTGGTCAAACATTAGTGAACCCACTGCCACAGTAGCACGCGGTAGCAAGTGTAGCAACTAGCACTACTGTTTCGTGGCTGCGCAGCCGCGCTCAAAATCCGACCGTATAATATACCGTGTTTCCGGTAACACTCAAAACCTCAGACACCCCAACTGATTTTTATTTTTTTAAACTCATCTAGAGTATTCATCTTTTAATCTGATGTTTACTTTTTTTTAATTGAATTTTGAGTTTTTTGTACAGCTCTACTTGACTTTTAACTCTACACTCAATAAAATAATTGCTAACTTCCACCATAAACCACAAAACTATTTATTTGTTTACGTGACTGCAACGACATAAGGTTTACCAATAGACAGCTAAGATGTCACTGTAAAACACTTTAAAGCTTTGTCACAGTAAACTTCAAATTGGACAGGTAATCTCAGTAAGCAAATTTAAACCCAATGTTTAAAATAACAAGGTTGTAATTAGGTACGAGTTCAATTTGTTATGACTTATGATAAACATTAAGATTAAACTGACAAACAACGTCAAACTCGTAGCGAAAAAATAATCGTCCAAGTACCAGCCAGTATTATTACCCCTAAATACTGAAAAAGGTAAACAACCTCTAGCAATGCGATATACACAATGTTGTCTTACGAGTACAATAGAATAGGCACGTAAAAAATAACTAATAATACAAATTTAAATAAAAATATTACCCCCATCAAGATATAGCTCAATCGATTCTACTCTCGATTCTGAAGAAACTGTTTTCAGGTTTTTAGTGTAAAGTGAAACACGGTGTATAACAACCATCCCTCGCATGCGTGACTCCTTGTAAATATTAGCCAGCCTAGTTAATGTGACAGCTAACTGACAATCGTTAACAACACTACGTGGTGATTGAAACACGTCTGGCTCTTTCGCGCCACTAGATATCTGTAGATATCCGAGATATTTTGTCGCCTAAAATGCACTTATGCTCGTACAGAAGAGAGATAGTAAGTACTATTAGTAAGTGGTCTGTAACCAGTATACGGGGCTTAGGACACTATCAATGAACGTAAGCATCTATAAGTTCAAGTGTCACTGGTTGGCTCCACATCTCGACCACTCGCGGCGATTTTAACACTGCAATTTACGAACTGACGTGTGTCTCGTACAGTCGAACGGAGCTTGTCGGGACGTCTTATGACGTGCATTACAGCGGGGCTTTATGTTTCGGATAACTGGTACTTCGATGCTATTGATAAATTGCTTCTGTGATGATTAGGTCATACCGAAAGTTTTTGTCATCTCAAAAACTGTAGCCTTAATCCCATTATTTGTGGTCTGCCCTCCTCGTTCTTCAAACATATACTATTAAATATTTCATAAAAATCTAACAATACAAAAATTTGCTTCTTAGTACTTTTAACAAGCCAAGAATACCAATATATGTAGATAAAACATGTTCACCGGATCATGGATATTGATAGCAGCCGACATTTCGATCAACCCCATCGCATATTTCACCCTCGTATCGCAGAATCTATTATGTTGCGAACATTTATCATATTCTGTGAAAGCTGCTTTTATGCGACTCCAAAAAAAGGGAATTGTTTTTATTAATTCATATGTTTGTACGTCCCTCTGATCATAATAAAAAATGAGGTCAGTCAGCCAAGATTTTTAATGAAACAGCTAATTTCTTGGTCGATGTCTTTGCCGATGTGAAATACTAACCTGAATTTAGGTAGTTTTTTAAAGTACACACTAAATACAGATTAATTTAATACCTACCTAAGAATAAAACCTTGTAATTTATCGTCGGTGAGATTGCCAATTCCGCTATGTGCAATTTAGCTACTTTTCAGGAGAGACAAGAAAGCGATTTACTAAAGAATTTGGTACTAAACATAACTTCCATTTATATCAAAAATCAAAAAATCAAAATAATTTATTCAGCAAATAGGCCACAGAGGCACTTTTACACGTCACATGTACATAGGTATTTAAAAAAATATTTAAAATTGAGTTGAAATTACAATTGATACTATTATATACTAATTCTAAGTTCTAACTAAAGTTAACTCTATACAATTAATTAGAGATGTAGAAGGTCTCTAAATGTCGAATTACAACCAAGAACTACACTAAATTTTAATATAAAAAGTACAAATACAAAAAAAAAAAAAGTCTAAAATTACTTTAGAGGTGCAAATGACTCTAAATGTCACAACTAAAAATAAAATGTATATCTACTTAATCTAATTCTCCTTAGAGATGTATATGGTCTCCATTATATATCCAAAATGTGTCAAAAATAGCAAGAAATATGTTGTCTGGGAAAAAATGGGAAATAATAAATCACAAATCAAGATATACTTAAAAACAATGTGATGTCGTGGCTAGCGTTGACGACGCGACCATCGCGCGACCGCCGCCGTTGCATCGCATTGCATCGCTTATCATCGACGTCACCCATCTAAGACACTTCTAGAGATCGAAGGTTCGATTTTGTCTCTCCGCGTCGTGGCGTCGAAACCACAGCGTAACATTAGATAATCGTAAGTGTTTGTGCATTTGGTAATGTACCCTAAATAGGGAGAGCTAGCCAAGATACGCTTACGTAGCGTAGGCGGTTATGACGTTGGCTAGCATCAACCTCTGGAGCCTTTTCTTCGGCGACATAAAAGTGACAACACAGTAAAATTAGGCATAAAAACATAAAATTGGCAGGTACTTACATAAACGTTAAGCCATTTGGGTAAGACAAGTGAAACCTAGTACTAAAAACGGTGCCTTTACCTCTAATGCGGAAAGTTTTCACATTACGTTCACGAGGACTTCGAGTAGTGACTTAACGTGAGATGAAACGATATTACTGCTTTTTATTTTTATATATTTTTACGTGCCGAATGCACAAACGCTCACGATAATATCTCTTTCGTAGTTCCTCTATCGCTCTTGCGTATTGGCGCGGCCAGCCTACATTTCTGCGGCTTTTCGGTGGCGTTTCGCGTCGTAGAAATGTCATTTGGCTACGGGGCCTGGACTCTAGAATCAGACCAAGTTTAAAAGAAATTGATACAAGTTGCTCAAGGATTATATTTTAATCTACAGACTTCTATAAAATTATGACGTTTACTGGACTCTTCCAAAGTCTTCCCTATCAAAATTGCTGACAGCTTATGTTTGCCTGACTCTAGCTAAGATGGATACCTAAGATATCGACGAATTAATGGTAAATAACAAGTCGCAATAATATATAAATAAAATAAAAAATAAAAAAGCCATTTATTCCTTAATATCAATTTAAAAATAGATACAAAGTTTGTGGATAATGCATGCATTATTATAACATTTCAATTGTTCAATTTCTTAATAAATTATTTATAAATGAATTTTAATTTTAATTTTGTACTTTTTTAATTTCATCTGACCACCTTTCTAATGGTTTTCCTTGTCCTCGTTTTCCCACTGGCCCCGGCCATCTTGTCACTATCTTTGTCCACTTGTTGTCATCCATTCTTGTAACATGACCGGCCCATCGCCATTTCAATTTTTTGCAGTATGTCAGAGCATCAATTACCTTAGTTTTTTGCCTTATATGTGTTTTTCTGTCTATCAATTCGTCTTATATTTAGAATGCTCCGCTCCATGCTTCTTTGGCACGTGTTTATTTTATTTCTTGTGTATGTGTTGAACAACCACGTCTGGCAGCCATAAGAAAGGCAAGGTAAGATGCAGGAATCCAGAATTTTCTTTTTCAGTTTCAGTGGCAGGTTTGATTTTAGAGGTTCTCGGTATGTCCAGTATTTATTCCAGGATATTTTAACACGTCTATCTATTTCATCCAGATGTCGGGTTTTTTTGAAGGATATCTGTTTACCAAGGTAAATGTAGTTTTCTACATAGTCGAGACTTTTATTATTCACTATGATAGAATCCCGATGGTGGTTTGTCATCACTTTTGTTTCAGAAGTGTTCAGTTCTAAACCAATATTTTTACTAACCAGGTAAATATCTTCGATCATTGATTGTAGTTGTGCGGCTGATTTCGAGAAAAATACAATGTCATCCGCAAATCGTAAGTTACTCAAATATTTTCCTTCAATGTTTATGCCTTTGTTAGCCCAACTTAAGTTCTTCATTATACTTTGCAAGACCGTTATAAATATTCTCGGCGACAAGGGATCACCTTGTCTCACGCCTCTGCTGATATTTATGTCCGTGCCGAATTTATCTAGCTTGACTCTACTTAAAACAAGTAGCAATAGATTACCTAAATTTAAATGCAGAAAAAAACTGAAATTCTTAAAAGTGGGAATTATATTTCTGCAGTTTTGTTTGTTCTGCCTACCGCTTTTGGGAATACACGTGAGTTTATAGACAAATGGATAAGTAAAAATCTGTGCCGATAAAACTAACAAATGAATTTCAGCGTCACCTTTCGGCAGGGCCGGATTAAGGGTAGAGCGAGTGGAGCGGCCGCTCTAGGCGCCGCATGGTAAGGGGGCGCCAAAATCGAGAATGTGGAAAAATTCATACAAAAAATTATACGTTGCGTGGGCGCGCACATATCACAAAATGGCGAGAGAAGTCGAAAATTACCCCACCTATTGAAAATCTAGATTTGTAATTCAGATTAAGTGGAAAGTTGCACCACATTGCCAACATATACCAACATTCATAAGGGCGCTGTTGCTAGGGCGCCGTAAAAGGAGGATTCTAGCCCTTGACGAACCACGTTGTTGTGCGGCGAACGGCAAAGTTACGTCGCTATCCGATAGTCCAAAGCGGAGTTCCTCATAAAGCCAAAGGCGCAAAACGTCTCAGAGAAGCGCAATTTTGTGAGTTACAGTCACAGCGGATGGTGAGCGAATTTCAAAGCACTCAGATAACTTAGTGGCAAAATACCGAAATGGGCATCCCGACGGTGACGATCGAGTCCGCAGTTAATCTCTTAATTAACTCTTAGTATAATGCTAAGTGGTTGTCCTCTTCAAACAGTCACTAAATTTAAATACCTGGGACATTGGGTCACAGATACTCTAAGAGATGACGCAGACATAGAAAGGGAGCGCAGAGCGCTGTCGGTGAGGTGTAATATGCTCTCTCACAGGTTTGCACGTTGTTCTACACAGGTAAAAATAACTTTGTTTAAAACATACTGCCAAACTTTATACACGTGCAACCTGTGGAGTGATTACACTAAAAAAGCCTACAGTGCTCTGCGCGTCCAGTACAATAACGCCTTCAGGGGGATGTTGGGCCTGCCCTGGCGCTGCAGTGCGTCAGGAATGTTCGCCGCCTGGAGGACGGACGGCTTCCACGCCGTGATGCGGAAGCGGGTGGCGGGTGGCGTCTCTGTGCGAGCGCGTGCGAGGCAGTACCAAGTGTACCAACACTCTCCTGAAGGTGATTGCTGAGAGGGTGGACAGCCCTCTCCTCATGCACTGGATGTCCTTGCATCAGTCTAATTGTAGCTATACTTTCTACTAACGTATATTTAGTTTAGTTTTTAAGTTATTACTAACATAATATGGATGTGTGTCCGAAATAAATGCTTTCATTTCATTTTCATTTCATTATAAAAATAATAGTGATGGCGAAATATAATAATAATAATAATAATTTATTTATTATATCAGACAACAAAGGGCCCATAATGGTTAGTACTTATACATTATTGGATATTTTAAAAACTACCTGTTAGTATAACATAAACAAAAAGTCGACACAATAATACAACAATAAAACAATAAAACACTCACCTAGTGGCGGTCATGACACACTCAAAATGCCGCGCTATAGGTGAGTCATATCGGCGGGAAATATAAGGCCTAAAAGTCGGGAACATAGGCGCCCTGTGAAGTCAAAATACCCCCAAATATGTCAAAGACCGCAGCTCTGCAGACGATAAAAGCTTGAAAGTTTGCGGATTTCCCGCTGGCGGATTGTATTAATTAATCGAGTCAATAGGAAAAAAAATCGCGCTCGCTTCGCTCGCGCTTACTATTTATATTTATCAATCTATAAATTCTGTATGGCGTCAATCTTCAAATTACGGCATTACTATGAAAAAAATTTCGCGCTCGCTGCGCTCGATTTATTTTCCTACTTAGTGAAATTTCTTCCCAAGGGCGCCGAAACTCAAACTCGCTCTACCCTGATCGAGTGCACGGGCCGGCGCTGCCTTTCGGTTTCCAATGACGCAAAGTTTTTTTTTGCTAGAGCTTCCGTAATATGATTCTATTGCTAGCGTCCTGCCGGCTGCAACAGTTAATTCCTTTTAAGTTGTTTATTCACCTCGGTAGAGCTGAATACTCACCTCGGTAGAGCCGAATAACAAGATTCATAAGATTAATGCAGTTTGGAGGCACTAAACAAATCCTTAAAGGGTATAATTTACTTTGAATGTTGGGTTCTGAACTGCAATGGCCATTCGTAATAACACTGGCTTGTTAGATGGCTAATATAACGTTGAACTGTACTGTACATGTACAGAAAGTACAACTAAAATAAAATGGAATGGAATAAACAACGCGTGATACTAAAACCACTCTTTAAAAATATAATAATATATAACATTTCCATCTGCATCATTTAGATGGCTGTCAGTCCTCAAATGTGTGGTTCTCCAGAATCTTCCTGCCCCGAACAGCTAAACTGTGGAATGAATTGTCGCCTGCGGTATTTCCGGACCGATACGACCTTCAAATCTTCAAGAAAGGAGCGTACACCCATCTTAAAGGCCGGCAACGTACCTCCAACACTTCTGGTGTTTCGGGTGTCCATGGGCGGCAGTGATCGCTTACCATCAGGCGACCTGTCTGCTCGTTTGCCTCCGATCCCATAAAAAATATAATCATATATATATACATAAATATATACCTAGTTCAGTAGTCGAAATTGCAGGCAAAGCAAACTGCATGACAGGTTATTGACAGGTAAGTTTTCCTATACTTACATACATACATTCACGCCTGTATTCCATAAAGGGGTAGGCAGAGCACATGGAACTACTAAAAGTCTCAGTTTCTTATCAATCAACGAGTGGAATGAACCGAAATTTTGATATTGCACTGACAGGTTATTAGCCCATAGTCCACAACCCAAGTACGAGTACACCCAAATTTCATAGAGGATTTCTACGACACCCACGAGAAGAAAACGGGTAATGAATTATTTGCTTAAAAACTTTGTTGATCACTATTGACAGTGGAACTGATCATCACAAATACATTCTGGGATTTCTGGCCGAATGGCAATTCTGCGACGCCAAACGCCGCAGAAAGGCAATCTGGCTCTGTCGCGCCAATACGCAAGAGCGATAGAGATAGATAGCATTTCTGCCAGAAATGCCATTCAACTACGGGGCCTGGGCAAGTCCAACGTTAATCAGCGGCTGTTGTGTAATTAATTTGGTTTAGGAGGAGGTAGGGCATAGCGAATGATATTCCGCTTTGTGTGGTAGGGCACAGCACAGCGGATATCGTCTCGTTCGAATCTAGACTCATTGGCGACGTTCCGGCAGGCAAGGCAGGATTACAAAGCCTCGAGCATCGCCGTCGAGTTGCGTCCTTGTCCGTCTTCTACCGGATACATTCTGGAGAGTGTGCACAGGAACTGCATGACCTGGTTCCTCCTTCGCCGTTCCATCACCGGACAACCAGGCGCGGGGAGCGGTTTCACCCTTACGTTGTCGACCTACCTTTCATTCGCACGAAGAGGTTTGCCTCTTCTTTCCTAATGCGAACTGCTAAGGAATGGAACATGCTCCCCTCATCTGTATTCCCGGGCGAATACAATCTGGGTGAATTCAAGTCAAGAGTGAATAGGCTGTTACTGAACCAGTGAGCTACAACCTCGGCCTTGTCGTCACTTTCCATCAGGTGCGACTAAGGTCAATCACTGGCCAGTTTATAATTAAAAAAAAAAAAAAAAAATAGAGCAGAGCCCAACTGGGGTAGTACCTCCGCCTTACAGAAGACCGCAGCCAAATAGCACTAGACCCTACTCATAGTGTTGTGTTCCTGCCGGTGAGTAAGGTTGCCAGAGCTCAACGAGGGTGCGGTGTGCTGATGACGGGAGGACTTACGGAACTAACTTGTTCCGTTTATTGTCCTTTGAGTCGTCGGCAACCCGAACCCTCCTTGGAACTTGTACACTCCTTTTTGCTGTGTACTTAACGCAGCAAAAGGGAATGTACAAGTTTCTAATGGGGTGGCAACGCGCATGTGACACTGTTTGAGTTGCAGGCGTCCATAGGTTACGGTGACCGCTTTAAATCAGGCGGGCCGTATACTTGTTTGCCACCGACGTAGTATAAAAAAAAAAAAAAAAAATTTGACACTACAGTTTGATAAGCAAAACCTGACAAAATTGAGGGCAGCGTCAGTCGTGCAAGTCGGGTTTCATTTAAACTGGATATAGTTTTAAAATTTCTGAAGCAGTTTGTGAATATCTTCAGCTAAAGATACTTAAGATGATTAAATGCAGCACTAGGATGTTTAAGTGCTTAGGTACTTCTAGAATACTGAAATATGAAAGATTGAAGGAACTTACAGAAATCTGAAAGGTTTATTCACAAAAACGGCCATGATTTAGATATTATAATTTAAGCTGCTATGCTTATTACAACCTTGTATTATAAGCGAATAAACTCTGCCTGTTTTGTCCTTTACCTTCTTACGCTTAAACCACTGAACCGAGTAAGATGAAATTTAGTATGAACACATTTTTTAGGCCGAAAGAAAAGGAAAGGAAAGCGTTCATAAATAAAATGATTACCTAATGCAATTCTTAATAATTTCAAATTAGTAATATTACGAGTACCTAAGTACTTAGGTACTAAATCGTAAAAACACAAATTAAAAGTAGAATGTTACATTATTTCTTATACATACTTAAATACTAATATTGTAATAACTATCTGTTTTGCCCAATGGTTGACTGGTAGAGAATGCCTTAAGGCGTTAAGTCCGCCATTTGTACTTTTTATTAATAATTTGTGCAATAAAATTTCAATAAATAAATAATGGGTAAGTGTGTGTGTCTGTCTGTTTGTTTGCCCGTCTTTCACGGCAGAACGGAGCGACGAAGTGACGTGATTTTTTAGGTGGAGATAATTGAAGCGATGGAGAGTGACATAGGTTACTTCTTGTCTCTTTCTAACGCGAGCGAAGTCGAAATTTCCCGGATGTCATCCATTTCAGTCCGTTTGAAACCAGTATCTGCCAATTAAAATTAATCAATATTTCACTAATAAAACTTATCTTTCTTATCGAGTCTCAATCACAAGTTCCTACACCCGACACGGGACCAATTCCAACTCAATATTTTCACTTCCACCATTCACTTCACATTGCAATACTAACTAATTGAAGACCGACAAGCCATATTCAACCTGCAGGTAAAGGGATAAAGTTGATATCGGTTGGTTTCTGAACTCTAGTATTGAAACAATCCCTCTTTCTTAACGGAAATATTTTTAATTGCCTCCTGGACTATCTAGAGGACCGTGGTCCTCAAACTTGAATAGGGTGATCTAAAATAACATGACGTAAACTATAATTAATGGCTACTGAAGTGTAAAAGTAGTTGTGAAAGATTTCAATCTTTCAGTGTCTAAATTGACGTTTCTTCGAACAAAAACTTCATTTGTTGACGGATCCAAATCGTATCCAGATCCAGATTTGGCCTATGTTAAAATTCGAAACGGGCCATTTCTTTTGCTTTTTAGTTTTGAAACTCGGCTGCCTATCATCATTTATCAGGAGGTGATTCGATCCCGACGATAAAAAAATGGGCCATTTCTTTGACGTAAAGGAAAAAAAACTGAGGACACATTTTTTTATTGTCAGGATCGCTTTTCTAGTTTTGAATTTGGTAACTAACACCAAAACGAGCCAAGCATAGAATATAATAATTAGATAGCATAATTGATTACAAATAGGTTTAAGTACTAATATTTTAAACGTAAGTCTACTAACAAGTTGTATGAGACATTAGTTACTCGAAATAAATAAAACATTTCATTTCATTTCAGCGCAAGGATACTACAGGCCCCGTAGCCGAATGTCATTTCTGCGACACGAAACGAAAACGAAACGCCGCGAAAAGTAGTCTGGCTCTGTCTCGCCAATACGCAAGAGCGATAGAGATAGATATCTACTGAGCGTTTCGTATCGTGAGCGTTTCGTGAGCGTTTGTGCCATTCGGCTACGTACCCTGGTCTACCTTTTCTGAAAGAGTAAGTCAGTTTTTTTGGATTTTGATATTTTGGGAAAGCTAATTAGGGTAGATACCTATTTCCTAAAATGGAAGGGGGGGAGCCCCGTTGGTGTCGTAGAAGTCGACTGTGGGATATGGGTTAAATTGTGGCGTATGTGGGAGGCTGGCAACCTGTCACTGCAATGTCACAGTTTCGTTTTCTTTCAGCCCCTTATTTGCCAAGAGTGGCACTGAAGCTTGAGTAGTTCATGTGCTCTGCCTACCCCGTTATGGGATACAGGCGTGATTGCATGTATGTATGTATTTCCTAAAAGATTGGAGTGAATTTTGTTACTATCCACGTTGAACTACTACTATCTTGTTACTACCACGTCACATCACCGACTCAATTGTCATCCACCATTCCCTTAGACCTACAGTTTGAGCACCGCAGCCGTAGACTAATTGTGCCTGCGAGATTGTCGGAGATGGCCGTTTGACCAATTACTGTCTCGGCCATCGCTCCGGTGAACTGGTTATTTCTCGATTGTTCCATCTCGATTTGTGGCCTAGCGAAGGGAGAAGAGTAGTTCATATTTCATTTGTATGATTCATATTTTTATTAAGTTTCTGTTTGATCCAATGGTTGATTGGGAGAGAATGCCTTAAGGCATTTAAGTCCGCTATTTGTACAATTTTGTGTCGTGCAATTTATTTAAACTTTATTTAAATAAATAAATTACAAAGAGAATAACGCTATGTGGAATATAAAAAAGCTAGCAAGTGTAAAGCCTATATGGCAGTGCAAACTTATAGTAAGAAACATTGTTAGGTAGTGTACCTATCGTATATGTCATCATCCACCCACGGAGATAATATAAATACGCACTGAAACTGACAAAGTGCCCTCTGGTCCCTTATTTTAACCCTGTATTGAATCCTATCTATGACCGTTTCAATTTTAATAATTAACACAAATTCCATTATCAATTTATTTATCCATCCAGAGAAAATAACAGAGTCGGCGGTGTCAGCTCATGCCGACTTCGCTGCCGTCGATACAACCGCCGCCGACGCCGCCGAAATAGTATTTTAACGTCAATGATTAAAAAAAACATTCATAGGAATCTTGCTGGGTTATGTACAAATCTATAGCAAACCCAGACTCCCACAATCTGTGACAAAAACTAATATTATTTAAGAAGAGGAAACTCATCCATACTCATTTGGGAAACTGTGTGTGTCTATTTTTCCCTCTTTCACGGCAAAACGGAGCGATGAATTGACGTGATTTATTTATATAGAGATAGTTGAAGGAATTAAGGGCGACAAAGGCTACTTTTTGTCTCTTTCCGAACCCCCAGTTCCCTTAAATGGGGAGTCGAAGTTTTGTACGAAAAATTCCGCAATTTTCAAATTTCACCAAGGGATAAAGCTAGAGTATGTAACCAATAAAATAAAACATTTTAACCAGTTGAATAACGTTTATGGTCTAGTAATATATTTCCCAGAATCACAATACTGTATAATCTGCACGTGGACCCCGGCGGGGCACGCTCGAGGCTCGCACTGCACTGTCGCTTGCGTCATGTTGGAGCTGAGCCGCGGCGGCGGCCCGTCGGAGAACCTTCGGCTGGAGTGGCTGTTGCACGCGTTTATTGTCACGCCTACTGGTTTACCGAAGCTGCACGACTGCGTATAAAATAAAAATTAACGATAAACTTAATTGCGTATAAATAAGCTTGAAAAGGACTACTTATGATACATAAACACGATAGTATAGCAATAATATTATATAATATTACAGCATTAAACTTAGCAGTCCCCTTATTCATAAGGTTTCAATAAATTTTGGGAAAATTAAAAGAACAGAGTCTCACTATCAAGGCTTTTCATAAAATACAAAAAAAACTACAGAAGAAATTATGTGATACTTACGTCTTGAATGTCAATAACTTTTCCCTTTTCAGAATCTAAACTAGAAACTTCAAATGGTCCTAAAAGTTCCACATGGTCCGTGTCATTTCCTGTGAACAAATCAGTTTAAATTAAATAAGTTACAGTAGGCATTGAATAATAAAAATATATTATTCAATTATCATACACAACTACACAGTACTAATCAAAACAAGTAGATATATAAAACTGAAACAAAATTAAGTTGGATTATTTTAATGTGTACATATGAAGTTTCAGCTTATTCGAATAGGAAGTGAACCTGGTTTAGCTTGCAAGCTCTGACTGACAAATAACACCAATCTTCACTCATATTATTAAACTAAAACGGGACTTAACCGCGTAAAACTTACGTTTATATTTAACCCGACGTTTCGGACATGACATTACGTCCGTGGTCACTGGGTAGACTGGCTGGGAGTTGTATCAACATCTTCTAGCTATACGAGTTTTTCGAACTAACCCGCACTTGATTGTCATCAGTCACTTTTACGCTAGGGTTGCCACTATGCAGATACAACACTCACGACATCCGATGGTAATGGGACGGAAAGTTTTCTCACGTTTACACTTGCTAATCACTGGATTCCACGAAGATGAAATCCCTTGCCCTTCATTTTGATTGAAATTACGATGTTTCCTGATTTCAATCGCTTCACGTACTTTCCTGCTATAGTAAAAACGTTCAGTTGAAAGGACTTTGGGATTATGCAGTTCAATCCAGTGGTTTGGTCCTGACTCTAGCAAATGCTCAGCAGCCGCAGACTTATTTATTTGTCGTTTTTTGACCACCGCGATATGTTCTTTGACCCTTTCCGCTATGGTGCGTTTGGTTTCTCCAATATAAGAATCTTATAAACAATCTTATAAACGCCGGCGTCTGATATGGAATAACATCCTTTGCTGACCTTAGTTGCCCCGCCACCTTCGACAACGGCATGTACACAGTCTGTATCGAATACTTCTTTAGTATGGTACCAACTTTGTCTGTCACTCCCTTGATATAGGGCATAAATGCCGGTCGTCTTGCAACATTCGGATGCTTCTTCGCAGGCTTTCGTCTCGGTTGCCGACAATCCACCCTGTGCCCATAACGAGGGTGGTGGTGACAGGTACCTCAATGCTCAGTCTCACCACCACCCTCGTCACCTACTGTCCGTCGTTAATTCCCTAAAGAACAGAGCACATGACCTTTGTGACCCTGAATTTTTAGAGAGTGAGATGTCACACATTCAGGAGATTCTTAGGAAGAATGGGTACAGGGTGGATTGTCGGCAACCGAGACGAAAGCCTGCGAAGAAGCATCCGAATGTTGCAAGACGACCATATCAGACGCCGGCGTTTATAAGATTGATTGGTATATTGCCCATATCGTCAAAAAACGACAAATTTGTGCTGCCGAGCATTAGTCAGGACCAAACCACTGGATTGAACTGCATAATCCCAAAATCCTTTCAACTGAACGTCTTTACTATAGCAGGAAAGTACGTGAAGCGATTGAAATCAGGAAACATCGTAATTTCAATCAAAATGAAGGGCAAAGGATTTCATCTTCGTGGAATCCAGTGATTAGCAACTGTAAACGTGAGAAAACTTCCCGTCCCATTACCATCGGATGTCGTGAGTGTTGTAGGCATAGTGGCAACCCTAGCGTAAAAGTGACTGATGACAATCAAGTGCGGGTAGTTCGAAAAACTCGTATAGCTAGAAGATGTTGATACAACTCCCAGCCAGTCTACCCGTGACCATGGATGTAATGTCATGTCCGAAACGTCGGGTTAAATATAAACGTAAGTTTTACGCGATTAAGTCCCGTTTTAATTTAATAATATAAATAACACCAAGACTTACCATGTACGTTTGAAGTGCAAACGGCGTCGGCGGCGGCGAGCAGCGCGGCGAGCGCGAGCAGCGAGCGGGCGAGCGGCGACATGGCGGCGGCGGCGGCGGCGGTGGCGGCGACGGCGGCAGCGGTAATGGCGCGAATAATACGCGTCAGTTAGTGAGTACCGTAATCTCGAAATATAATTGGTATTAATAGTACCAAGCTTATTGCGCACATCCTGTTACGAGTAATCCGACGTAACACTTAACACCAATTTACTCAAGATGATTCAGAAGATGTGACTCGACGACTAGCTCCTTAACACTCGGTATAAAGAAATAGCCAAAGAATGCAGGTAATTCAATTTGAATAGTGAAAATAATATATGGTTCCTTAATTACAACATTAGAAAAGTACATGGTTTGTTTGGAAAGTCAGTTAAAGTATTGTCGAAATGGTTTAATAGAATTAAATTGAGGCGGCAAACGAATCTGTGTATCCTATGACTCAGGTTGCCACGTTATGAATTGAATACCAAGACGCATAGAAATATACCTCAGATGTACCACCGACCTAGAATACAAAGATTTAACAACTATGAAAAGCCCTGGTGATATCTCGAATGCCGTCAAAGCTATCAAATTTTGCAATGTGTTTGATAGATAATAAAGTAAAAGTGTATGCATAACGTCTTATTTCTAAAATTATAACTTTTATTGACAGTATAATAAAATTAATATACCTCTAGACACACGACCATCGACAGAAATCTAGATACCTAGGTATACATCGTACTCTTTAAAGAACTAAATTGCAATGTCTCAAGAACAGCTACTCTTCTGGCAGTTGTGTAACAAAGGCAGTAGGTAATAAAAACAGTTCTCTAACATAAAACATTAGTCTATTTAAACGACGAACACTGAGTTGGCAGTGTTCGCGCGGTAAATCTGCGGCGCAGGGCCGGTTATTGCCTGGAACTGCGCTAAGTGCACCGCGGCGGCGGAGGCGCAGAATAATGGCGACGGCGAGATGGGCGAACTGCGTTGTCTTTGTGGGATCTAACTTGTGTTTGTTTTCAAAGAGACAACATTTCAGGGACGACGGACCTGTGACCCGTCGGAACGACATGGCCTAATATTCCGGCGTCCAATTATTTACCAGCTTGCTACTATATTAGTTCGTATAACCTACCTATCAAAACCTTACTAAAAAAGATCACTTTGCTAAACCGCGGTTATACATATAACGTGCTATTCAGTCAGTGCTCATCCGATAACGGGTAAGTACGAGTATAAAGTTACGGGTTCTGTTGTAGGACCTCGCACCGTTAACGTCTCCTGAGGATGCCTCGTACAGAGGTGAAATACGCGTCTTGTTTTGTATTTTTGATGGTGGTTTGTGACATTTATTTGCGTTTTTATTTTTTGCGGTGGGAGGGTGATAACATTAAAAATACGCAAGTGTGTAACGGGTTAGCACTAATTAATTATTCAATTATTTGTCCGGGGATTCATTAATTAATCTTTGTGTTTTTTTTTAGCATGGATTTTCGCAAAGTAACGCTTGATGATTCCACCGATTATTTGGGTTTTATGCTTGAAAACAAAAATAGAAGCTAAAAACAATGTTCACTGCTAAACTCGAATTACAAAAGACTTAAGCAATCAAATTAAACTTAAACTGTAAAAAGCGCTAATACAATAAATTACTCCAAAGTACTGAAACGCGTACATTAAGAATATTTACCGCATGAAGTTAGGGTAAAGACGAGATATATGGGCGGGTAACGGCGCTGATTTAGTGCCGCTTGACGGTGGGCAGGAATAGGTGGGTTTACCCTAGGGGGCTTCTTGATTTAAGGTACATTTCTATGTACCTTAAATCAAGATTATCTGTTGGGTATTCATTTTAATTTAATTACTAATGTATGTATGCTTACATTGATTTTTGTTTTGATATATGAGGAAAAAGAACAGATGAATAATTTGGTGGTAGGTGAGTTATTTTCTTGAGTCATGGACGCGAAAGTATTTTTCGTTTACTCCATAATCAGTTTCCTACACATACAGCTTGATTCAAACGTCGAAATATATAGTATCATATCAACAGCAAAATTTTTACACATTTTAAAGTTCGAATTTCGGAGCTCAAACAACATGAATTAGCAAAAAAACTATCGAAATCGCTCCATTGTTATTTTAAATCTCAATGAAATTCCATTTTTATCGACTTCACATTTATTTCAGTACTCCATGAATATGACGTGAACATGTTAATTTTTTCATCAAACGCCGTCCCCGCATTTTTTCAATTTCCCGCAAATTTAAAAGTTGTAACAGGACAACGTTAACTGTTGCAGATTCAATGAAAACCAATTTAGTTGGTTGTGGAAGTATTTTGTTTTAAATTGCTTTGTTCGCCGCTCGGCGTGTGTCAGTTTTTAACACGTTTTATTTTATGAAATTGTTGGTGTTTTTTGGGGAAAAATTGGGACAGGCGCGATGGGTATATATTTTTTTAAATAATTGTTTCACTAGTAAAGTTTTCCTTTTACGTCCAGAGGTTAAAATCAATATTAGAGATGGGCCGAATATGGACTTTGCCGAATACGAATATTCGGCCGAACATTCGGTTCAGTTCTTACCGAACCGAACATTCGGCCGAATATTCGGTTACGCTATATTTTTAAAGCGAAGGTTGAAATTAAAACTATTAAATGATTGATAATGGTTACATTATGTTCTTATGATTTTGTGGATAACTAAAACTTAGTTAAAACATCTCTGAACTCTTCTCAACTCTTAAACTACGGTTTTTTAACTTTTATACAAAACAATTGTTTTATATTTTGACGCATAATTATCTCTTTTTAGTAGTTCCTTAGAAAGCTACTAAAATAGGAGCTTATTATCCAATGGAATACGTAAGATTTTCATTAGTTATTTACTTTGTTTATTCGGTAAATATTCGGCAATGCAACCGAATTATTCGGCCGAATACGAACATTGAAAAACTTGCCGAATATGCCGAATACCGAATATTTACCGAATATTCGGCCCATCTCTAATCAATATTAAGAGGTAGGTAGAACGAATCAAAATTAATGAGATCAAATTTTTCTTCTAATTATACAAACAATATAATCAGACAATGAGAATACAGATAAAGATTATTCGATGAGACGCGTAGTGTCAAAAGAAACCCATCGTTAATTACGTTTATTATACGTACAATAATATAACTTTGGGTACAGCGGGGCAAATCTCGACTGGGGGGCCATTGTAACTGATCCATTTTTTCCATTATTATACTATGATGTTGAGTTCTACATGTATCCACTGAACACTCTATTTAATAATGCAAGCATTGTAGAACATGGAATGAATGGACCAGTTACATTTGTCTCCCAGTGGAGATTTGCCCCGCTGTACCTTATAGTACTTTTCATTTCGTTTATTACAATATTGGGTATTGGTATTTCGGGTAGGTACTAGCTAGTAATTGATCATCCATAAACTTTAATATCTTTAAAGGCTTAAGAACAATTGAGCTATATAGTTTTGTTCACAATACTTGAGATTTATTACTGGAACCTAGTCCTATCAAGATCCCTTCAATACAGTTGAAAATAGGACAATTTATTGTGTCATTGCTGGAGACACGAGACCGGAAAGTTGGCAACAAACAGTACGTTTTATGTGTCTTCGCGAAACTGTTAACGAGTTTCTCACGGGTTTCAGGTTGGTATTGGCTTCAAGTGATTTTGGGTAGGGTTGTTATCTTTAAAGACTTTTTTAGTGCTTTGTAGTAGGTAACAATCGTTATTGTTCTAGAATGTAGTACTTACTTTATATTTACATACATTTAAGAAAATTTACCCTTATGTTTTCAAAGTAGCATACGCTTTGACGCAGATTTCACAAGCTGAAATAACAGAACCAACTTGTAAAATTTGAGCCGGAAATCGAACCCGGGTCTTCAGCTTACGCGGTTAACGTCTTAACCACTAGACTACACGCCTGCCCGCGTGCGTGAAAAAGAACAAATCAAAAATATTCAATAAAATAATTTGATATGTTCCCTAGTTGCAACTTGTAAAATGTTTGATTTTTTTATCCGGTCACATTAAACGTTGCTTATTACTGATCTGCATAACACACAATGGTTACTTGTTTGAACTGCAACGGCGTTGTCTTTTGCCTAAGGCCACACCACCCAATAGTCTTCAATATACTTGGTCACATTAACAGTGGCTCCCTCTGGACACTCATCTTCATAGCAGGCGATAGTAACTTTTGAGAATTGAGTCGGCGTGGCCACTTCTATTACCGGCGGCGGCGCGCTCGGATCCTTGTTGCAAGCGATTATCTTCGCGCCGACTGTGTCCGTTATGTAGTAAGTCTAAGCGTATGGAACAAAAAGGATTAGGAGTAATATTAAGTGATGAATCGTGAATTTTTTTAGCCAGCGTTGTGTAGTAAATATTAAAACAAAACTTTCTATTATTTAACCGTCATGAAGGTAACATACATCTTACCTTAGGAAGGTAAATAACGTCTCCTCCTGGAGCAGCTTCATACAAGTTCCAGCCGGCGTCCGTCTTTGTTACATGACCTAAAAGAAACAAACATCCATAAAACCGATGTGTAAGTATTACAATACAACTACTTATGATATAGCTTCGAAGCTTGGCACTTGACATCAGTTAACTTCTTTGTAAAATGATGTATTTGCATTGTTTACCTATCATTTCTGTGCTGCAATCGGCGTCGGCGGCGGCGAGCAGCGCAGCGAGCGCGAGCAGCGAGCGGGCAAGCGGCGACATGGCGGCGGCGACGGCGGCGGTGTCGGCGGCGGCGGCGGCGGTGTCGGTGTCGGCGGCGGCGGTGTCGGTGTCGGCGGCGGCGGCGGTAGCGACCAAACTAGTACTATCAAAACATTACCTTTGCTTCTTGCTAATTAACGCATTTATATTTCGTTTTACGTTGATTAGTCACAAATAATCGATCTTGTAGTTGCCTAGTTAATTACTTGTTAATAACAACTTGCAACCAAAACAATGCAACATACGCGCAGTAAATAACTAACACATAATGCCGTTAAAATCTAGTTTTATATATAGTGTGGCACTGAAACTTGTGTAGTTAATGTGCTCTGCCTACCCCTTCATGGGATACAGGCGTGATTGTATGTATGTATGTATGTAAATATAGTTTGGGGCGCTATTTACTTTATTCATACAATCAATATAAATTCTCATGACGTTTCCGCTATTGAATAGCGTATTCAAAACCGTCAAAAATGTACGGTTAAGGCACAGCTCTCTTCTGCTTTACATCGTTTGCCATCTTGTATTTCCGAGACGCACAAACACTTTATTAGGCTTCCCCCACACAAGATAGCACCTTAATAACTCACAAGAGAACTTCATTCTGCAGAACCTTTCATAAAAAGAGTGCATCAATTTGCTTTCACACTCAATAACCGTTCGAAGTCTTTTTCCTCTTCAAAACATGTAGCACACACTAAAAGTGCCTTAATTCCTTTTTATTAAAGACTTGATCAACCGCAAAAAAATCTGTAAAGACTTCTCATATTTACCAAGTTTTTACTACACTTATTTCAAGCTATTTTCAACTCTGTATCCTTTTTTTAAAAGTGTTAAAGTGTGTAAAAGTGTTGGTGAGAGTGAAGAGCCAAATCACTGTCGCGTCATAAATCTCGGGGACACTTCGTTACTGCAGTGTAGGGTGACTACGAGGCGGGATTATAGGAGACAGGATACAGTGCGTGATTGACGGGATTCCGATGTTTAAAAAATGGTATCGACGAATATGAACATGATTTTAGCCGACGCGCGCGAATGAGGATAGATCGCACGCTGTCTACGCAACTTTGACATCCACCCGCCGTCTTCAGTTTCCAGTGATCATGATGCAAGGAACTGCGTCGCAATATCAGGACCTCAATAAAAATCAAAAAGGTATTCACGGTCTATATCCCGGTCTAGTTTTCGTAGAATGTTACATAATTAACGAAACGCTAATATCTTTGTACGCATTTTAACTTGTTGCGCCACGTAGCGGATTATACGAGTACCTAGCTCGGAGATAGTATAGCCATCTACGTCACAGATTGGGTGCTACGACTTAATTCGTAGCAAATGCTACGAGACCTTCGAGTGTCAGGCATTCATGGAGGCGTTAACATTATGAGTGCTTGGAACCCGCTCTGTGAGTTCTTTCACCGTATACACATTCAACTACAAACAGTTCTACAAATGTTGACTTATTTTTTTATCATGCAGAAATGAATATATTACAAATATTCACACCTTAGGCAGGGCGAACCCTACGGTTTTAGTAACTCCGAATCAGCATTCTGATTGACCGAGTAATGAGGCTTTTGGAGGGAGAGCTCAAGATTGAAGTTGCCCACCTCCAAAAAACCTTAATTCTTATCTCTAGCACAGCATAATAAAGAGTACTATCGTACAATATGGCCACTCCCGCTCCCCGCTGAAAGTGCCGCCCACCCCCTCTCGGTCAAAAATACGAACAGTCGACCTGTCATATCTCACTCATACAAGCATAGTACGCATTCACCTACACGAGCTAAGACTGTGTGCTAGGAATGCGCCTCTTTCAATATATTTGATCGCCAGTGTCCGAGGTGTGTCTCCAGAGAGATATTGATCTATTTATTAATTAAAATAACCCTTAATTAGCGCAGAAAATCCCACCAGCGCCCCAACTCATAGCCACCCTCGGCCCGACGCTCCATCAACCTGTCAACTTTTACGAGAAATTGCATTTTTTGCCGTTGTTTGCCGATGTTACCTGTTACTGGTCCAATATCCGCCCATTGGTCATAAATCATGGCTGTAACGTCACTGAGCCAGATTCTGCATTAAAAACTTGATGTATTGTTTATTTTAGACTGTGCTATGAGTTTTTTACTGGTTAACATAGCTATAAATAGCGTAAAGGACACAGAAAATGATATTTCAGTACAGATGCAGAATCTGGAGCAGAGAGCAACTGAGGAGTACCTCTACCTTACAGAAGACCGCAGCCAAATAGCACTAGAACCTACTCATGGTTGTGTTCCTGCCGTTGAGTAAGGCTGCCAGAGCTCAACGAGGGTGCGGTGTGCTCCTGACGGAAGGACCTACGGAACTAAATTTGTTCCGTCTATTGTCCTTTGAGTCGTCGGCAACCCGAACCCTCCTTGGAACTTGTACACTCCTTTTTGATGTGTACTTAACACAGCAAAAGGGAGTGTACACGTTTCTAAGGGTTGGCAACGCGCATGTGATACTTCTTGAGTTGCAGGCGTCCATAGGTTACGGTGACCGCTTTCCATCAGGCGGACTGTATGCTTGTTTGCCACCGACGTAGTATTAAAAAAAGATGGTGCTTTTGGCTACACTCCGCAACCCACGCAAAATGGTTAATTTCTAGTCAGGTTGAAACTTCACAGGGCCATCTTGTACTGAAAAACGTCGTACGATACACGTACGAAAAGGAAATTTGTAACTCATTTATTTTTCGACCCTCTTGTATAACGCAAACCCTCTTATAGAAAGTTAATAACGCCCCCAATAAGTTGCTAGAAATATTAAGTTCATAAAATTAATTTCCTATACGCTATGAGAAACGTGCTAACTTTAACTCATGGTAGTACGATAGACCAGTTACAATACAGACTTACAAGAGCACCGTCTTGAAGTTCATTGTTCCGTCAACATCAGAAGCTGCCGCGATAACATCTCGGAGACAGTCTAGAGTTCTAGACGATGGCCGCAAGACTGGTTAAGGCGACGTTCATTTAGAATATTTACCGCTATTGTATATTTACGAGGATTACATGAATTCGATACATTTTCTTATTTATTAAAGATTTAAAAACAGAAATCAATCAAAGACTTAAGCTAAAAGTACAAGTGATCTACGCACTAATTCCCAATAGGTGACTGATGATTACCTGTTGTGCTGCAGAGGGATGTATTTTCAATCAGTTTTTGATTCCGTTGGATCTTACAAATACATCCCCTGCCGTAACAACTCATAGAGGCGTCTGGTGACCAGAGGGCTGGCCAATATTTCGCTCAGCGGATCAGCATTGCTATCCAGCGGGGCAATGTGGCCAGCCTTTTATAAGTTTTTAGCATAAGTGTTCATTTGTTAGGTTTTAGTATAAATAACACTTATTTTATACTAAAACATATTATTGTGTTTTAATATTTTATTGAATGTTTTAATAAATTTATTAAAACTTAAAAGTCTTAAAACTCTGAATACAAATTTAATCGTCTTCAGAAATATTGTGTCCTTCAGAAAATAATGTACAAAGGTTAGTCGCAAGTATGCCCCTTAATTCCCAAGACGCGACGATAAGCCTCCGCTCCGTCCAATTGTCGGCGATGCTCCGCGATAGATCAATTTACGTCGAGCCGCTGCAGACGGTTCCCGATGTTCATATGTTTCGTCTCCAAGAGTCTAGAAACAGCTGTGATAACATGGTTTAACGTTCGATTGTAAATGAAACCATGTTATAAGTAAGTACGGTTAAATTTGTTTTTTATCATGCAGAAACGTCTGCGAGCGATATTACATATTTTTAAATTAAAGGAAAAATTGAAACATTCACACCTCCGGCAGGACTCGAACCTGCGACCTTTGGCCTTGCCGGGGCCAAAGCCAAAGCTAAGCAAAGGGGGCAAGGCCTAAGGTCGCAGGTTCGAGTCCTGCCGGAGGTGTGAATTTTTCCATTTTTCCTTTAATTTAAAAATAAGTACCTACGGTTATTTCATTAGACGCACATTGACTGAGATATTGTATGTATATACCATGATTTAGGTAACGGTCTATATAATAACATACACCTTGTTAGTTTTTGTTGAGCTCTCGATATTTTTATGCAGTTGCTTCTTATGTATCCATGTGTAAATGATGATATTATGTTTTATATATTGTTACATGCACCATGGTCACGGGCATCTCAACAAAAACATAAACTGAGGTTTAACCCCTCTCAATTGTATAGATCTAGTCCAAAAATATTTTAAAAAGTCGTCTTGGGAACAATTTACAATTTTGACACATTGATGGACACTATCACCACTGAGACAGACATAAAAACACATAAAAACCTACAAAACACTAAATCATCAATCACAATCACTAAAGCGCATTACCTCTAACCATTTCCAATCGCTTGTCAGCTAAGCCCCAATTGTCCTAAAATCAACAAAGCTTTGAACTCTCGCCCCGGCTCTAATAAACTCGGGAATATTCAGAACCTAAATTCAATCCAAACTTCCACGTGGAAAATCTACGCTCCATTTTTGTACGGAGCAATTGTCTGTGCCTACTGTGTACAAGCGAGTTGACGTCTCAAAGTACAGTCAAGTTAATCATCATCCTCCTTGCCTTATCCCGGCATTTGCCACGGTTCATGTGAGCCTGGGGTCCGCTTTGACAACTGATCCCAAGATTTGGCGTAGGCACTAGTTTTTACGAAAGCGACTGCCATCTGACCTATCAACCCGAAGGGTAAACTAGACCTTATTGGAATTAGTCCGGTTTCCTCACGATGTTTTCCTTCACCGAACACACAGCAGTCAAGTTAATAGTAGTAAAATATTGCAGGGTACTTAGCTAAATGCGCAAACGCTTACTATCGTAGCTAGCTATTACCTATCGCTCTTCCGTATTGGTGCGACAGAGCCAGACTGCGTTACGATCGGCGTCTAGCGTCAACGATTGTCATTTGGTTGGCCGGCAGGGATTCTAGCGAGCACAATGGAAAGTGGCGTGCCTCATGGATCCCATGCCGTCTCAGGTCAGGTCAAGCCGGAGGCCTTGCCTTCGTTGACCGGCTGTAGTGAACATTGAGCAGGGGCAAGACTCACCTCTGGCTTGCCTTAAGCGGCCGTCCAGAGTGGCTTGCCAGAGCTAATGCTCTAAGACGCGAGTTGGCACAGTGGCTGTTTATGTGTCGTATATAAATATGTCATATCAGTCAGTCATATCAGCCCTTATCGCCCACTGCTGAGCATAGGTCTCTCTTCTAGTACGCCACTTCTCCCGGTCCTGGGCTAATCTCATCCAGTTGTGACCCGCAGTTCTTCGGATCTCGTCGACCCAACGAGCTAACGGATGCCAGGCACTTCTTACATTTGTTAGCGGCCACCATTCCGTTAACATTTTGATCCACCTGCCATCACCCTAGCAACATGTCCCGTCCAACTCCATATTAATTTGGCGGGACATTGAGTCACTTATATGAACTACATTATCTTTTGTAGCTTTTAAGGACCACGATAAATTGGCCAGCCTAACTGAACCTATAACACGATAGATAGGAATACAGAACTAGGCTATATTTTCAATCCGGCCCCGTTGAACGTGGTAGTTTATGTACGCTTTTTAACAGGTATTTTGTATGAACTACCGTTTTTCATTGGAGTATAAATAACAGAGAAAAAAGAGTATTTTCATCATAAATGTTTATTGGACTCGTGCATCAACCGTGAGTTCTAATATACTTAATTTGTTACTATTGTGTAATAGTGTATAGTTATGAGCTTTTGGGGCACAGTTCTCCATAGATTTCTTTTTGTGACTTCCTGCCTAGTGACGTACCTATTCATGTAACGAGGTTTAGCTTGGCGGTGACATGGCGTCGGCGGCGGCGGCAGCGTCGGCAGCGGCTGGTCAGCGCGGCGGCGGCGGCGGCTGATCAGCGGGGCGATGGCGGCGGCGGCGAGTAATTTTCTGATTAACACGTGACACACACGCGTAACACATGACAAGTGATATCCGTGCCAATTACGCAAGTCTTCTTGAATTTGTTAGAGTTTAGCCGTAACTCATCGTAGTACTTTACACTTCGATGATAAAATTTAATTTAAAAATATTATTTTCCATGTATTGTTGGATTTGATCCACTCTGTACGCTGGCAGTTCAATAACAATTTTAGCTCGAGTGGTGAAACAACAACTATGTCTCTTTGCAAAACAAGATTACCTACAGGTTAAAATTCCAAAGAAACGTAAGATGTATTATTTGCCTCCAATATTTAGTCTTGCCTCCGTAAGTCTGTAAGTATAGTTACGCAGTTATATCCATATCAAATGGATTTGCATCACTTAATGATATGTACAAACACAAGGCCGATTAATGGTAGTTATAAAAGATTTCGATATACTACTCATTAATACATATTAATTTAAACAGTACTATTTATAATTTTACATACATGTAAATTTATAATAACGTATATTGTAAAGTACATAAACATAAGCACTTAGTAAATATAATTTTCTATTAAGAAAAGAGTTCCTTTTTCGATTATTTTGAGTACATATATAATACATTAAAATTAAAGAATAGTCTTGGATGAAACTTGAACTCACAACTACATCGGAAGATAATTAGGGTACTTCTTGTTACAATAATACAATTTTCTTACACTACACGCGCAGGAAAAAGATTAAATAAATAAACTTAAGTACTTATTTACCGTATTCTTTAAAGAAAGAATACGCTTATCCGAAAGAAAACAAAGGTCAAGGATGCCCTAATTTTCTCACTGAGACGAAAATGGGCGTGGGCGGGCCATGTAGCCAGATACACAGATGACAGATGGACCATTAGAGCAATAAAATGGTCTGGACCACTGGGCAAACGTGCTCAAGCCCGTCCGCGCGCCAGGTGGGCAGACGAGATAGTAGCGACAGCAGGACAAGGATGGCTTGTTACAGCCACAGACAGAGACACATGGAACACTTTGGGGGAGGCTTTTACCCAGAAGGGGTCCACACATATTTGATTTTTAGTCTATAGTTTCTTTTATATTTAATTTAACTAAAAAAAAAACATATTTTAAAGTTCCTTAATAATTTTTGTTACTTACTGTATATATTTGTGTGTGGAATTAAATAAAGCTTTTTTATTATTATTTATTATTTATACTTATTTACCTAATAGTAATTTGTCCACCAATGTGCTGTGCAACGCTAAGTGAAAAAATATTTTATGAAATGTTACCTAATAAAATAAAACACTGATAACAGTTGTTACAATTTAATTTTAACGATTTTAATCCTCAAGAACTTCATTCACATTAGTCACATCACATCGCGATGTCCTCTCAAATAAATGAATGAGGTGCAACCACCATTTGACAGTACTGCGTTATCTCAAGCTTGAGACTATCACAGCCGGTGATATTGCTAGGACAGTCAATATAAATTTCACTGTCGTAGTATCGTCTGTGGGTCTTCAAGATATGTCTGATTTTGGGCTGATAATTAGGAATATTACATACGCTCTTATACTCGCCGATCATTTTGTTTCCTGGTCTGGTACATTTCTGTAAATTAAACGGGAATACATATTGAACAAAAGGGGCTAAGAGGGACGGGGAATAGAAGTAACTCAATACAAATAATGTAGGTATTCAATTCACCAAATAGGCCACAAGCGCACTTTTAATGAAACTTCACGGGTGCGCTTCTTGGGGTCTGCGCAGCATGTTTTTAAATTCTGCGATATTTCTCTAATCTATCCATCATCGTCTCACATTCACTTTTATTCGTTTCATATAATTTTTCAGAGTACATTCACGTTTTCGTGGGTTCGGATAATTGGGATGATTTTCTTGTTCGAAACGATAAAAAAAATGAATATAAATCTTACATCGGGAATACGGACAAGGCCTCCGGAAACGGTCAACGTGAATTTTTCAACGTTGTCTGCTGGAATGCCCACTGGGAATTAAATGAAATGATGAAAGTAAGTATTAGTAAAAAATAGATATTTCTGTTTTTATCTTTCATAGTACCCATATGCATCCTATTTCCATTATCATGTGTTTCTTGTTATGTTCTATAATGTAATTCAATT
Organism: Leguminivora glycinivorella; assembly: GCF_023078275.1. Classification (NCBI taxonomy): domain Eukaryota; kingdom Metazoa; phylum Arthropoda; class Insecta; order Lepidoptera; family Tortricidae; genus Leguminivora; species Leguminivora glycinivorella. Next base: position 200,712 of record NC_062976.1, on the reverse strand, counting down.
ACAACTAGAGGCGAAAATATGGTACACAAATGATATTTACCCTGTTTACCCGTTCGCTCGTTGCTGCAATAGTTGGGTAGCTCGGCGTCGGCGGCGGCGATCAGCGCGGCGAGCGCGAGCAGCGAGCGGGCGAGCGGCGACATGGCGGCGGCGGCGGCGGCGGCGGCGAGGACGGCGGCGGCGGGAATAACGTGCTATGGATGCCGACTCACTTATATATTACGATTGCTATTGTAAGTACATTAAATTATAATTGTGTCCAATTTATATAAACTACTATAAATTGTTAACAATAATTCGATTATTAACTATTAAAAATAATAAACATTAAAATGTTTCCTTACCCGTTGATAATTCGTATGTGAACTCAATTATGTTTTAAATATATTAAACATTGGATCAGTCGCTATATATTTATTACTCAACTAGTAGTCTGGCCGCGAAGCTGACGGCTTACTATGATAAGACTATTTTTAATTATGTAATAACACCAAAAGAAACTTAAACATAATTTAAACTTTCGTTGAATTATTTACTGCAGATCGTGACTTTGAGTTGCCGGTAAGTTTGTTCATGATTTCTATAATATTAAATCAACTATATTTCGGCTATTATTTAAATGAGCACCAAAAAAAGTTTTGGTGCCGCAAACTTGCAACCAAAAAATGTAGTTGAGCACCAAAATAATGTTACTTAAAATTATACAACTGCCACCAGTTTAAAGTAAACCGTTCACATTAAATTGTAAACAAGCACCAAAAATAGTAAATGAGCCCCAAATTTAAGCACCAAATTAATGCGCTCATTGTAACTTAATAAATAATTGATTACCAAAAAATATACAAATATATTACCGAATATAATGACCAAATTTAGTAGCCCCTCCGCTAAACCCATGTACACCGCACCTCATGCACAGCGCGTTTCGACCAGTCTCATTAGACAGCGAAGCGATCCACACACAGACGAACTGCTACCAAAAAGTGGGTTAGGTTAGGTTATAACTCCGACCCGCACACACACGAACTGCTATCAAAAAGTGGGTTAGGTTAAGTTAGAATTGCGACCCGCACACACGAACTGCTACCAAAAGTGGGTTAGGTTAGGTTAGAACTGCGACCCACACACAGACGAACTGCTACCAAAAAGTGGGTTAGGTTAGGTTATAACTCCGATCCGCACACACACGAACTGCTACCAAAAAGTGGGTTGGGTTAAGTTAGAACTGCGACCCATACACAAACGAACTGCTACCAAAAGTGGGTTAGGTTAGGTTAGAACTGCGACCCACACACAGACGAACTGCTACCAAAAAGTGGATTAGGTTAGAATTGCGACCTACAACAAACTAACTGCTGCCAAAAAGTGGGTTAGGTTAGAACTGCGACCCACACACAAACGAACTGCTACCAAAAGTGGGTTAGGTTAGGTTAGAACTGCGACCCACATACAAACGAACTGCTACCAAAAGTGGGTTTGGTTAGGTTAGAACTGCGACCCACACACAAACGAACTGCTACAAAAAAGTGGGTTAGGTTAGGTTAGGTTAGAACTGCGACCCACACACAAACGAACTGCTACAAAAAAGTGGTTAGGTTAGGTTAGGTTAGAACTGCAAATGAACTGCTACCAAAAAGTGGTTAGGTTAGGTTAGAATTGTGAGGTACACACAAACGAACTGCTACCAAAAAGTGGTTAGGTTAGGTTAGAACTGTGACCCACACACAAATGAACTGCTACCAAAAAGTGGATTAGGTTGTAACGTAGCAGATTTTTTGATAGTCGTAATTAAATATTTTGGATAAATTTAATTTTTGAATGAAACACTTTCTTCTCGTTCATTGCATTATCTGTTGCACTTCAAATGCACATATTTATGTTTATCTGTTGCAGGTTTGCCATACAACAAGTATTATTCGAAATTGTAGGTATTTTGGCTGTCATTCCAGAAAAACTTTGTATTATTTTGATATAGTTTAGGTATTGATTTTTGGAAAATATAATATTTTAGAAACATGATAACAAATGTTATCATAGGTTTTTTAAGGCTGTTCTGGAATGACATTTGTTGGGTTTTGTTTACTTCAAGGTCTGATACAGAAACTGGAGTAATTTTCATTTAATTAATTAGAGATTTTTATTGTTTATTCGTTTGCCACCCGGCTTTTGTTTTGGGTCCTTTAATTCGAGATCATTCAGTGCGGCGTTCTTTTTGTGACGAGATCCTCTTGATAGTGATCGGACGGTCGTATAAGGGCCTGGAGCCCGGCATGCCACGTGCTGCCGTGGCGTTCCATATTTTGTGTGGTGCGTTCTGCACTTGATAATATTTTTTCCCCAGCAAGATAATGAAAAGTACTCTGATGTTTCTGATATATGTATGTAAATAAATTGAAGTTATCAATGTTTGTTTTAGTAACAAAAACAGATATTAGTAAACATTGGATTTTAATTATTTTATAATTAATTTTCTCCGTGATAAAAAGTTTCATGTGTAATAACAATATTGTACAACCAAGTTAGCACTGATGTCTAGTTATAAGATCTATTGTAAACCTACAAAAGTAAGAAATAAATGTACTTATTATAAATTACGTATATCATTATGTAAACCTCTTGACAGTGTCGATAGAAATATCTCAAGTACCTGCACCTATTTAAAAAAGTTTAATCTAACTTTAAAACTGTAGTTTCAGCGTCCAAAAATTGTACGTTATATATAACTGTTATTAGTTGCGTGCCGTCTACATTTATTTAATAAGTAGTATAAGTACTGACAAATATTCACAACTTCATATGCAGATTAATTATGTATTTTTGTGAGTGCAATAAAAAAATGATTTATTATTTAATTTATTGATTAAGAACCCTCTAACACACCACCTTAAAAAATTTTCTTATTACAATCGACAGGTTACAAATCTGCAAGGGCGAAATAAAAATTAAGGAAATAGTACACGGGAGTGTGAATAGGAAAATATTAGGTGGTTAGACGGAAGGATTTCCGTGCTCATTGAGGTGCTGTCACCATTTCGCAAAACTGCCAGATTTCAACCTTGAGCCGATCGCAGCCAGCGACATCGCGTGGGCACCTGATATCCACCAGAGCGAAGTTCGGTTTGAAATGATACTGTGTCTGCAACGCTGGCATGATTATGGGCTTTGAGTTTGGCGTGTTACATACGCTGATAGACTCGCCGACTATTTTGTTTCCTGGTCTGGAACATTTCTATAGAATAATAAAAGGCTGAATTAGTTTATATTAAGTATTACTGAAAGAAAATGAAAGAAAAACACATAAATTATCTCTTGTATTATTATCGTAATTGGCGACTTGTGTCAAAAATTAGTTGAGTGATCGTCAGGCCATGACATGAGGACTCGTTGTGGTAACACTCCGTGTACTCCGTATATTCCGACGTACTTCTACCGTTTTTTAATATTGAAAAGATGTCTCATGAAAGTTTTAAGTCTCTAAATGAATGCTTGAATGATACAATAAAGAGTTATTTTAAATATCTATCGAATTTCGAAAAAAAAAAACAATAAAGTATCTCTGTATTTAAACTTCTTGTGAACCACTACCTTAGCTATCTACAGATCTATTGTATTATGTTAGGAGCGATATAATTTTTTTTACAAACGAATCATTACACAGTCAACGTGGGAAACAGATAAAATGCTTCAAATCTATTTCTTTTCAAAATTAAAATGAAAAACTTTCTCTTAGAAAAACTAAAGTTGAAATTACTGTAAAATGTAAATCAAAGCTGTACCTAGAATTTATCCACTTAGATAGTTATTTTCATAGATAATTTGAAGTTAAAACTTTCTGTAAGCAATACATCAAAACTGTACCTAGCGTAAACATACTTAGATAGTTCTACTCACTTAGATTATGTAAGGGAGTCCCCTCTGCCAACAAACTGTCCTGCAGTTTGGCAGAAGATCTAATGTTATTAAAAAAGGGTTTATTTTGAGAATAAACGATTTATTTATTATTTTTTTTTTTTTTATATTTATATCCCTTCTAATACATTTCCTTAAAACTCAAGCATAGTTTTCAATACTATTTAAGTATAGGTACAAAAACAGTCATAAAAATCTTACATCAGGAATGACGACTTTGCCACCGGCAACAGTTAGCGTAAATTTCTGGTAGTTACTCAATGGAAAGCCATCTGAAAATATACAGCACGAAAATATGAAAATATACAGATATTATTTAAATACAAACCTACACCGCATAGTTGTTAATGAGGTTCAGAAAAGGGGACGGACTGAAAATCAGCGTTGCGCCGTCAATTTGTAATAAAATGGCTGCGCAGCATAACATGCTGAGCCCGTTCCTTTTGACATGCATGCTAATTGTCTATTTTATTTTTTAATATTTTTGTGTAAATGTTCAATTTTTATATGCGTGTCAATAAATGTTTTCTTATTTAATACCACAAGACGTAATGGTCATGTCCGAAACGTCGGGTTAAATTAAATCCTAAGTTTTCTGCAATTATTACATATATTAAAAAAATAATATTATAATGACTCGATAGCTCAGGGTCGGCACTTTCCACGACAAGCGATAGGTGGTCATGTAATGCCAATTTAAAAAAAAAACGAGCCCCAGAAGTCTCGCGTTACTTGATTCACCCTTCAATTTACCTTGTTATTTTTCATATGAATTGACTAATAACAGATCTGAATATAAAAATAGATATTCACAATCTCTTCCCAAATCCAGGCTATCACAAAAAGGGTTTGGCTCGGCGTCGGCGGCGGCGAGCAGCGCGGCGAGCGCGAGCAGCGAGCGGGCGAGCGGCGACATGGCGGCGGCGGCGGCGGCGGCGGCGGCGGTGACGGCGGGAATGGCGCGTTAAAAACGTCGATTACATTATTTGACACTGCCTACTTTATACCAAAATACCTGCGTGCCCAATTGATTTATTACTACGAAACAACATTTCCATTATTGTTGGAAATAATAACTCGATATTTGTATCGTAAGCACCTACTTATGTCGCGTTAATAAGTTATATTGATTATTTAAATGAAAAAGTTTTGTTTTAAAACAACAGAAACAAAACTTGTTATCAGTCAGGGGTAAAATAAAATAAGTATCTTGGCGTTGGTCTCATTTTTAATCACTCGTACAATTTAATTTTTATCTCATGATTATTAATTTTTACCATTTATTTTTAATTTTTACCATTAAAGTGACATTATTTACTCCAGGCTATAATTTGAACTGATAGTGTTATGTTCCCGCAAATGAATAAGGAACTAGAGCTAAACGAGGGTGCAGCGGATCATTAAGGTTGGTGGAAGTAGGTAAGAAGTAGGTTTCAAGCATCACTACAAGCACAAGCAACCTAAAGGTTTAGGTTAGGTACGGAAACCGTTTATCTCCCACTTTCCACGAACCTAGTAAAAAAAAGAGCATGGCTTAAATTGTATTAGCATTGTATTCATTATGGTTATCACTCGAATCAAAATCTAGTGACCATTTCGCAATAGTGCCATACCTCGATCTGCACTCGGTCGGGACTCGGGACAACGCGTATCAGAGCAAAGTTTGGCTAGAAACGGAACTTTTTTCGAGTCTTCATCATGGGCCCCTCTTCCTGAGGGTGATGGTGGCCTTTCCATCCTTTGGTGAGGATATTTGGCTGTTGCTTTTGCCCACGACTGTGGGCGGGTCTTTTCGTTGTCCTTGTTTAGCGCTCAGGTGTCCTTAAGACGTGTCTGGCCGGAGTTGGCCTGTCATAGCGTGTCACAATATGAATGTATCTTACTAGTTATGGCTGGTGTCTTCGTACCTTTTAATTATTTTTTTTTAAACAATAAAAATTATGCGTAGGTACGGCAAACAATAAACTACCCCCCCCCCCTCGTGTGGTGACGTTAACAATTTCACCACCCCCTTTCTTCCCGTGGGTGTCGTAGAAGTCGACTGTAGGATATAATTATGTTAAATTGTGGCGTAGACGAAAGGCTGGCAACCTGTCACTGCAATGTCATAATTTGGATTACTTTCAACCCTTTTTTGCCAAGAGTGGCACTGAAACAGTAGTTCATGTGCTCTGCCTACCCCTTTATGGGATACAGGCGTTATTATATGTATGTATGTATGTACAATAAACTAAAAAGTTTCTACTTAAGCTCTTCAATGCTGGAAATGTTCCTGACCGCGAGAGTATGTCGCCGCGAGATAGACTACCCGTCCTTATGTAATTAATACAGTTAGAAGCAGACATGTCATCTATCTCGCGGCGACATACTCTCGCGGCAATCAGGTAAGAATGATATAGGTAATAAATTTTACGGGATAAAATAAAATACTTCTTAATTTATTATATTTTTCATTGACAAGAATCAGTTTCTTATGGTGCAGTAACCATTTCTCCATATTGCTCAACACTGACTACAATTTTATCGACCGCGATTTTGAATAGAGAGAAGTTCGGTGAGATATCGGACGGGGTCAGCAATACTGGCATTATTTTAAGTTTGCTTTCTGGCGAAAGGCAAGCCTCGATTTTCACCCCCACTTGTTTTCGGCCCGGTCTAGTGCATTTCTGCAAAATAAAAATAAAAAAGTTAGTTCGACTGGTACAAGGACCGCGCCCGAAATACGGTTATTTATGTATTTATTACTATACTATTGTTGTAGACGTTTCTACAGCAAAAGGAGAACTTTTCACATGTGCGTGTCGAAAATCTGCTGATTATTATAATCAGGGAGCGTACTTTTCATGCCGATGACATTAATCTGACGTCACGCTCCGTATAGGGTGATCCCAAATAGTTTTATTGTAAATTATTAATCATTAGTCGTCAATCATTTTAATCGTATACCTACAAATTACTTCAAATACAGTAGTCCATTTACATGTGGCATAAATAATACCTACTTGAAATGTGAAACGTGAATAAAATTATTTGATTTGTTTTTATAAATAAATTTAATTAAATAGTATTGTTAACAACACATGACAATAAATACGTAGAAAAGAGAATTTCTCTCTAACGTAAAGCACACCATCTTTCTTGCATTCATTACCATGCAAAGAAATTCATAACTTAAAATGATTGATGACTAATGATTAATAATTAACAATAAAACAATTTGTGATCCCCCTATATGGAGCGTGACGTCAAATTGACGTCATCGGCACGAAAAGTACGCTCCCTGATTATAATAAATAGACGACGAAATATGCTACGCTCTTGACATGGGACTGCCTTATTTGCTTAGGTACCTGTAAGCATATTGTTTCATTAAAACTGCAACAACAAATCTACAAACTGATACCTAAGAAATGAAAACGAAAAATGCTTAATAGTATTTTGTATAGCAAAAATGCTGGTTTTAACCTAGTTACGAGACGGCGCGAATTCCTCATACATTTTATTGCCACGGCAACCGTTGAAACTATTTTTACAATATAAGATTTTACATAGAGAAATCAGAGAAAATGTAGGCAGCACCAGTCGTGTCGTGCACCCATGATAATATGCGTAACTGAAATTCTTACATCAGGAATTCGGACGGCGCCACCACCAACATCTACACTAAATGTAGTTACGTCACCTGTGACCTCGCCTGTAATAAGAAAGAAATTTTAATCATACTTGCCTACTGTCTCATGTTCAAGGCATGTTTAGTGAAACCGCTCAATTCCGAATATTTTAATGTTGAATTTGTGTTCACAAATCGAATAAAGTGTCAAGAACAGCTTGTAACAATATATTCTAGATTAAAAATACATAAAGGAAACAGTCGAGTTCATTTATATTAAACTAGCTTGTTCCCACGGCTTCGCTCGCGTTAGAGAGGGACAAAAAGTAGCCTATGTCACTCTCCATCATCCCTTCTACTATCTCTACCTAATAACCACAAAATTAAAATTTTGAAAAAAACCCCGACCGCGACCTAGTGGACCGATTTTCATGAAACATGTCTAAGAACACTCCCGACTAACACAGCTTTCAAATAAAAAAAACTAAATCGAAAGCGGTTCATCCGTTCGGGAGCTACGATGCCACAGACAGACACACACACAGACAAACAGACAGACAGACAGACAGACAGACAGACAGACAGACAGACAGACAGACAGACAGACAGACAGACAGACAGACGGACAGACAGACAGACACGTCAAACTTATAACACCCCGTCGTTTTTGCGTCGGGGGTTAAAAAATCGCGTCAATTCGTCGCTCCGTTTTGCCGTGAAAGACGGACAAACAAACAGACACTACTCGTAACACCTTCCCATTTATAATATTATTAGTATATGTAGATGAATTACTGCTTTTGTCGACCCTTAATTTTAGCGACAAGTTTTATTAATAAATTTATTGCTATGTCACAGTTTCGTTTTCTTTCAACCCCTTATTTGCCAAGAGTGGCACTGAAGCTTTAGTAGTTTCATGTGTTCTGCCTACCCCTTTATGGGATACAGGCGTGATTGTATGTATGATTGTATGTATTGCTATATGATAAACATGTAATAAATGACACTATCGGGTTACGAGTCACTAATTCTAAAAATGAGTCACTTATTTTTTATGTATTACCAGATTACTGGTACTTTTGTCTCAGAAAGAAGTAAGTTGTTAAACAAATTACAATTAAGGTGTACTCGGGTAATTCCGAACGTCGAAAACCGTCGGCAAATTCCGAAAAGGGACCCTTATTACTATGGAATCACGGGTGATTATCATTTGAATTTCGGAATTTTCCGACGGTTTTCGACGTTCGGAATTACCCGAGTACACCTTACCCAACTTGGCGGAGGTACAATCGGGTTGCGGCATGACTGCTTCGGCAGCGGCGAGCAGCGCGGTGAGAACGAGCAGCGAGCAGGCGAGTGGCGACATGGCGGCAGCGGCGGCGGCGTCGGCGGCGGGAATACCGCGCCTTTCACGCCGACTCCGTTATATCTATCTTGCGAGCTCATCTGAGTACCAAGTAACATGTAGATCGAATCGATTCATTCTATTTCATTAATATTACATGAGATCAATTTTATTGACAGTGATAAACGTTTACAAGTATTCTTATCATTTGAAAATCAGGTTACAATTTCAATAAATAATTATTTGCTTTTCATATTATTATTATTATTATTCTCAGTATTTATTTTCTTTCTTAGGCTAGGTATTTTTATAAAAGTAAAATAGAAAACCACATACAAAACAATACAAAATATATAAACACATTATAAAAAACCTAACCTAGGGTGCCGCCAGCAGCGGGGCAGGGACCAAGCCGCCGGTGGTTAGGGCTGCAGAGAGAGGAACCTTCGGACTATCCGCGCCGTGTCCAAGATCACCGCCTTCTGCATCTGACCCTTGATCCAACCACCTAGCGAGAGTCTCTCGAGATGTTGGTCGAGACTCTTCGCTATGAGACCGTTCGCTGAAACGACTATCGGAGCAATGATCGTCGAATCAACATCCCACATGGCGGTTATCTCGTAAGCCAAGTCCAGGTACTTACTGGACTTGTCCTTCTCGGTTTTCACGAGATTCTCATCATGGGGAACGGTGATGTCGACGAGCACGGCCCGGCGTTGCGATCGATCTATTATGACAATGTCAGGCTTATTGGCTACAATAGTCCTGTCAGTGATAATAGATCGATCCCAATGGAGCGTGGCACGACCATTTTCGGGAACTGGCGCAGGTAAGTACTTGTAGTACGGTACTTCGCGGTCCACAAGGCCGTATTGAAGAGCTAGTTGCTGGTGAATGATCCTGGCTACGAGATTATGCCTGTGCAAGTACTCACCGTTAGCTAGATGAGAACAACGATATGCCTGAGTGACTCTCCGGCACGGCGGCATGCCCGACAAATGTCGACCGTACCGTCTTTCAGGCTATATTTCCGGTAGTTGTTCGTCATCATAACTTCGTCGGCAATTGCACAGGCAAAACCCTCGGTTTCTCCGAAGAGGTCCCCGAATCGTAACCAGTTCACCGATGCGAGCAGGCCCCGTAGCCGAATGGCATTTCTCCGACGCCAAACGAAAGCGATACGCCGCTGGCTCTGTCGCGCCAATACGCAAGCGCGATAGAGATAGATATCTACTAGCGCTTCGTTTCGTGAGCATTTCGTGAGCGATTGTGCCATTCGGCTAGCCACCCTGGTCTACATCGGGTCCCGTGAGGACCTTGTAGAACCGCCCGTGTAGCTGCTTACTCTCCCATACCGTCTTGCGGTCCGCAGCACTTAGTACCACAGGTTTGCGCCAGTTATCTTTCGCCAAGGAGAGCGGCGTGAGGTTTCCGTCTACTGCCACCACATCACGATGCATCCGACACTCGTTGTTAAGGAAGTAATTCCTGAGATTGTACACCTCACGGTTGTGGAGATCTTTGGCGTTTAGGAAGCCTCGACCACCGCACTTTTTTTTTTTATACTACGTCGGTGGCAAACAAGCATACGGTCCGCCTGATGGAAAGCGGTCACCGTAACCTATGAACGCATGCAACGCAAACAGTGTCACATGCGCGTTGCCACCCCATTAGAAACTTGTACATTCCCTTTTGCTGTGTTAAGTACACAGCAAAAAGGAGTGTACAAGTTCCAAGGAGGGTTCGGGTTGCCGACGACTCTAAAGGACAATATATGGAACAAGTTAGTTCCGTAAGTCCTCCCGTCATCAGCACCGCACCCTCGTTGAGCTCTGGCAGCCTTACTCACCGGCAGGAACACAACACTATGAGTAGGGTCTAGTGCTATTTGGCTGCGGTCTTCTGTAAGGCGGAGGTACTACCCCAGTTGGGCTCTGCTCTAGATTCGAGCGAGACGATATCCGCTGTGCTGTGCCCTACCACACAAAGCAGAATATCATTCGCTATGCCCTACCTCCTACAAAACTTCCGTGGGATGTACAATGTCATAACAGACGAGCGCGGGTGTAACATACGGTGTGTGGTAAGCAGTAACCGGACCCTCCGAACCAGGGCGTCCAGCTCAGTCTGGGTCCACCTTAGTATGCCAAAGGAGTATGTGAGTAGAGGCATTACCCAGGCGTTAAAGGCGCGCACTTTGTTGCCTCCTGACAAAAGACTGTTAAGGACTTTTGTGAGCCGACCGAAAAAGCGCTCCTTCACCGACTGTCTAATGCTAACATCCTCAATACCCAACGACTGTGACATACCAAGGTACTTATAGGTTTCTGATTCAGAGATAGATCTGAACGACATCGTCTCAGAAAGTAGTAAATTTTCTGAATTTACAACCTCCCCCCGCTGTACATGCATAACCGCACACTTATCGACACCAAGCTCCATTCTGATGGCGGTACTGAAAACTTCTGTGGTTTTCAATAGCACCATCAGATCTTGGGTGTTCGGTGCAAATAGTTTGAGATCGTCCATGCACAGAAGGTGAGATATGACTTCACCCTCTCTCCGAAGCCGGCAACCTAGCCCTGAATCCTTCAGAAGGGTGCTGAGGGGATTCAGAGCTAGGCAGAACCATAAAGGACTCAGACTATCACCCTGCAATATTCCTCGCTCAATCCTTATGAAGTCCTGCGGACCAGGGGGAGCATCCCTACCTCCTGGTTGACAAAGGACTGTGGTCCACTGCCTCATACATGCGGCCAGGAAGGATATTAGAGCTGCATTAAGTTTATACAACTCCAATATCCGCCTCACCCATGAGTGAGGCACCGAATAATAGGCCTTCTTATAGTCAATCCAAGCGGCCGAGATGGCCCCCTTGTTCCGCCGAACTTGTCATGGTCATGTCTATTAGGAGGAGCTCTTTAGTACCACGGGACCCAACCCTACATCCATTTTGAGCGGTGACCAAAATGTTGTTAGCGACAATATGCGCATTAATTTTTGCTCTCAAAATGGATGTAAGGAGCTTGTACAGTGTAGGCAAGCATGTAATGGGTCAATAGTTTTTTGCTTCCGTGGTACTACCGGACTTATGGAGTAGAAAGATAACACCAGTTGTTAAGGAAGGTGGGGGAGAACCAAGCTCGAGGGTTTGTTGGAATTGCGTTGCCAACCGCGAGTGCGAGCATCGAAATCATTTTAGCCAGAAGTTGTGCAATCCGTCCGGCCCAGGGCTTTTCCAGTTCTGGGCTTTACGGATGGCTCAACTTAAGTCGTCGGGGCTGATGGTGATAGCCCCCATAGGTTCGATGTTCTCGCACTCACGTTCGACAACGGTCATCCACTCGCCCTCCGTATGCTCGACGGGCACCGACCATATGCTACGCCAGAAATCAGACATGGCAGTAGCATCCGGCAGCCGCACGTCGGACACACGATCGTCGGTTTCCTCCCACCTTCGGTATACCTTCCTTTGGTCGCTTTGGAAAAGACGATTCTGCTGGAATCAGTCCACACGCTTTCTGTAGCGGTTATTATTATTATTATTATTCAGAGCCTACTGTGTCCCACTGCTGGGCAAAGGCCTCCCCCCTCTTTTTCCAATCTTCTCTGTCTAGTGCTATTTCTGGCCAGCCAATCAAAAATGAGTCAAGGTTATCCCGCCATCGCCGGTGTGGTCTGCCGGATCCCCGGTTTGACTCGTGGGGCTCCCACTCCGTGGTTATCTTGGCCCACAAGTCGTCCGGCATTCGGGAGACATGGCCAGCCCAGTCCCACTTCAACTTAGCCGCTTTCCGAGCTACGTCTATTATTTGAGTCTTAGAGCGCAGCGTGGTGTTCCGGATCCTATCCCTTAATTTTACACCTAATATGCTGCGCTCCATAGCTCTCTGGCAAACCCCGAGTTTGGACTTCTGAGCTTTCGTCAAAGACCAGGTTTGAGCACCGTAGGTGAGAACTGGAAGTACGCACATGTCCATGAGCCTACGTTTGAGTGACAGAGGTAGGTCTCCTTTCATTAGGTGTTTCATTGACCAATAGCTCTTCCAGGCGTTTTCAGTGCGTCTTTGAACTTCTTTGTCTTGTCGCGCCTGGAAAGAGACTATTTGGCCTAAGTAAAGGTATTCATTCATGGACATATGCGATGTGTTCTCCGTTTATCTCAATCCTACGATTTGTGCTGTTAGTCATGACCTTAGTTTTTGACATATTCATCTTCAGTCCAACCTCGAGGCTTGCGTTGCTAAGGTCTTCTAGCATGTGACGTAACTCGGATGAAGTTGAGGAAAACAAGACTATATCGTCGGCAAACCGAAGGTTGGTTAGCCTCTTTTCGCCGACAGATAAGCCCTTCTCCTCCCAACGCGGCATAAGTTTTTGGTTTTTGGTTTTCATATTAGCATATCAAATTATGGATTTCATGGTTTTAATGAATAAGATGTGAAATAAATAAATAAAATAAAATAAAATAAAATAAAAATAAAATATCTTTATTTCAGACCAAAGTCCATACAGTGAGCAAAATACATTTTTAAAAAACTTATTCTAATTCTAATTAAGGTGCCTTGGTAACAGCCACATACACTCAGTTATATGTGTAGGTGGCCACCACCGAGTGCATTCTAGTCCAGTGTATGAGGAGCTGACTATCCCAGCGATCAGCTAAGACGGCCAGAAGGCTGTTCCGGCTGCCACGCAGGCGGCACAAAGATGCCGCGCACCGCGCGCGCAGCATGGCCTGGAAACCATCTACGCGCGCATGCGCGAACATTCCCGATGCACTACACCAGCGCGGCAGCCGCAACAGCGCCCTGAACGCATTGTTATACTGGACGCGGAGGTCACCCAGCGCCCTCTGCGTACAGCTGGCCCATAGTGCACATGTGTATAGTGATGTGCAAAAAGCTTTAAACAAAGTTATCTTGACAGGCACTGTGCATCGCCCGAACCTATGTGCCAGCATGTTCGCCCTGGTCGCCAGCGCCCTCCGCTCCCTCTTTATATCCTCATCGTCACACATATCATCACATAATACATGGCCAAGGTACTTAAATACATACACTCTTTTTAATGGCACTCCATTAAGCAACACTGGAGGAACCTCTTCAGGACACTTATTACCAGATTTAAAAATCATTAATTCACTTTTAATGCAATTATATTTAAGACCATGACTGTTAGCATATTGCTCACAGACTAGTAACAGTTTCCTAAGCCCGCCTACCGAGGGGCTCAGCAGCACCATGTCGTCTGCGTAACTAATGTTATTGAAACTTGTGTCCTGTATGCGACAGCCGACATGCATGCTACTGAGCTCCTCGATAAGTGCATTTATATACAAGTTAAACAATTTAGGGAAGTCAAGCCCCCTGTCTAACCCCACATTCAAGGCCATACTCATCAGACATTGCATCACCCCATTTAACAACATTAGTTTGACTAGTATACCAATGCCTAAAAACATAGATTATTTCTCTAGGTACATTTGCCTCAAAAAGCTTTTTCCACAGAAGCTCATAATTAACTAGATCAAAAGCTTTTGATAAATCAAGATAGCATGCAAAAACAGGTGTATTTTTATTAGTATAATACTTAACAGTCTCCTTCATGCATATGATAGCACTTTCGGTGGACATGCCGGGCCTAAACCCGAACTGTGCATCATGAAGTTGCAAATACTTATCAAGCTCAGCATTAAGTAAACTGTCAAATATTTTAGACACAACAGTAGCTAGTGAGATAGGTCTGTAGTTATTTATACAAGATACATCTCCCGTTCTATTTTTAACGATAGGTACAACAATTGTTTTAGTCATCTCACTTGGCATAAAGGAGTGACTCATACAAAAGGAAAAAAGCATAGCCAAAACCCTAGGCAGATGAGCACCTGCATACTGGAGATGCTCGATGCTCAAGCCGTCATGCCCGGGAGACTTACCCCTCTTCATGCTATTAATAATCTGAGAAATTCTCGTAGCAGAAAATTTGGTAACATTCACCCTGGCCATGGCTGCCCCAGCATCAGGCACCGCAGCACTGCAGTTCAATGGTGACTTCACAGAAAAATGTTCCTCAAACTTATTCGCTATCACCTTCGGCTCAGTACTGTTTTCGATACTCACAGGAAGTCCAGGTCTTATGTTAAGTTTATTAGTTTGTTTCCAAAATGCACGGAAGTCTTTATCGGAATGACATGAAGCAAGCCTATCAAGTTTTATCTGTTCTTGGTTTAACTTACACCACTTTAGTTTGGCCTTGAACCTGCGTCGACTACTACACATTTCTTCATACACTGGACCCGCTGAGGGCTCATTACAAAGTTGCCACATCTGAAATTTACTCCTAGACTCCCTGTGGGCATCAGCCACATATTTATTCCAACCCATGATCTGCCTACCTCTATGCCTTCTACACAGTTTACTTTTAGAAGTTATAGAAGCTAAACTTAGAGCACTAATAATATCACAGTACAATTTGGTAATTATATTTCTATGTTCCAAGTTATGACACATACCATCGCAGCATTGGGACAGAGACTGGGGAAAGTCAATATTCTTTAGTAACAAGTTACATTTATTTTTATACAGCTCAATTTCCTCTATATCTCTCTCTCCCCACAGAACACTATTTTTACTTTGATTATAGATAAATTGTTTTGGCTGTACGGAGCCCAAATTACACTTCACTATGAGTGGAAAATGGTCTGACCAGTAAACATCATACTTAATATATACATCAATAATGGTAGGCCAAGCTGCACTTGTAACAATACAATGATCAAGCCACCTCTTACACCCGTGAGATTCACTAATGTAAGTATAACAACTGGAATACATGCCAAGTTTATCAAAATCAGCACAGATCCACGATTGGTCCGTCCATATTAGCATATCAAATTATGGATTTCATGGTTTTAATGAATAAGATGTGAAATAAAAATAGAAATATAAATAGAAACATTGTATTCATGGCAAAGTGGAAAAAACACATACATCACAAAAAGGTAGGTAGGTGTTAGTATGGTGTTAGCCTGAGGGGGCCAACGCTGATCTTCCGTCAGTACCATACCATACCAAATGATGCCATGAAAAGTAGGTATACAATACACATTACAAAGGAAATTATAGCATAAATTTATGAATAAAATAACGGAACGATGACAAAAAATTTAAGCGTAAAAGCAACCAAATATGACGTCAGCGGTTAGTAGTAGTTACAACAAAATTATGAATAAAATAGAATTTCCATGTCGCGGGTTGTTAGGGTTGACAATGCGCAAGTGACACTTCTGGAAAGGCAAGCGTCCAGGTTGCGAAAATTGTTTGTTTCCCACCAACGTAGTATTAATTAAGGCTTTATTTCCGGGAATGTCGACAGCTCGACAGTGCCGCTCCCATGAGCGGTGAACGAAAAATACACAAAAATATATAGCCAAATGGATAGCCATCTGAATGGATGTGGGAATGGCACACTGTCGATGCCGACTCCGTTTACACTAGAGATGTGTCGTTCGCGAGTGAGTGATTTAAAAGAACTATGTCTTTTGGCTGAACTCGTTCACTCTTCAACTCAGTAGCGATTCAATTTTCTTATTTAGCTCAGTAAGGGCCACTTGCACCAACGAAAATGGAGAGTTAACCCGAGGGTTAACCCACTATTTTATATGGAATTTGACAGTTGACAGCCCACTAACCCTGAGTTAAGTGGTTGGTGCAAGTAGGCCTTACTCACCTATCTCAGAGTTACTTGCGCAGTGCGCACTCTTTTCCACTCATGATTCGAATGGCCGAACTAAAAGAGCGAAACGATGCAAATGTTTCAAATGACAGCTTCGGAGCGATTCGGAAGGATTCGCGGTTTGCCAATATGCCGGGATCGTATCTCACGATTCGCCATCTTGCTCCAATTAGTCTGACAGATTCACTGAGTGAAATGAGCGGAATGAGCAAAATGAGTGATATCACCGCGAGCGAAAGATATGAATCAATCTTTTCATCTCAGTGAAGCGTTTTGCGCATCTCTAGTTTACACGCGCTTCTGCTTATACCAGTTTCAAGATACCAATTAATGGTAGAAATTATTAGCATTGACGAGTTTTCATGTTCACTTTTTAGTTTACTGTTTCGTATTTCACAAAATATTATTATTAATAAAAAAGTTAACACAAAGAAACTAGCTACATGTTACTACCTATATTCATCCTAAATTCATTCTTATTTCTTAGCTACATTTGTTTTTTCTAGATAGGAGGCAAATGATCAGACTGATGGTAAGCGATCACTACCGCCCATGGATACCCGAAACACCAGAAGTGTTAGAGGTGCGTTGCCGGCCTTATACGACATTTTCCTATGTAAAAGGTGCAAACACCCCATAGCTAATGATCATAACCTTTTAGCATGACTTCTGCTTTTAGCATGATCACTATTTTAGATGTTATAATATGAAAATAAGGACATTACAGAAAGATTGAGTTGTTTTTCTGTTCTTATTCTCATATGTCCGAGATAATAAGGTTTTATACCGCAGCCAATGTGAAGACTATATTCCTCAGCTAAAGAAGGGAATGATTTAATAAGTTTTTGTGGGTAAAATAAAAAACATTTTAATTCATATTTTTTATTGACAAGAATCAGTTTCTTATCACATAATTTCCCTGTTCATACAATGTTTATGACGACTCAAGGTGGAGTGACCATTTCTCCATACTGCTGAACACTGACTACAATTGTATCGACCTCAATATTGAACAGAGAGAAGTTCGGTGGGAAATCGGGCGCGGTCTGCAATGCCTGCGTTATTTTAATTTTTTTTTCTGGCGAAAGGCAAGCCTCGATTTTCACCCCCACTAGTTTTCGGCCCGGTCTAGTGCATTTCTGAAAAATAAAAAATAAAAAAGTAAGTTTGACTTATACTAGGATCGCACCCGAATTACTGTAATTATGTATTTATTACTATTGTTGTAGACGTCGCTACAAACGTTTGAAATCTTACATCAGGAATTCTGACGTCGCCACCACCAACATTTAAACTAAATGTAGTTACGTCCTCTGTGACCTTGCCTGTAATAAAAAACAAAATCATTTTAATCATAACTATCTACTCACTCTCAATGATGCTATGCAAAACGTGGTGAAACTGCTTAGTTTCAAATATTTTAATGTTGAAATTTTGGTTCAAAAAGTCGTAATGCTTTAGTTTGACAAACTCGTCCAACTAAAATATTGTCTATATAACTCCCCGTCATTCTGCCTTTGACGTAGTCACGTCTTAAACGTAGAGCCAAATAAAAACGTAATTATTACTTGACTAAGCTCTGATATACTTTAAGTATGAATGTTAATAATTTATGTTAAATAAGTTTATAATTTTATTCTAGCTTAAAAAACCACAAAAAGAAAACAGTCGAATACATTAATATTAATGAATTACTGCTTTGTCAACTTTTCATTTTAGCGACAAGTTAATAAATTGATAGCTATATCTTTATGATAAACATGTAATAAATATGTAAAAATTAGTCACTTAGTTTTTTATATACTAGTGGTACTTTTCTCTCAGTACGAAAGAAGTTGTTAAAACAATTCCTATTACCTAACGTGACGGAGGTACAATCGGGTGGCGGCATGACTGCGTCGGCGGCGGCGAGCAGCGCGGTGAGGGCGAGCAGCGAGCAGGCGAGGGGCGACATGGCGGCGGCGGCGTCGGCGGCGGGAATACCGCGCCTTTCACGCCAACTCCGTTATATCTATTTTGCTAGCTCATTTGAGTACCAAGTAACATTTATTTCATTACGATTACATGAGATCAATTATTGACAGTGATAAACGCTTACAAGTATTCTTATCCTTTGAAAATCAGGTTACAATTTAAATAAATAACTATTTGCTTTTAACACTAGCGCATAAAATTATGAATTTCACGGTTTTAATGAATACCATGTACATAATGTATACTCGCAAGCGACTTCTTAACTTAAAATGATTACGCCAAAACTTTTACATGACGTAAACGTGTAGAAAAATATACCTACTACCATATTTATAAACAGGTAAGATACATTAGGGTAATTCCGAATGTTGGAAATGCTCTGGTAATTCCGAAAGGGGAATCTGGATATGATGGAATTAATGGTGATTTTTGTGCGACTTTCGAAATTAGACGACTTTCGGAATTACCCAAGTGTACCTTAATAAGTACTTGAATATTAAAAAACAAAATAGGTACAAGTATGAGGAGTAAAGTATGTAAGATTAAAAGTTAGGCGTTTTAATTTTAGTTACCTACCCTTCAAAAGGAGGTGATTTCTATCAAAAGTCATAGTGATTTTTTCTCATTTGATTTCCAAATTTCGTCTTAACTAAGTTTATATCAAAACCTTCGTCTAAATCTACCTTAATATGGTAATCAAAATTATAATAATTCATAATAATATATTTCCAATACTCACTGTGCCAAAATTTGAATTTCAAAATATTGATTTAGTTGTGATTTTTTTTCTTAAGTGAAAAAAAAAACGTGTCGTTGTAATAT
Source organism: Leguminivora glycinivorella (assembly GCF_023078275.1). NCBI lineage: Eukaryota > Metazoa > Arthropoda > Insecta > Lepidoptera > Tortricidae > Leguminivora > Leguminivora glycinivorella. The sequence continues at coordinate 181,315 of NC_062976.1, read as the reverse complement.
TTAGGGGTAAATGAATACCTACATACTTATATATCTCGACTCTTTTCTCTTTGAGCACTGACTCAAACGTCTCAAACGATTAAAATATGTTGTGTGAGGTTGTTTATCTTACGACTGTTGTGTATCATTTTGTTTTAATTCATTTCATAGCCATACAAACTTACAAGCTTAGAACGCAATTAATGTAGGTATTAAGTAATAATCACAATTCAACAAAATCAACTATTTCATAATGCTAGTACGAATGTTACAGATAGTGGTAAGGTGAAAAATTTTATTTGTCTTGCAATCCACCATAATCGTTGTAATTTTATTCCACATCGTTATAATTAGGTATGCGTAATTTTGACACGTCTAAGTGAATATCATAATTATTATAATATTCTTTATTTAAATAGACTTAGCTATTATCATCTTATCAAAATAACTTTCTTGATATTTTAAAAAGAGATGAGAAGATAGCTCTACCGACAGATTCCTAAAACACCAGAAACTGAACTGCGAGTGGAAGTGAACTGTCGCAACTGTTTTTAGAATACATTGAATTAAATATCAGAACTAGAATTAATAATAAAGTCTGCTAGTACAAGCACCTAAATGTACCTACAGTACCAGTCATATTTTTGCAGAGTCAGTAAACTGATGAAGATGAAGTTCGAATGTGAGCGGTACCTGCAGTGATGTGTGCAGATTCTTCGGCACCGATTCTTAAAATTTTGATTTTGTTCTGGCTTTTTATCTAAAAACAAACGTTTACAAACGTTTTATTCAAATAATCGTTGTTTTACTTTGATCCTTTAACGTCCAATGCAAATAATCGTTTTAATAAGTATTTTGGGTAAAATAAAATGTACCTTTCATACATTATAATATTTATTCATACTCAATGAGGGCTAGTGACCATTTCGCAATACTGCTCTACTTTAAGGGCAAGTTGATTGCATCCGGTGAAATTACTAGGACATTCGATGTCAACCATTGCGAAGTTCGGTGTCTTATCATTCGGGGGCTTATATGCTTGCCTTATTGTAGGCGTGTAATTAGGCTCGTTGCAAGCTGTGAAATCCTCCCCCACTAGTCTCCGTCCTGGTAAAGAGCATTTCTGAAAAATAAAAGTTATTGTTATTAACAGTTAAAAAGACTAAACGTGCCTAAAAGTACATAAATATTGTACATACCATGACGGCGTCCAAATTACCGTCATTCAATTCTAAGTACATAGTTTTTATTTTATTTATGTCTATTTTGTGGTAGATGCCACTATAAGCAAAAGGGAAACGGTTGGCAAAGGTGCGTGGAGAAGTGGTGAGCATTAAATAATTCATGTATTATTTTTCAGTGAATTTGGAAAAATGTTTGTACAAAAATGGCAAATTTATTAAAAATTATCAAACTTAAAGAGTAATTCAGACAGAAATTTCAAATTAAGTAAATATAAAAATTACTAAGCTATTAAAACGTCCATTTGTATGAGCCACTATTTGCAGGTATTTTTAAACACTGAATAGGATAACATCTATGCAACGTGCTTTATCGTAATACTACGATAAAGATATCACAATTGGCCAACATGGAATGCCGAGACGTTTACCTAACCAGCCATGTGAAGTCGAGTGTAAGAACTTTGCTGTGTTTGCTTGTTTGATAAAAATGTCTTACATCAGGAATGTTGACGACTCCACCAGAAACAGTTAGCACAAACTCAATTTTGTCGATTGTTCTGCGGCCTGTAAAAAAAAACAATCGTGCTTTAGTACCTTCAAAGTTCATATTAAGTGTACTTAATATACTTAATATGAACTTTGAAGGTATTAAAGCACGAGCTAAAATTCCTATGTAGAGAGAATTGAGCTAAATCTCACAAAATCAGTGCACTAAAGACAACTCAGGTGACAAAACAAAATAACGTATTTGGCTTTTCCTCTAAGGCTGTTTTCATAGTTTTGGCCACTTTTAAAGGACGTTATGACCTTAAAAAAAGAAACATTTAAAAATATACAGGGTGATAAATTGAAATAGATATCATACACGAAAGAAAAAAACGGCCAGGCCCACTGGTGGCCAAGCCGGAAATCGAACCCGACTCGATTCCCGACTCGGCCACCAGTGGCCTTGCCGTTTTTTCTTTTATGTATGATATCTATTTCAATTTATAATTTATATATAGTAATGTGACTACTTGAAAGAATAACAAATCAAAAAATATTCAATAAAATAATTTGATTTGCTCCCTAGTTGAATATACAGGGTGAAATTGAAATCGTGAATGGTAACATTTTTTTATTTCTCTATCAACAATTTCCGATCGAATGTCCCGGGTGTCACAAACACAGACAATTTTTTTTACTGTTTTTTGTGGTTAATTTTTAATTTAGTTGTAGTTTTAAGACATTGAAACAATTTTTAAACAACAACTACCAAAAGAAAAACAGTCACGCATACTTAAGAGTTAAAAATGTTACTCAATGTTGAAAACAAAATAGCTGGAGCTTCAAAAACCAAGCACATTATACAGATGAGAACATTTGAAAAGAAAACTTAATAAATGCATTTCCCTAATTCCTGACTTGAAAACTTCTACTACAATACATTTATAATGATATCATATATCAATCAACCAATGAAATTACATTCAAATTAAAACCAGATCATGAAATCATCGATCACTGGCACTGTGTGATTATTTCCTTTTACAAAGGTATAGGCAGCATACTGAATTTTAATAGTTACATTTCAGTTAGTAACAGTAGGCCTAGCACATGATGGCCGCGAGAGTATGTCGCCGCGAGATAGACTACCCGTCCTTATGTCATTAATACAGTTAGAAGAAGACGTGTCATCTATCTCGCGGCGACATACTCCCGCGGCCATCATGTGCTAGGCCTACAGTAGTAATATAAAAATGATAAGTGAGAAAATTTAATATCCTGGGTAGGACTTGACATACATATAATGATATCATATACCCATACCCATGCTCGAGCGTTGAACTAACACCAGGTAGCTATTACACCCGAATGCTACATCATCAAAGCTACCAATACGTCATACATCTACCATAAGAATGTTTAAACTTCTTGAACGGCACCCGACATTTTTCACTTTAAATTTCTAAAACTTTCATGAATTACACACGTTTCTGGTTAACGCAAAATGTAAAAAGAAAGACTTGTTTATGTTGTGATTACCTAACCAGAGATGGCCACAAAAAGGTGGCATCACTCCATCGGCGGCGGCGAGCAGCGCGGCGAGAGCGAGCAGCGAGCAAGCGAGTGGCGACATGGCGGCGGCGGCGGCGGCGGCGGTGGCGGCGGCGGCGGTGGCGGCGGCGGGAATAACGCGCCCTTTACGCCGACTCCGTTATATCTATTTTCGAGCTCGTCTGCTATCTGGATCGAACCGATTTATTACACTATTATTAATATTACATGAGATCAATTATAGAAAGTGGTAAAAGTTGAGAAGTATTTTTACCCGTTGATAAGATTATTATTAGTGGCTAGATTGCTATTGAAAACATATTTATTACATTTTCACTTTAGTATACCTATTAAACTATTATATAAATACTTAGGTTGTCTATTGTTTGCCCGACAGTCATTTAACATAATATTCATTTGCCCGAATCTAACTTGCCTGAATTTCATTTGCCCGAATGATTTGTTTACCATAAAAATCATATGACATACTCGTTGTTTATCCGAATATTACCTTCCATAATCATACAATGCCATACTATTTGTTAGCCATATTATTAAGTGCAATAATATGGTTTCATAGAATATTCAAACGCCATAAGCAATTATTGCCATATTAATTGTTGCCCATATTATTACCTAACCTAACCTACTTTCTGATAGCAGTTTCATTTTCCAGGGGTCACAGTTCTAACCTAACCTAACCTACTTTTCCAGCAGTTTCATTCTCCAGGGGTCACAGTTCTAACCTAACCTAACCTACTTTCTGATAGCAGTTTCATTTTCCAGGGGGTCGCAGTTCTAACCTAACCTAACCTACTGTCTGATAGTATTTTCATTTTCCGGGGGGTCACAGTTCTAACCTAACCTACTTTTCAAGCAGTTTCCTTTTCCAGAGGTTCACAGTTCTAACCTAACCTAACCTACTTTCTGATAGCAGTTTCATTCTCTAGTCTTTCTAGTACCTAATATAGTAGTTTTCGATTCTGCCAAAGCACATTATGGAAATTGACTTTTCTGGACGCTAATTTGTATGACAAATGATGGTATGGAATGTGGTAATTACGGATTTCGATGATTCTGACAAATGAAATTATGGAAACTGACTTTATGGGAAACAAAGTTTCTGGCACTAGATTAATATAGTAAACAATGATTATGGCATAAGATGTTATGAGAAACAATATTATGATTGTTGAATAGGATGGCAAATAAAATTATGGCAAATGAAATTCTGGCAAATGGGGGTATCCCAAATACTTAGATAGGTAACAAATATAATGGAACATAATCGTTTAGCTTACGACTCCTTTAGAAAGGAATTTTAAAAAAAATTTCTAATGGAAGGTACCTACTTAATAGGTACACCCGGCTAAGATCCGATCTAAGGTAAGATCGGATGACCGCAATAACTACTGAAATAATAGTATTTTTTCATCACTGGCAATACTATGCATGACGCCGTTTTATCCCACCCCCCTCGCCAGGATGCAGCAACCGTTCAGCCGCATCAGTCGTGTGCTACGAACGTTTACAAAAAAACTGCATTTTTTCTAGAATTTTTGGAGATCCGATTTTTAACATAAAAAATAAAATCAGTTTTTGGGTTATTTGAGTTTGGCGTAGGAAGGCTATAAACGGAGATCCGGCGTTTAACCTGTCAGCCAAAGATCGGACTACGAAACTGGTACTCAAACTTTTTTATATGGCACATTGTTGACCGAACATTAGCATAGTTCTCCATTTCAGCTTGGACAAAAATGCGTCCATTTATTAAGCGGTCTACCTGCTTGTTTTCAACTCAACCACTGTCATAAATAAGTATGCAAGTCCTATAAATCGTAAATTATTTATGTTGTTTTGTTTTTTCTTAATATTTTTTTATCATATTACAGTGTATAAAAAAAATAGGACGTTCTTACACAGATTGACCTAGTCCCACGGTTAGCTCAAGAAAGCTTGTGTTGTGGGTACTCCAACAACGATATATATAAAATACAAACACTTATATACCACAGAAAACATCCATGACTCAGGAACAAATATCTGTGCTCCACACAAATAACAGCCCTTACCGGGATCTGAACTCGGGACCGCGACTTAACAGTCAGGGTCACTGCACGCTACGCCAGACCAGCCGTCAAACACACCGTATACCGTGTGTTTGTGGTACGAGTTACATTGAATGTACTAAGTAATTATATTTTTCTTTTTGAGTTGTTCATGTTGTAAAGTTTGTCTGTGAGTAGTAAGTGTAAGTAGGTACTGCTGATTACTTAGTAAGTACAACTAGCCTGTTGATTATTTTAATTTTGTAAAAAGTAAACAATTGTTGCTGATTCCTAAACTGCAAACTATTTAATTAATTTACAGTAAAATTATAATAAAAGCCGAGTACAAGACTTATTCATTGATACATAATTATATTCCTGCATTCGTATAGCCACATCTTCACACCCCATGTATCTGCACTGTAGGATCCGGACTTACATCATTTACCACAGACACTTTGAGAAGCACAAAAAGTGCATATTTTGTAGACAAGTATAACATCGGACTAAAAAACGACATTTTTTTTTAAAACTTGGTTCCTGCCTAAATATTATGAAAATAAATGTATTTCCGTAGTATATTTTTTAATAACTAAAGTTTGGATTTTTTACATGTATTCACTTTATTCTTCTAACTTTAGAATTTAAATTAGACACTAGTCCGATCTTAAGCCGAGAAGGTTTTTGGTTGGGTGTCTTGAAAAAAAAATAGAGCAAGTTTGAGTGTCGATTACTCCTAAACTATTTAGTTGAGTTTCATGAAGTAAATTTATATTGAAAGCTTGATTTCTTTTTATTCATGTACATCACAAATCTGCAGGTAAAAGTTAGTGAGAATGAATTTATGATTTTTTGTGACGTCTTTCCAACTCACCGAAAAATAGTCCGGTCTTATTTACCCGAGTGCACTCTAACTATTAACAACTATTTACATGTTATTTACTTGAGGTTTCAGACTAAAATATCAGACGCACGTGTGAAAAAACGCAAAACATCAATTTTGATTTGTTTTTTTTTTATTTATTTTTATAATCATAATAATATTTTACCCAATCCATACTAAATAATGTCACAATTTCATTTTCTTTCAAACCAATAATTTCCTAAAATGGCTCTGAAACTTGAGTAGCTTCATGTGCTCTACCTACCCCGTCTGGGATTATATGCATAACTAGCTTTTACCCGCGGCTTCGCCCGCGTAATAAAAGTATTCTTATTGAAACGTTTACAAAAAATAAGATTTTCATTTGGATCCGTAGGTTTCTTTGTAGGTAGGTTCGACTCTATTGATCTAAAAGTGGTAAACCACTTTTTTGGCTGACTGTACCTTACACATATTACTATTGTTTTAAAAGAAATTCTTGCAATGATTGTAGAATTGTTACACAGCGACCACAGCGTAGGTAGTAGGTACGAATATGTATGTATTTTACCTATATAAATATTTATAGTGGGGAAACTTCATACAACCCACATAGCCAGTATCTCGAATCTCAACGCTATGGTCGGTAAGGTAAAAAATACTTCATTGCATTATCGCTTACAATTTTTTCCATTTTGCTTATATTAATTGCAATCGTAAACATATAAAAGGCAAGCAAACAACGATCCTCTTACAGCACATTGAATGTAAAAGTTATTACGGATGCAGGATACTCACCGATGCCTACTTACATACTAATCCCTTCCCCCTGAGCCACCTGCATTTTACACTGCCTAGATATTGATTGCCGACCGATTATTCCGACCCCATTCCCTATTCTTATCCCCGTCCTTATCTCTATCCTTGTCCCCGTCCCCGTCCCCGTCCCGTCCCCGTCCCCGTCCCTCCCCTATCCCTATCCCTATCCCTATCCCTATACCTATACCTATACCTATCCCTATCCCTATCCCTATCCCTATCCCTATCCTTATCCCTATCCCTATCCCCGTCCCTATCCCTATCTGTCCCTGTCCCCGTCCCCGTCCCCGTCCCTAACCCTAACCCTATCCCGTTCCTGTCCCTGTCAAATTATCAAGCTAGGAGGTGAACTTTGAATAATCCTTTCTTAGTGCTCCTCTAAGGAACTTCCGTGTCAATTTGAAATCTCTTGAACCAGAAGTAAAGATAAAAACTAAACCTATACTTATGGCTATATGGACATTTTAACCCTATTGCACAACAACAGGGGAGAAAATTTATTTTCCACCTCATTAAATTTTAAAATCGTTGTATTTATCGTGATCAGCGACCCGATAAACCATAAAAACGATACCCATATTGTGATTTTGACTTACCCCCTTTTGCATCCCTTTAGGGGTCAAATTTTCAAAAACCTGAAACATGTATTTAGTCATATGTCTTTAGGAATCCTCTTGTGAAGTTTCGAATAAAATAGTCAAACTAATGTTATTTCCCCATACAAACTTTGAACCCCCATTTCACCCTTTTAAGAGAAGAATTTTGAAAAATCCTTTCTTAGTGCTCCTCTACGCCATATAAGGAACCGATGTGCCAAATTTGAAATCTCTAGGACCAGCGGTTTCGGCTGTGTGTTGATATATTACGTCAGTTAGTCAGTCAGTCAGTTTCTTCTTTTATATATTTTTTGATATTTAAACCCCATTGCACTACAATAGGGGAGAAGGTATTTCACTTCTGCCTTGTTAGATTTTAAAAACGTTGTATTTATCGTGATCAGCGACCCAATAAACCATAAAAACGATACCCATATTAGTTTTTTGACTTTATCACCCCCTTTCACCCTTTTAGGGGTTAAATTTTCAAAAAACCTGAAACACGTCTTTAGTCATATGTTTTAAGGATCCCTCCTGTGAAGTTTCGAATAAACCAGTGAAGCTAACATTGTTTCCCCATACAAACTTTGAACCCCCATTTGACCCCCTTAAGAGGCGAATTTTGAAAAATACTTTCTTAGTGCTCCTCTACACTATATAAGGAACCTACGTGCCAAATTTGACATCTCTAGGACCAGCGGTTTCGGCTGTGCGTTGATATGTCTGTCAGTCAGTCAATATCTTCTTTTATATATTTTTTTGATATTTAAACCCCATTGCACCACAACAGGGGAGAAGGTATTTCACTTCCGCCTCGTTAGATTTTAAAAATGTTGTATTTATCGTAATCAGCGACCCGATAAACCATAAAAACGATACCCATATTGATTTTTTGACTTTATCACCCCCTTTTCACCCTTTTAGGGGTTAAATTTTCAAAAAACCTGAAACACGTCTTTAGTCATATGTTTTAAGGATCCCTCCTGTGAAGTTTCGAATAAACCAGTGAAGCTAACATTGTTTCCCCATACAAACTTTGAACCCCCATTTGACCCCCTTAAGAGGCGAATTTTGAAAAATACTTTCTTAGTGCTCCTCTACACTATATAAGGAACCTACGTGCCAAATTTGACATCTCTAGGACCAGCGGTTTCGGCTGTGCGTTGATATGTCTGTCAGTCAGTCAATATCTTCTTTTATATATTTTTTTGATATTTAAACCCCATTGCACCACAACAGGGGAGAAGGTATTTCACTTCCGCCTCGTTAGATTTTAAAAATGTTGTATTTATCGTAATCAGCGACCCGATAAACCATAAAAACGATACCCATATTGATTTTTTGACTTTATCACCCCCTTTTCACCCTTTTAGGGGTTAAATTTTCAAAAAACCTGAAACACGTATTCAGTCATATGTCTTAAAGAATCTTCCTGTGAAGTTTCGAATAAAATAGTCAAACTAATCTTGTTTCCCCATACAAACTTTGAACCCCCATTTGACCCCCTTAGAAGGTGAATTTTGGAAAATCCTTTCTTAGTGCTCCTCTACACTATATAAGGAACCTACGTGCCAAATTTTAAATCTCTAGGACCAGCGGTTTCGGCTGTGCGTTGATATGTCAGTCAGTCAGTCAGCTTCTTCTTTTATATATTTAGATGTTTGTATTATCATTCATTCTATATTTAAATTAAAAACTTTCAGTTAGTCGTGGAATGTTTGTGGGTAATTAAGAGTAATTATAATTAAACATTCCACGACTAACTGAAAGTTTTTCATTCAAATATATAATGAAAGATATACAAACATTATGCATATAATCCCATACGGGGTAGGTAGAGCAAATGAAGCTAATCAAGTTAAATATATGCAACATTTGCAATTTGGTTGGCATACAACAATTATTTAAAAATTTCAATTAAAATTAATAATAGTGTCTGCTAGTACAAGCACCTAAATGTACCTACTGCTGCGAGTACCAGTCATATCCTGCAGAGTCAGTAACCTGATGAAGATGAAGTTCGAATATGAGCGGTACCTGCAGTGATGTGTGCAGATTCTTCGGCACTGATTCTTAAAATTTTTATTTTGTTCTGGCTTTTTATCTTAAAACAAACTTAACAAATCAAATTATTTTATTAAATATTTTTTGATTTGTTTTTTTTTAACACTAACACACAATAGTAACACTACTATATATAAATAAATACTGCTACTAAATAACTAAAGTAATATAAATAAATAATACAAATAATATATAAATAAATACTACTAATAAATACTAATATACTATTTATAAACTGAAATAGATACCATACACTAAAGAATCTATCTATTTCAGTTTATAAAAACAAACGTTAAGAAACGTTTTCTTCAAAGAACGTTGTTTTAGTTTGATAATTTAACGTCCAATGCAAAAAACCGTTTAATCGGTATTTTGGGTAAAATGAAATGTACCTTTCATACGGTTTAATATTTATTCATACTCAATGAGGACCAGTGACCGTTTGGCAATACTGCACTACTTCAAGGACGAGTGTATTGCAACCGTCGATGTCGCTAGGACAATCGATTTCAACCATTGCGAAGTTCGGTGTCATATCAATCGGGGACTTAAATGCTTGTATTATTTTAGGCGTGTAATTAGGCGCATTGCAGGCTGTGAATTTCTCCCCCACTAGTTTCCGTCCTGGTATAGTGCATTTCTGAAAATCAAAAAGTTAGTGTTATAAAAGAACAAGACACACATACAACTACATTAATATTAATATTGTACCATGAACCATGACCGCGTCTGAATGACCGACATTAAATTCTTGCAACTTTTTATTTTATTTATGATTGTGAAGTGGTAAGCATTAACCAATTCACGTATTATTTATCAGTGAAGTTGGCCCAGTTTGTATGAAACCGGCAAAGTTAACATGTAAGTTTATTGATTTTCAACTTACGTTAGCCAGTTTAAAATTATGTTATTATTGTATCAAAAAATATCAATATATCAAGATTAACTAGACTCCATATCCATTTACTTCAAATTAAATACATAAACATAAAAATTACTAAGCGACTACAATGTCCATCATTATTTGCAGACATCGATCAGACATGACCAACCAACCCTCCCACCTGACCCCCTGAGTAGGTACTTACACTATGCCATGCTTACGCCGCGGCTTGCGTGAGCGACGGTCGCGCGACGGCGATGCGACGCATACGAAATCAAATCTTATCGATATGGAAGTAGACGATGCGATGAGACGCGATGGCGGCGACCGTCGCCCACGCAAGACACTGCGTTACTTTCTTACAAGGTAAACAATTTTTTAAATATTGATTTTGTTTATTGACCCTTGATCGAGACTGCTAATCATATATTCGAGTAACATGTTATGATCATCATTTTACCCAATTTAGTTTAAATTAAAACATTGAAGTTGCTGTGAACAATAATTTATTTTGACTAACAGTTCAGGTAATGAAACATGTCTAAATGCTGAAACGTGTCCCTAACCAGTCTCGTGAAGTCAAGCGTGTTCTGTTTGGTTTTTTGCTAGTTTGATACAACAAAATGTCTTACATCAGGAATATTCACGATGCCACCAGAAACAGTTAGCTCTTGCACAAATTCAATTTTGTCATCCTCTACACGACCTGTAAACAAACACAAGCGAAAAATCATGCGAAAATATAGTACTTGCTTAACTAATTTTCCTACAATAGTTTACTACTTATACCTTTTATAATATTAAATAACAATAATTATTATTCATAGCGTAGGAGTGTGGCGACCCCATCGCCCACTGGTTTTACCAGTGCAATCAGTCAAAGCAGGGCAGCTTGTGGCGAGCTGTTGGGGAACAGCGACCACACGTAACCGAGTGCTCCTGGGGAGTTCTGTTACCCGTAAGGCGGGTGGGTGGGACAGTACTCTCTACCTCTGGCTTGCCTTGGCAGGCCGTCCAGAGTGGAGTCGTTAGGGCTACATGCCCCAGGGGTAGAAGTGAAAATTTGCGTAAGACGCGAGTTGGTACAGTGGCTAAGCGGCCACTGGGCAGAAAGCGGTGTACACCTCTCGACGCCCTTGAGTTCTCACACCGGTGTTGCCCTTGAGCCATCTTAGATGTCGCTTTTTGTGGGGGCCCATCTTGTGGGGTTGAGTCACCGTCTGCCAGAAATAAAATTAGATACCGTTTTATTAGGCAGGCGTCCGGTTTTTTATCCATAGCCAAGTATTTAGTCCATCACTTTCATCAAAATAGCCCAGTTAATTTTAGATTCCATTAACTCTCAAATAGTCCTTACACCCTGGCGGGTGCTGCCTCTGCGTGTGTCCCATGATACGGAAAGGCAACATCCGCTCGGTGTACCCCTTAAATTTCATTAAAGTGTCAAAAGGACCTCTACGCGTTGGCTTCGGCCTCGCGCATGCCTCCCAAAGGTCCGGAACACCATTGTTCCGTGATGGGAAATACATAATTATTCATTTATTTCAGATTAATAATCCTCAATAATTACACTTAAATAACGAAAAACAAAATGATTGAGACACATTAAACACTACATCAATAAAAATATAAATAATGTTAAAATAAATGGGTTCAACTTTAGCGCCTCAAGAAAATATCAAAAGAAAAGCAATCTAACGTCGACATTAATCTTATACTTTTAAACGAGCAATTGTTGTATATTTATTTATATATACCGACGATCTCGGAAACCGCTCTAACGATTTTGCTGAGATTTGTTATGTGGAGGTTTTCGGGAGTGAAAAATCCATCTAGCGTAGCCTGAGATCCCGGAAATCGCGAATTTTCGAGTTTTCATGAGTTTTTCTTTCGCGTTAGTAGACGTAAAATATTGTCGTTAATTTCATTCCACTTAGCTCAGTCGTACGAGGTCGGTTTAATGTACGCAGATAGATCGTAGGTGTCAGGGTTTCGAATCCCGACCAGAAATTAAGTTTATTGTTTCTTTTGTTTTTGTATTTAAAAGTTTTTTTTACCTAAAGACGTGATATATTAAAATAGAACGGTCGCCCAGATATTAAAATATAATAGCAGTAACTTCAAAAACCACACACAAAACAGTTGAATACGTTTGAATGGAGTATTTTTATACAAATGAATAAATACATTTATCTAACTCCTGCCCTAAAAAGTTCTACTTCAATACAGTTTTATTATATGATATTATACCCAAATAAAAAAAACAGATAATTGAGTCACTGGCACTAAATGCACATTTAACGTTATGTTTCGAAGAGAATACTCGTAAGACATCAACCATCATATATTATGTGGCCCTAGAATATTTTAACTCTTTCTTCTTTTTAAATTTATCTCTAAGCTTCACATTTTGTAGGAATTTCTGGTTGAGAAATAATTAATAGAGAAAGACATATACATATAAATGTATGTTATGATTACCTAACTCGAGAAAGCCGCAATAAGTAATGGGATACACTGCATCGGCGGCGGCCAGCAGCGTACCGAGAGCGAGCAGCGAGCAGGCGAGTGGCGACATGGCGGCGGCGGCGGCGGCGGTGGCGGCGTCGGCGGCGGGAATAACGCGCCTTTCACGCCGACTCCGTTATATCTGTTTTCGAGATCATCTGCTATCAAGAGTAATAACTGGATCGAATCGATTTATTACATTAATATTAATATTACATGAGATACATAGAAAGTGATAAAAATGTAGGAGTATTATTATCCATTTTGTCAGTTGTTATTATTTTGTAGTGGCTGGATTTCTACAATCTGAAAACATTATTATTTGATTAGCATATTAAATTATGAATTTCACGCTTATAACAAATACAACCATGTTACATATGAATATAATGGGATATCATTGTTAGCTCACGACTTCTTTGAAAAGGATTTTTTTATTGAATTTCCAATGGAGGGTACCATTAGAAATCTTATAAAAAAAACCTACTTAATAACTATTAAAAATCATGGACATGTTGTTTAGTTCAGGTTTAAGATTTATCGGACTCACGTGTAAAAAAACCCAAAAATCCGTTTTTTTATTTATTTTATTTTATTTTTATAATCATCCTAATATTTCACCAAATTCATACTAAATATTACCACAGTTTCATTTTCTTTCAACCCAATAATTTCCTAGTGGCACTGGAACTTGATTAGTTTCATGTGCTCTACCTACCCCGTCGAGAATTATATGCATAACGTTTGTATTTCATTAATTTTACATTTAAATTTAAAACGTTAAGTTGGTCGTGGAATATTAAGAGTAATTATAGTTAGTGTCATTGCTCTTTACGTCTAAACTCAAGCGATTACATTTATTAACAATACGATCTACAAGCGACAAAAATAAAAAGCTTATATGTTTATCTTACGATTGTTATGTAACAACCCCGCCCGTGCCCGTGTGGTGACGGGTTAAGAATTTCACCACCCCTTTCTTCCCGTGGGTGTCGTAGAAGGCGACTGTGGGATATGGGTTAAATTGTGGCGTAGGCGAGAGGCTGGCAACCTGTCACTGCAATGTCCCAATTTCGTTTTCACAATTTCGTTTTCTTTCAACCCCTTATTTGCCAAGAGTGGCACTGAAACTTAAGTAGTTTCATGTGCTCTGCCTACCTCTTCATGGGATACAGGCGTGATTGTATGTATGTATGTTATGTAACATTTGGTTTAGAATTTCGTAGACATACAAAAATTATGTAGACACGTAAATTCAACAACATCAACAACGTCTGTATAACTGTACCTATTTTAGTGCGAATGAAATCGTTGAATGTTTCTTGTAGTGTTAATATAAATATTACTGTATTCTTTAAAAAAAGTCCTCTAATATTTTTTTATTCTTTATGCAAATAAGCTGAGCAACATGTACCCACCTTAAAATCATCTACAAGTATGATCTTAACTATCTTAATAAAAAATCAGAGCACTTATACTACTGATATTATTTGTACTTGAATGCCAATTAATTTGCCTGATAACTTGTCTAATCTGCATTACTTCTACGAGTTTAAGTCGAATAATGCAGCACTGTATTTTTCAATGTTCTTGAAACAGTGGTGTTGTGTTACGCCGTGTCTTGCGTAGCCGACGGTTGCGCGACCGTCGCCGTCGCGTCACCTACTTCCATACAGATCGAAGGTTTAATTTCGTCGCGTCGCATCGCCGTCGCGTGACCGTCGCGCGACCGTCGTCCACGCAACCCACGGCGTTAGCCTTGCTGTCGCAGTTATACATAGTTCGAATGGTAACTGCATTGAAGTACAGCTTCTTTGCCACTATTTCTTGTGATATTTGAGTTTGTCAGGTATAGTAGGTACCAAAAGTGGCAATCGGAATGTTTTCTATAAAGAACCGTTATTTTAATATGTCTTTATAACGTTCAATGCAGACAGTTATTTTCGTTTTTGTTTTTGAGTAAAAAAAATACTTTTTATTTAGTAAACTTTATTGAACATAATAAATTTTGGTTGCACATCATTTTGCTTATGTACTCAATGTGGTCCAGTGACTATTTCGCAAAACTGCGTCACGTGAACGTCGAGGTTATCGCAGCCTTTGATGCCGCTCGGACACTGGATGTTGACCAGCTTGAAGACCGGTTTAAGATAAGGTGAGCCTGTCATTGCTGGCGTCACTATAGGCTGGTAATAAGGGGGATCGCACACTGAGATGTACTCCCCCACTAGTCTTCGTCCTGGTCTAGAGCATTTCTGTAAATCGAAAACAGTATTATAGCGCAGTATTGTATTGAATTTCTGTAAATATACAAAACAGTATTGACGTCATTGAAAATAACATATTTATTGCATGAAGAAAGTGAACGAATAGGGCCTCCAAACGGTTACTTACTACAACCAAAACCTACAGTACTTTTACAAAAATTAAATTACTTATAGGTACATTTTCTCTAACTGTTACGCTATCAAGTATCAAATTTTTACAACAACAATAACATACAATCACGCCTGTATCCCATATAGGGGTAAGCAGAACACATGAAATTACTAAAGTTTCAGTGCCACTCTTGGCAAATAAGGGGTTGAAAGAAAACGAAACTGTGACATTGCAGTGACAGGTTGCCAGCCTCTCGCCTACGCCAAAATTTCACCCATATCCCATAGTCGCCTTCTACGACACCCACGGGAAGAAAGGGGGTGATGAAATTCTTAACCCGTCACCACACAGGCAATCAGGCATCAAATTTTTGAATTTTAAAAATACATGAGATAGAGAGAGATGGTAGAGAATTGCACATTGACCTCGTCCGAACATATTATATAATATGTACATCACCCGAAATTTCCTTTCAAAACTCAAATTTACAAAGACATTGATTACTTAACCTATAACACCTCCATGAAAGCTTTTATAAAAAAAAAAAAAAACATGTAAAACTACATAACAAATACGATGTTGACAATAAAACTACCAATTATGTAAGGTGAAAATAAACACTCTGGATTCAATCAGCTAAGACATAATTTAGCTCCAAAACAGATAACGCATCGTTCTGACAAAACAGTCAAGTTTAAGTGGGACATATTTGTCGGATATACCCGGAAAAATAGGCTAAAATAACAACCAAATGGGCATCAAAAAGTACGCAAAGCCGAGGCAACCAAAAATGAGATGACGATCATATCTCATCCTGTGACAAGTGGCGGAAAACAACGAAGGCACAAAACAGACAATCAAAAATCAAATGTACTTAATAAATAAAATCTTACATCAGGAATTTGGACGTCGCCGCCGGGAGCAGTTAGTCTAAAGTCCGTATGGTCCTTTGTTTCCTCGCCTGTAAAAATAGCGAGCCGTGTTAAATGATATTTCTCATTTTTCCAATTTTCAATACTTTAAATAGGTCCCCAAAATATAATAATTTACCCCTCTTTCGATTTAACTAATAAAGATAATACTGCGTTGTCAAAAGAGACTCTTGTTTAAAAATCTCTAAGATTGAGAACTATTTTCTGATCCAAAAGTTTGCAAATAGTGTCAAATAGACATTTAAATATTTTGAATGATAATGAAATTAAAGATATATATTGATAATATATCAGGTATAATAAATTCCACACATATGAATAGAGCATAGGTTTTAACATCTCTATCTAGCGCCTTTACCTATTATATTAAGTAATATTATAGAGCAGCGGTTCTCAAACTTATTTTCCCATGGAACCCTTTTAGAAAGTAAAACATCTGACGGAACCCTTAATTTTTTTTTATTGCAATCTTTATTTTAATAAGCAATCATGATAGTCAAATATAATCACTAGATTCTAATGTGAGGTAAGGTGAAATACCCCATAATGGACGGTGATGCCATTATGGACAAAAAAACACAAATCCTTAAAAATAATTATCTAAAATTAGTTTCTAAAAACTGACGGCTATGTACCATAAACTAGAGTTGTAGAGCTGTTTCATTTTGAAGTTTCAATTAATTCGGTTATTTCTGAAGGATTTGGCGACAAGATAAAATTCATCAGTTTACTGAAAAAAATATCAAGACGAATTCTTAGCAATGTTGCTAAGAGAGTTGAGTTCATGTATAAAATAATAAAAAAATAATACTCGGTGTAAACTTGAATGCGTTTTACTTACTGCATTAAGCATTAATTCATTCGCGGACTCGACGTCAGTAGAGCCGGTTGTGGTACGTTGTGATAAAGTGATTTGTAGAGCTACCCTCAAAAATGCCTCCTAAGCTTCCAAAATGTGAAAAGTGCCAAAAATGCATAAATAAAAAAGGACCTGGTCTAGAATGTAGCAAATGCAGCTATACTGTTCATGCGACTACGGACTGCGCAAAACTCACCAACAAGCAACTGGCTGCTATACGTGCGTCGGACAACCTGGAATGGGTATGTGAGGGCTGTAAGATGATAACACCGCGTAGATCATCATACATAATTCCAGAAGATGAAGAAGAACCAGAAAACGACAGCTACGACAACTTGTTTCTTAAAAATAGAAACACAATGCCTTTTGATGTCAAAAAGCTCCTGGAAAACATATCGGTCGACATTGAAAAGGCCGTTAAAAAACAACTCGCTCAGCTGCAATCGTCTATAGATTTTTGTAGCAATAAAGTGGATGAATTCAACGAAGAAATAGAGGAAACGAAGAACAGAATGAAAACTCTCGAAAAGAAAAATGAATACCTGCAGAATAGCAACAAAAATCTACAAACAAGAGTGATGGCCGCTGAACAAAGATGTAGCGAACTTGAACAGAAACTGTTAATGAACTGTATCGAGGTGGTAGGAATTCCATTTGAACAAAATGAAGACACTGAGAAAATTAGCTCAAATCTCGCCAAGAAACTTAATCTAGATGAAACTTCAATAAAGTACACAAAAAGACAAACCAAATTCGGAAAAGCCGACAATATCCTATTAATTAAATTGAAAAAAACCGCCGATCCGACCAAGTGGGTCCAGGCTGCCCGTAGTACACGCCCCTTAGCAGCGGACGTCCTAGAGGAATCTACAGGATCCGGAAACGAAAACAATAAACTAACTGTAAGACATTCCCTAACGACCTACAATAAAACTCTCCTGTATCAAGCTAAAGCCGCCCTAAATAGTAAATACAAATTTATCTGGGCAACTCGAGAAGGTAAGATAATGGTACGCAAAGACGATAAAAGTAAAATTCACGTCATAAGATTTGAAGAAGACTTAAAGCAACTGTCGTAAACAAGTAATTATTTATTATAAATCGTTTAGCCTACCACTATCTATCCTATCACTTATACTTACCTACCTACAATACCTACAGATAATGGCTACTCTTAACACGAATATTGTCGAACTATTTAATTGCACGAACCTATGTAACTATTTTTCTCATGTACCCAACTCCCAAGGCATATCAAAACTTCACATGTATTCATATTAACATAAGATCCATGATAAAAAATTTTGCTAAATTAGAATGCTGTATAAATGACTGTCGGTCTAAAATAGATGTAATTATCGTCACCGAGGCAAATAACTCAGAGGAAATCAGCTCACTGTTTCATTTACGGGGGTTCGCAATGCACACAAAGTTACGAAAAAATCAACGCGGAGGGGGGATTATAATGTACGTACAAAATAAACATAAATTCAAGCCAAACACATTTAACACATTATATTGCGAAAACTTAATCGGAACCATTTATACACAAAACAACTTCAATTTAACTTTGTGTGCACTGTATAAACCACCTTCAAAAAGCAAACACTTATTCCTAACACAAGATTTAGCATGTATACTTAAACGATATCATTCTCAACCAAATTTCATGCTTATGGGCGACCTGAATATAAATATAAAAACGGACTCCAGCATAAAGGACATGTACCTAAGCATGTTATCGGAGAGAGGCCTTCTATGTGCTATTTCAGATTTCACAAGGATAGAAGAATATAACGGTAAAATTACTCAATCTTGTATTGACCACGCATTCGTAAAAAATCACAGAGAGGACCTTTACTCCGGGGCGCTCGGCACTGTTCTGGCGGATCATCGAATGATTTGTGTAACGTTCGCAGGCTTGACGCGACTACAGGATGATTCAAAAATAATATCAAAAATAAACACAAAACTTGTTTTAGATGAAATTAAGCACGTGCCTTGGCATCGAACTAATGAAATGAACTGTCCTTTACAAATATATAATTTTATAAAAAGTAACCTATTAACAATATATGACAAATGCACCGAAAAGATTAAAATAACAACTAAATCAAAACGAAACAAAGAAAAATGGGTAACAAATAAAATTAGAGACAAATGTATTGATGTAGAAAGGCTGTATGAAGAATGTAAAAAAGATCCCACTAATAGAATATTACGATCAGTGTATAATAAAGAAAGAAATAAAATACATAAAAAGATTAACTATTCAAAAAACAAATCTATAAACGACAAAATTAACGAATGTAGAAGTAATCCTAGAAATTTATGGCTAATACTAAATGAGCTTACGGGTAGAAATAAAAATACAATTGAAAATATAATAGATAAAGCATTTGGTTCTAACCATTTATCTCAAAAAAACATTGCCGACAACTTTGCAACATCCTTCCATAATTCAATTTGTACCACAGTACCACAGTGTAACAAAACAATTTTAGATAAGGTCAGCTTTACACGACTCTCTGATAAGTCAATATATTATAAAAAATGTACTAATCTTGATATTAAAAAAATAATAAGGCATATAGATCCGCATTAAGGCCCCGGCTGTGATTCCATACGCCCTTTAGACATAAAACTGGCTAGTGAGGACATTTCTAATGCAATAGCAAACTTAATCAATAGTAGCATAAGCACTGGAATTTATCCAAAAGAATTAAAAACGGGTATCGTTAGACCAATCTATAAAAAAGGTAAAACTGATATTTATGAAAACTATAGGCCTATAACAATACTACCAATAATAGACAAAATCTTTGAAAAATACATATCTAAATTAATATTAAAATTCTATGACACGCACAACATACTCACGGATAGACAATTCGGATTCAGGCCCAAAAAAGTACGACTATGCTCTTATCAGAATTTACAGAAGAAATAAATAACCACTTAAACAATAAAGAACATGTGCTCCTAGTTTTGATAGATTATAGTAAGGCATTCGATACCTTAAAACACGACTTATTAATCGAAAAATTAGGCAACACTGGCATAAGAGGTCATTTACTAAATTGGTGTAAAAGTTATCTCAACGACAGAAGTTACAAAGTCAAAATAGGTAACTCTCTGAGCGAAGACGTGGATGTGACTATCGGCACAGCTCAGGGATCAGTACTCGGTCCGTTACATTATCTGTCGTACGTGAATGATGCAGGTAATGTAATCAAATACTGCTCCATCTACCAATATGCAGATGACACTTGCCTGGTCATATCAGACAAAAATGTAAATGTAGCTCTTAAGAAACTACAAGCTGACTTTACCGCTATAAGCAAATGGTCACATGATACAGGACTAGTACTGAATGCACAAAAAACCCAGTTAATACACATATGCTCACGCCGTAGATTAGAACCAACCAATATTAAGCTTATAGCTCACAATCATAACTGTCTTCATGTAACAACCGACAACAACTTGTCTAGATGCTCATGTCCAACAATACAACAGACTAATCAAGCCGCATAACTCGGGATCATCATAGACGAACGCTTTAATTGGGGTCCACACATTGATGTTGTGTGCGATAAATTGCGAGCAATACTTTCAAAGTTCTCGATTATCAGATATAAAATACCTTACAAAATATTAATTATTAATTAAAAATTAAATTAAAATTAAATTTCATTTATTTCAAGCTCATGGCTCATAAGATGTTAGTTATGTACAATAATACTTAAAAACTATGTTAGTGATACAATAAATAACTTAACTAAATGGTACACCGTTACTGGGCTTGTGAAGTTCACAACAGTGCACTATGTACGGACAGTCAAGTCTGTCCGCAATCATGGCCAGGATGGTGTTGGGGCTGGCGCGCACGCGTCGTACGAGCGAGGCGGCTCGCAGACGCATTGCCGCTTTAAAGCACGTTACTCCTGCATCAGCGAACATTTGTGACGCACTACAATAGCGCGGCAGCCCCATCAAAACCCGGAACGCATTATTGTATTGAACTTGTAGGGCCTTGTAAGACTTTATTGTAAATTTGCTCCACAGGCTGCACGTGTAAAAGTTGGTACAAAAAGCCCTGAAAAGAGTTATTTTGCTGTCCCTAGAGCAACGTGCAAACCTGCGGGCAATCATGTTAGCTCTTATAGACAAGGCCCTACGTTCACGTTCAATGTCAGTATTGTCTTTGAGGTCTGTGGTGAGTATATGCCCTAGATATTTATATTTATATACTCTTTCAAGCTCCACCGAATTCAGACGAATCGGTGGTACTTCAGATGGTAGAATAGCACCGACCCCAAAGACCATATACTGACTTTTACTGACATTATATCTCAGCCCGTGTGCTAGAGCATAGTCCTCACATACTTGGAGCAGTCTTCTCATACCGCACACTGACGCGCTCAGCAGCACCATATCATCAGCATAACTGAGATTATTAACGTTAACACCATCTACATGACACCCAATATGCATGCTGCTGAGCGCGACAATCAGCTCATCTATGTACAGGTTAAACAGAGCTGGTGAGCTCAATCCCCCTGCCTAACACCACATTGCATACCATATGCGTCAGATAGCGTACCAGCCCACCGAACGTAGTTGATCTGATTTCCATACCAATATCGGAATAAAAATATGAGTTCCTGAGGTAGGTTTATCGACTCCAGCTTTTTCCATAGTAGATTGTAGGAAACCAGATCAAATGCCTTCGACAGGTCTAGGTAGCACGCATAAATTGGCGTTTTTCTATTAACATAGTACGCAACAGTGTGTTTAAGGCTTAAGATGGCACTTTCAGTCGAAAGTCCGGGTCTGAAACCGAACTGATTATCGTGCAGCTTAAGTACTTTACTTAACTGAGCATTAAGCACACTGTCGAGCACTTTTGCAACAATAGTCGCAAGTGATATTGGTCTATAGTTGCACTTATCTGATAAGTCTCCCGTCTTATTTTTTACAACTGGTACAACTATTGTTTTAATTAATTCAGGAGGCAAATAAGAATGTGCAACACATAGAGAGAAGAACATCGCCAGCACTCGTTTTATATGTGGACCAGCATAGCGCAGGTGCTCGACACTAAGGCCATCATGACCTGGTGATTTGCCTCCAGATATTGACTTAATGGCTTTCTCTACTTCACATGCCGATATTGTCATCACCTTTGTGTCATTCATAGCCCCAGTCAGAGCACCCGTACTACGCGAGTCTAAGCTAGGCTTTACAATAAAATGCTCCCTAAAAACATTGGCAATGTCCCCCGGTTCATTGACTCCATCGACACTCACGGGAGGGCCAGGCCGTAGATTTAATTTATTAGTAGACTTCCAAAAGGCAGAAAAGTCTTTTTTCGAATGATGTGTAGCCAAGATATCCATTTTTATTTGGTGTTGATGATCTTGGCACCATTTTAATTTTGATTTAAACAGACGTCTGTCCACAGTCATCCTATCAAACTGAATACCTACTGCAGGTTTCCCAGCAAGAACCCATTCTAAAAATGACTGCCTTGCCCTCCCGTGGGCTTCTTTGACATGTTTGTTCCAACCAATAACACGAGGCTTAGTATTTTTATAATGTTTATTATTTAAATACCTATTACCTATTGTCGCAGACTCACTTAGGGCAGATATAATGTCGCAATACAAATTATTTAAAATTATGTGATGACATTGTTTGCTACAATATCTATCGCCACATTCAATAAATTGAGAAGGATATTGAATAAGTTTTAGTCTATTGTTACATTCCATTGTATATAATTCAATCTGTTCGCTCGATCTTTCACCCCATACCGCATAATTACGGTTTATAGAATTAGGCAACGCTAACCTAGGTTTTAGAGAATTTATGTTACATTCAATAGTAAGGGGGAAATGATCAGACCAAAGTACATCATAGTTTACATAAATATTAAAAACAGAACACAAAGTAGATTGCGAAACAATGCAATGGTCCAACCATCGCTTGCATTTATGTGCATCACTTATAAAAGTGAAAGTATCGGATGAAAGTCCAAGTCTGTTTAATCAACATGTACAATTCACTAGCTGAATCAATCATAACATATGGGCTTACAAGCTATGGTAGAACGTTTAAAAGTTACTTAGACAAAATATACAACCTTCAACTTAGACTACTAAAGCTTATAGTTCCCAAAAACATAAAAAAACAATTTAGAGACGACTATAGCAAACTGTTCAAATTCTGTAAGGTGATGCCCATTCATTCTAAATTACAATACCTAATTTTATTGGAAAACATTCATAACAAAGAAATCATGAAACCTCTCGAACTAAAAATAAACCTAAGAAAGATTTCTCAAAAGAAAGTAAGAATTATTAACAGTATCAACAAATATGGCGAAAGAACAATAGCGTATATTATATATACCAAGACTATTTAACGAGATACCCTTAAACCTAAAAGAAACTATAAACGAGAAAAATAAAAAAAACTTACTTAAAAAATACTTTTTTGATTGCATCTCAACATAATTTCTAACATAATATGTTAAAATTATTAATTATATATAATATATACACATTTACAAAGATATTAAATAAGAAATAATTAAACACCTACAACTAATTAAGCTTAATAGCTAATGCATATATATTAACTAATTGTTCTTGGATCAATTATTGGCTGGTAGCTAAGAAAAACATCCTGTATCCGCCACTCGTCCCACTCAGTGCCTACGCAAACTCGTCCGATCTATTCTAATTAACGTCTACTTAACTAACGCGATACGCTTACGGAAAACCTTAGCCGCTTAAGTCCTTCTTGACGCGCACGATGTAGTGAGATAAGGAATGCAATGCACGGTCGGTTGTGTATCTACTTGAGTGGGTGCTATTTCATCTTTACCCGCTAATTTTGTAGTGTAAGTTATTGCTTTGTAATTTTAATTTATCCTATGTATCACAATAAATTAAATGTAAAATGTATTCACGAATCGAGTGTCAACACAAACCTGATAGGGTTTCATGGCACTCTGGTGTATGAACAAATGTAAGATTTTTAATATAGAATAAATAAATAAAAAAAAAAATTAGATAAGGTATAAAACATACTAGTTTATTGCTCCAAATATATAAAGAAATGGCGTTATTTTGCGAGTGTCCATTACTGGAACCGAAAAACTGCCTACCTCCTATGATGGAAAGGAACAATAATTGTTCCTTGTCCATCAAAGGAGTAAATTATTTACAAAACCAAAATTTACAAGAAACAATCCTATGTATGTTAAAATAACTCAAACTAATTGTATTTATGGTATATAAAATTGACTCATTGAGTATCAGTTGGCTTTAAAAGTAAAATTTTAAACTTATTTCACTGTCCATAATGGGAGATCCATTACTGGAGAACTGCCGTCCATAATTGGAGAAAAAACACCTAGTTTTAATTTGTTAAGTATGAAAAAACTAATAGGAGTATCCATTCTGCAATACGCTTGAAATGTAAAAGAAGGATAGGACATTCAAGATTTAACACGCTTAGCGGTAGAATTTTTTACATTTATGAGTGAAATATCAAAAACAGACGAAAATTATTCTTAAACTGTCCATGATTGGGTCCGTTACCTAATTACATGGAACTGTTTTTTACTTTTTATCAATTGGTGAATATTTGGTTTTATGGAAGAGAGTTGAAGTTGCATATCAGGTACCCAAAATTCACACGGAGCCCCCAGAGAGGCTTTGCGGAGCCCTAGGGGTCCGCGGAGCACACTTTGAGAATGGCTGTTATAGAGGTATTTACTGTTCAAAATAAAATAATATTAAATACCTAATTTTTGGATCAGAAAAGAATAAGCTATTAAAAAGTTATGATTACCCAACATGAGGTATCCACAATAATTAAGCTTTACACCGTCGGCAGCAGCAAACAGCGCCGCGAAAGCGAGCAGCAAGCAGGCGAGCGGCGACATAGCGGCGGCGGCGGCGGCTGCGGCGGTGGCGGGAATGATGCGTCTTTCACGCCGACTCCGTTTTATCTGATTACTAAGTAACATCTTGATCGAATCGATTCATAAATTAAGATTAATATTACACGATACCAATTATACAGCGCGTAAACCTAATAAGGGCGATAAACGAAACCAGGCATATAATTCAATATTGTTATCATTAATTAAGAGGTGTTTTTGAGTTACTTTTAATTTTCACCCCATAATGAATTTTTGAAAAATTTCCCAGCAGCAATGTACTGTAAACGTGGTTGCGATGACAATCAATGACAACTGTCAACGAGCGGTTAACGCGAGTGTGTTTGCATTACGTTGCGGGCCGAATTATTTTGTATGGATAAAAAAAATATTTCAATTTTAAGTAAAAGTTATCTAATTCCATTTTTTATGTCCTATACTCACCACCGTTAAGAGGTTCGCCCGTATTAGGTTTACACCCTGTATATAGTGATGAAAGTTTACAAATATTATTAGTCGTTGATAAGATTAGCATTGTTAGTCAGATGGCTATAATTTCAATACATTATTTTTTTATTTTCATAATACTTAGCATATTTAAGAGACGGCCCCAAATAAAAAAGGGATAAGGTCAGAAAAAGAGAGAGATATTATTTAGCATATTATCAAATTATGAATTTCACGCTTATAACAGGTACCACCTACTCAATTTATTCAAATATCAAGCAAACAGCTTGCAACTTCTTTAGAAAAAAATTACTATGTGAATAATATTTCCATTATAGTGAATCATTTACAAGTTTTTAGGGTTCCGTAGTCAACTAGGAACCCTTATAGTTTCGCCATGTCTGTCTGTCCGTCCGTCCGGCCGTCCGTCCGTCCGTCCGTCCGTCCGCGGATAATCTCAGTAACCGTTAGCACTAGAAAGCTGAAATTTGGTATCAGTATGTATATGAATAACGCCAACAAAGTGCAAAAATAAAAAATGGGAAAAAATGTTTTATTAGGGTAGCCCCCCTACATGTAAAGTGGGGGCTGACATTTTTTTTCATTCTAACCCCAACGTGTGATATATTTTTGGATAGGTATTTAAAAATGAATAAGGGTTTACTAAGATAATTTTTTGATAATATTAATATTTTCGGAAATAATCGCTCCTAAAGGAAAAAAAGTGCGTCCCCCCCCTCTAACTTTTGAACCATAAGTTTAAAAAATATGAAAAAAATCACAAATGTAGAACTTTATAAAGACTTTCTAGGAAAATTGTTTTGAACTTGATAGGTTCAGTAGTTTTTGAGAAAAATACGGAAAACTACGGAACCCTACACTGAGCGTGGCCCGACACGCTCTTGGCCGGTTTTTTTATATGTTCAATTACAGGAATCATTCATTGTATTATCACTTTTTATAACTAGTACAATCTGCATTAATTCTCGAGCACAAGTCAAAAACAATTTAGCACTCCATTTTTCAATATCCATAAAAATGGCTCTGTCGTTGCGTTGTCTTGGCAGTTAAGTGAAAAGTTTTAGTTAGTATGTTAACAGCTTTGATGACTTTTATAAGGCGTAGTACCGAAAATGGTAAGTCACTAGAACCGAATGTTTTCTAAAATCAAGGAACCATGTCTTTCTTTATAGAGTATTAATGCAGGGAATGAAGGAATTTACTTTGGAGTAAAATTAAATAGGTACTTCGTTTTTATTTAACACTTTTAATTGAAAAGAATAAACTTTTGTCGCATAAATTAGTTTTTTACTCAAGTAATCGTCAATGCGGTCCTGTGACATCTTCACAATGCTGCGTCACTTGGACGTCGAGGCTACTGCAGCCGCCGACGTCGCTTGGACAGTCGATGTTGACCAGAGAGAAGGGCGGGCCCTCTCGACGTTCAGACACCGTAGGCTGATACTCACCAGGATCGCACACGTAGATATACTCCCCCACTAATTTCCGTCCAGGTCTAGCGCATTTCTGTAAATCAAAAAAGTATTTTTACTAAAATAAAATAAACTACAACTAATATACTAATACTAGTTGAAAAGAAAATTACCAGTATAAACCATGCAAAAAAAGAACTGTTCGTTAAGGTAAAAGTAGAGGAATTTTTCCACAACCACGTGATAATCAATTGCTTATCCTAAGTATATACGTATACGATATACAAACTTGGTCATAAATGAAGCCAAAAAGTTATAGCTCATGAGTTTGTAGCGAGCGACAAACACAATATACTCAGAATCCATGGAATCGATCGGCTAAGAAATACTGAATTGTGTTCCAATTAAGAGGTCTTGCATTGTAGTGCGAAAACAACCAAGCTCAAGTGGGATTGAGCGGGACATAAGTATGTACATGTAGTATACACCCGGAAAGATCTAGGCTAATATAGCAACCAAATGGGTCACACCGAGTTCGCGAGACCGAAGCAGGCCAAAAACACACAGATAATGGTCACATATAACCTTGTTTCATTCTGTGACAAGTGGCGGAAAACAACTAAGGCCTTTGCCCAACAATGGAACACAAAATGGGGAAACAAAAAACCATACTTCATAAAAAAACTTACATCAGGAATGCTGACGTCGCCACCGGGGGCAGTTATTCGAAAGTCAATTTGGTCCTCTGTTTTCTTGCCTGTGAGAAAGGTTAAAGCTTCGTCATACATGAGCGTTTTGAGACCGTGGCGTGAGCGGGGTGCGTTAAGAACGGACTAAAGTACCCGTATGCGTAGTCAAATGCACAAACGCTCACGAAACGCTCTCCATAATATTTTTTTCCTAGCTATATATCTCTATCGCTCTTGCGTATTGGCGCAACAGAGCCAGACTACATTTTTGCGGCGTTTTGGTGGCGTTTTGCGTCACTTTTGCCATGCCCCGTAGGCCTGAATATGGATTAAATTTTAACCATTTAGGTATTTTTTTTATTCCAAGTAGCGGCTTAAAAATTGCCATGTCATTAATTTCTCTAATTTTTCGTAATCCGGTTTTATTACAGCAATCATTAAGTAGTTATTTTTGGCCTTTAGTATTAAAATGTGGTTAACGTGTCCAAAATCTTATCAATTCATGCACTGCTAGCATAACACAAAATTTGCTTGCGCGCGAGGGCTGTGAGCGCGGAGCGCGCGGTCCCTTCCCACCGGAGTCCGTCGGGCGCAGCACTAGCGCCAATCGTTTTCTTTTTTACTATTTTTGTATGTCTCAATCATTTATGTTGTAGTTTCACAGTGTCTTGGTTCCTACTGTAAAATGCTCTGTTATTTTATTTCACAAATAAATATTACGAATAATGAAACTAATTACAAACCCGAGCGTGACTTCAAGTGAGTTTCTTAATAAGATCACACGAGAGTAAGAAAAAGTCGTACCGTACAAATTAAGCTGTAAAAAGGTTCGAATTACCCAACAAGAGACTTCCACAATAATTAATCGGGTCCACGGCGTCGGCAGTAGCAAACAGCGCCGTGAAAGCGAGCAGTGAGCAGGCGAGCGGCGACATGGCGGCGGCGGGAATGACGCGCCTTTCACGCCGACTCCGTTTTATCTATTTTGCTGGTTCATCTGAGTGCCAACCAAGTAACATCTAGATCGAATCGATTCATACCATTACATAAGGTTGGGTACATGAAGCCTGATCGAGCGAGCATGATGATTGATAGTTTATTTTAATCTGGCTATATTTTCAATAAAAAGTTATTTAATTTTCAAATAAGCATATCAAGGCTATTAAAAATGAAACATGCATTGCAACTATTAATATTAAAGAATGTTAATTCTTTCTCGCGACGTGGTTAGAAAAGTATGATAACTGTCATAGTTTTTTTTTTGGTATATCACTAGTGTATTATGAAACTGAAATACTACCAGATATATGTAGATATAGGTATAAAGGAAATGTAACGAATGCCGAACGCACAAATTCTTATCAGCAAAACGACTGTTTATGCGCAAAAAATTATGTTAGTCAAGAACTGCCCTAACAAAAACCATAGATATATTACCTTGATGGTTTTTCTCGTATCTTTATGGAAAATCATTTATTTTAAATGCGTAGATATATGACTGTATAAGTTATATAAATAAAGTACTATCATTATACGCATACTTTTTAATGCATAATGTAGCATTGAATCGATTTCTTGCGCAGCAAATTGATTAAGATTTATGTAGGTACATGTAACTATTTAAATTTGTAAATTTTTGCTCTTGACCATTTCGAATCGCTTACAGATGTATACATTTTATGTTGTTGTCCAATTATATACGAGTAAATGGTATAAATTAGCTATGTTTTGATCGCGAGTTTGTCTACATTTACATATATGTATACAAACTGTATGTGTTTAGAACACGTTAATAATAACAATTTCATAATTAAAATATTTATAATTTATAATAGATAGGTACCTAGTCTGCACCATAAAACTAAAATTTTACACTTCATGTTCAAAAATATCAAGGCATAATGAAATAACTAGATTAAACATTTGTCTTTGCAGCAATAAACGATTATTGCAATATTTGAAAGTCAGTGTATTTTTTCATGGTAACAAAATATAAATTGTCAACAAAACACATTAAATTGCTCTACAAATTTCGACATAATAAAATTTGATATGATAATAAAACTGAGAATCTTCGAACCAACATATCTACATTGTGCACGCGCGACGAACTCACGGCGTACTCGTTGCGCAGTCGCTGCGAACACGCTTACGCTCACCTCGTTGTAATGAGTTAGGTTATAATCAATCTGCGTATATGTGACAATCCATAAGAAAAGGGCCCTTATGGCGGTTTCTAGTTACGGAGATATCGACGTTTTTGTAAAATCGTTCGAAATTATCGATTTTTGAATTTATGCAAAATAGTAAAATATACGAATAGACGTGCAATTGTAGCTTGGTTTCAGTAGTGTACGTTAAGTATTTCTATATTAAAATTCAGCTCAAAGTTTAGTAGAAAAGGGCCCTTATGCCAGAGCGCGTTCGAAAATATGAAAACTGTTGTTAAAAAATGTTGTAATTACTTACAACTTTTGTTTATAAGTTAGTTTATGTTATATAGGTACGATTCAATGAAGTACTTTGATACCTAATTTAAAAACCGGCCAAGAGCGTGTCGGGCCACGCTCAGTGTAGGGTTCCGTAGTTTTCCGTATTTTTCTCAAAAACTACTGAACCTATCAAGTTCAAAACAATTTTCCTAGAAAGTCTTTATAAAGTTCTACTTTTGTGATTTTTTTCATATTTTTTAAACATATGGTTCAAAAGTTAGAGGGGGGGGGGACGCACTTTTTTTTCCTTTAGGAGCGATTATTTCCGAAAATATTAATATTATCAAAAAACAATCTTAGTAAACCCTTATTCATTTTTAAATACCTATCCAACAATATATCACACGTTGGGGTTGGAATGAAAAAAAATATCAGCCCCCACTTTACATGTAGGGGGGGTACCCTAATAAAACATTTTTTTCCATTTTTTATTTTTGCACTTTGTTGGCGTGATTGATATACATATTGGTACCAAATTTCAGCTTTCTAGTGCTAACGGTTACTGAGATTATCCGCGGACGGACGGACGGACGGACGGACGGACGGACGGACGGACGGACGGACGGACGGACAGACAGACATGGCGAAACTATAAGGGTTCCTAGTTGACTACGGAACCCTAAAAATTACCCGATTTAGGTACCTAGTCGTCACTTTAAAATAAAAATCTTACTCGTGAGTAGCTACTAAGTGCAATCTGACTTCAAACCTCACTCGGCGGCGTGTCAAAGCGAAGATGTTCTTCCTTTGACTAATGCCGCCGTTACCACTGTCTCTCTCTTACTCGCGACACTTCGCACGCCGCGCTCTTCACGTGGCAATGTTGCAGCAGTTGACGGTACGTAGTTTATGAATGGTCCCTTATTGGTGACATTATCGGTGGTAAGATGTGTTTTCTTCCGATATACTAAGTGTCTTAAATAATTAAAAAACAAATATTAAGAATTACAAATCGATCTGGTAGGTACTGTGTGAATTAATAATTATAATAAACGTTTTATGAGAATTACTGATTAATGATCAAGATTTTAAGTTTACTTCATATAACATTTTTTCTTTGGTATTCTGTTATAATACAAGATAAGTAAGTAACTAAAATAATAAAATACATTAGCAATGAGTAATTTTTATCTGTGATGGTCATAAGGGCCCTTTTCCCAAATGTATGGGAGTCAATAATTTGTGATTTTTATGTAACTTTAAAAATTTATAAATAAAAAAATAAGACATGCAGAATAATTCTGACACTTTAGTTATAAATGTGTAGACTGATTAAATATAATTTAGAAGTCTCTATATGAAAATTATTATTATTATAGGAGCAGATGTTAAATATTCTAATTGTGATATTCTGATTAAAATATACATATTTAATGAACCATGGGATTTTATTTCTATCCTTAAATGTAAGTTGAAACATATATAACTATGTACTATAGTTCAGATAGCAACATATTAGAAGAAAAGCCAAAAAAATATGTTTTACTAATTTTTTCTTATAAGCGACTTGCCCTAATCAAAGCTCGATTTTTCATGATCTGGAAGTCGATGAAACACAATCACAACTGATTCTCAAAGAAATGTACCTTGAGATACACAATCAATCGTCATCTATGTAACTTCCAATGGGAACACCCTTAAAGTGAGTTTCAAACTTCTTTTCACGTTTTCTCAAAAGTGCAATACTTAGCATGTGTATGCTTGATGATTTTTAAAAAAAAAAGTACGTGGCCTAGGGCCATGATTTTTTTTGTATTAGATAGCTTATTTAATGCAGATTTAGGATCTGTGCCTAACTCAATACCTGCCATAAGGGCCTTTCTGTGATGGATTGTCACATATTTTCATTAAGGTAATTTAAGCAGTTTTCTTGGCAGCCGTGTTAATCTCCGATAGCAGCATTTAGAACTATGTAATACAAGGACGTTTTTTATTTATTTATTTGGAAAGCAAACAGAAATAAACGAGCAGAAGACAATGTTTCAAACACACAGTAAAACGTTCGCTTATTTCTCACATTTAAGTATAATGGAACTATTACTACACTTACTAAACTTAGAGTAACTAATTACTAACATTCACATTTGAATTATGAAGTGGCTTACAACACTATTACTTCTTTTTCTCAAGAATTCATTAGAAATTTATATAGAATATATTATGTATTTAGCCAAATCTATGAATAATAATCTGACTATGACATTGTTTACTCAACAGATTCCAAGTTCCTAAGTCATGGATGTTTTCAATGTATAATCAGCAATTCCCGTCAACTTTGTAGAATGCCACGTCATAATTGATCCTATTTTGTTACCAACATTTAGTAATATAATTCGACTTTCGTAAGATATATACAGGATAATTGTTATAATTAAGAAAATATAGATACTAGAGAACCTTAATGACGAAATAAAACTTAATAAAATCTCAATTCATCAACAAAATCTTGGTAACAAAATAGGAATTAATAAAAACAAATTTAACTTTTCCCTTAATTTTTGTACAAAGTTGACGGGAATTGCTGTAATATCAAACAATGCAAGCCCCCTTTAGCTTACCGTGGGACTCAGTCAATCAGTGTAAGAATGTCCTTAGTGCTTATTTATTTATAACCACTCACTTTCATTGAGCACGCTTGTGTCGCAGACAGGTGCGGTATGACACGAAGATTTTTGACGAATTCGCTGCTATTTAATGTCCTATGTATATCATATGGAAGCTAAAGGGTCAGTGACGCTAAAGATAAGAAAAACCGGCCAAGAGCGTGTCGGGCCACGCTCAGTGTAGGGTTCCGTAGTTTTTCGTATTTTTCTCAAAAACTACTGAACCTATCAAGTTCAAAACAATTTTCCTAGAAAGTCTTTACAAAGTTCTACTTTGGTGATTTTTTTCATATTTTTTAAACATATGGTTCAAAAGTTAGAGGGGGGGGGACGCACTTTTTTTTCCTTTAAGAGCGATTATTTCCGAAAGTATTAACATTATCAAAAAATGATTTTAGTAAACCCTTATTCATTTTTAAATACCTATCCAACAATATATCACACGTTGGGGTTGGAATGAAAAAAAATATCAGCCCCCACTTTGCATGTAGGGGGGGTACCCTAATAAACAAAAATTTCCCATTTTTTATTTTTGCACTTTGTTGGCGTGATTGATATACATATTGGTACCAAATTTCAGCTTTCTAGTGCTAACGGTTACTGAGATTATCCGCGGACGGACGGACGGACGGACGGACGGACAGACAGACATGGCGAAACTATAAGGGTTCCTAGTTGACTACGGAACCCTAAAAACGCACTACAATAAAGCGTGTTATATTGGGTTGGTAAGAAAGTAATGAGCGAATCATAACCAATATTGTAATTTTTATTTAATTCCTTTATTTATTTTGCTTCTTAGGTTAAGCTTTTTATAATATGAATATAAAAGTAAAATACAAAAACACATACAAAACAATATAAAAAACATATAAACACATTATAAAAAACCTAACCTAGGGTGCCGCCAGCAGCGGGGCAGGGCCCAAGCTGCCGGTGGTTAGGGCTGCAGAGAGAGGAACCGTCGGACTATCCGCGCCGTGTCCAAGATCACCGCCTTCTGCATCTGGCCCTTGATCCAGCCACCTAGCGAGAGTCTCTTAAGATGTTGATCGAGACTCTTCGCTATGAGACCGTTCGCTGAAACGACTATCGGAACAATGATCGTTGAATCAACATCCCACATGGCGGTTATCTCGTGAGCCAAGTCTAGGTACTTACTGGACTTGTCCTTCTCGGCTTTCACGAGATTCTCATCATGGGGGATGGTGATGTCAACGAGCACGGCCCGGCGTTGCGGTCGATCTATTATCACAATGTCAGGCTTATTGGCTACAATAGTCCTGTCAGTGATAATAGATCGATCCCAATAGAGCGTGGCACGACCATTTTCAAGAACTGGCGCAGGCAAGTACTTGTAGTACGGTACTTCGCGGTCCACAAGGCCGTATTGAAGAGCAAGTTGCTGGTGAATAATCCTGGCTACGAGATTATGTCTGTGCAGGTACTCGCCGTTAGCAAGATGAGAACAACCGGAAATGATATGCCTGAGTGACTCTCCGGGACGGCGGCATGCCCGACAAATGTCGACCGTACCGTCCTTCAGGATATATTTCCGGTAGTTGTTCGTCATCATAACTTCGTCCGCAATTGCACAGGCAAAACCCTCGGTTTCTCCGAAGAGGTCCCCGAATCGTAACCAGTTCACCGATGCGAGCAGGTCTACATCGGGTCCCGTGAGGGCCTTGTAGAACCGCCCGTGTAGCTGCTTGCTCTCCCATACCGCCTTGCGGTCTGCAGTACTTAGTACCACAGGTTTGCGCCAGTTCTCTTTCGCCAAGGAGAGCGGCGTGAGGTTTCCGTCAACTGCCACCACATCACGATGCATCCCACACTCGTTGTTAAGGAAGTAATTCCTGAGATTGTACACCTCACGGTTGTGGAGATCTTTGGCGTTTAGGAAGCCTCGACCTCCGCACTTCCGTGGGATGTACAATCTCATAACAGACGAGCGCGGGTGTAACATACGATGTGTGGTAAGCAGTGAACGGACCCTCCGATCCAGGGCGTCCAGCTCAGTCTGGGTCCACCGTAGTATGCCAAAGGAGTATGTGAGTAGAGGCATTACCCAGGCGTTAAAGGCGCGCACTTTGTTGCCTCCTGACAAAAGACTGTTAAGGACTTTTGTGAGCCGACTGAAAAAGCGCTCCTTCACCGACCGTCTAATGCCAACATCCTCAATACCCAACGACTGTGACATACCAAGGTACTTATAGGTTTCTGATTCAGAGATAGATCTGAACGACATCGTCTCAGAAAGTTGTAAATTTTCTGAATTTACAACCTCCCCCCGCTGTACATGCATAACCGCACACTTATCGACACCAAACTCCATTCTGATGGCGGTACTGAAAACTTCTGTGGTTTTCAATAGCACCATCAGGTCTTGGGCGTTCGGTGCAAATAGTTTGAGATCGTCCATGTACAGAAGGTGAGAGATGACTTCACCCTCTCTCCGAAGCCGGCAACCTAGCCCAGAATCCTTCAGCAGCGTGCTGAGGGGATTCAGAGCTAGGCAGAACCATAATGGACTCAAACTGTCACCCTGGAATATTCCTCGCTCAATCCTTATGAAGTCCTGCGGGCCAGGGGGTCATCCCTGCCTCCTGGTTGACGAAGGACTGTGGTCCACTGCCTCATACATGCAGCCAGGAAGGATATTAAAGCTGCATCAAGTTTATACAGCTCCAATACCCTTCTCAGCCATGAATGAGGCACCGAATCATAGGCCTTCTTATAGTCAATCCAAGCGGCCGAGATGGCTCCCCTGTTCCGCCGAACTTGTTGGCAGATGGTCATGTCTATGAGGAGGAGCTCTTTAGTACCACGGGACCCAACCCTACATCCATTTTGAGCGGGAGCCAGAATATTGTTAGCGACAATATGCGCGTTAATTTTTGCTCTCAAAATGGATGTAAGGAGCTTGTAAAGTGTAGGCAAGCACGTAATGGGTCTGTAGTTTTTTGCTTCCGTGGTACTACCGGACTTATAGAGCAGGAAAGTAACACCAGTTGTTAGGGAAGGTGGGAGAGAACCAAGATCGAGGGCTTGTTGAAATTGCGTTGCCAAACGCGAGTGCGAGCATCGAAACCATTTTAGCCAGAAGTTGTGCAATCCGTCCGGTCCAGGACTTTTCCAGTTCTGGGCCGTACGGGTAGCACAACTTACGTCGTCGGGACTGATGGTGATAGCCCCCATAGGCTCGATGTTCTCGCACTCACGTTCGACAACGGCCATCCACTCGCCCTCCGTGTGCTCAACGGGCACTGACCAGATGCTACGCCAGAAATCAGACATGGCAGTAGCATCCGGTAGCCGCACGTCGGACACACGAGGGTCGGTTTCCTCCCACCTTCGGTATACTTTCCTTTGGTCACTTTGAAAAAGACGATTCTGCTGGAATCGGTCCACACGCTTTCTGTAGCGGCGAATACGGCTTGCCCATGCATAGACTTTCTGCTTCAGGAAGTCGATGCGCTCTGTGACATTGGCCAAATAGTCGCGGGGCCTGATGCCCGTCCCCGCGAACGCCTGGTTCACAAAGCGCATTACTCGGGGGCGATTATTACCCCTCTGAAGCAGATCAGCTTTGCAATGAGAGTCCTAAACGAGTTGATACGACGCTCGATCCGTACTTGCCATGCAGGGACACCTCCGGCGGTCCTAGTTGCACGGTCAGCGTCCGGAAACTTGACTCGAGCAACACGGCACGCCGCGATGGCCCCGCAGTACATGATCGAGTGTGTATCATCTAGATCTTTACTAGTCCGCATATATGGATCTAGTAAAGCATTTAAGGCTCCTATTAGCGCTAGATTGCGTCTATTCATGGGCAGACGTGGTAATCGTGGCCTAGGGTTGTTTGTGGAGCGATACTGCGTAATCGCCTCTTCCAAAGACCTCCTCAGTTGCTCATTGGCAGGCTCACTCTCGCTCTGACTCGCGAAGTCCCCGCCGTCGTTACCGGAATCAACCCGCGGCGCCTCCGGTGCCAGGTCGGGTTCGGGCACCGAGTCCGGCGACATGGCGGGCAAATCCCGCCCCGAGGCGGGGTCCGCGCGAGTAGCGAGAGCCTCCTGGCGAAGCCGATCAAGTGTGGCGTCATCCAACCGCTTTGACCGCTGAATGACACGCACCTGATCCGACATTTAATTTATTATTATAATCATTTATCAAAAATATAACGGCCTTCGTTATCTACTACTTGTCTCCATCGTTCTGGTAAAGAATGAATAGCATCGTCGAAGAAGTTCTTAGGTTTAGATTCAATAAACTCAGCTATGTACTGTCGTAGATGGGCTTGATCATCGAACTTTTTTTCATTCAAGGCATTGCTTAGCGATCTGAACAATGCGTAATCCGTAGGTGCCAAGTCTGGAGAGTAAGGTGGATGAGGTATCACTTTCCAACCTAGCTCCAATAGCTTTAGCCGAGTCACTTTTGCAATGTGTGGGCGAGCATTGTCGTGTAAGAAAAAAACTTTAGCATGCTGTGGACGATTCTGACAGATTTTTTGGTTTAAATTTTCAAGCTGATTACAGAATACTGATGCGGTAACAGTCATTCCACTTGGTAGGAGTTCCCAGTGAATAATACCATGAATATCCCACCAAACGGACAGCATAACTTTTTTCGGGTGAGGCTCTGTTTTTGGTGCCTCTATTCCTTTTTCGTTTGGAGCTAGCCACTGACGTTTGCGTGTGTGATTTATATATAAGACCCATTTTTCATCTCCAGTGATAAGATGGTCCAACCAGTTGAATGTGCGGCGAAAAGACAGAAGTTGTATGCAGATATCGGCACGGCGGTTTAGTTGATCTCTATCAAGTTCGTGCGGTATCCAAACACTGTATTTGTAGTTTTTTCCCAACTCGTGTAAATGTGTTTCTATGGTGACATGAGAGCAGCCTAACTCGGTAGCAAGAGTACGACTCGTTAGCCTCGGATCTCCTTCAATTAAGGTTTTTAATTTGGCTACATCAATCTTCACCGGTCGACCAGACTTAGGTTGATCTGATAATGAAAAGTCGCCACTACGAATCCGCTGGAACCATCGTTTCGCCGTGGCCTCAGACACAACTTCAGGAGCAACACGCTGACATATATTACGCACTGCTTCGGCGGCTGAATGGCCAGACTGAAATTCATATAGTAAGCAATGCTTTACATGCACTTTTAATTCGTCCATTTTCTTCCTTATATTAGCTCGGCGACAGCTAGTGAATGACTGACGAGAAACTGTGCGACTCGCCCTTTATATACTTTCAACCATAGAAGATTCTAGAACTCTCTCAAAAATTTTATGTGGAATTCAATCGATCGCTCATTACTTTCTTACCAACCCAATAGATTAAAATAAAACTCCAAATCAATGTTTTATTTGCTTGTTTTGCTTCCTTGTATTATATATTGCGAAAAGTTACTCAAACAATGTCCACGAGTTTAACCCAAGAGCAGAGGTTTCGGTGCCGTGACCATCTTGCAGTACTGTAAGACTTGAACTTGCAGGCTGGAGCAACCGGGGTCAGTTCTAGCGCAGGTGATGTATACAGCCCCTAGACTATTACGGATTCCCATAGGAGTGCTGAGCTTTGGTGTATGGTAGGGGTTGCACGCGCTTAGATAGTCTCCAACTAACTTTCTTCCTGGTCTGCTACATTTCTGCAAAAATCAAGTCTCAATATCAAATATTTTAGTATAGCGTATACATATTTTAGTAGAATAGGATACGAGTATAAAATAACATAAAAATAAGCCTTGCCTCTCTGTCTTAGGTTTAAAGATATTTAATAATCTTTTTTACGGTAGCATACAAAGTCGCTCAAGTGCAGAGGTACACGCTCTCGCAACTTTTTTTAAGGCGGGTAGTGGCGGGTAAGGATAATTTAGTTTTAAATGTGTTGAATGAGCCTGTGTCTCTTAAATTAGACGGTATGGTGAAGAAGTTCGCTCACTAGGAATGAGGTATTGGTGTCTCAATTGGAAGAGGTGAATTCAAGTCTCACCCAATGCAGTACCACGTACCTAATGTTTCCATTTTTATATTTATTCTGAGCGTATATATGTATAGGTTTCAGACGTTTCTGCTTAGGTACTAAAAAAATTATAACAACAAAGTAAACTAAAATTTTCTTACATCAGGAATAACCGTGACCGCATCACCGGTGCCAGTTAGCACAAAACTTTCATAATCACCAGTTTCCTCTCCTGTGAAGAAATAAGTATGGGTAAGTAAATAAAAATAAATAAATAAATATTATAGGACACTCATACACAGATTGAGTAAAAACTTTAATAGAAATGATAATTAATTACCTCTACTCAGGCTGTCGCAAAAAGGGTTCGACATTGCGTCGGCGGCGGCGAGCAGCGCGCCGAGCACGAGCAACGAGCGGGCGAGCGGCGACATGGCGGCGGCGGCAGCGCGATATCGGCGGGGTCAGCGTGAATGGCGATCGGCGCTGAAGACTCACATTTATAATATGCGCTACGTTATTATAATGGACAACCGTATTAATTCAATTACAATACACTATTATTTAATTATATTTTTCCATTATTCATGCCACTTTCGACTGTTTTGGTTGACGCTTCATCTAAAAGGTAATAAGGCGTATAAGGCCCGGCAAGTAGCAAGGTCAGACATTTAAATATAGCACCTCTTTTCCACACGTGTATCGTAATGTACTGTATCAACACATGTGCATGTAGAAGACATTAGACTTAGATTTGTGAGGGGGATAGAACAGAATGTAATAGTAGATTGTGTTATTAACACGGGAGCAAAATTAAATAAGTTAAGGCTTAAATTGAATCATGAACGAAGCAAAGGATTCATATAATTCAATTCTGAACGTTGCGAGGAATCCTAAAATAGAACTATGAGCGTAGTGAGGGTTTCAAGTGTCAACGTCCAAGGTGTAAATAATTTTGTTACCATTATTTACTCTGTGACATATACTGCTTTAACATCACGTATGAGGAATAGCACTTAATTGACACGATTTTTTTATAGGACATATTATTTGCACACTTTTTTCATTGCGTCAATATTTTATACTGGCAACATAAAAAGTATTTATCGTCAAAATATTAATCATTGTGGCTGAAGTTATTGAATATGTCTCTTGCCGTTTTGGCCGTCGCGCGACCATCGCCGTCGCGTCTCATACTTCCATATCGATAAGGTTTGATTTCGTATGCGTCGCATCGCCGTCGCGCGACCATCGCGCGACCGCCGCCCACGCAAGCCACGGCGTTAGCCAGAAACCATGTCGGAACATGGTAGGTATTTATTTATTCCCAAGCTTTTTTCTTTAAAACCTTGGCTTTATAGTACCTAAAGTACGACTTGGCAATTCACCTTAAAATTGAATCCTTTACTTTATAACATCCTCTCAGTGTTTTGGTACGCTTGCGTTATCCTATAGTAAAACAAAGTGTTGGTCAGCGTGACAACAACAAACAATTTGGCTCTTGATCGGGTTTGTCAATCGAGAGTTCAATTTTGAGTCAATAAACACTTATCGTCCTTGCATTATCCCGGCAATTGTCCGCCAAGGGAGCCAAGGGTCCGCTTTGACAAATAATCCCAAGATTTGGCATAGGCACCAGTTTTATGAAAGCGACTGCTACCTGACCCTTCAACCTAATGGATAACTAGGCCTTATTGAAAAAAGTCCGTTTTCCTCACGATGTTTTCCTTCACCAAAAAGTGGCTGGCTCATTAGCTCCGGAAAACTAACTCCGGGAAACTAACTAAAAAAAGTTTTGAAGTACTGGTAGAAACCAAATACAGTGGAAGCATTTTTGGAAGGCCAAGGATGAAAATGCGGAGTAGGGCTGGGTAGACTGATAAGCTTTTACATTTGTACGAGTATATACATGTACTGCTGCAGGGGTAATATGTGTATGCTTCCAATTTTATCACTTATCTACGTGGATAAAACATCTGTGACTCTCGAACTGACGTATTTGCCAGAACGTGGCGGAGGCTTTATCCACATAGATAAGTGATAAAACTGCAAGCATAATAGACAGCTCACTGTATTATTTAACATTGAAATTCAATGTATAATACAGCATGCAATAATTGAATGACATCATGTAGCTACATTTAGTGTAGTAGTAACCATATTAGTTTAATATTCATTTAATTAATACAATTATGATGTAATGGTGTTTAAATATATGAAAAAAAAAGTTATCCTATAAGCAACTGACTAAACTGTTTTAGACATGCTCGTCTAAAACAACTTTGCCCATAAAATTAAGTAACGTAATAATAATTAACAAGTGATGTGATAATTAAAACATTAGTATAATCCAAAGTATTTATTCTGTACTTCGCTTCTAGTAAAATACTGGTAACTTCGGATTAATACGAGTATCCCGGCGGCAGACTGTTCTTAGCTCCCCGGCAATACTGCGTCACCTGCACGTCGAGGCTCGAACATCCCGGAACATCCTTTGGGCATTCAACTATCACGGGAAAGGGAGTCTGAATTTCGAGCATGCCTATTGCAATTCGAACTTTGGGTTTAGAATATACATTGCAGACATCGAAGGACTCGCCCGCTAACTCGCTTCCGGGAAAGGCGCATCTCTGAAAAGGTAGTATAAAACATTTAAGTAGAAAGTCTTCAGTTACTCGTAAGTCTCTAGGCTAACTAAGTATCCAAGGACTATTATGCTATATAATTGCTTACTTCAACACTAATCAGCGATTCTTATTTCATAAATTTATTAATAGGTCAGATCTACTCCCTAATAAAAATCATGTGTGACCGTACATCCTAAATACCTAGGTATTATCTAGGTTTATTAAGGATAAGTTAAGTTTAATATTGTTCATTCTATTTAGCTTTATTTTAATTTTATCGTAAGGAAGCATTCACAATAAAAGAGGAAATATGTTACAAATAAAACTTACATTATCAACACTAAACATCTCACCCCCAGTTACAGTCTTGCGAAATGTAATAGGACGGTCAGACGTTTCACCTGCAAAGACAATTTAAATTTTTAACAATGTTAATAAGCCCACGAAGAAAACTTCTTCAAGGCGATATATTTATATATAATACATTATACAGTACAGTAGCGTTCCTTTATAAAATATCTAAACATTTACTCGATCACTATCTGAACATGATTTTAATGACATGGCCATAAAAGGTTGTTCAGATGTCTTTCGTCGCGTAACTGTGTCGATGTAACTCTGTACGACTATACATTGGGTATTATAAAGGCTGTTTTATGAATAATATAAAAAAATATATACACCGTGTTTCACTTAACACTAAAAACCTGAAAACCGTTTGTTCAGAATCGAGAGTAGAATCGATTGAGCTATATCCTAATGGGAGTAATATTTTTATTTAAATTAGCATCATTAGTTATTTTTACGTGCCTATTCTATTTTATTCGTAATACAACATTGTGTTTATCGTATTGCTAGAGGTTGTATATATTATCTTTTTCAGTATTTAGGGCTGGTTACTTGGACGATTATTTTTTCCGCTGCGAGTTTGACGTTGTTTGTCAGTTTAAATGTTTATGATACAGTCATAACACATTGAACTCGTGCCTAATTAAACCTTGTAATTTTGAATATTGGGTTTAAATTTGCTTACTGCGATTACCTGTCCAATTTGAAGTTTACTGTGACAAAGCTATAAAGTGTTTTACAGTGACATCTTAGCTGTCCATTAGTAGACTTTATGTCGTTGCAGTAACGTACACAAATAAACAGTTTTATGGTTTATGATGGTAGTTAGCAATTATTTTATTGAGTGTAGAGCTAAAAGTCGAGTAGAGCTGTACAGAAAATTAAGAATTTTATTTAAAAAAAGTAACCATCAGATTAAAAGATGAATACTCTAGATGACTTTAAAAAAAATAAAAATCAGTTGGGGTGTCTAAGGTTTTGTGTGGAAACACGTTGTATAAGAAAAAAATGAAATTAAAATATTGTTCGTTATTTTTTTTAAAAAAATACATACCGAGCAGGGTCACATGAATCTTAAATACGTTTATAGTCTACATAATTACACAAGACATAAAAAACGTGATAACGAAAAATAATAATTATACCTATCATATCATGATCGCAAAAGGGGTTCGACA
Organism: Leguminivora glycinivorella; assembly: GCF_023078275.1. NCBI lineage: Eukaryota > Metazoa > Arthropoda > Insecta > Lepidoptera > Tortricidae > Leguminivora > Leguminivora glycinivorella. The sequence continues at coordinate 138,416 of NC_062976.1, read as the reverse complement.
TTGCATCGGCGGCGGCGAGCAGCGCGGCGAGTGCGAGTAGCGAGCGGGCGAGCGGCGACATGGCGGCGGCGGCGGCGGCGGCGGCGGAAATGTCGCGGCGGCGGCGTTAACAACTCGTATATATACACGCACTCACTTATTAACAACCGTCTTCGACCATGTCAAATTTTGTTACACTTTAATTTAATTAATATACTTTCTTAGAGTAAACGGGCTCTACTAGTTAGCTATCACATTCTCAATATTTCTAAATTATACTTACTCTAAACTGGCCTAAACATGGGTAGAAAATGGCCTTCGAGTTTATGAATACTGGAGAAAAAAAATAATTTTCCCCCTTTTCCCTGCTACGGTTTTAATTTTTTTTAACATTTGTATATTTCTAATTGTATTCATCAGTACAACGTGGTATGCTGTGTGTGTATGTAGTCTTTTAGTTCATCACACATTTTCGAGTGACGGGCATTTAAGGCCATGCATCGATAAATATTAGGATTTTAGATTCACTGGTGTGCTTAGCCCCGGAAACCTAGAGATCTGATTTTTGGATATGTATATCTTGACTATATGATTGAAATTTTTGTACAGCTCGAAACACGAATGCTTACAATTTTCTCGATAGAAATTTAATCCAAAGTAAGGCCTTAATTTTTCGTTTAACTAACATTGTGAAAAAAATATGCAACTTTAATCAGTCTAACCTACTTTAAAGTGAAGGTTTCCAAATTATCTAGTCTCTCGTAGAAGGAAATATTTTTTATTATCGTATATACAAAGATTTATCATCATTTACGATATCATGAATTCAACAGAAAACGGCCATTTTATGCGGTTTCGTTTCTCTTTCTTTCATACGTCAATCGTATACATGTGTCCTTATTGTCAAAAATGTCAGACGGCCGGCGGGCCTCGAGGAGGCAAGACCTATGTCAAATCGCGCAGCGTTTTGACAATTTATAATTACGAAAATTTGGACGTAGTTTAGCGAAAAGGATTTATCTCCATAAAATTGCCATTGAAATGAATGACTATTGTTATTGTCAGAAAGTTTAAATTCTATTGGCAATGTTTGTGGGTTAGATCCTTTTCCATAAACTACGTTCATTTTGTATATTTATTATATATACGCATGTGTGCGTATTGCCAAAGCTACGTCAAACTCTATACTATTTGAGTTACAAGATGCTATGAAATTTCGACAGGAACGATAATGTGTCCGTGGCCCTGTGGTACCAACCATCAGCTAAATATGCTAACTTCTAGGTGATTTTTTTCCATTTTATTTCGAAATTTCTACTTTTTGTTTTTTTTTTTCTTTTTTATTATACCAAATAAATTATAAAATAAAGAAATTAATATTAATTCATCTTCAAAAGAAGAAAACCTTTTCTGAGGGAGCCTAACCTAATGTATACAATGTTGTTTTGTGTGTTGTACATAATTTACACAATTATAAGTGAAATAAAATAAAACAAAAATAAAAAAATACATTCATTGAAAAATAAGAATAGATATTGCAATAAAAAAAATACAATGTTTAAGTTGGTTGGCCACGCAACGGGATTTGAACCCACAACTCTGGAGTGAAATCCTTGTACATATTGGATTGGACTGGCCCTGCCGGCCTGCTAAAGCTGATGTCCCTTGTTCGAATCCCGCCAAGGGTATTTATTAGTGTGAGGAGTACTTACAGATATTTATTTGGCTCATTTTCTCATTTCATCATCTCCAAGGCCATTTACATAAACGACTCATGGTTTTATACGTACTGATAAGTTGGATGTGTTTCAGTACAATTTTAAAATGTTAAATCTGCCGTTTCGGCTTGGCTATTAAAACATAAGTAATTATGTCGTTCTCTGCTATAATTCTTTGATATTTTCTACTTAGTACGTACTTCGCTATCAAACAACCTGTATGGTCTGTGCAGTGATCTTTCTGTTCTGCGGTTGTCTGTGATTAAAACTCGTTGACGTTGGTATGTCAAAATATTTTCTGTAGCTTATGCTAAAAATACAAAAGATACAAAAACAATGGTATAAGAAAGGGAAAAGACAGACTCCAGGTACATGGTTATTTTTTAAATACATCCAGCAGCGGGGCAGGCAGGGCCCAAGGTGACCGACCTACGCGCCGTGTACAGGAGTACCGCCTTCTGCATCTCACCCCTAGCGAGTGTCGCTCACTTTTGCCTATGAGATCGTTCGCCGAAACGACGATGATCGTCGAATCAACCAAGTATCTCGACCATTTTCGAGAACTGGCGCAGGTAGGTACCTACTTGTAGTACGGTACTTCGCGGTCCACAAGATTGTATGGAAAATACTAACTGCTGGCGAATTATCCTAGTTATGAGGTCATGTCTGTGCAATGTGCCCGAGTGACTCACCGGGATAGTGTCCGACAAATGTTATTATTATTGTTTATATATAGCTAAACTCAAGCTTAATCCAGAACTATAAAATAAACCTAAGAATTGGCTTTCTCTTTTTTAGGGTTTCATACCAAACATAGGCACAAAAGGAACCTTTCTGGTGCGGTTCGGCCCGTCTATTTTCTGCGTGTTCGGCAAAATACTCGATGACTCTATGTCTCTTACATAGTTTCTCTTAGTGCGTTTTCACATCATCCGTTCCGATATCGGATGTCGGACATGGGTCCGATGGGATGGCCCATGTCCCGTATATTTACGCCACCATCTTTGATTTTTTTATTTTGAAATCTTTCCTACATCCGATATCGGATCGGATAATGTGAAAACGCACTTACACACTAAGTACTTTACTTTTTAAGTAAGTAAATAAGTTAATCTTCTTTATTGCCCCACAAAGATAACAGGTTTACAAATTTAATAACAGAATTACATTGAAAATAAAGGCAGTAACAGGCGGTCTTATCGATGTATGCGATCACTACCAGAATTCCTTATTAGGGTAGCACGAAATAAAGCATAGTTTTGGTATTTCCGATGAACTACAGTATGGATTCTTCAAAAAAGGAGTGTACTTAGTTTCTAATGGGTCGGCAACGCGCATGTGACACCCCTTGAGTTGCAGGTGTCCATAGTTTCCGGTGACCTCTTTTCCTCTTACCTGCCGCCGACGTGGTATAAAAAAATTGTAAAAGGTAATTTAAATAATATAAGGTACCTAGTTTTAATTATCAATTTTAAAAACTTGTGTTTTTAACCAACTTCCAAATTTCGAGGAGGTTATCATTTATCAATTCGTGTGTAATGTTTGATGTTTGTTACTAAATAGACAGGTTTCGATTTTTGTTTAGTGTATGTACATATTATTGAAAGCCAGTTCTGATAATTGGATTCTGGAGAAATCGAGAAAACTCCTAAAGTCTGAAAGGCGCATAATATATAGTGATTTTTGTGTTTTATTAGAACATCATGCATTTCCATTCAAAACAGTCACATATGGTGAAGTGGAACAGTTTATGATGATCAGAGCGGAACTCTTCAACGACGAATTTAACGAGTTAAGTTTTTTAAGCACTTTGAGGTTTCAAGTCAGATTTCGATCATGCTGGAGTTTTGGTGATCTCTTTTGGATACCAATCCATGAGAGATCAAGGGAACTTCTCAAATTTGAACGGCACACTTGTAGTGACTTTTGTATTATCACCAAAGTCTCTCTAATGTTTTGGATTATGAATAAGGACAAGGACTTACATTTGACGAAGTGGAACTGATGATGATCAGAACGGAACTCCTCAAAAACGCATAGCTCGTGTTAAGAGATTGATGAAAGAACTGCTGATGATGATCCGATTAGGAGCCCTTCAGTGACACATAGCTCATGTTAGGGATTTGCTCATTTATGCGTTTGTGTGTATGTAAATAAATAAATAAATAATAAATATTGGGAGATACCTTACACAGATCAACCTGGCCCCAAACTAAGCAAAGCTTGTAGGTACTATGGGTGCTAGGCGACGACGATATACTTAATTATATAAATATATACATAGAAAACATCATGACTCAGGAACAAATATCTGTGTTCATTACACAAATAAATGCCCTTATCGGGATTCGAACCCGGGACCGCGGCGTAGCAGGGTCACTACGCGCTAGGCCAGACCGGTCGTCATCATTTCATGTGTCTCTAAACATTAAAGTTTATTATTTCTTCAGTATTGATCGCAGTCGCATGTGCGTTTCGTGTATGAGGTGCCTGGCTCGCTTTTATGTAGTGTTATATAAATCCGGATTTGTGGCTAGGTCCGTGTTATCAAGGCCCGGGTACCCAAGTTTAATATGTCCGGATTCACGGATTCTAAGTACAGTCCAGTTTGCTTTCTACGTACAGTAGAATGGATGCGTTTTTAATTTTATAACAGTGAGGAATGTAAATCATTCTGTAAAGGACGGGTTCGGTACCTCGGCAACTTAGCACTGCCGGGACTACACGAATACACAAGCAGACATTTAGAACGGGTACCTTTTTCTTTTGACAGAGAACAGGTCTTGGTAATCATAACTATCTAGGAGGCAAACGTTAATTAGTTTTCTTACTTTCATTTGATAATCCGGTAAATTTTTTTTGCAAGGTTCAGGTGTTCCGAAATAGAATATTCATTTATTTTCGAACAATACTATAGGGCCCAGAAACTTCAAGGTACTACGTCTTTTAATATACACATGTATGTTGTATGTATGTATGTATAGTTTTAAGTTTATAGTTTTAAGCACAATGTTAAAAGCATGGAGTAGAAGAAGCTCATGTGTTAAAGAATGGTACTTATGTGGTAGCTTTTACATGTGATTAGAAGACTGTAATCAGGTCCGACTAAACAGGTTCGTCCTTGCCACTAAAAAGCGCCGTGATGTCATCGGATAGTGACGGATGAGAGAGTGTTTAGAAAAATGCAATAAAAAGTGTAGAGACTTGAATATCGACCTGTGGTATACTGACGTATGTGATATCTGCTGATTCCCGAACCGTTACCACTTTTTATTTATTTGTTAGGTAGATAAGCGACCAATTATATATACCTACTCCATTTTTTTCTATATAGAGGTATATAGAAATAGGAATCGAAGATGGTATGGAAAATATCCTTGTATTGCATTAACCGTCATCTTCATAACTTAAACATAAATCATGTCTGTAAAAGTAAGTAAGTAAGTACAAGGAATCTCTGGGCAACTTGCCCGGTGAAAAACCAAAAAGCTATTTATTCTATAGTGCGTTTTTAAATAGTTAAGAGACAAATATTTACATGTTAATAAATATTTTTAAGAAATTTCACAAACAACGAATGGGTTTGTTTCTACAGGACGACGTGTAACCATCATCATTTCTTAGCATAAGGAGTATACGATAAGGCATAACATCGCTTCTGGTATTTGATAGGTACTAGTACTACTTAGAAGGATTGATCATTACTAATATGTAGTAGACTGGACTGGTATGGTGAAGTTAGAGAGTTACTTCAGATAATATATAAAGAAGGTCCTCTTCGATAGTACTAGGAAACCCTAGGCTTGGTCCATTCCTTGGCCAAAGAATTTAGCGAGTAATATTGATGTAATAGGCATAGTTGACTAATTACTCGTACTTCCCGTGGGAATTCATTTTGGTGGATTATTTGGTTATTTTTAAGTTAGTCTATATTTACTGTGTACCTAAGTTTATATTTCAGATACCATCAGTTAAAGGATTCTATACAAATAATGCATAATATTTATTAGTTCATTATATCCAGTACACGACATGCTAAACGAGCATAAGGTACAAAGTAAGCGTAGGTATATACCTAAGTCTGTATTATGATAAACTTTTATTTCATATATTAATTTCCACTCATTTTTAGCCACTATTTATAAAACTGAACAGTGTAGTTCCTCTAGGTTATGATACAGTTGAAAGGAAACGAAACTCTGACAAAATGTAAAATAAAATAATCATCAGTTGATTTACCTTGTACGTTAGTTTGAGCTAGCCAGTGCGTTTATGTTTAATTTACAGTTTTAAATTAGTCTTGACTAAACTGAGCTTGGCTTAAAATAATAAATAAAATTAATACCTTTCTGATGGATTAGACTTTGACTAAGGGGATTCTAATGTCAGCAGAGATAGGTTCTCTATACGTACTAGATAGGTACTACCTAGCTGTGAAAATTGATGAAGATAATATGTTAATGACTAAGGATCTGTCTACAGCTTCAACTACGGACAGTTTTTGAGTAAAAGGGTTCCTAATACCTAGATTTTTTACTATGTTTATGGGACAACATACGTATTGTCTGAAACCAGTTCTGGTAACAATTAGCATTCATAAGTCATAACTACTTATTAATTTGGGCCTCAATCCTCTGTTCTTGAAATTATCGTCCAGTCGTATCGAATTCCTCAATAATTTCACACCCTATTTTTGTTGTAATAAAGCCTCTCTCTCTTTCAGTTCGATTAAAGAGATTTTTTTATGTTCAGCTGTTTACCTGATTTGACATCTTTGTTTTAAAAACGTGATTTTACTACCTACTAAATTTCTTTAAACTTTCAGTTAAATGTCAACAATCAGGACAAGGTTTCGCTTTCATCTTGGCTGCAGAAAGAGGAACCGCCGGACTACCCGAGACGTGTTGAAGATCCACCTTCTGAGTGAGAAAAACTGAGAGAGATACAGATTCTCTCAAGACATATGAATATTCTACACGGTGTTTTCTTAGTTACGTTAATTTTAAGGATGCATTCCTATTATTCCTAATCTTATAATATCATTTACTTGGCACCCGAGCTTGCCTACGATTTTAATTGGATTCCAGACCATTGAGGTCAAATGGATTCTTGCAATTAAAAATCATCAAAAAAGAAATTTGCACATAGCATACCTGTATTCTTCATCTCCTTGAATACATATAAAATAAAACAACATAACTACCAAATTGTTTATTTCAATCACTTATTTTCAGAATTACATCCTTATTTGGTTATGCTTGGCATAGTTTGTATTATACATTATACACAGTAGTATATTTTATCTTGTACAGGTACTGTATGTATACCTCCAACGACTGAGACCATACCGCCATTTAATCGTTATTCTTTATTTAAAATGTATATTGATTCACGGTGTCCTCATAAGTGTACACAATCAAGATACTTAGCCCCATTGAGTGAGTGTTTTTTGTTAAATCCAATGTTTGTAGTTCTTTAAATATATCTATGGTTTATTTGACTAAAGGTAACAATATTTGAGTAAAAAAATGTGTGACCTTCGGTTTTTGGAATGATTGCTGGTACCATATGAGACCGCTAGCCTCGCACAGAGGTAAAAGCACAGAATATATAATAGTACAAGTACAGAAGGCTCACTCCTTTGATGTCCACAAAATGCCGCCATTCTAATTTTTTTACCTACATTAATAAACGGACCGCACGCGAGCAGGCGACATTGAATTTTATTGCGCGGCGCGAAAGTCGTCACCACTGAATGGGCCGCGAATTCGCGGCCGCCGACATGTACTTGTAGCGCGGCGATAAAAGCGCGGAGTGAGCCGCCCCTGGTAAAAGTAAGAAAATACTATAAAAATCTGTTATAATTATTTATTAACAAACAGACCTTTTCAACATAATAATATGTAATAGGTAGACATGTTAGACTACATTTAATAAAAACCGGTCAAGAGCGTGTCGGGCCACGCTCAGTGTAGGGTTCCGTAGTTTTTCATATTTTTCTCAAAAACTACTGAACCTATCAAGTTCAAAATAATTTTCCTAGAAAGTCTTTATAAAGTTGTACTTTTGTGATTTTTTTCATATTTTTTAAACATATGGTTCAAAAGTTAGAGGGGGAGGGGGGACGCACTTTTTTTTCCTTTAGGAGCGATTATTTCCGAAAATATTAATATTATCATAAAACGATCATAGTAAACCCTAATTTATTTTTAAATACCTATCCAACAATATATCACACATTGGGGTTGGAATGAAAAAAAATATCAGCCCCCACTTTACATGTAGGGGGGGTACCCTAATAAAACATTTTTTTCCATTTTTTATTTTTGCACTTTGTTGGCGTGATTGATATACATATTGGTACCAAATTTCAGCTTTCTAGTGCTAATGGTTACTAAGATTATCCGCGGACGGACGGACGGACGGACAGACAGACATGGCGAAACTATAAGGGTTCCTTGACTACGGAACCCTAAAAAGTAGGTTAGGGGAGACCGGGGATAGTTGACTAACTTTTGGCTTCAGCTCATATATCTTTGATGTTTGAATCAAAAATAATTGTTGTTACAGATAGAAGAACTATTTGGGTCTCTAAACCCTTTATTTTTGACGCAAGTATTTATTTGCAATTATAACACGTATCTATTCGATTTTCTAAACTCCAGACTCTTAGTTAACCTACCCCATCTTCGGAGTAAGTTGGCTAGGCGATAATTAATGTAAATAAAGAAATTATAAATTTAAATAAAATTTAAATATAGCCGGGGGCGCCACCCGGGGGCGGGCGAGTGGTCTAGTGGTAAGGACGTTAGCCGCGTAAGCTGAAGACCCGGGTTCGATTCCCGGCTCAGCCACCAGTGGCCCCTGGTGGGCCCTGTCGTTTTTTCTTTCGTGTATGATATCTATTTAAATTTATAATTTATATATAGTAGTGTGAACTAGTGTGACTACTTGAAAAAAAAAACAAATCGAAAAATATTCAATAAAATAATTAGATTTGTTCCCTAATTGTAATGTAAATACAGAAAATTAATAATTTACAATAAAACAAAGTGTACGTAATGTTAGTAGCTTTTATCGAATTACAAGACACACAAACTTAAATCAATTCAATCAAATGAATTTAAGTGATACCATACGGGACCGCTAGTCTAAAATGGGTATATCTGTTATAATCATAGTACCAGGTAAGGTACAGAGAGGCAAATCTTGACTGGGGGGAAATTGTAACTGATCCATTTTATATTATGATAAAAAAAAATCTGTTTATTTCTAAGAAACGTTTATTTATTACATACATGATGATGAGTTCTACATAGATCCACTGCACACGCCTACCATATATAAGCGGGCCGGCTTTTGAGTCTCACGCGTTCGAATTCAGAAAATTCTTATTTTCAACCGGTATTTTAGTGACAAAATCCCGTATCGCCCCCAGTGGACACTCTAATTAATAATTCAAGCATTGTAAAACATGAAAAAAATGGACCAGTTACATTTGCCCCCAGTCGAGATTTGCCCCGCTGTACCTTACATTAAAAAATCATAACAATAAGCGCTTGCATAATTAATTAATTATACAAGCTATTACTTCTTCTTCCTGCCAAGTTCCATCCCTGCCATATTTATTGTTAATAATAAGCAATTATCATCTTTTTTTTTAAGGCGATATATTTCCGTAGACGCTGCGCGCACTCGTTTTTTGTAGCCGTTAAAAACATAGGAAAACGCAATGGAAAAATCTGAAAACGATATATGTTAAATTTCAGGATCTGGTGAGTATGTTATGGAGTTGAACAACATGAATGTTACAACTTCGCTCGATAGAAAATGACTCCAAAGTTACCTCTTCTTTTAACAATAAATCGTTCCCATAGCTAGGATAAAAACTTTTTTGACTTGTTTTTTACTTCAATATACAGGTAATAAGATTATCTAAATGAATCTGATGAGTTTGTGCCGGTAGCGTCATTAAAATAATATAATATTTACCAAATACTACCAAATCCGCAAAGGAAAGATGGAACAACTATTAACCCAATTTTAAGACCTGTTACTAATCCTGTTTTTGCAAAAAAAAATTTTTTTTTTTCAAATTTTTGAAATTGAAAATATTTTCGATGGCACTTATGGCCTCTTCAGTCGCGCGGCGGCGCTCTCAGAGGATGGACCTGTGTCAGTTTTCTCCGCGTGGTCACGTGTCATTGAAACAATGGGGAACAAAGGTTTGAGGAGGCAGAAAAAATAATTGCGTGCTAGAAAACAAATAAATAAAGAAAATTCTAAGACTGTGAAAAGGGAGGAAAATGATAATTTATATATACTCGTAAGTAAGTTTTCATATGATGTTATCAAGTGACATTTACGATATCTAAACATCATAGATTTTAGAAACCCCTAGATGACGCGTCTGTGACGTCATTACAGCACAACTTTTCCACTTGGAAAATATATGACTGATGTCCAGCTAGTGAAGAAACTTACGTATAATTTTCTTAAAAATATTGAGTTGTTCGAAAGAAAAGGCGGCGGTAGGTACAGTACTGATTGAAGATCAGGTAGGGTAGGTATTTCTGTCTTTCAAAATTTGGTATAAGGTTAATTAGATCGTGCTACCCTCCGTCTATATTTTTTCTGTGTCTATGCCAAACATGTGGCCAGCCTGACAGAAATTTTGTTTGACAACTGTCGCCATTTTTCCACAATAGTTAAAAGATTTCAGTATTTTAACTTCTCAATAAATTTTGATGAAAGTCCATAATCATACATTGATAAAGCTGGACAATTTTTTTTACTTTTATTTGGTGGGTATGATTACGGTACATCATTATTTTTAAAATCGGGACTTAATCGCGTATAACTACATATCATTGAAATCAAAAAACATCGCAATTTCAATCGGGACGAAGGTTTTAGGATCTCATCCACATGGAATCCTGTCATTAATAAGTGTAAGCCGAAAATAATATCGACAGTCGTTAAATCAAATATCGTCAGTGTTGTATGTCGACAGAGTAACATCCCTAGTGCGCAAACAGTTCAAGTTGATAATCAAAACCAAGTGCGGGTAGTTCGAAAAACTCGCGCGGCTGTCAGAAGGTGTTGATGTCATTTCAAGCCAGTCTTCTCCGAGACCACGGGGACAACGCCGTCCTTGAAACGTTGGAGGTCAGTTTAATATGTAGTTATACGCGATTAAGTCCCGATTTTAAAAATAATGATGTGTAATAATCGTGAAAGTTTAAATCAATGATTACGGTACTTTATATTTACAGATATTTGCCTAATTTGCAAGATTATATGAATCCTTCAAAAAGCTGTCTGACTCCTTTGACAACAGTTGATACTTGATATGAATATACTTAAGAATTCAAGGTAGGCATAGAATGGTATTGATACTTTATCTTGTGCTGGGTTGTATTTTATTTGGAGGTACGGTAGTGGCGGTAGTGCCCACGCCAACACGAGTGAAGCGAAGAGAAAAGCTGTTTGTTGAAGCATTTTGTCGTTCTTCTGAATCCTCGAAATTTTGGTCTGGTTTAAACCAGATAAATATAATTGTCAGGATATGATATCTAGATAGATTTTATTCATATCTTAATATAAATAGCATAGATTTCATCAGTGACTAGATGAGTGATTTCATCATGTTTGAATGATGATCATCAAAATATACAAGTAAGTAACCTGCCATTAGTAGGTTCATAAACAACAAGAATAAAATTCGACCCTGGCATGTATACAGCTTAAAAGCTTTCAATATGAAAATGAAAAAGCGTTATTTATTCACGACTGACAAATTTAATGTGTATTTTTAAACAACAGTGACATGACATAATATTTTTTTTACATAAAGTCTATGGTCAAAGAAGCTGACGGTTACTGTGTTCTGTTAACAATATGTTTATAAGAAAAAACTTCTACATGAAGTAGAAAACTCGCCGAGATGTTAATCTTTCCCCTCCTCCCTTCAGTTTTTCATATATTCATTTTCAGTTTTTTTTATATATCCAGGAAAACCGTAAAAGCTACAGTTATGATGTTTAGGAGAAGTAGGTATATTTCCATAAAATTCTCTACACAGTATTATCTTTGCAGGTAAATAGTTGTAACTCGTTATTTTCAAATTGTGCTCCTATTTACTATGGGACTAATGTTGAAAACGCAAAAAAAAATATCTTTTTTATACATTTCGACTGTCATGATACCTACAGCTCATTTCTATGGAACATCCAATTTTTATTTCGTGGTATCAGCATTGGACCCTTAATAAAAGTTGTTCATAATGACCTCAAAATTCACTATGCAAAAAAAACGATAAAATTGATTGTAGTTTAGGTACGTCCTTAAAATCTCCGACAACGCTGACCAAACACACTGTAACTATAAATAATTAGTATTACTTACACAAATAATGAAACCTAATCACAGAGAACCTCCTATAGAGTGGCAGTCTTGTATATTTGGTTCGCGATACGAGTCACCAGTGTTTGGGGTGCGAGGAGCGGGCGGGGAATGTGTTAAGCGCGCTGTGATTGGCCGTTTCAAGGACGGCGGGCAGTCGCGCCAGATGAAAAGGGACAGAAGTATGACTGTCCCTCTACTGACGCGTAAGTGGCCAATGTAAGTTGACCTATGCCGGCTCTGAATAAATTATAAATATGACTTATTTGTGGAATGTAATGCCGTCTGTTTTTAAATTTGAGCTTCTTGTTACCTTTCCACACCATTTCACACTACAGGTGGACATCTTTAAGGCATCAAAATACCCTTTTCCAATTTTTTTGTGCGAAAAACACGCGCTGCTTTCGGGTCTGTTACTTGGTCGATACTGATCGGGCACGGCGAGCGCCCGCGCTTATATCAGTGCAAATACTAGGAAGGCTGGCCACCGCGAGTCGTCTTGTAATAGATGTCTATAGGGGTTGGTCTGTGAACCTAATAAAGAAAATAAAGGCGGTGATCATTTACAATCAGGCGATACAGCTGCTCATTTGCCTCCTATTTCATGAAAAAACTAAGAGGGCCCAGTTAAAATACGGCGATCATTATACTGCGATCCGTCTGTGCCATGCTGCCGCGCGAATTTGAGTTCCCGTGTGCGACAAGCGAACAGAGCCGCGCGGGCGGGGCTGCCCGGACGCCGCGCACCTCACCCCCTTGGATTGGTTAGTTTGACAGATCATCTCGCCTTAAATATTACAGCAATTTATTGTTGTGATTAGCAATATTCATTTCAAAATTAAATTCCATGAATTTGGACATACGACGTAACACGGGTACACGGACGTTCATTACATGGACCCTAATTCGGATCCGTGTAACAATGAAGGGACCGCAAACTCAACGTTCTTTCTAAGAATGAAAAGAGATTAAATCGCGTATAATTAATTTACTTAAAAATATATCCTGATGTTTTCCGACGACGACATTAAAAGCTAGTTTTATTTCATGAGTAATAAATAACTATCGTCCTAACCGAAGACAATATAATTATAATCTAATGTAAGTCTATGTTGATTGGTCTTCGCGTAGTACTCGTATCTGAGGTGCCAGTGAGTTGAGGTGGTGTCCAGCCAGAAGTTGAATTTCTGAAATGTTGCATTTGCAAAAAAAAAGTATTTGCTGCATGTTGTGTTAAAATGACGAATTTGCATACCTAAAGATGAATTTTCTTAAATTTCAATTGGCATGAAGTGGAATTTGCAGCTTGTTGAATTTGCAAAAAAAACTTAATTTTTCCCACTTCGTTACCATTTTTCAAACACTTTGTGCTGCGGTTACAAAGTGAAAAGTATGCGAAATAATAGAAAATTTCGGGACCATTTTTTTATCTCTTGTTTTTTGCCCCAGATCGAAAGGGCTCGTGATTCTGAGTAGGAAAACCATAAATTTTACCTACCTTAGAAAAAATATTTTTGGTGATTATTCTCGCGAAAATGCCAAATGTTAATAATGTACCTACTATTTCAGTTCTTACATGTATGGTGTTTTTCAGAACAAGTTCGCATACCAGGCTATTTCTGTCAGGTCGAAATTTCAAAGGGTCATATGTAGGGTAGGCACTGAAAAACATCGTACGATACACGTGCGAAGAGGAAATCCTAAAAAAGCTGTCAAAAATTCGACACGAGTTTCTGCACTTGTATCGTAATGTAGGTACTATATACCATTCAGAAATAAAACATAAGGGATAACTGTTCGAGAAACATGAACATTTTGAATTAAAATTTTATTAAGTCTGATAAAAATATGTAAAGTAAATAAATGAGTTGGCCGTGGCGTCAGTAGCTACTCAGTTGCTTTTGGCAACTCTAGTTACTAGTGACATTTGACAATAGAGTCCATTGATCATTTTAGAACAATTGAGTGAGACTCAATTTCATATTAATTCCGTATCATAGTCATACTTGTTATGGAGAATTTTTGACCAAAAGCTGCACTTTTAGATGGAAGCAAGCCGCTTTGCATGGTGATAGTAGACATCATAGTAAACGATTTTTTCCGAGGATATCGAAATTTCATCCCTTAGGAAGCCGAGCGCAGCAAGGTGTTTTATGAAAATGAAAAAAATTCTATCTTTTTATCATATGGTCCGATTTTGACAAATCTTATCTCAAATGAAAGATATTGATTAGTGCAACTTAAAAAAAAAAAATAAAAAAAATATTGTTCAGAAAAAGTAACAAAAAAATTGAAAAATGTAAATTTACGTATCGCATTAAACAACTTCAAAGAATGAATGACAAAATGTACAATAACGATATACGAGTTTTTTTATATCAAAGACAGATAAATTCATAATTGAAAACTAAAAACCGCATCGAAATCGGATCAGTAGTTTTTAAGGTACAAGTTGCCAAAGTTGGAAAAGTTTAGTTTATATGATCACTTTGCAATTCCTTTGCCAGAAAGTCAGAAACAATCTATTTTTCTTAGACATAAAAGTACACAGTGACAGTACACATCAAAATAAAAGTTTTTTTCTCGAGGATATCATAATTTAAGCCCTTAGAAGGACGAGCGTAGTGAGGACTATTAAAAACTGTTAAAAAAAATTCTATTATTTTTGTGCTTTGTCGGATTTTGACAAAAAATTTGTCAATTGAAAGGTATTGTTTAATGTAATCGAAAAAAAAATAAAAAAAAATTGCTAAAAACGTGTAAGAAAAAATTAAAAAAAAACTTAAATTTTCGTATCACGCTGAATAACTGCTAAGAACGACAGATAAGATATACAATGTCGATATATGAGTTTTTAAAATCAAAGACAAATAAATTCATAATTATAAACTGGAAACAGAATCGAAATCGGATCAGTAGTTTTTAAGATACAAGTTGCCAAAGTTGGCTTAGTTTGTTTGTATGGTCGCTTTAAAATTATTCAGCCAAAAAGTCAGAAATAATATATTTTTCTTACAGCTAAGAGTATGCATTGATAGAAGACATCATAATAAATGATTTTCGCTGAGGATATAAAAATTCCATCCCTTAGGAATCCGAGCGTAGCGAGGTCTGCAACGAAAAACAACAAAAAAACAAGTTTTTTTTTGGGTGGTCTGATTTTTACAAAACGTGCGTCAGTTGAAAAAAATTAATTTATGTAACATAAAAAAAAAACTTGTTTTTTTGTTGTTTTTCGTTGCAGACCTCGCTACGCTCGGATTCCTAAGGGATGAAATTTTTATATCCTCAGCGAAAATCATTTATTATGATGTCTTCTATCAATGCATACTCTAAGCTGTAAGAAAAATATATTATTTCTGACTTTTTGGCTGAATAATTTAAAAGCGACCATATAAACAAACTAAGCCAACTTTGGCAACTTGTATCTTAAAAACTACTGATCCGATTTCGATTCGGTTTTCAGTTTATAATTATGAATTTATTTGTCTTTGATTTTAAAAACTCATATATCGACATTGTATATCTTATCTGTCGTTCTTAGCAGTTATTCAGCGTGATACGAAAATTTAGGTTTTTTTTAATTTTTTCTTACACGTTTTTAGCAATTTTTTTTAAAATTTTTTTTCGATTACATTAAACAAAACCTTTCAATTGACACATTATTTGTCAAATTCGGACAAAGCACAAAAATAATAGAATTTTTTTTAACAGTTTTTAATAGTCCTCACTACGCTCGTCCTTCTAAGGGCTTAAATTATGATATCCTCGAGAAAAAAACTTTTATTTTGATGTGTACTGTCACTGTGTACTTTTATGTCTAAGAAAAATAGATTATTTCTGACTTTCTGGCAAAGGAATTGCAAAGTGATCATATAAACTAAACTTTTCCAACTTTGGCAACTTGTACCTTAAAAACTACTGATCCGATTTCGATGCGGTTTCTAGTTTTCAATTATGAATTTATCTGTCTTTGATATAAAAAAACTCGTATATCGTTATTGTACATTTTGTCATTCATTCTTTGAAGTTGTTTAATGCGATACGTAAATTTACATTTTTCAATTTTTTTGTTACTTTTTCTGAACAATACTTTTTTTTAATTTTTTTTTAAGTTGCACTAATCAATATCTTTCATTTGAGACACGATTTGTTAAAATCGGACCATATGATAAAAAGATAGAATTTTTTTCATTTTCATAAAACACCTCGCTGCGCTCGGCTTCCTAAGGGATGAAATTTCGATATCCTCGGAAAAAATCGTTTACTATGATGTCTACTATCACCATGCAAAGCGGCTTGCTTCCATCTAAAAGTGCAGCTTTTTTTTCATAACTAGTATGACTATCAGCAAAAAGTTCAGAAAATTAATTTTGACAGTTATTAAAATGAAGTGTTTTTTTCTTGCAAAATCTGTAAATTACGCCAATTTTCATTAATTTCAAATCTAGAGGTTTCCTTAGACCGTTTCCGTATAGTACCATCTGTATTCGCATAGTGGCATAGCAAGATCTGGTAGCTGCTGCGCCACGGGTGTGAAAAATAGAACTAAAAAATGGTGAAGAGGCCGGCTGTGCAATTCCCATTAAGTTTGTACAGTTGGATCACGTCTCCGATTTGGATAAAAATTGGTAGGCTGATAGAGTCCATGATGCTGAGCAAGAACCTTCCTTTGTTGTTACCAGATTTCTATGCATTTTCGGTAACAAAAAAGGAAAGTTTCATACAATCAATCTAGGACATTTTGGGAAACCTAGTGAATCTTGCTCAGCATCATGGACTATCAGCCTACCAATTTTTATCCAAATCAGAGACGTGATCCAAATGTACAAACTAAACGGGAATTGCGGGGCTAGTGACTCGCTGTAGGTACGTAGTGCGTTTTCACATTATCCAATCTGACATCGGATATATGTAGGAAAGAAGTACAAGGAAAAATTTAAAGATGACGGCGTAAATATATGGGATATCGGTCCTACATGTGATATCGGATAGGATAATGTGAAAACGCACTTACCTACATCACGG
This sequence comes from Leguminivora glycinivorella, assembly GCF_023078275.1. NCBI lineage: Eukaryota > Metazoa > Arthropoda > Insecta > Lepidoptera > Tortricidae > Leguminivora > Leguminivora glycinivorella. Next base: position 121,287 of record NC_062976.1, on the reverse strand, counting down.
GGCTAGCAGTGTTGCAGAACGTATGGTATATTCCAAAGGGTAAGTAAAGTAAATATTGCAAAACAATAAAAAAAATACAACGCGATTTAGATACCTAGGTAGCAAGGAAATGTTATTTGTAAGAGGGGTTAAATAAACTACTTAAACCTATACCCAAGAATAATTCGTTAATATAGATATTATAGCTGTCTCTATAAATCTCCTAAGGCGCATAATATGGAGTGTAGAAAAAACTCCATAAGCTATAGTAACGTATAGTAGCTTTGATAGAAACATTAAGAACCATTCGTTTTGTTATTTGACATTGGGCGAATGAATTGAATACAATATTAGTTACAACGCCATCTGTGAAGCGTGAAATTGTCAATGTCATTTTGCCGAAATATTTTTCTTTGGCTGACTGCCGATAGTTGTAGTTTACATTTATGAAGCTAGATGGAGCTTTAGCTGGGCTATTGCTCCGCGGAACGCATTTCGGCGCTTCTATGTGTGCGTGCTTGCGGGGGCTGAGGTAATTGACAAGCGTGGCCTATGAGCTGTCAGTCGCTCCTTTAGTAGCCCCTTAAATCGATTTGATGTCGTAAATAATCCAACAATTATTCTCATTTATAAATGTTTGAAATTATATTCTTAACCGCCTTTCAAATTTTAATTTCATGTGCCGTTTTCAATCAAAAGTGTACTTATTTTCTATTTTAAATAAGGCACAAAGCTTTAATTTCATACCCTTCTTTTCGACAACCGATAATGTGGTACATTTTACTTAAAACCGTCGCATATACCTGTTCTTCACTATTTGCTTTTTGCGACTTCGTGCTTATAAAACTGGTTCTTTTTGTTGGATTTAAGAGTTGAGGAGTAGGTATAATCTTTAAATGTATTTAAATCTTTTGTTTTAACCTTTGACGTGGCGTAGATGTCTATATAGTGGTCTTTATTTTTTTGGCAGCTTTTTATTAATAAGTTAATTATTAAGTTATTTATTTTTAATTTCTGTCTTAATAATATTACTGTTTTGTTCCCTTAATTGAGATTTCGCGAGATATTAATAAGGGGACTCAGAAAATACTTTTAAGAATCGTTCTGATCAATAAAGAAGAACCAATATCGTATATGTACGGCCAATGATCGGGTTGCACATATATACCTAATGTACGTACGTATCTCAGCAGTTCTGTGGACCTACCTACCAACCTACAATCTACAAATGATTATTTCCTATGGTCCCTCTTAATTAGAATCATCATCATCATCATTATCGTCCTTGCTTTATCCCGGCGTTTTTCACGGCTCATGGTAGCCCGGGGTCCGCTTTAACAACTAATCCCAAGATTTGGCGTAGGCGCTAGTTTTACGAAAACGACTGCCATCTGACCTTCCAACCCAAAGGGTAACTAAGCCTTATTGGAATTAGTTCGGTTTCCTCACTATATTTTCCTTCACCGAAAATAAGCGACTGGCAAATATCAAATGGCATTTCGCACATAAGTTCCGAAAAACACATTGGTACGACCGGGGTTCGAACCTGCTCCCAAAGTCCCTCTTAATTATAATAAGGAACATACTGAGCTTTTATCTATAAGGTTTAAAATAGTGGTAGTAGTGGGGCTCCACTAAAGGTTATACTCGTATTCGCTATCTTGTACAGATTAGGAAATGTAGAAAAAAATCAGCCAAGTCAGCCAGCCCTCCATACAAATATTGACGTATTTTTGCATTAAAAATATTCATTCCAATTTCTCTCAATTAAAACACGATAACGAATGGTCGGTTTACTCCTTTGTATACTAAATAAAGGGAAAATAAATAAAACACTAAAACTATCCACATTTTATTTAATAATATGGTCCTTTGTTGTCAGCACAAAACTGCAATACTAAAAGCTCAATAACCGGGCACCCGCCAGCATCCTCCGGGCAGGTGATGATGACCGGGGAGTACCGACTGCCCACAGCGGTGATGTAAGGAGCGCTGCCTCCCTTACTGCAGGCATCCACGCTCTGACTCAGTAGACGTTTTCCAGACTCGCGGCATTTCTGAGTAAAATAGGTAATTATAATTAGTAATAAAATAGTAATCAATTTTATAATTTACTTTAAAACTACAATGACTTGTAAAAACATACTAGTACGGTAGGTATACTAGGTATTATAAAATGAATACAGCAATAAAATTATAATAATAATGCAAAACTATAATAAAACAGAATGAAAATCTTACGTCAGGAATGTATATCGTGCCACTTGGTTGGTTATTTTCCTTGATTTGACGAGTAGTGTTGTAAGGGCCCCTGCCTATTAAACAAATGATTTTATTTACTTGCAAAAAAAAGAGCGGTATTCTTATTTTAATAATACACAGTGCCGTGGTTAAGGGCGGTAAACAAACATTGACAAATTATAATTAATCGATTGAGTGTATCTATTGAATAGACCATTGATAGATTCATTATTGTTCAAGAGAATAAGACATTTATTTTTAATAAAACGTAACAATCTAAATAAATGTGACTTACTTGCACCGGGACCTAGCAAAACGCCAGCGCAAGAAGGACTTGGAATGGCGTCGACGGCGGCGAGCAGCACGATGAGCGCGAGCAGCGAGCGGGCGAGCGGCGACATGGCGGCGGCGGCGGCGGGAATGTCACGGCGGCGGCGTTAACAAGTCGTATACATATAAACACGCACTGTTCTTCATCCATATAAAACTTTGTTACACTTTAATTTAATTAATATACTTTAATAAGGCCCGTTCACACTAGGTTAGTTAAGTATCGCATTCAATATTGCTAAATGGTCTTGTAACCCAGATTCGTCAGAGAAAAAAACTTTTTAACAAAAAATAAAACCGCCTTCAAAAATAAGCGCGTTACAAAACACGGAGAAACTAAAAAGCCAAAAATAATAAACCTTTCAATTCAGATTTCTTATCGTATTGCAATAAGCTAAACATCCAAATTATAAACAAATCAATTATTTTTGTAGTCGGTACCAGACCTGTTCGTCGCCTTGCTAAATATAGCCTGTTTGCCCCACCCAACCATACACAGGCTGGTACCGACTCCAAAAATAATTGATTTGTTTATAATTTGGATGTTTAGCTTATTGCAATACGATAAGAAATCTGAATTGAAAGGTTTATTATTTTTGGCTTTTTAGTTTCTCCGTGTTTTGTAACGCGCTTATTTTTGAAGGCGGTTTTATTTTTTGTTAAAAAGTTTATTTATTTGTTGATTTTTAGTGGTTCCTAGTGATATTATATGTATCAGTCCGAATACATGTACAGTAGTGAAAGAATTATCCTTTAACTCCTAACCATTGAGGAGTTGACCTTCCATCATCAGCTCAGTTGATTTTTAGTGGTTCCTAGTGATATTATATGTATCAGTCCGAATACATGTACAGTAGTGAAAGAATTATCCTTAAACTCATAACCATTGAGGAGTTGACCTTCCATCATCAGCTCAGCCACATAAAATTATTACCATCAGACGTAAATACTGGTGTACCTTTGAAAAATAGACTAAAAACATTACATGTGCCTATAACATTTGAAGAGTTCCCTCGATTTCTCCAGGATCCCATCATCAGACCCTGACTTGGTGCCAATGGGACCATCTCGGGATTATACCGGTTCGATCAAAAAAAAAATTTTGAAAATCGGTCCACGATTCTCGGAGATATCGAGTAACATACATACAAAAAAAAAATAAAAAAAAAAATAAAAAAAAAAAACATTCAGTCGAATTGAGAACCTCCTCCTTTTTTGAAGTCGGTTAAAAAGTGGTCGAGTTTAATAACAACTGTAGGGGCGAGCGAAAAACATAAAAATTTTGCTTTTTTAATTATTAAATAAAAGAGTGACGGACCCAATCGTGGACAGTTTAAGATAATATTTTGCCTTTTTTGATATTTCGCTTATATATGTAAACATTCTACCACTGAGGGCCACTTGCACCAACGAAAATGGAGGGTTAACCCGCCATTTTATATGGAATTTGACAGTTGACAGTCCACTAACTCTGAGTTAAGTGGTCGGTGCAAGTGGGCCTAAGGGTCACTTGCTCCACCGAAAATGAGAGGGTTGACCCATGGTTAACCCGCCATTTTATATGGAATTTGACAGTTGACAGCCCACTAACCTTGAGTTAAGCGGATGGTGCAAGTGTTAGGGCCGCGTATTAAAACTTGAATGTCCTATCTTTCTTATACATTTCAAGCGTATTGCAGAATAGATACTGCTATTGGTTTCCTCATAGTTAACAAATTAAAATGAGCTATTTTTCCCGTCAAAGGTCAGTCCTCCAGTAGTGGATTCCCCATAATTTTACTTTTAAAGCCAACTCATACTCAATGAGTCAATTTTATATAGCCCAAATAAAATTAGTTTCCGTCATTTTCCGGATTGTTCCGTGTAAATCTTTGTTTCGTAAATTGTTCCTAGTTCCCCAGTTTACACCGAGTATTATTTATTTATTATTTATATACATATATGAACTCATCTCTCTTATCAACTTTAATAAGAACTCGTCCTGATATTTTTTCAGTAAACTGATGACTCCAAATTCCTTTAGTAATAACGGAATTAAATGAAACGTCAAAATTAAGCAGCTCTATGACTTTCGTTTTTGGTACAATGCCGTCAGCTTTTATTGGAAATTCATTTTAGATTTGTGCTTTTTTGTCCGAATTGGCGTCACCGTCCATTATAGGATCTTTTACATTATCTATTTCTAATTGTATTTATCAGAAAAACGTGGCAATAATTATGGCATTCTGTGTATCTATAGTCCTATAGTTCATTGAAAAAGTTTGAGTGACGGGCATTTAAATTGATTCGATGCCGTAAATAATCCATTTTCCAATTTTATTATTCTCATTAATACATTTTTGAAATTATTTGCTAAGGCCTTTCATTTGTTTTACGTTCTGTTTTCATACAAAATCATATTATATTTCATATTATTAATTGTAAATAAGGCGCCGTTTCCTTAGACATTTAATTTTGAAATTCTGCTCGACAGCCAAAAATGTGGTATCTACCTTTTTTTGAATAATTCGCATTCTTCAATATTCGTTTTTAACTGCGACTTCGTTCTTACATCTTATTTGATCTTATCTACTATCGATATTACAATTTGGTTCAGGATTGAGAAGTATGGATAATCTTTTTGTTGCATTTAAATCCTTCGTTTTAACCTTTGACGTGGCCTAGATGTCTATGGCGTTAGTTTTTTTGGCAGCTATTTAATTTTATTTCTGTCTAAATAATAATTATGTTTCCTCAAATTGCGATTTAGCAAGATTATGTAGAACCAATGACGCTTGCTGCCAATGACCGGGTTGTATAAAATAGTATCCCAGCATCAGCAGTTTCTAGGCGAACCTACCACGAACAACCTATAATAAGATTGTAGTTCCTATGATTCCGCTTAATTAGAATAAGGTACATAATAAACCTTTATCTGTAAGGTGATTAAAATAGTAGTGGTGGTAGTGGGGCTCCACTAAAGGTTAAGGTTATTTACTCGTATTCGTATATCGTGTGCAGACGAGGAAGGGTATAAAAAAAATCATGAAGTTTTGTTATCTACGTAACATGTAAAGTATGCCTAGTCAGCCAGCCCTCCATACAAAGATTAACGTGTTTCGTAGCATTAAACATGTTCATTCCACTTTTCTGTAGTCAAAACACGATACCGAATATACCCTTAAATGATTTAATTACACTCCTTTATATACTTTATTATTATTCATTTACTGCTGCGCGATACCGCTCGAGACCGAGCAAAGTGGCGTGCTAGAGTGTTGGAGGCCAAAACTCATTTTGGGTTATCGCGCCAGCCAAGTAAGTAAGTATTATTTATTTGTGTTGTGCCTAGAATGTCCCAGTAGTGGGCAAGGGCCTCCCTCTTCCTTTTCCACGTATCTCGGTCTTGGTCCGTCCCACATCTCGCCAACGCCGTGAAGGTTTGCCCCGACCCCGGGTTCGATTTTGTGGCACCCAGTTGAGTTAAAGATAAAAAAATGAAACACTTAAATATGTAATATATTAATTAAAATGTGTGTTTGTTGAAAGCACAATACTGCATGACATACAGCTCGACTACCGGGCACCCGCCGGCGTCCTCCGGGCAGGTGATGACGACCGGGGAGAAGCGGTTGCCCATGACGGTGATGTGGGGGGCGCTGCCTCCCTTGCTGCAGGCGCCCACGTCCTGACTCACCAGGTGTTTTTCGGAATCGGTGCATTTCTGAGTTTGTGAATTAAAATCCCATCAAAAACAATACTTGTAAAAAAACCAAGTCTCGCATCTCAGCTCTGAGTAAAGTTATGAAATCCCTGTCCCAAGATATTCAGTCCCTACCCTACTTAAAGGACCTTCTGCCATAAGTTTATACGTAGTTTATAGCTAACCTAACAACTTCTCATAGAGACCATAAGTATCAATATTAAAAATATTTTATGTTTTAAAGAAAATTGCCAGGCCGAGGCCAAGAGGCCAAGTAACATATGAATATGACTTGTGAGGTAAGACATTGTATTAGTTTCATGCGATTTGAGGTATCACTTTTTTGCTCGACTCGGCGGAGGCACTACCGTGTCGAGCAAAAATATAATTCTCTTTATTTATTTTCATTCTCAGGTTAGGATTTATAATTGTATATAAGTATTTCCCATCACGGAAACCACAGGGTATTCCGGACCTTTGGGAGGCGTGCGCGGAGCCGAAGCCAACACGTATACTATACTATTAGGCCCTTTTGACATGTAAGTAAGGCAAACAACGAGTAGATGCTGGCCTTCCCCGTGTCATAGGACTCACGTGGAGTAGTGTAAGGCTTTATAATATTTATTATAGGACATTCTTACACGTCAGATTGACTAAGTCCCACGGCACGGTAAGCTCAAAACGGCGTGGGAAATTTAATGGGTATTCAGACAACGATATTTATATGATATACAAATACATTTTAATATAAATACATAGAAAATACCCATGACTCAGGAGCAAATATTTGTGCTCATCTCAGAATGGCAGAATGAAAAAAAAATAACAACATACAACAACAACATACAATCACGCCTGTGTCCCATGAAGGGGTAGGCAGAGCACATGAAACCACTCAGGTTTCAGTGCCACTCCTGGCAAACAAGGGGTTGACAGAAAACGAAACTGTGACATTGCAGTGACAGGTTGCCAGCCTCTCGCCTACGCCAAAATTTAACCCATATCCCACAGTCGCCTTCTACGACACCCACGGGAAGAAAGGGGGTGGTGAAATTCTTAACCCGTCACCACACGGTTAAAAAAAAAAAAGATTATTCAAAAAACTTACATCAGGAATATTGACCGTGCCACTTGCTTGGTCAGAATTATTGATTTCTTGAGTACTGTTGTAAGGGTCCTTGCCTGTTAAACAATAGTTATTTGTTTCACAAGGGGGCAAAGTTGTTGTTTAACCGCACGTGCCAATATTGGCAACATTGATATCCGAGCCAGCGAAAGATTCCAATATTGAATAGCTTAGCGAGTGGTTCAAAAAATGGAATCTTGAGCGTTGCGAGGTTTCAAGGCACGGAGGTTAAACAAACTTTGCCACCGAGTGGAACACAAATTTTTTCACCACACCAACACGAACAAAACACTGACTATAAAACATCAAACTAAATCAAATCCATCAATTTATTCAATCATTTATGATTCAAAATCATCATTTCTAGGTAAATTGTATAAGCTAAGTTTAAGAAATCAATTTCAAATTTATATTTGTATTCTGTGTGTGTTTTGTTAATAGTACACAATGTCGTGTATAGTGTATAGGGTGGTAATAAATATTGAAAATATTTAATAAATCGATTGAGGGGCCAAGGCCTGGAGCCTGTCGAGGGGCCAGGGCCTGGAGTGTAGTTTTTAGGTTTTTTTATTTTTTATAGTATAGTATTTAAGTATAGTTTAAGATTTTTTATTCTCAATAATGTAACATTTAATTTATACTTTACTCTATTGGTGATTTTACTTAGAAAATCACTAAATGTATTAATCGATTGAGTGTACTTCATTCACTTCAATAGGTGTTCAAGTGAACTATGGATTAGATTCAAAATGATATAAATAAATAGTGTTACTACTAATTTTTTGCTGAGAAAAAGACATTGTTTAAATAAATCATCAAAATAAAATCCTTAAACGTTAGACCTCCACCAGGACCTAGCACCACGCTAGAGCAAGAAGGATTTGCAAGGGCGCCGGCGACGGCGAGCAGCGTGGCGAGAACGAGCAACGAGCGGGCGAGCGGCGACATGGCGGCGGCGGCGGCGGCGGCGGCGGCGGAGGAGCGGCGGTGCATAGCGCGTCGGCGGCGAGGCTGTTAATATAAGTAGACATTTTTAATTACAGTTGTAATGCGTAGTCTACACTAACACTACAGGTTAATTTAGAATGAATTACATAATATTTTCAAATAATATGCCATATTAAAAGGCAAATGTAAGACATTCAAAAATATCCTTTGTTATGCCTTCTTTATTTTTCTCTCTTCTATTATGAATTTCTTGGATGCATCACAATGTTTTTTGTAGGTTATGTTTTTTGTATAACGAGTAACTATCAATACAACAAGTTTTGAGCCTCGTGGTCCTACTGAATGTGACAAATAGATAATAAGATTTTTGGGAAAATGAGTTCAAGGCTGTACACATGCCTGTAGTGTAGGGACGCCTGGCCGGAAACAGGCGGGCTGTCGATCACATGATGCGTTGCCTGTAGCTTGCACAGCTGGCATGTCAGTCACGTACAAAATACTTTCATCCCAGTCCGTAAATTTGTTCGCGGCTGGAATGCCAGTTCAAGCTACAGGCATGTGTAATTGTGTATCGCAGGCCTTACATTCATGGTCCATCACGCGTAGTTTAGTAGTATTTAAGGATAAATATCTGAAGGAGCTTGCTGGTTCATTAAACTTTAATTAGCAAGGAAAATTGTTCAAGGTGAAAAACGACACGTAAGAGAACTGATAAGAATATCCACCTTTCATGGCAGCCTATGCAGCACGTATGCGATAGATCGATACATTTATGTATGGACTGGAAAGCCTTGAAAAATTAAATTATTTTCATAGAAAATATTTCACTTTATTATTTTTATTAGTACCTACCTGCTATAAAATTGTATGTTTAGTGTATATAAATAAATGTTATATAAAAATAAATAATAACAAAGGCACCACAAGCCTTCGGGAATTGTCATACCTGCGATCTCGGAAACAGCTGATTTGGTGATATTTGTTATGTGGGAGTTTTTGGGGGTGAATAATAGATACAGCTCACTCTTAGGTTCCAGGAGACGCGAATGCGCAAAATATGGTACATAATTGTATGGTTTAACATCTAAAACCATGATACAATAAAATATAACTCCGAGCAAACCTTGTAAGGCGTCATATTAAGTTCCAACGACCGCCACTGGCATTAATGTTGGACATGTCCACAAGATGACGTGTATTTGTGACAATCAGCGCCACTCTGTCAGGCACGTTACCCCAACAAACTGCTATACAGTTTGGCAATTTTTTTATATTTTAAAGTTGGTTTAGCCGCGGTGGGCCTAAGAGGCGCTGGCTGGATTATGACAGCGACAATCTCACGCGTCAGGATGCCGAAGACCGGGCAAAGTGGAGGATTGAGCAGGAGAGTGGACCCTGGGGCTAGGCCGGGAAAACGCTACCGCGTTGAAGAAGTAATATATTGTAAGGTTTGTCAGTTAGGTTTGTTGTATCGTTGCCATCAGCGTACCTATATCAAAGCTATATCGAATTTAACGCTATAAGTTACTTTACGCTTTACGCTAATATAGTAAACTTTAATGTACCTACCTAAAATATAACAATAAAGACTTTGGTGTTGCTTGCGGTTGATATAAAGATGACGTGAAGAACAACTATTTAATAATAAAACTACCGTGAGACACTGACATATTAAACATGTAAAATCGGGTAACTCACGTAAAATTGTCGAAGGTCACTCGACATTTCATTGAGCACGAGCGACGAGCATTTTCATTGAGCACGCGTGATGCCGATGGTACCCCGACGCAGACTGCGGGCCGCAGCTCGCTGCGACCGTTGGCTCGGCGCGGGGGTCGGTGGCGGCAGGGGCGGTGCGAAACTACCCTCACTTTCGGCATAATTGTCATTTGTTGGGTTGAACACTACACTCACTACGTCATTCGCTAAGGGCTCATCCACATGGACTACCGGCGTCGTACGTAGGTAATACCGTCTTCCAGCTAGGTCGAATCGTTACATGTTTAATAAATATTACAATTATTAGTAACTTTTCGAATGGTTGTCAAAGTTCAATCAATTTTTCAGTAGAAAAAGGACAAGGTTTTACGAAAAAATAACGTGTTCACTTCACTAGTTAATAACAACGATTTGGAATCTAGTAAGAACATCGTAAAGGGTCTGAAAATTAACGAATCGTGATTATGAATAGGCTATTTTAGTGTTAATAGTACCTACAGATACCAAGTTCCTTTTAATCCTTTGCACAAAACACCGAAGACACATGCCTATTGATGACCGGTCTGGCTCAGTCGATAGTGACCCTGCCTGCTCAGCTAAGCCGCGGTCCTGGGTTCGAATCCCGGTAAGGGCATTTATTTGTGATGAGTACAGATATTTTTTCCTGAGTCTTGGATGTTTTCTATGTATATAAGTATGTATTTATCTATTTAAGTATGTATATCGTCGCTTAGCACCCATAGTACAAGCATTGCTTAGTTTGGGGCCAAGTTGATCTGTGTAAGGTGTCCCCAATATTTTTTTTTCAATAACGGCAAAAGAAAATAATTAAGCACTCATTTACCTAATTAGCTATTTGTAACGAATCAGACTTCGGTTTGCACTAATTTAATAACCTTTTATAAGTATTAATTACTACTAATTGCGAGTGCGATCTATATAATGGCGTCGGCGGCGTCGGCGCGCTAAGTTTTCCGACGCCGCCGCCGCCGAAATGTCGCTGATCGCTCGCTCCCTCACCGCTCTCGTTGCGCTACTCGCCGCCGCGCACGCGCAGAGCAACTGTCAAACTGTGCTGTTTGGTAAATATGTGTGTTAATTATAGACCAAGTTCAATAATTTCTCTAGTAAAAAAAATTACAAATGTTATCATTTTATTTTTACTCGCATTTTATTTGTAAGTTTAGAACCTGCGCCCGCGGCTTCGATCGCGTTAAATTTCAAAATTGCGGAATGCCCCATACAAACTCCCAGCTCCCATTTCAGGAAAGTAGGGGTTAAAAAGAGACAAAAAGTAGCCTATGCCACTCTCCACCAATTCGACTATCTTCACTTAAAAAAACATGTCAATTTGTGGCTCCGTTTCGCCGTGAAAGACGGATAAATAAACAGACACATACACTCTCCTATTTATAATATTACTAGCTTTTGCCCGCGGCTTCACACGCGTTGGAAAGAGACAAAAAGTAGCCTATGTCACTCTCCATCCCTTCAACTATCTCCACATAAAAATCACGTCAATTCATCGCTCCGTTTGGCCGTGAAAGACGGACAAACAAACAGACACACACACTTTCCCATTTATAATATTAGTATGGATAAGTATAAGTATGAATTAACGTTGTAAAGAGGTCGATACGTCGAGATGTATTATAAATTCACTAGACGCGATATAATACGTCTTCATAGCTTTATTTCATGAGTAACTATCGCGCTAACCGAAGACAATATTATTCAGAACATATAATACATTGTGTTTAACAATTAATTTTATTTTATATCTTATCTTTTGCCGTATTTTTTAATTATTGAAATGTTTATTGCAGGAATAACAATAAAACTTAGCGCCTTTAGGCATTCTCTACCAGTCAACCATTGGGCAAAAAGAAGATAGTTTGGTGCAAGATTAAACATAGAGCCAGTATGAGAGTCAAAGAGTTCAAGTCGATACGATTATAAAATAAACAAATACAATAAATAAACCAACGTACAATTTCGTATAATATTTAGTGTATTATATTTCGCGTTTATTATTTAAACTGTATAATTTGGTATTACGATAAGAATACGCGTAACAGTTCAGTTTCTTTTTGTATACATATTGTGTGACTAGCGTCAATCGGCTATCAGTAATTAAACAAAAATACGTTACAGAAAAATTCGTAAGTCGCGAAATAGGTATCAGATCTCTGCAGTCTTGTACCTATTCTTGTGCACTTGTTATTCTGTCTATTTACAGGCCTCGCGACTAGTAATCCAATAACCTTCATGCCGACCCAGTATACGTCTGGAGGAGCACGACTCTACGTGGACAATGTAAGACACATTTTCATTATTTGGTCAATGTTTTGGAAAAAGAAAGAAACCCAGTTTTGATATTAATTAGGTGAAATTTATAAACTATTATAAAATCTCCTTCGTCTTCGTTAGAATTCGATGTACGCCCTTGCTTTCAATTTTATATGTCATTTTGTACATTATGACACGGTCGATTGTGAATAGAAAAACAATCAAAATATTTTACGAATCATATTAATTATTAACGTGCAGAAACATCTACAAACGATGCTGTCAAGCTTAAGAATGAGACGTATGTTAGCATAAATTACTTTCTTGAACGAAACTAGAACTTTTATGAGGTCTGGTCTTAGTGGCTCAGTTGTCAGATCACTAAAATTGTTTTTAATTCAATTTTTTGATGCAGGAATGTCAAAAGCAGCAGGGAAGACTGTTAGCCGGCGAGCTGATCACGGCGTGCGGCATCACCGCATACGGCGCCACGCCCGGGATCAGCCAGGCGAACGCGCCGCACCTCTCGCCCATCGACGTCACGTGCGCCGACGGCTGCCCCGGAGGAGGCGTTGCTAAAATTATACAATACTGCTATTAATCAATAAATCACTCTTCTATACCTAAACGTTCTGCTATTTTTTTATATAAGTAAATCATTCATTCAGGGTTAAAAAAAAATACAATGAAATAAAAGTCAAAGTCATAACCCAAACCCAAGGTGCTAACGCACGTTGCATTATATAAGAGGCACCGACCTCTTTGCCAAGGAACCAACATAAAACCATCTGGCCTTTTGCCATCATCACGGCATAATCCCGGAGGCTCCTAGACACAGGGTATATTAGCAGAAACCAAAGCCCTGCGAATTACCTCATTTATCGCGTGGTGACGTGAAAAACTCCCCGCGCACCTCTGGCAACTAAGGCCATGGTGGCCGTCCTCCTGAACTTATGGCTCCACACACACATCTGTGCACCTCGCAAACCTTCGATCCCAATCGCCCATTGTGCCTAACGGGGGGAAAGGTAGCGCGTGAAGCCTTTCTCCTGACTCACACCTAGATGCGGCCTTGAGGCGGGCCAAATCCGAGCTGACTGATTCACCCAGCAAATCTGCCACCATCTTCTTACATAAGATGCCATCCCAACCTCTATGAGTGGCAGGATTGCTTGGCGGATCCGTACCCCGACAAATAGACGACCACTTTCTAAAAGCCTATAGCTTTTTTATATTATGTTTCATACTATAACTCCCCAGGTGTTAGCAGGAACATTATACTACCAATAGAGTTTAGTTCTTTGGGGGTAAGTTTCTTCTTACTAGAACTTTCTACCTCATAAAGTTCAACCTCGAAAATTTGCGTAATTTTTGACCATAATTTCAGATAAAACGTTTCCTATTCACGGAAATCAGCCCCATTACTATACAGAATTATTCTATTAACAACTTATATTTAAAAAAAAAGTAGACACTGTCAGAGACCTAGGAGTCCTCGTAGATAAAAAACTCACGTTTATTCCTCATATAGATTCAACTATAAAAAAAAGCATCAAAATCCCTCGGTTTCATAATTAGAAATACAAAATCTTTAAAAAAAAAAAATGTTTCTATACAACTCACTAGTACGCAGCACACTCGAATATTGTGGGATAGTCTGGCGCCCCCATTACGCAGTGCATAGTCTACGGATTGAAAGGATTCAAAAACGGCTCCTGAATCACTTAGCATATTCTACATCTAACAGCAGGAAAATTAAAAGCTATTCAAATCGTCTTCAATATTTTAAAATTAAAACTTTAGAGAATAGAAGAAACATTTCAGATTTAATATTCTTGTCAAAAATTATTAGTGGCTAAATTAACTGTCCCGAATTATTATCAAAATTTAAATTTAGAGTACCTTCTAGAAATCCTAGAAACCCTATTAACCTTCTATCTCCGCCTTTCCGTAGGACTTGTCCTAGGCTCAAATTCCCCAATTCAAAGGCTGTGTAAGTTGCATAACAACCACAGTAAAATTGACATGTTTTGCGTTCTTTTACATAAACTTAAACGTCAGCTTCACGAAATAGTAGTTAAGTAATTAGTTCGTAATTAATTTTCGATGTTAAACATTTTTGATTTGCATGCAGTGTTTACCTCCATTTTATTGTACACTTAGTTCTTAGTTGTATAACTGTATAATTCATGTATGCATCAGTGTAACAGTTACTGGTAAACCAATAAAATAAAAAAAAATAAAAATCACAACCTCAACACGTAGGTATAAGAGTTTTTATCGATATCTCTACGCAAAGTTATGAAATAATTCGTTAATTAACTCGGTTGTGACAAATTGCGTAATAACATTGGTTTCATCTGTAAGTATTGCTAATTGGACACTATAATAACGGCGTCGGCGGTACGAGCGCGCCATCCGCGCCGCCGCCGCCGCCAAAATGTCACTGCTTTTCCGCTCACTGCTCGCGCTCTTAGCGCTGATCGCGCTTGGCACGCTCTTAGCACTGTTTACTAATGCGTCACATGAAGAAATATGCACTATAGAACTATTTGGTAATCACATGTGAAATCATTAACTGCGTGGCCAGTATCGACAATGAAATCATAAATTGTAACTTTATAACGTTTTAATAATCGATGAAGTTACACGAGGTATTTAAGAGTGAGAAATATATTAAAGAAGAAAAAACATTGGTAAATCAGATGAAAAGAGCAGCAAGCATTATTAGCTACGTTTGATTCATTGAACTAAGTAGTAGCTATTTTTTAGAAAAAGGGACCGAACAAATCTTAAAACAGTATCTTTGAAGAACTCTGTTGTTTAAATAATGGAATCTGCTCTAAAAATATATCGATCAAATAAATTAGTGGTGAAATGCTCAAGGTACACTGTAATTAACTTTTACTTACTTGACGCTTACTAAATAACATTTTACAGGCAGAAAAACTATAAAGGACATAAATGGGAGACCAATCAGGTTTTGGACTGGAGGGGGCGTAATTAAGATTCCAGATGTAAGATTAAGTACTTACTTAAATATTGTTTCTTATAAACTTACTTTTTACCGTAATGACCGACCGTCCGGTTTCGGGCTCAGACTATTGTTATTTCTTTTTCTGTGACGGCCAGACAATCTTATAATTATGGCTCAACATTTTTCGTGCAAACTCACAAACACGCTAGTTTTGTTTTACGGCAAAAATATGACGGGCCGAAGACAGTGCTGCTCTCATTTTTACAACTTCGTTTTACACTACCTCGACAGACTTTGACCAGACTCTTATCATCCTTACAACAGAAAATACTGGAGTTCTTAACGGTACCTTTTCCTTACCAGGGCTGTAAAGAAAAAAACCACTCAATAGCAGGCGTGCTGGTCCGGGTCTGCAACTACAACCAGAAAGGCCAGAACGGGAGGCCCATCGTCACAGAGCTGGACGACTTCTCACCGCTGAACGTGACCTGCACCGACGGGTGCCCTGGCGGCGGCTCGTTGACCTATACGCAGTACTGTCACTACACAAAGAAATAACTCTTCGTTTTATTTGTTACCTATTTTTACAGCTAGTTTACTTACTTGTATTTAGAGAGAGAAAGAGAGATTTTACAAATTAATGTGAATTAAACTTTGTTTTGTGTATGCAGTGTACTTTAAAATAGATAAAAAGTTAGCACCAGAGAGTATTCTTTTAAGTGATACATTAATTGTTAAAACTGTAATTAAATGTATCACCTTTACTGCAACTACAGTAATTGTTTGTAAACCTTCAATAGTCAATGGATGCTTTGTGCCTTTTAAAATTTTCTTATTCGTGTAATTTGTCAAGAGTCAGCTCATACGAGTTTGTAATACGAGTTTCTCTTACGATTCAGCTCATACGAGTTCATTTGAGTTGGTGTAATATGCCACATGCTACGTCACTAGTTTGTTCATCGGTAATATGTTTAAATAATGAAAGTCTGGCTATGAGAATTATTTTTCCCTATTCTCTTCCAATTTAATATCCTGTCCTTAACCAGTGTCTTGTGCACAGGCAATGAAACTTTTGATAGGTACTTAATGCAAGGCAAATTGTTCCGGAGAACCTAGCAATTGTAAAAAACATCCAACTAAATTATAAATATGTACGTACCCGTGTGTGTCTACTACCTACTCGTCTTGTATGAAAAATTACGAACTAAATAAATTAAACGACACGTGCAAAATCAGCTGCAGGTGATTTTCAAAGTATTTGTTCATTCCATGTAATTGTAACTGCGTATTTAGGTAGTAAGTAACACTGCTAAAATATAAGTAGCGTGGCAAATACAGTGAACTAAGTACTACCGTTTAACTACTTTAATCTAAATTCACTACTTCCTAGTACTTCCAGACTATTCTAGAAGAGATCACAACCTCCGAGAATATTACTATCTATGTATATAAATCTAAATTTACGCAAACTAGTACGGGTGATTCTGGCAATTTATGATTTGATCTAGTCAAACAGTAGTTTGTACTCTGATCTTAGTCAGTGAGCTGCGATATTGCATGAAGAAATTATGAATGAATTCATTGATACATTCGCTATACACTTTTGACGCATGCACATTGTTAACCTTAACACTCGGCATCTTTGAAGTCTGTTCTACCGGCTCTAATACAAAGTATTTTTTCGAGTAGTTAGTTAGCTGACGTTTCCTTCATGGTAATTGTATGTTAATTCTGATAGCGGGTTCCAACATAGAGACTCACTTGATGTGGTGTTGATGACCAGCTTTTCAGGGGGGGGGGGGGGGGCAATCACTCGATATTTGAAGAAATCCACAGTAATAGGTACTTATATAGAAAATTTTACATTATTCAGACTTTTGTAACATAAAGGAAAAAAATAGAATAATTTAAAAAAAATGTGTAGCTAGTATGAGTGGTACTTATCGCTCACAGAGTTTCGGCTTAGTGTCAATAAAAAATCAGACTGATAAAAATATCTATAGCTTCATGATACTGTATAAGCGTACATAGTAACATGAACTGTAATGCAATGAAGTCTTGTGTTGTATTTACTTTATAGTATTTGCGAATATGCCAATATATTAAGGTGCGAGTAAGTATATAAATCTTTGCTGGAACATTATTATTTTTAAAAAATATAGGTAATAACTCATTAATTTATGCTAAACGCATAAACTGATACACGTGTTTTTTTTCTTAATTAGCAATATAAAACTAATTAAAACTCAACATTTGTCACAAATCGTAAGAAAATATTCGATTCGGATAATAGTAAACTGTTAGTTACGTTATAGGAGGTATATAACGGCGTCGGCGGCGCCGACTCTGCACCACTCCGCCGCCGCCGCCGCCATGTCGCCCGCCCGCCTGCTGCTCGCGCTCGCCGCGCTCCTCGCCGCCGCCCGCGCTCAGCAGAACTGCAAATCTGTGCTCTTCGGTAACTATATGCAGCAGAATGTGGGATATTTAAGCATGATATATACAAAGGTCTCGCGTTTTGTATACATATACATATTTAAAGTCACAGGCCGATCACGATTAAATAACATTACTTGATAATAATGATCTATATCAATTCTCTTTAATTTCGGGTAATAGTTTTTGATTTAATGTTTAGCCATTCATCTTTTTATAAAATAGAATAGAATAGAATAGTAAATATTTATTTGGCAAAGAGATACATAATAAAAACAACAAGTAATTCTTAATAACTAGTACACCAAATAGGATGCCACTCAGCGAATACCGTGTCTTATAGACGCGGCACTGGTTTTCAGGCCACCCAGAAAATTAATAACTAAGTCTTATAACTAAACAGAACGTAAATAGCACTTATATAGAAACTATGTTTGGACGTGATAGAAAAAGTGTGTGTGTATTTACTGACAGAACATAATATTTATATAATGTAAATAAATGCAAATGTGGCCGCTTAGTGTTAATAATTTAGTTGAGATTCAAGTAGATACTGTTTAAGATTGTGCTTGAAAGAGGTTTCTGAATCTGAATCTAAATTAAAAACTATTTAAAGAAAAAGGCAGTTGAAACATACCTAATACATACTTAGTCCTTAAAAATGTGATGAAGTTTGTCACTCGTAGTGTTGTGTTATGTTAACTCGTTTCTTAAAACTTATCTGAAATAAAGTTAAAAATGTTAGTTTATAAGTACTTATCTATTTTTTTACAGGCATAACAACTTCGATTCCAATAATCTCCGAAGCAGTTCAGTTTCCTGCTGGAGGTGGGCGAGTCACTATTGATGATGTAAATACTTTTTTCCTACTTTAAACACCATATTATCGGGGCTGTATATTAGAAAAAAGGTGAAACCTATGTCAATGTTGCTTTGCAGGTATTTGAGATTACCTCCCTTTTTAAAATTGAAGATTGGTTGATATTTTAATAATTAAATGAATGAAACCACAAGCAGATACCTACTCCTACATCAAAATCCTGTAAAAATATGTGTATACTATTAGTTCTTGAAATATTGCTCAAAATCATAACTTGCGTTAGTTAGATGCGTTGTAAGAAATCGTTGATCAGATTTTTATTATATTTTTCCTATGTGTTTTTTTACAGATACATGCATCATCATAGTATAACCTAACCATAAAATTAAAATTTTGAAAAAACCCCCGACCACGTCATAGTTGACCGATTTTTATGAAACATGGCTAACACTAACAGCTTTCAGACAAAAAAAAACTAAATCAAAATCGGTTCATCCGTTCGAGAGCTACGATGCCACAGACAGACACACACACACAGACAGACAGACATACAGACAGACAGACAGACACGTCAAACTTATAACACCCAGTCGTTTTTGCGTCGGGGGTTAAAAATGAATAGAGTGGATGTCAAAGTTGTATAGGTAGTTGCGTAAAAATATCAGGAGCTCGGCAAAAATCAATGAGGTGATCTACCTCCCCGCCAATAATTATAAGTCTAACTGCAGAATAGTAAAATATCAATTTGTCTCTTTTGCAGTGGTGTCTACAACAACTAAAAGGAGTAGCCAGGGGCAACTACGTGACGGCGTGCAACAGCGATCAGAACGGCCTGGCGCCCGACGTGTACCTGGTGTACGCCAACACGATCTCGCCCGTGGACGTCAAGTGCCCCGACGGGTGCCCGCGAGGCGGCTACGTGTCCGTCGTGCAATACTGCGGATAAGAACTAACTTGTTTTTGAATCATTATGATATGACCTAGAAACTCTCGTAATTCATCTTACGCGTGAATGTGAGTGACAGAGCATTTTGTGCACCAATCGGTAAAGAGGCCGTATCATATTGATATCAAAACCTGAATCCGATCAATACAGTGTGAAAATATTTTCTTCTTTCTTCATTATCTCCCTATTTTCACTTACATAATAAATATAAATAAATAGAATCGTTTTTTTACAAAGAAACAAAAAAAACAGCACCAAACTTATGCGACGCTGACGAAAAAACAGTTTCATTCCATCTCTGTTTGTAGGCTATAATATACATACATACATACATACAATCACGCCTGCATCCCATAAAGGGGTAGGCAGAGCACATGAAACCACCAAAGCCTCAGGGCCACTCTTGGCAAACAAGGGGTTAAAAGAAAACGAAACTGTGGCATTGCAGTGACAGGTTGCCAGCCTCTCGCCCACACCACAATTTAACCCATATCCCATAGTCGCCTTCTACGACACTCACGCCACTCACGGGAAGAAAGGGGGTGGTGAAATTCTTAACCCGTCACCACACAGGCTATAATATAACACATTTAATTTAATAGAATGAGTTAAGACATTGCATTAACTGACTTGAATCGAACCTTTCTAAAGTGCACCTACGAAGGAGCTCATAAGTATACTTTTAACGGTATCGGCGTCACCGGCATGCTCTTGCCGTCTCCGCCGCCGCCGCCTCCGCCATATTGGTCGCGCTCACTGAACTGAACTTCAGTTTGGTTCCGTCCTTACGACTACTTGCACTGAATTAAATAAAATAAATGCAATGAAATTTTTATTTTAATACATTACATAATATCACAGAACACCCCATATTCACAGGGCAATTTATAAATATAAATTTATAAATACTTAGTTAAAAATGAGATCCAGTAAATAATCTTTAAAAAGTTATATTTTGTTAGATTTGAACCTGCGACCTCCAGGGTACGAAGCCGACCACTTTCAACTAAGCCACGGTGGTACTTAGTGCGTTTTCACATTATCCGATC
Organism: Leguminivora glycinivorella; assembly: GCF_023078275.1. Lineage (NCBI taxonomy): Eukaryota > Metazoa > Arthropoda > Insecta > Lepidoptera > Tortricidae > Leguminivora > Leguminivora glycinivorella. The sequence continues at coordinate 100,745 of NC_062976.1, read as the reverse complement.
CAATATCGGATGTAAGAAGGATTTAAAGGTAAATCAAAGGTGGCGGCTTAAATGTATGGGATATCGGTCCTAAGTACATCCGATATCGGATCAGATAATGTATAAACGCAAAAAAATTATAAACCAGTGTCTTGTACACTGGCAATGAAACTTTTGATAGGTATTAGGTACTTAACACTTTTTTGACAAATTATTGAGATACTGGCTATATGTTAAAGCCAAAAATACTTGTTTGGATGTTAGTCAGTTACGTTTAGTGTAATTTTATATGTTTTAGTTTATAAGTCATTTTACCGGAATCAAAAAATGTTATGATTATACGTTAACCATTTTTCTAGAACCGCGGTAGTAAAGAACTGCACGTTAGCCGTTTAACCAGAACCGCGGCAGTCAAAAACTGCACGTTAGTCGTTTATCCCAACCGGCGAAATAGTGGCTTAGGTGGTTTACCTAAACACTTTTCTAATTTTATATTTTTTGAACCGCTAATAAACAATTTGAATGTATGACACAATGCTGTTTTTTTAAGTGAAATTGTTGTATTGTGTTTCAAAAGTGCATACATACACTTACAATATCTTGCACAAATAAGTTTAACTTAATTAAAGATTCTTTCATGACAAATACAATAGTTTTCAGTATGACAGTTTCTAAAAACAGGTGTTAGTTTTTGGTGAAGTGCCTTTTTAGCTGTTATACCAGTGTTTCATAATGTTAGCTAGTGGCTGTTATGCATTTTCTTCGATTCTACTTTTGTTTGAAACGTCTTATTATATGTTCTTTTGGGTTGGGTTTTAAAGCTAATAGTTGCATAAGTTAAGTATCCGTTCCCTAAAAAACTATGAATATGGTGGTTAGAACTTTATCCTGGCTTTGAAAAAATGACAATTGTCTGACGCGCACTTTATTTCGTAAATACGTACAATACGTACATATATCGGAATACAATCATATTGATCAAATAAACAACACAAAGACCTCCAACTTCGTAGTACGTCGTTTTATTGTATAATAGATAAATAAAAGTTATGATTTTTATTTAAAAAAAAAAGTTTATTTTGGCTCTCCTGTAAAGTTTGCAAAAGGCACGTTAGTCAATTAGCCTTTCCAACGTCGATATGTATGCCTTTCAGATTTGAGGAGTTCCCTCGATTTCACCAGGATCCCACCACCAGAACTGGGTTCTGAGAAAAATGGGACCAATCTGTATGCATATACATTCAATCAAAAAAAAAAATTTTCAAAATCGGTCCAGTAACGACGGAGACATCGAGGAACAAACATTAAAAAACGAATTGAGAACCCCTTCCTTTGAGATTTGGAAGGCGGTTAATTATAGGGTATAGGGGATGTTTTTTTAAACGTTTAGGTTTAAAAAAACATCCAAATTATAAATATGAAACCGTGTGTGCCTACTACTTATACGTAGAGTGGTGAAATTATGATGCTTATTTTAAAGAACTATCGCTTTACGTTACGTGTTACGCTCAGTTGGAAGTCGCATAAGAAGTTTTACCTACTCAAAATAGCAAATCGTATTTCTTATTCGCTTGTAATAATTAGAGTTCCGCTTTGGTTGTAAACATAATAATTAGAATAAGTTTTTAAAGATGGTTTATTCCTCACTGTATGGACTTTGGTCTGAAATATATTTAATAGATTTTTTTTAATCATTAGTACCTGGGCGACCGAGCTTTGCTCGGATTTCGAACACGGCACGCAAAGATTCACATTTCTGTCTGTGTTTGCCTGAATAACTTTCATTTAAACAACAAACCTATACCTTCCTTTCCTTATAAAAGGATTTTTTCGGAGTAATATATATTAGCTATTTTGTCCTTCCCCGCTAATAGTTCGACCTACAGTAACAGGTTCAGCCACTATTGGTGCTCCATACCCACCTCTCTTTTGACTATATTAAAGTAGTAAGATCGCAGATATAAGAACTTTTTTACGCTCTTCTTCGGAACTCTTTTAAAAACAAAATTTTTACTAAATTGATACAGCAGATCAAGCTAAAAGAAGATTTAAGAGAGTTACTTATTTATAATAAAGAAATTAATTTAGCATCCTGGAATTGTACAAAAACGTTACTAACTTCAGTAAGATAAACCGAGTGCCCGGTAATTAATGAACAACCTTTTAACCACCAAGAGGGCACCTTATACTGGTCCAGAAAATCGACTTTAAGGTTTAGTAAAAGTCGCTCGGTTTTCGCAACCTACGATTGTTTTTATCCCAAAAATATAGCAGTATCATATCGTTTCCACACACTCCATAATTCACTTGCGCTTATACCAGTCACTTGGTGTCGGCGCAGCGTGTCTTATTCTTGCATACATCTCTATCACCCGTGATCTCACCATTGACTTGTTTTCGTTCCATATTATCTCTGACACTGTCCATCCTCCTTCCATCCATCCTTTTCTTCTCCCGTTAATAGTAAGAGATGAGTCACTAGTTTCTCATAGAAATTATTTGTAATTGACCCGAAGAACCTTCCCTTAAAGATAACGGAAATCAACGAAAACAGGTTTGATTATCATTACACAATCATTATAAACACAATCATTAGGGCCATTAAAATTTTAATCAAATAGAATGCATGAAATCTGATATCTGGAATAAATTATATTGGAAATTAAGTGATTTTGCGAAGCATTTTAAAGAGAACGGAATCAGGATGGCGAACAAGGTCTAATAAAAGTCGCAGGACTCTGACATGGGCTCGGCGGTGCAGCCGGCGAGGTCGGCGCAGTACACACTCACGGGGGACACGGACCCGTCGTCCGGCGCCGAGATCACGGGCGCGGGGTAGTCGTTCAGGGTCTTGTTGCACACGGTTATCTTTTCACCAACGTTAGTCATAGGTGCTCCGCATAAATTCTGTAACGAGAATAATAATTGAGCATAGATACTCAGAGTTGAAAACAACCTAAGGACCTGGACACATGTCCATGGTGAGGTGCCGTCCATGGTGTCATGGCGCGGTGCCGTCAACGTGTCACGGTACGGTCATGCCATGACACGGTGCCGCGTTTACTGCCGTGCCCGGTTGCGTGCGGCACGGTGCCCCATCCGGCGGAAGGCGCAAAATTCGTCATCACAACACAATATGTCAATTTGATGAAAACAGCTGTATAATAAACAAAATATTTGAGTAAGTATATCTAGACGAACTGAACTGCATCGGTTCATTCGGGACTAGTAAAACATTCTTACTTTGAAGTCTATTTGCGACGGCCCGTAGGGTAAACCTTCTGAAGCCACAGGTTGCTGGTAGAGAGTTACTGGACCTGTGAAATATAATAATAATATTAAGATTGACCTAAGATTTTGGATTGATACCCAATTACTTCCTTTATTCGGCATTTTCTTCCTTTTAAATTCCATTAAATACTTCACTTGAGTCCGTCAATATACTACACCCTAAAGGGTGCCGCCTCTCTGTTTGCGTCATATCACGGAAAAGGTCAATATCTGCTATGCGTTTTAATTTTATTTTTAAAATCTTATGGTATTAAATATACCTTTTATAACAGTTACACGAAAGCAATGTAATTAAAGTATGATATAATAATGAACTTACCTATTGTCTTTGTGGAGCATCTTTGTACCATTTGTGCGTCGGCGGCGGCGAGCAGCGCGGCGAGCGCGAACAACGAACAGGCGAGCGGCGACATGGCGGCGGCGGCGGCGGGGGCGGGGACGGCGGGGACGGCAAGAGACTCGGCGTGCAACCACGAGCAGAGCAAAGCCTCGCTGATGGAATACTGCTATGCCACCACTGTCGTCCTTTTATACCACGCACCCGCTCTTACCATACCCAATATAAAATCTTCAATACTTTATACAATTAGTTCCATGGCATTGTAATTAAACAATGGTATCGAATTAACAATATGTGTATAAAATTTTATAAACATCCTTAAAATCTTTACCAATTAGAAATGAAAAGGGTAATAAAGTATGCTAGGTACTTTTCTTGACAATTTTTTTTGTTTTCAATTTTATTTGGGGGCTTTTTCATTTCACGAAAATGTCGCTTTTACAGTGAATTGGATGCTGTTAATTATTGAAAGTCATAATATGGCATGTAATAAAAACATTAGTGGGCATGGTAATTCCAACGCCAAGATCAGTCAAGCAAAGCTATCTTTTCTCGAAGTGGTCGTCGGATAAACCAGGTGGGCAAGCATGGCCGTGTGATATAGCCTATCGCGTCGCCGCGTCCTTTTCGCACGATCTGTATGTGCGTCAAGAATGCACCGCATGCGACAGGCTATGGCCCAGACAACTAGATGTCTCGCCCCGCTGATAAACAAAACATATTAGAGAACTAGGGAACAAATCAAATTATTTTAATGAATATTATTTGATTTGTTCTTTTTCAAGTAATCACACTAGTATAAATAAATTATAGATTGAAACAGATACGACGAATTCATCGAGTTATTCACGCCTTGCACCGAACAAAATAAAATAAATGCAATTTAAATCTTTATTTTAATACATTTTACATAATATTCACATGACACTTTATAAATAGTTTGCAGAGGCGCGCACAGATGGTTTCGATGCTGTGAGGCGCAAGAAAACTGCCTCACTGCTTGATAGAGTGCGTGGCAGTAACATCAGTATTCTAAACATGATAGCAAATAAGCTGGATTGTCCTCTGTTTTGGGCAATGAGTCAGAGGACGAAGTTAGTATTACTTATGTTATTAAATGTTATTTGAATAATAAGCGATTTAACTAACACATTTATGGAACCATTTGTTTTATAATATATGTATAAAAAATTAAAATAACTATTTAGAAATAGTTAAAAGTGAAATCAAGTATAATAATCAAATTTACTTTTTCTACTCCATCTGTCAGTTAGATTTTTTTTTTTTTGAGTAACTATAAGAAAGTCTATTTGTCTATAGGTTAATATGATTACTGCTAGCAGTAATCATATAAATATAAGAGTTCTGTTTTTTTTTAAAGTATAACTTCCATTTATCAGGTATGTTTTCATTTACTTTGCAGTAATAAGTCATTATAAATAATATAATAGTTCGGTTCATAATTTAAATCAAGATGAAAAATAAACTGAAATACGTTTTGCATATTAGATATTGTACAACAAAGGTAAACATCATAAGTCTATCAAATAATTTTACATTCGACATTTAAATATTCTTGAACGCAAGCACATTTTTCGTAACTGAAAACCGGCTTATTTTCAATTTCTCTTGTCTATGGCATGTTTGACATTTGTAAACTTTTGACGAAACTATTTCAGTGTTTTTGGACTTCCGGTTGGGACGCCATCATAGCGGTTTCGTGTCGTGAATAATTTATTTTTCTTTTACTCATTTAATTTTAAAAACTGAACTGAATTTCAGTGTTTTGTAGTTTATTATGGGTCGACGTTATTGTGCAAAAACTTAAGTTATTACGATTGATTCTGATGAACAATGTACTCCCGAAGAAATCAAGGCTATGGCGCTCAAAGTGACTGACAATTTGTTACCTGAAAAGTCGGATGAAGCGCGCTATAAATGTGATTAATGTTATAATGTTTGTTGTATGACATGGAAATTGCAAAAAAATGTTTCAACTTTCTCTGAAACCGTGTTGTAGGTTGTAGGCATATTTAGAAAAATTTTGCAACAAGTTCTCGCCATCAACATTGTAGACAGAATGCTCTAAGATCAACACAAATATTCCCATTCATTCATTCCCATATATGAATTAGGTAAGTAAGGACTTCCCATATTATTATTCTCGAATAGGTATGTATTATAAACGTATACAATTTATTGTATAAATAAAAACAATAATACTCATCATAAACTAAACCTTAATCTAAAAATAAATACCTAACTAAATTAAAAATATTAAAAACTAGGTGAACTCTTTAGGCATGGTGCCGTAGACACTGGCAACATTTTCTCGCTGTATCGCTAGGCTTATTCTTTGGGAGAGGAAGCTGCCAGCTCTACGGTCACCGCTGGCCTCTGTCAGTTTTTTCGGTATGTATTTGGCTGTCGTAGAAAAAGTATAGTATACAATCGTAACATTATGAAGGCTATAAAAGTGTCGTACTTTACTTAGGCCACTCGGCAAGCCTCGTTGGTATCGAAGGAGTTGCAACACGTTACCGTTACCTTCCCTTCCTTTTTCCCGCTAATAGTTTGATAGTTACCTACAGTAATAGGTTCAGCCATTATTGGTTCTCCATATCCACCTCCTTTTGGGTACATAAAAGTATGACTATTACGATTTTTTACTAACTCTTTTAAAAACAAAATTTGAGAAAACAGTTCGAGCTAAAAGAGGATTTAAGTAAGTTACTTTCATGCGTTTCACGTTTTTTTATTTCAGGATTGTACCAATATAAAATCAGAAATTAATTTAGTATCCTCGAATTGTACAAAAATGATGCTAAACATGTCTTTGTAGCTTTAATAAGATATTTATCTTGAAAGGTTGGAAGTCAGTTCCCCTCAAACTTACATCAAAAATGTTTGTGATGGCTCATCCATCCTTGAGTCCTAAGGACAAATCATACCACTGGAAATCTCCTGCTTATGTTACTAGTCATTTTTGTTACATAAGTGACTCATACTAAACCAAATAAAATTAAGTCAAATTGACATTGACATAGTTTATGTCGCAGGGAAGAACCTAAAATTGTTTTTATCACAGTATCATCTCGTTTCCTCACACTTGCGCTTATCCCAGTCATTTGGGGTCGGCCCAGCGTGTCTTGTCTACCATACAGAGACGTATCGTATCTCCCGTCATCTCACCATTAACTTGTTTTCGTTTCATATTATCTCTGACGCTGTCTATCCACCTTTTTCGATTTTCCTCTCCCGTTAAGTCGATAACAGTAGGTAAGAGATGAGTCTCTAGTTTCTTAGAGAAATTAATTGTAATTGACCCAAAGAACCTTCCCTTACTTATTAAATTATTTGTTTGTCTTTTCCATATCTCGGGACCATGGGGTCCCGGACCTTTGTGCGGCATGCGTGGGGATGAAGCCAACACCACAGAGGCCCTATAAGATATTTTAATCTAAATGCAAGGGATACACGTGGCGGATACCATCCCCGAGCGCACAATGTGATACACCCGAAGATGTTCTCCACCAGGTGCAAAGACAATTGCAGTGCAACACTTTTGTGTTGATGGGAACTAAGGTCATAAGGCTATTGTTTTGCGATGGACTGGTTAATGGGCTACAGGAGGAGACTATCGGACTCCTTTCGTGACAATTAGTCTCGACATTGTTAATAACTAAGGCAAGGTTCTTTAGGTCAATTACAACCTATTACCCTTAAATTTAACGGAAATCAATGAAAACAGGTTTGATTAAACACAATCATTAGGGCCATGAAAATTTTAATCAAGTAGAATGCATGAAATATTTTTTACAATTGAAAATTAAGTAACTTAGCACGTTTTAAAGAGAAAGGAAGCAGGATGGCGAAGAAGGTCTAATAATTAAAGTTGCAGGACTCTGACATGGGCTCGGCGGTGCAGCCGGCGAGGTCGGCGCAGTACACGCTCACGGGGGACACGGAGCCGTCGTCCGGCGCCGAGATCACGGGCGCGGGGTAGTCGTTCAGGGACTTGTTGCACACGGTTATCTTTTCACCGACGTTAATCATGGCTGATCCGCATAAATTCTGTAATGAGAATAATAATTGAACATTAAATACTACGTCTCTGGAGACTACATGGCAGAGTGATCCTTTGCCCAAAAACAGTCTATCGGTGCAAAAGGGCAACGCCGCCAGCATCCTGGGTTCTCTTCCAGAAGTCGGTTCCTTAGGTGAGATTTTTGTGGTGTAATATATTCAGATATGATTGTAATAATTAAATAAGTTTCAAAAATAGTTTTAAATGCTATATTAAGAATAACCTAATTATGTTATTGCTATTACCAAAATACAAAGTAATATTGGCGTTTGCCACCGAGTGCAACATGCAAATATTCACCACTCCAGTGTGCGTGCAGGTGGTGCGCAATGTACGTACGCGCTGGGTCCGCTCATCAGTGTGCGTAGTCGAATGCACACGTGCTCACGATAATATTTGTTTCGTTGTATCTATCTACCTCTAATTATAGCTGTTGCGTACTTGCGCGACAGAGCTAGACTACATTTCTTTCGGCATATGGTGTCGACAATTGCCATTCGGCTACGCCGGCTGCTGAGTAAAATATAGCACGCACCTATTATTATTGGTATTATTTTTAACCGTCGCCTCATCTCTCAAGAAGAGAAGGACGGTTATCAAGTCGTCTGTATGTTTTTTTTTTTATTTTTTTTAATGTTTGTTCCTCGATATCTCCGTCGCTTCTGGACCGATTTTGAAAAAAATTTTTTTGATTGAATGTATATGCATACAGATTGGTCCCATTTTTCTCAAAACCCAGTTCTGAAGATGGGATCCTGGAGAAATCGAGGGAACTCCTCGAATCTGAAAGGCATACATATGCTGATTTTTGTGTTTTTAAAGGAACAGCATGCATTTGGGTACGGATAAGTGACATTTGTTGCAGTGGAACTGCTGATGATGGCCAGAACGGAACTCTTCAAATCTGAACGGCACGCTTATAGTGACTTTGGTATTTTTATAAGAACAGCATGCACTTTCGTCCAGAACAGTGACATTTGGTGCAGTGGAATTGCTGATGATGGTCAGAACCGAACTACTCAAATCTGAACGGCACGCTTATAGTGACTTTGGTATTTTAATAAGAACAGCATGCACTTTCGTCCAGAACAGTGACATTTGGTGCAGTGGAACTGCTGATGATGGCCAGAACCTAAACTCCTCAAACCTGAACGGCACGCTTATAGTGACTTTGCCATTTTTAGGGTTCCGTAGTCAACTAGGAACCCTTATAGTTTCGCCATGTCTGTCTGTCCGTCCGTCCGTCCGTCCGTCCGTCCGTCCGTCCGTCCGTCCGTCCGCGGATAATCTCAGTAACCGTTAGCACTAGAAAGCTGAAATTTGGTACCAATATGTATATCAATCACGCCAACAAAGTGCAAAAATGAAAAATGGAAAAAAAATGTTTTATTAGGGTACCCCCCCCCCTACATGTAAAGTGGGGGCTGATATTTTTTTTATTCCAACCCCAACGTGTGATATATTGTTGGATAGGTATTTAAAAATTAATAAGGGTTCACTAAGATCGTTTTTAGGGTTCCGTAGTCAACTAGGAACCCTTATAGTTTCGCCATGTCTGTCTGTCCGTCCGTCCGTCCGTCCGTCCGTCCGTCCGCGGATAATCTCAGTAACCGTTAGCACTAGAAAGCTGAAATTTGGTACCAATATGTATATCAATCACGCCGACAAAGTGCAAAAATAAAAAATGGGAAAAAATGTTTTATTAGGGTACCCCCCATACATGTAAAGTGGGGGCTGATTTTTTTTTTTCATTCGAACCCCAACGTGTGATATATTGTTGGATAGGTATTTAAAAATGAATAAGGATTTACTAAGATCGTTTTTTGATAATATTAATATTTTCGGAAATAATCGCTCCTAAAGGAAAAAAAAGTGCGTCCCCCCCCTCTAACTTTTGAACCATATGTTCAAAAAATATGAAAAAAATCACAAAAGTAGAACTTTATAAAGACTTTCTAGGAAAATTGTTTTGAACTTGATAGGTTCAGAAGTTTTTGAGAAAAATACGGAAAACTACGGAACCCTACACTGAGCGTGGCCCGACACGCTCTTGGCCGGTTTTTGATAATATTAATATTTTCGGAAATAATCGCTCCTAAAGGAAAAACAAGTGCGTCCCCCCCCCCCCCCCCCCCCCCTCTAACTTTTGAACCATATGTTTAAAAAATATGAAAAAAATCACAAAAATAGAACTTTATAAAGACTTTCTAGGAAAATTATTTTGATTTTGATAGGTTTAGTAGTTTTTGAGAAAAATACGGAAAACTACGGAACCCTACACTGAGCGTGGCCCGACACGCTCTTGGCCGATTTTTTATAAGAACAGCATGCGCTTACGTCTAGAACAGTGACATTTGGTACAGTGGAACTGCTGATGATGGTCAGAACCGAACTCCTCAAATCTGAACGGCACGCTTATAGTGACTTTGGTATTTTTATAAGAACAGCATGCACTTACGTCCAGAACAGTAACATTTGGTGCAGTGGAACTGCTGATGATAGTCAGAACCGAACTCCTCAAATCTGAACGGCACACTCATAGTGACTTTGGTATTTTTGGAAGAAAAGCTTGCATTTAAGTCCAAAACAGTGACATTTATTTAGTTATGTTTGTTAAGCATATTGAGTTTTCAAGTCAAAGTTTGTCAAGCTTCGATTTCTTATAATGTAATCGGATTCGTGAGGAATTGAGGAAACTCCTCAAACCTTAACGTTATACGTATATTCATTTGTGTTGCCATCTAATAATTGAAGCATTAAAAGCAGTTTTAAAAAATACTTACACATTTCTACATAATCCAACATTCGCAAGTAGCTTTCACCAGAAACCGAAAGGCGACGGTTTTTTTTTCTTAAAAATTATGTTGAGCCGTTTTATTATGAGTCCTGTGGCACATTGTTGTTTATATACCAAATGTTAAAACTCCAGTTTTAAGTAGGTAACATGAATAACAAATTATTTAGTTTCACTAATCAAATTGATTGCTCTATAAATTGATATAATCTGTCAAACAAGTCTGTCAGTAAATAAGAACAAAGAAAACTATAGGTATCCTTTTCTATAGCTCCCTAAAGAAAAGGACGCGTGGTGAGTGGTGACCTGGTGACGTCTTAGAAAAGTTACTTCGTTGGGTTAGTATCGACACAGATCGACTAGAGAGGTAGTTTATCGATACAATATGTTCGAGAACAGCATATTAATGCAAGTTAAAATAAATCATGTAAATAAAATTGTTATTTGTTATACACACTGTTTTTATTGAATTCTGATAACTTTAAGGGAAGATCAAATGAATTTAATGTCTCTAAGAAACTTAACTCTTACGGTTATCGAGTTATTAAAAAAATAAAGATAATTACTGAACATGTGTGTGACTGCCTTTACCAAAGATAATTACTGAACACGTGTGTGACCAATTCCTAATGTTTTTTGTTTTGACATGTGCAGTCAATCACTTGACACTAACTTGAATGTTATTCGTAAGGGTCTCTCACACTAATAAATTCATTTAGGTACATAGAGGTATACATCAGGGTGGCAAACGGCCTCCGCGCGGTTAGTATGTGTGCTCGCCGCTTACGTACTCGCTCTATCCGCGACACATGCAAGCGGATGTGAATGAACAAGAGCCCCGCGCCCCGCGCCCCTACCTACCTATACTAGTACCTATTCTACGCATCACATTTGCACTGACCTTGAGAGGCCCGAGCCCCCAATCAAAGAATGAGTTGGTTTATTAAAATTTAAAGCACTCGAAAGCAGGCGCGTAGTTAATTAGAAATGTGGGAAAAAAACCGTCGTCGGTGTCGTTTTTCCTTTCGTGTATGATATCTATTTCAATGTATAAATATGGAAATGTATATTATTAAGTAAACAAATACATGTACTTAATATAAAAAATAAAAGGTAATGTAGCTAGGTATTTGACAAAACATTTTCTAGAGTAATATTGTCTTCGGTTACCGCGATAGTTACTCATGAGATAAAATTATGGAAACGGATTAATTAACGTTTCCATAGTTTTATTTCATTGTCTAGAGTAATTTTTACTCATGAAATTGAGAAAAACACCGAAATTAGTTATTTACTGAAACTTGACGTTCACATGTTCATTGTAATATGCCTACTTGAAAAATAAATATTTCATTTTCATTTCATTTCAACACATAATTACTATTATCTGTTACATATGGCTGCCGGCCAGATGAGCCATTTTTTTTAAAGTTGTTCACCCCTGTTTTTTTGTAACATGGGTGTTTTTTACGCGATTCATACTCAGAATCTCAAGGTCTTTCGATCCTGCCTGATAGGAAGTAAAAAAAATGTCTTAAGATATCCATACATTTTTCAAACCTTCCATTCCGTTACTGCCATACAAAACGTAGGAAAAAAAAACCGGCCAAGAGCGTGTCGGGCCACGCTCAGTGTAGGGTTCCGTAGTTTTCCGTATTTTTCTCAAAAACTACTGAACCTATCAAGTTCAAAACAATTTTCCTAGAAAGTCTTTATAAAGTTCTACTTTTGTAATTTTATTCATAATTTTTAAACATATGGTTCAAAAGTTAGAGGGGGGAACGCACTTTTTTTCCTTTAAGAGCGATTATTTCCGAAAATATTAACATTATCAGAAAACGATCTTAGTAAACCCTTATTCATTTTTAAATACCTATCCAACAATATATCACACGTTGAGGTTGGAATGAAAAAAAATATCAGCCCCTACTTTACATGTAGGGGGGGTACCCTAATAAAACATTTTTTTCCATTTTTTATTTTTGCACTTTGTTGGCGTGATTGATATACATATTAGTACCAAATTTCAGCTTTCTAGTGCTTACGGTTACTGAGATTATCCGCGGACGGACGGACGGACGGACGGACGGACGGACGGACGGACGGACGGACGGACGGACAGACAGACATGGCGAAACTATAAAGGTTCCTAGTCGACTACGGAACCCTTAAATTGGTAACGGAATGGGAAAAAACTTGGGAGACTTCTTTTTCCTATTAGGAGTGAAAGAGTTCACGATTCTGAGTGGAAACCACATAAAAATTTCCAAATTCAAAAAAAGTCGGGTGGACGTACAACTTTGACAAAAATAAAAATGTCCCAGATAACAGTTCTAATCAACATTTATTTATTTATTTATTTTAAACTTTATTGCACAATATAACAAATAAAGTACAAATGGCGGACTTAATGCCTAATGACATTCTCTACCAGTCAACCAACAGGCTAAACAGACAGAGTAGTGGGTGCAGGCTTAAAAAAAAAAAAGGTAACTGAAAATGAAACATAAATGTAGCAAATAATACATATTGTCAATAATAAACTATACACACATATATATCTATAAAATTACATAAACTTACATATATATATATATATATATATACATATATATACTACATATTTTATGTACCCAGTGCAAAGAATACTATGCCTACGATAAACAAATTAACCAGTGAGCTTGTCAAAAAAATGCTTGCGCAACATGCGCTTAAATGAGAGCTTAGTTTGCGCCTTTCTGATCTCAAGCGGAAGATCATTCCAAAGCCGGATCGCCTGAACGGTAAAGGAGTTAGAGACAAATCCAGTACGGTGAGAAGGAACTGCAAGCTTGAGACTACGGGATTCGCGAAGAGTGCAACCTGTTCGGGCGGTTATGAAATTAAATCTAGATCTGAGATAGTCTGGCGCACACGGGTCAAATAACACAGAGTATAATGTGGAGAGAATTCGCAAGGACCTCCGTTCCCGGACAGGAAGCCAGTTCAGTCGACGGCGATATGCAGATATGTGAGAACATTCAACAATTAAAATGATTTATTAATAATGAAGAACTAACACGATAAGGTAGGCAAGCACGAATTCATTTGTGATTTTTGTGTTTATTGCCATCGCGCAGTCGGGGGCGGTGCCGCTCGGTCGCATCAGAAGTCCGAAACTAGAGAAATATAGAGAGCGCTCGATCGCGAGTAGCTACTTGCGCCGGCGGCGGACGCGGTTGTGTGCGTGCGGGGCCTCTCTGTGGGTTCCACCCCCGTCAGCGCGACGGCGATAAAGACCTAAAAATCTCAAATTTGAATTCGTGCTTCGGTATCGTATCCTCTTAAGGGTTAATTCGCCTTCTGAATTTGTTATGAAAGTGCGTGCATTAGTGACTAATCGCTTAGTGGACGCCAGGCTTCACATATTGCTTTTCGTTTTACCAACAACGCCATTCATTCATAAGTTTCATTAACGAAACCATGTGGTTACGGAGTGCACACGAGTTGAATACGGCTACGTAACCAGTCTAAAATGTGCCGTCCAGACGCGTAAGAAGATCATGGTTCCGGAGAGCGCCCTTACACTGGTTTTTTAAGCGTATGACTAGCCCGCACTCAAGTGGCTATTCTAATTGTATCACGTACGTTATGCACAGTCACTCCATCTAGTGACGAGAGGTAATAATGCTTAGACGACTCAATAACGTTCAATGCGAGTTTGCTGATGTTGTATTCAGTCGTGTAATAAATTTTAGATTCGAATTTTGAAAAATATTGCATTGAATTCGTGTTTGTGTGGATTTGTGTATTAAATTAATGATATTCTTAATGCATGAGACTAAAATAATACCTTTGAGACCTTTAAATTTATTGAATAAATAGGTCATAATGGCACTCCAACAATTTTGATTTGAATTGATTATACGAAATGAGACCCCATACTAACTGTTAATCGCCAAAATAAATAAAATCCATCAATTCATGTACATAACATTAATGATTCAAGACCGTCACTTAAAAGGCTGCGGACATCAACTTAATTTTTTTATGAAATTTCTTTGTTCTCTTGTCGATTTACTACTCGTATTTTTTTTGTGTCTGCGTAGTCATTTTTTTTTAGTTTCACTCCGGGAGATTTTCATGAAAACAGCTATAATGTATGTATATACATAAGAATATTGAGTAAAGTAGAATTAAATATATATATATATATATATATATTTGAGTAAGTATAACTAGACGAACTGAACTGCATCGGTACATTCGGGACTAGTAAAAGCATCTTTCGACCCGAGCCGTCTTGGATGTCGCTTTTTGTACAACGAGTCATTCTCTGCAGAATTTCAAGCAGCCGTCTGTTTTAGACCAGTATATCCTTCCTTTTAAATTCCATTTAAATATGTACTTCATTTTACAATCCGATAAATAGATATTACAACCTGGCGGGTGCTGCCTCTCTGTTTGCGCCATGGCACGGAAAAGGGCATTACCTGCTCTACGTTTTAATTTTATTTTTAAAATCTTAAGGTATTAAATATACCTTTTAGTGCAGTCACACGAAAGCTATGTAATTAAAGTATGATATAATAATGGACTTACCTATTATTTTTGTGGAGCATCTTTGTACCATTTGTGCGTCGGCGGCGGCGAGCAGCGCGGCGAGCGCGAACAACGAACAGGCGAGCGGCGACATGGCGGCGGCGGCGGGGAGGCGGGGGCGGCAGGGACGGCAAGAGACTCGGCGTGCAACCACAAGCAGAGCAAAGCCTCGCTGATGGATACTGCTATGCCACCACTGTCGTCCTTTTATACCACGCACCCCGCTCTTCCTACTCAACATACCCAATATAAAATCTTCAATACTTTATACAATTAGTTCCATGGCATTGTAATTAAACAATGGTATCGAATTAACAATATGTGTATAAAATTATAAACATCCTTAAAATCTTATCCTTAAAAACCAATTAGAAATGAAAAGGGTAATAAAGTATGCTAGGTACTTCTCTTGTCAACAGTGAATTGGATGCAGTTAATTATTGAAGGTCATAATATTCAAAATTACCATGGAACAAAAACATCAGTAGGCACGGCAATGCCACCGCCAAGACCAGCCAAGCAAAGCTATCTTTTCTCGAGGTGGTCGTCGGATAAACCAGTTGGGCAAGCACGGCCGTGTGATATAGCCTATCGCGTCGCCGCGTCCTTTTCACACGATCTGTATATGCGTCAAGTGCGTCAAGGACGCAACGATGCGAGAGGCTATATCTAATAGTGTGCTGGGCCCGCAGATAAACAAAACATAATTATTATGTTAGCTGTCTCGCTACTTCAAGATAAATCTTGTAGTAACAAAACGGCTAAGGCAAGTACGGTTTCTGAATGACTATAATAGTTTGACTCTACTTGAGATCTGATAACTTTTGACAGGCAAGCCTTATTTATGATCTTGGCAACATTTTTTACGGAAATGTTTTCTATGGGATAATTTTATACGGGAATTTGAAATGCTCAAGGATTGGAATTATCCACGTGCGATAAGGAAATTGGTTACTAATGAGAGTAAGTCGAGTTCGCATGCCAGCTGTGGCTGTTTTGCTGCTGCGACACTGCTGCTGCATCTTGATGCGAGTGCTGTATCCGTCGTCAATTTGCTAAAATTAGCTAAAATCAAAATGAACTTATCTCGGCAACATACAAGCCGAGCCATTGGCAGGATAAATCATACAAATTCAGTGTGTTATGTAACTTAGGGTAAATGATTATCCCGCCAAGGCCATAGTTTTTTTGTAAACCATAACTTTTGCCGTAAACTTTGAACGTTGATTTTCATAAAATAAATGGGATAGGATGGGATGGCTTAAAAAAAATCTAAATAAACCAGACCTCAATTCAAACAGTGACAGTTACAAGAGAACAGCGCACTTGAACCAATAATAAATATTGGTTCAATTTTGACAATAGAGTCTGGCTCAGTTATTTTTCCAATTAATCTATTTTTTGTTTTTATTTTCGACGCGTTTGTCTCCTATAACCTACATTGTATGCTCTAATGAACCTTAAAAAGTATGATGAACAGGATACTAAAAATTCAAAACAACGAAATCTTTCGTTAGACAATAAATGTCCCTTATGGCCAATATGAACACTTATCCCGGCATTACCCTATTTCTACTAATTTAGGATATTGAGCTAGACCATGTCACATCATACAAGTTCCTACTACTGAAATTCTACGCCAACAATGTCGTATACGAATTGGCCACCGCTTGTGGCCAGTTTGTGGGTAATTTATTATTTGCTTAGTTATTTCTTCTTGGAAACACGAACGAAAAGAGAAAGGCGATATTTTTTTATTTTCTTTTAAACCTTGAAACAGTGAAAAACATGACCCATAAATGCAATACTGGTCTCCCGCGCCCGCGGTACAGGCCTAGCCTAGTGCGGGGACCCCTGGAAACTTGTGTTCATAATAATTAGGATATATATGCACAAATGGATTTAACCTTATCCTTCAACAATTGTTTTTGTGTTTATGTGCAATAAACTAATTTTTATTTTTATCTTTACCTAATCGATGGAAAATAGGTTAATTATTTAAGTGTCATTTAGTGCCTTTAATTCATTTTACTAGCAATAAGTTACGACAGTAATGAGTTCACTTAATTTGCAGCAGTTAGACTCAATGCAGTCGAAACCGGAAAGTGACCTTTAGGGCCTTATCACACATGCGATTTGCGAGCGAGTTGAAAGCGAAGCGAACGCGCAGCGAGTTCGCCTCGAGTGCGTCACGATATCCATTGCAACAGTGTTTGAATCTTTCGACGGTGCCATTATTGTTGCTTGTCCATCTGCCCACAGTCGTGAATCATAATAAACTACTAGTTACAAAGATCGATTTAAAAAACGAAAGTGGGTAGAAATGAATTTTGCTGACGAATGAAGCATGGCGTCTCAACTCGAACTCACTGCGCACTCGCGGCGAATTCGCTTCACTTTCAACTCGCCCTAAACCGCAAGTGTGATAAGGCCCTAATTGTAACAAAGTGGCAAATGTCTCCCGCCCCCGCCGTCCGACGGCAAGAATGTCGGGAGGAATACCTACCCTCGAGTTACTACAGCGAATAGCTGGAGCGTGGAAGCATGAGCTAAGATTTATTATATAGCCTAAATAAACCGCATATTATGCATAATGTTTATAGAAATAGAAAATTGAAATCAAATCAAGCGTGAACAGGTATCTTCTAGGCGAGCTCACTCCATCGTAGGCCATGTCTAGACTTTGGCCAAGAGTAAGCCCATTTATAATATATAAAAAAAAATATTTTATGTATGTATAATTTTTCGTACTATTATATGTATAGTCAACCAATTGCAACCCTAGGCCACTGTAGGTGTAGAACTATATCATAGTGACGTTATGAATCACATTGTAAGAAATCTCTTACTGCTTGTCATTTTGACATGGTTGTGAAGTGGCCCAGGGTTCCAATTGGTTGACTGTACTATGTTGATTAAATTGAAAGTATAAATATAAATATAAAATTATTTCAACTCCAAATATCTCAATATGTTACGCCCTTTGGCACATCCACCAGCTTCATATTTCTAGAGCCCTAAGTAGTAGTAACTAAGCCGGTTACACAGATTATCACATAATAAAACTAGCATTTGAATTTAGCATAAAAAAATATATGTTAGTGTTTGGCTTTGGTAAAAAGTGAAACTTATGAAAATCTGTAACCCGTTTTTAGGGTTCCGTAGTCAACTAGGAACCCTTATAGTTTCGCCATGTCTGTCTGTCCGTCCGTCCGTCCGTCCGTCCGTCCGTCCGTCCGTCCGTCTAATGAATAAGGGTTTACTAAGATCGTTTTTTGATAATATTAATATTTTCGGAAATAATCGCTCCTAAAGGAAAAAAAAGTGCGTCCCCCCACCCCTCTAACTTTTGAACCATATGTTTCAAAAATATGAAAAAAATCACAAAAGTAGAACTTTATAAAAACTTTCTAGGAAAATTGTTTTGAACTTGATAGCTTCAGTAGTTTTTGAGAAAAATACGAAAAACTACGGAACCCTACACTGAGCGTGGCCCGACACGCTCTTGGCCGGTTTTTTTATCATACCACGTCGGTGGCAAACAAGTATATGATCCGCCTGATAGAAAGGGGTCACCGTAACCTATGGACACCTGCAACTCAACGCCTAGTCACATCCATACTAATACACTCAGCGTCAAAAAAATCGGACCTCGCTCAAAATTCGTTTCAAGCAAATATAGCTCTAATCTTATAATGTTTAACCAGGCATTGACGTCGGAGAGTTAATTAGCTTATTATAGTTTTGATTCACATTAATCCATGGACGTTTCTAATTGTATAATTTGATAAAATGGAGCATTCACCATTAGCTATCGCTAGTGGCTCTAAAGAGTCTAAAGCGTATCGCGTGGTATAAAAAGACAGTATAGGAAGCTTAGAACTATCCATCAGCGAGGCTTTGCTCTGCTCGTGGTTGCACGCCGAGTCTCTTGCCGTCCCCGCCGTCCCCGCCTCCCCGCCGCCGCCGCCGCCATGTCGCCGCTCGCCTGTTCGTTGTTCGCGCTCGCCGCGCTGCTCGCCGCCGCCGACGCACAACTGGTACAGAGATGCACGACAATGATAATAGGTACGAGTAAATGAGTTCATCATTGTATACTACTTTTATAACATAGATTTCGCGTGACTGTACAAAAGGTATAATTTCTGAATAATTAACGTATTTACCATAGGATTCAAAAATTAAATTATTTTTCGTGCCGTGCAGCACACAGAGGCGGCAGGGTGTAATATCTATTTGATTTTTAAGTTGACGGAAACTAAAAGGATGAATGGACTGGACTAAATACTGGTCTACAGAATGAAAGATAAGACGCCTGCTTGACGAAGTGAATAAAATCTGCAGACAGTGACTCGTTCCACAAAATATAAACACAAGAAGCGCTGGTGGCCTAGCGGTAAGAGCGTGCGAACCCCGGCTCGTACCAACGAGTTTTTCGGAACTTATGTGCGAAATGACATTTGATATTTGCTAGTCGCTTTTCGGTGAAGGAATTGTGGTGTCGCTTAAATAGACTGAGAACGGGTCACGGCCGCTGCAATTACTGTCTGCACAAATGGGGGTGGAAAGACTCTGCAATGTGCGAGTGTGGCGAAGAAGTCCAAACTAAGGAGCATATAATTCAGCGATGCCCTCTGAACTCATACTCGGGACCACCAGAAGACCTGCTGCGCCTAACACCCGACGCAATTGCGTGGCTGAGCTCACTGAATGTTAAGTTAGTTTAAATTGTAATTGTATTTTAATGTGTATTCTCTGACATTCATATAACTGCCTGTTTTTTTGTGTATGCCATACGATTAAATAAATTCGGTGAAGGAAAACATCGTGAGGAAACCGGACTAATCCCAATAAGGCCTTGTTACCCTTCGGGTTGGAAGGTCAGATGGCAGTCGCTTTCGTAAAACTAGTGCCTTCGCCAAATCTTGGGGTTGGTTGTTAAAGCGGACCCGAGGCTTCCATGAGCCGTGGCAAATGCCGGGATAACGCAAGGAGGATGATGATGAGTGACTCGTTCCACAAAAAGAGACGTCCACGAAGGCTCAAGGTAGAGAGAGGTGTGCATAGCTTCCTCCTCTTGACTGATAAGCCACTGTACCAACTTCCACCTACTTCCACCCCTGGAGCATGTAGTCTTGACGACACCACTTAATAAGAGGTGTGCGAGAGAGCGGCAACAGCACCCTGCGGATGATAGCGGACAGGCTGGAGCAGGGCTGGAATCCTCGGCCGGTTTGTGGATCCACACACGAGGAGGGACCCGGGAGCCAGTGGAGGAGGATCTGTAAAATTACTGTTTGGTTTTGTGTTAATGTTTTATTTTATTTTTACTAAATGAGTCTCACATATTTATTAAGTTTAGAGCCACTAACTATACTATTATGGAACCAGATTTCTGAAACAAATGTTTGTTTTAAACTAATATTAATGCTTTTCTTTTTCATCCAAAAGCTTTTTATAATATGTGAGTGTGTTTATTAAAACGTCCCACTTTGTCGTTTTTTTTACCACGTCACTGGCAAACAGGTATACGGTCCGCCTGATGGAAAGCGGTCACCGTAACCTATGGACGCCTGCAACTCAAGGGTAGTCGGTTGCCATTAAGGCGAGATTTACTTGTATCTGTATATGAATGAACTGGCAAAGCAGTGAGACGTTTTTCTGCGTATTTTAATATCATTACTATGTTTCACAGGTCAGGTAACAAACATCGAGCAACCTCTAGCTGCAGTAGGTTTACCCTACGGGCCGTCGCAAATAGACTTCAAAGTAAGAAATTACTTACTCAAATATTTTTATTTAATTATATTTGTCCCCTCACTCGCTCGGAAACACGTGTTTTGTAGTTTAATACCAGCGGGTAAAAACGCATTTTATCCACTATTGGGTAAAGTACTTTGACCTTGAATGAAGTCAAATTAACTGCTTTAAAATTTATAAAAGTAGGTGAATCTAGTAATAAAGATGATTTACCACCTGTGGAACTACTGGAAGCAGTGATAAACACAATTTTTGCGTTGTAGTTTCTTCGCTATAGTGAGGGTATGCAAATGTATTTTACTTCTCGTGTGTTAAAAAACTCGTAAGTTCAGGATTCTATTCTCGAACCACTCGCTTCGCTCGTGGTTCAACTGTAGAATCCTTTCACTTGCTCGTTTTTCAATTCCACACTCGGCGTTAAAATACAACTTTGCCCCCTTGTATAACAAATAACTATTACTCAATATTATTATTCTTATTAAATAAGTACCTATGTATACATTTTATACATACATAATTTAAGTAGGTACGTTATATCTGTTTTCAACTAAATCCCCCGGAATGAACTAAAAAAAAATCACTACGCAGACACAAAAAATAGGAATAGCATAATCTCAAATTAAGTCAAATCTATTTAATATTTATACGTCAATCAATTCTACATTTTGCATTATATCCACATTTTATTCAAAACTTTAATGTTTTGCTATCCCCGATGCTGTGGAGTTCGTCTAGTTATGCTGCGGGCTGTTATACATGTTACATGGCACGGTGTGACAGGGACAGCAAGCCATCGCGCTGGCGCCATCGCAGTGTGGCAGCACTATAATATTCTAATCAACAAGTTAAGATTGACTTATCTTCTAATGAAAATAACTTGTTTTATTTAAGTAGCCAGACTACTAATTATATCTCATAAAGTTGCGTTTTTTCTTTTAAATACAAAGTAACACACAAGTTTTCTTTATTCATTCTTATGCTGGCTGGTGTGTAGACTTTGAAATGATGATTTTAAATCATAAATGTAGAAAAATTATAATAATAATGTATGTTTCTCTCACTAGAGTTTAACGTCTAAAGATATATAATCATAAATATAAATTGGCGGTTTTTATTTAGTTTCACTATTTACAGTTTAAGTTATTCTGTTAGTATCTTCTTCTTGTTGTGTATAATTTCCACTCGGTGGCAAACTTTGTTTCACATTTTGCTTCTAAACCCTCGCATTGCTCAAAAATTTCACAAAATATCCCGAAATATCCGGGGGTAAGAATTTTTGCATTTAGGGTTATCTGGGATAAACAACTCCATTACTTTGTATCTGGTTAATTTTCATGAGATCTTTAGTACACAATTATGTTCAATTATTATTCACGTTACAGAATTATTGCCCTGCTCCCCTGCACAACGTCGGTGAAAAGATAACCGTGTGCAACAACACCAACAACGACTACCCCGCGCCCGTGATCACGCCCCCGGCGGACGGGTCCGTGTCCCCCGTGAGCGTGTACTGCGCCGACCTGGCCGGCTGCACCGCCAACCCCATGGTCGAGTATTGCGGCTAGACCTTCTTCACCATTCAATCACCCTTTTACTCTCTCGTTAACATGATGTGCGACTTCAATTTTCCAATTTTAAAATTAAACGTTGTCAGTACCTTTTGTGTAGGGTACCAGACTTCATGCTTTCTTGATTAAAACTTTCATGGATGTAATAGTTGTGGTGTTTATATATTTATCTTGCTACCCGTCTTGGATAACACTACTGTTTATAAAGGAATACGCGACAATACAATACAATACTCTTTATTGCACACCTCACATAGTTTACAAGTAATACACAAGAAACAAAACAAATTAAACAGAGGTAACAACAGGCGGTCTTATCGCTTAAGTGCGATCTCTTCCAGACAACCTTTCGGTACTGGAGTTAATATAATCAGAATATATGGTAGGTGGCTCTAAGAAATATGAGAAGTAGAATTTAAATACAACCAAACAACACAAAACACTCATTCAAATAGACATACATAAATAAGTATAACCATAAACATACATAAACATACACACATAAATACAAAAGGTTTATATTCATAAAGAAACAAACAACAGTGTCATTCATAAAATCTAAGGAAGGGAAAGATAGTATATTTTAAGGTTTGATTTAAAAGAGGCAATAGATTGAGAACGTCTTAACTCAACAGGGAGAGAGTTCCACAGTCGAATAGCTTGGAAAGTAAATGAACGATTATAAAATTTGGAAGATGAAGATGGCACAGATAGAAGGAAATTACAATTGGTAGTAACAATCACTCGTGGTTGGTGGGTAAGCGTTTGCTATCGGATCCCTATATATAAATATAAATAAATAAATACATATTACAGGACATTCTTACACAGATTGACTGAGGCCCACGGTAAGCTCAAGAGGCTTGTGTTGTGGGCTGAGTACCAACGATATATATAATATATAAATATGTGCTCATCACACAAATAAATGACCTTACCGGGATTCGAACCTGGAACCGCGGCGTAGCGGACAGGGTCACTACCGACTGCGCCAGACCGGTCGCCCTTTCTTTGACATAATGAACGAAACTCATAATGTAATAGTTGCCAGATTACCACTAGTCCTAATTCTGAAACGGTTAACTTTTCAGGGTTTTCATTAACGTCATCTATAGATAAGTTAGGTTAGGATTGTTTTATGGCAATCCTGAAAATATACGCGTTTCTGAGAAAAACCAAATTATGAGTAACGAAAATGTGGACAAACGATACGTTATGACTTAAGACTTTATGGGAACCAATAGAGACCTGTTTGCTACATTTTTCTATAGATGCTGTGTAGTTTCAGCATACAGTATCTTCATACCTGCGGTAAGAAAGGTAGACAGATCATTATAGAGGAGGGCTCAATTCTCCATACAAACGCTCTCGACTATTTCCTTCCTGGTTTTTGAAGATAGAGCAATGATTTTGTCAACACAGATTATTATTATTTTTATCTGTGTCGAACCGTTTTGATTTTTTGATATTTTTATTATTTTGCAAGACGCTAGAGCCAATCAACAATTTCCAAAAACGGCATTTTTCATTGTGGCGCAAAAACGGTGTGATACTCAAGATTGGTAACAATTAGCCAAAAAATCTAAACGGTCCGACACAGATTATTTTCATTGTTGTTCATTTTCTCAAATTTCGTTACGATTGATTAAGTTTTGAATGAAACAGTCGAGAGCGGAACCTCAATTTTAAAGATTCTTTCATAATATCTTTTAACTGAGTTGCTCTTAATAGACATTTTTTTTTGATAAATCTGGTTAATAACACTAGTATATTTTAACTAAAATTCCCAAATTTAAAGGGGGGGGCTCCTTTCCATTTTAGCATTTTCACTCCTGTTGTGTTTCAATAGCCCCGAACAAGCGATGCCAACAAAATAATGAACCTCATGTATTCCTGGTTTCGTAAGTAGTCTCATTTGCAGAATATCCATGCTCTGGCAAAAAATAATAGGATTTAAAAAGTGGCTAGCGTCACTTTCAAATCAATAAGTACGAACAAATTGACTAGCGTGGTAAGGACACGACAAAGGGATGAAGTCACGAGACGAGAAAGGTAGGTAAGTATTACGAATGAAAGTGAAAGGAAGTATAAGAGGAAACCCGAGGAAAGACTGTGTGAGAGATGATATGAAACGGCAGAAGTTAATGAGATGGCGGGTGACAGAGATGTATGTAAAAGGAAGACATGCTGCGCCGACCCCTGCTGGGTCGACGCTACGATGTTTTTGTGATAAAAATAATCTTAGGTTCTTCCCTGCGATATATTTCCTAGTTAACTTTAACCGTAACCAACTCTATATACCTAGACCTACATTATATAGACTCCTATGCATGTACGAGTATATAAGGTCCTAATTTTTTGATGCAGATATTTTTACAGCTGATAGTACTCGGTCTCTGGAGTATATTAAACCGTGAAACATTATAGCTTTTACGATGTTTTTTTGGAGAAAACGGAAAAACAAATTTGCTACGTAAAAACACCCTGTTTATGTGATTATTAAATGAAAACTCATTGAACAGATTCTAGTACCTCTTTTACGTACCACTTAACTGTAACTGGCCACTTCAATGACATGTGCAGTTTTCCCGCCGAACCTTTACAACATTTACAACAAACAATTGTTGACATGACAGACAGTGTTATTGTGACATGTGATAATGCACATGATGATTTTTTTTATACGAAATTATAATTAATTTTTTTGTTAGGAAAATGAAATCAAAAAAGTTACATGAAAAGATTTCTTAATTTATATTTAAAGTTAATTATTTTAATGTAAAGTATCATGTGTTAAAATATCTGCAACTAATAAATTAGGACCTTATATATGTATACTAGCTTTTGTCAGCGGCTTCTCGTTAAATTCGAATATGGCGGAATGCTCTGTACAAGCCTCTACCCCCCATTTTAGGAAAGTGATGGGGGCTAGAAATCGACAAAAATAAGGCTATATCACTCCCATCCCTTCAACTTTCTCCACTTTTTTGCGTTGCCATAGTCAGGTTAAGGTTAGGTTATAGATTATCAATCTATACGCACAGTTACAAAGTTGTACGCGAGAGTGTGCTCACAGCACGCCTACTCCTGATCACCGAACATCACCGCCATTCCCCGTCCCTTCAATACCTGGCTCCGTAGCCGAAAGGCATTTCAGCGAAACGAAACGCCGCAGAAATGTAGTCGGTCTCTGTCACGTTAATACGCAACAGAGATAGATAGCTACGAAAGAGATAATATCATAAGCGTTCCGTGAGCGTTTGTGAATTCGGCTACGCACACTGACTTTTCACATTGCTAACTTACGGTGCTACTTGTTGGATTTGCCATTATAATGTTTAATAATTGTAACATTTTAAGGTACGTTTCTCTCAAACATTTAAATTTATGGCAATAATGTCGGTAGACAAAGAAACCGGGTCGGTCTGGCAAGTTTACCTGGACTGGTTATAAAAGGGACTGCTCGTCGGCGAGCAGTCACTTTTAGTTCTACCAGCGCCACGAACAGAGATAAGTACCTTAATCTGATTATATAATAATAATAATTGTCTGAATTAGTTTATGAAATTATTTGAAGTACCTTAATCTGATTATTTAATAAATACCTGAATTCATTTATAAATTTATTCAATGAAAATTGTCTGAATTAATTTATGAAATGGATTAATGAAAATGTAATTAAAAAGTTAATGTTTTAGTGTTTCGTTATAAACAACTCTACAACCCTGTTTATGTCTGATTATTTAATAATAATTACCCGTATTTAACTATGAAAATTAATTAATGAAAACTACCTGAATAAATTGATGAAACTGACTAATGAAATTGTAATTAAAAATAAGCATATTTTACTATTTCATTATACGTAACTTAATAGTAACCATGTTTATGATTTTACTCCCTTGTTGAATATTTGATGTGTTTCTAACGAGTAAATATATAATTGGTGTCATTGATTTATAACCAACGCAGTTTTATTATGTCCCATATTTGCCAATTGAATTACATATTTAAATTTATCCCAAAAACAAATTTAATTAGGATCGCTTAAATGGAGAATACAAATAAATGTTTACAATTATTTTATCATAATATTAGTCACTTCAGGTCATATGACATTTGGGTAAAGCTAATTTGTTCTTTGGAAGTTAGTTATTTCATCATATTAGTAGTCACTACAGGTCATATGACATTTGAGCAAAGCTAATTTGTTCCTTGGAAGTTAGTTACCTTTCTTGAAGTAAAAACGTTGATTATTATTTTAGACAAAAGGCTGCATATTATACCCCTTTAACATACTCGGTCGCATAATTGAATTGATATGATCTCTCATACAAGTATAAAATAAAAACGTTTCATTATATAACCAAAATGCTAAATTACTCGTAGCAACTATGGGCTTGAAATACAAATTATTTAAAATAAAAAAATAAATAAAAATCATTTATTGCCGTAATTCACATGCAATACACGAACTAGGTAGGTACATTATATTATATTTAGCATTTTAAACCAGTTACAATTAAAATAAACTTAAACTTTACTAAATAATATCTGGGCGACCTTAGACCGACCTCGTACGACTGAGCTAAGCGGAATCGATGCGCGCGCGGCGAAATTAACGACCATATTTTACGTTTACTAACGCGAAAGAAAAACTCGTGAAAACTCGAAAATTCGCTTTTTCCGGTGTCTAAGGATACGCTAGATCGATTTTTCAAATTTTCACCCCCGAAAACCCCCACATAACAAATTTCATAGAAATCGTTAGAGCGGTTTCCGAGATCGTCGATATATATAAATAAATAAATAAATATACAAGAATTGCTCGTTTAAAAGTATAAGATAATATTATTAGTATACTATGTTTTTAGGGTTCCGTACCTCAAAAGGAAAAAACGGAACCCTTATAGGATCACTTTGTTGTCCGTCTGTCCGTCCGTCCGTCCGTCTGTCAAGACCCTTTTTCTCAGGAACGCGTGGAGGTATGAAGCTGAAATTTATATCAATTACTCAGGTCTACTGTCCCTTGAAGCTGTGAAAAAATCAAACTTCTAAGCCAACGCAATCAAAAGATACAGCCGTTTATGCCGCAAATTTTCGACACTTGCAAGGGAATCAAAACCTACAGGGTGCTTCCCGTGAACACAGAATCTTGAAATTTGGTACGAAGCAACGTCTTATAGCATAGATAAAGGAAAAATTACGAAAACCATAAATTTTTAGTTACATCACATAATATATTTTTTTTTAATAATTTTAACCTTACTACCCATTTCCTCATAAACGCGTAGAGGTATTAAATTGAAATTCATACCAAATACTCAGGTCTATAATACCTTTAAGCTGTAACAAAATCAAACTTCTATGTCAACGTAATCAAAAGAAACAGCAATTTAAGCTGCATATTTTGAAACTCGCAAGTACTCGCAAGGGAATCAAAACCTAAAGGGTACTTCCAGTCGACCTAGAATCTTGAAATTTGGCATGAAGCAACGTTTTATAGCACACATAAAGGAAAAATTCCGAAACCTTAAATTTTTAGTTACATTACAAAATATATATTTTTTAATAAATATAAACTTATTACTTTTTTCCTCATGAACGCGTAGAGCTATCAAGTTGAAATTCATATCAAATGCAGGTTTGTACGGAACCCTCGGTGCGCGAGTCCGACTCGCACTTGGCCGGTTTTTTTTTTCTATTTACAACCATTTCGGTCGCAAAATCTTCAAATCAGTAACTAACTGTCAAATGTGACATAACGCGTGGTAATATCGTGCAAACAATGCGACCGTATTGATACAATAACAAAATGTAGTCGGCGTGTGCACTTGTTACGGTAACAAAATGTGTACGAATCTGTGGCTGTCAATGTCACTGTCAGAATGATTTTTAACGACACCTTATTAGTCGACGTATGCACACATAACGGTAACAACATGTGGACGAATTTGTGGCTGTCATTGTCACTGTCAGAACGGCTTCTGACAGTGACATTGACAGAATTTGTACACACATGTGTAGGTCTGATTACCGAACTGCTCCTAAACCACTGTACCCGCAAATGACAATCTGAAATACGAAGGTTTCTCAAACTGTATTGTGAAGTTGTGGACTGGTTGCTTTGAATCATTTAAATATGAGCGAATTAAATAATAATAAACAACGACGACCATTTAAGCACTCTTCGACATTTTATAGAAATGTGGGAAAGTTAAGAAAAGTACAGAACGATAATACAAATAGATAAGCACTTTATAGTACTTAATATATATAATTTTTAATTCTTATTGATAAAAAAGATGTGTAGTATTGCTTTACACAATAAAAGTAGGTATCAAATGAAATAGAGTATTTACTGTGATATTAATAGATGTCTTGTGAAGTGGATACTAGAGTAAATTCCTATACATAACGTAGTTAATATTATTCTAACCTTCATTATGTTTAGGCAGAAATGGCACAGAAGTTCAGATCGCTGAAATTAATGTTGATAGTAATATTAATGAAAATCGACGTATATTATATTGTTATGAATGCTGATAGTTACTACTTAGTATTTGTGAAGCAGTTTTACATAAATGTATTGGGTTCTTCTGTTGCGCAATAATAGTTTTTTTCAGTACAGATGCTGCTTTTTTTAACGCAGTAGTGCGAGCAATGATTCATTTCTTGTCTGGTCGAAACTCTTAGCTTAGATTTAGGTACTGAAAATCGTCGTACGATACACGTGCGAAAAGGACATTCGCAACTCGTGTCGATTTAAAACACTCCCTTCGTTCGTGTATTAATTTATCGCTACTCGTATCGATTTTCCTCTTTTCCGCACTGTAACAGTCAAAAGGTGACCTACCTACCCCAGCCTATACTCTACCATAAGCACCCCATATATTTAACAACCCAAGAACCCATTAAGCTTAAGAACTTCCCTCTAAATTTAATCCCAATTTATTTTGTTTGTTTTGTTCTGCATTTAAAACGATTGGCCATAAGAAAAATAATAAAATGTGATCGTTTAGTAGAGGAAGGACGCCTAAGTTGTACGAAGTAACCACAAATCCTTTTCTCAAGTGTAGGAAGTTTCAACACACCAGATATTTCCCTACTTTTACAAATTCTACCCTCAACATGATAATAGTTTCCGCTATTCTGATATTCCCTATAGATGAGTACCGATACATAATTTATTTTATAGAGCAATTACAACCAACATGTTCATTCAATTTTCATAGTCAAATATACACTTTATGAAGTAGAAAGAAATAAAATACAATAATTAAGGTGAAAATTTCAATTTATTAGTCAAATTTTTAGGAATTTTATTTTTAAAGGTGTTTTATCCCCAACGCGTCTTAGTATGAATTACAATACATAGTCGGTAATACATACGAGACTGGACCATCAACGTAAAGCTATTTGCCAATTCAACTCTTTCTTTGAATTGAATATGAAATTGGAATTCTATTTCTATTATTTCTATTTTATATTATCAGTGAGAATCAGCGAAAATGAGAATACAACTTCAATATTAATACTATTCAAAGATAATTAAAGGAAAACTCTCAGCAATTCAAGAATTCCAAGAACCCCTTGTTTTATTTTGTATTTAGGGCTTTATTTAGGCAAATACCCCCTGGTTTGCGCATGAGGTAAGGTCGCCTATTCTATCATCTAAAATGCCAGGTCTTGGATCCTTTCTTAGAATCATCTTTTCTGGAATGTGAACCTATCAACCGGTTCTCTTAAAAATTTTGAACTTTATAAACCATAGAACCCCAGACTCTCCTCCAACATATCGACAAATGAAAATTACAATTACTGTATTTGAACAAGACAATTCCATTTAATGGCCATCATTGTATGTGGTAAGCTCGTACGCATTGCTATACAAGACTTGCCTCAACTGTCACGTTACGCTTAGCTGATATACTCAAGCCTGGACCTCCTGCCCAAACAAGCATCATAACTTCAATGCCAAGCAGCAAGAGAAAAGACCTGAGTCTCTTTAATTTATCAAAAACAAATCCGAAATAAAAATATTTAATTCAAACTGGCATTCCCGACAGAACCTAGTCCCTAAGCTCTTTAACTTTATTGACAAAAGAAGTAAGAATTGTACCAGGAATTATTCAATAATAAAAATAATTTTAAAACCAAACTGAAATATCTTCTTGTCCCATTATTTTTTATTCTCAAAACCCAGCTATCCCATATACTTTAGCAATTAAATCTCCAAAAAATATAGTCCCCTTTAGCAGCTCATTCTAAAGATATAATAAATAATAAAAATATAATATCACAATATTATCAAATATCCAGAAATAAAATAATCTTTTATTTCTGAAAAAATAAATAAAATATAAATTGCTTCAGCATTTTCTGAAGTTGTTTAAGAACCTTAGTTCATTTAAAAGCAAAAGCTTGTACAGTTGACCACTTAATTAACATATAAATATCAATTAGTTTGCTTCAGGACTTCTTGGAATATGTAAGACCCTTGGATCTCAAACACAAAAGCATGCAGTCAAGCATTGTTCTTCTGAAGTTGTTTAGAACCTTAGTCCATTTAAAGCAAAAGCTTGTACAGATAACCATATAATTAACATTGTAATAAGTTCTCATATAAAATAATTTAGTTTGCTTCAGCATTCTTTGGAATTAATGTAAGACCCTTGGATCTCATACACAGAAAATATGCAGATAAGCATTGTAATAAAATTATAATATAATATGCTCCAGAATTTCAGAGAATTATTTAAAATCTATAGATTATTCAAAGTGTATAATAAAAACCCTTAATAAATCAGTTATGTTTCAAAGTACCACAAAATAGTCATATAACAAAGCACAATTGAACATCATAATGAAATCATAAAGAAAAACAGTGATAAATAATAAAGAACTCACATGACCCCTTTTTATCTTTGGAGAGATCTCCCCGTGGCTGCCTCGACCCGTGACTCGTTCCTGAATGATCCCCCTGCGCCCCGTGTACTGGCTTATATAGCCCGCTCGGGTGCCGGCCCCGCCCGAACCTGCCACGCTAGCGTCCCCCCGGCGCCCCGACGACCCTGCTCGCTTGTATTACCATATATGGACATCCGACGCGCACCTTCCAGCGCCGACGCGCTCATCTCGATCGTGATTGGCTGCGCACCATCGCCTGACGCCAAGTCGAGTTCCGACCTGTTTCCTAGAACTTTTGCTACCGATGTTTTGAATGATGTTTCTATTTGGAATGAAAATAATGATTAATATTGACCCCTATTCTTATTAAATATGCATGCATAGATTTGTACGAAACGAGATTATCGGATCGTCACAGCACTTGCATCTACAAGTATTTTGTTTGGGTTACAAAAAAAAAACAAATTATTTACTCTACTATGTTTTATTTATCTCTAACATTACGGCACCAGATCAGTAACTGCAGGCAAGTACAATGTGCCAAGAGTGTCTAATCACTATGGTGATAGGTGTCTGACTAAACGTCTACCCTACATCTTAAACAGTCTGCCTGCAGATATCAGGTCGGAGGCCAATAGAAATATATTCAAAAGAAGACTATTTAAGTTCCTAATTGATACTTTGTAAGTGTTATTTTATTCTTAGTTATTAGCGAAGAGACTCTGATTCCACAGTCAAACTGTGTAAACCGTTTTGTGGGACACGTGTTACTGCATAAAATGTACCTTTTTCTGATAATAAATAAATAAAAAATAAAAATAAATTACAAATTTGTGGACACTTATCTCTACAAAAATCTTGACAAAAGAAGTTCAGATCGCTGAAATTAATGTTGATAGTAATGAAATGAAATGAAATGAAATATTTATTTTCCAAGTAGGCATATTACAATGCGCTTATGAACGTAAATAAAGCTACGCCGGCTCTAACCCTACGCCTCAGCCTCGAAAAGATTTCAGTCCCCCCTCAGTTGGAGGGGTGGGGGGGTAATATTAATGACGACACTTTAACATTGTAAAATGCCGCAAAATACTAGTTGCCTATAGAAGACCATAATAATATGGTCCCCCGATCCTTTACAACCCAGCAGCTCGGTACGCATGTTACAATTTTTTTATATCTTCTTCAGTGAGGACAACTGAGTGCGACGGCATATTTAATTGTTTATAAAGTTTGAGGATACCTGGAAAAAATCCAATAAAGATTCACTGCTTTCGGTCACGCGTGTACGCTACGGCCATTTTGCGACCGTTTGTTGACCGTTTGGTGACCGTTTTTCGACTGTTTTTTACATAGAATATTACCCAGTCTTAATCCATATTTTAACAACTTTATTGGTTTTCTAGGCATTATTTTTATTATTTCAGTATAGTATATGCATCGAAGCACTAAAACTTCACCATGTATTATTATTCACCAATAATATTATTGATGGTTAAACTGAGATAAATTGATGGCGCGTTGATAAATTTACACTTATTTTATGAAATCACTCGAGCAATTTAATTGGCCATAGTAATTAGCCCACATTATATTACAAATGCAAACATCTTATCTTTAACAAATTCTTACGCCATTACATTTTAATGTCAAATGTTTTTATTTCTTTTTTACTTTGATGTCTCTGACAGTCGCCATTTGAAAAGAATGAAATGAAGGAATGATTTTGGTAAAGTAGTCGCCAAACGGTAACAATGTCACTTCTGTGACCATTTGTGCCTGTTACCAATCGTCCCCATTTGGGTCGCCTCGACTAAACGTCGACCGTACTGCGACTAAGCATTGAGACCCGAAGACCTGTGTGTACACAAAATAGGACGATTTGCGTAGGAACGACGACCGATTATGGTTATATGGGACCCTCAACATCCGTTCCGTTGTATAGTTTTAGATAAATCTGTGCGTTTCATATAAAATAAAATAATTATTATATTTAACTTTTGTTTTTAAAATACATGAATAAATATCATAGGACATTCACACAGATTGACTGAGTCCCACGGTGAGCTCAAAGAAGCCAAGGCTCGTAATGTGTATATCAGACAATAATAATATATGTATATAATATACATAGAAAACATTCATGCCTCAAGAACAAATATCTGAATAAGTTGTTGAGTTGATAAGATATTATTATGTATTAATACTAGAATAAGTCTTTTAATATAATTTAAGGTACTAACTCTGAAAATGAGTGCTTCATTTCGCCGTTAAACGTAAGTTTGGCGAAAAAAACTAGAAACTGTGTTTTTATTTTTTTTATTGAAAACAAAGGTTACAGTTTTATAACTGTAACCTTTGTTTTCAATAAAAAATATCTGTGCCTCATCACACAAACAAATAAATACCCTTACCGGGATTCGAACCCGGAACCGCCGCTTAGCAGGCATCAGGGTCACTACGCGCTAGGTCAGACCGGTCGTGTTTGATTTATCTCCTATTATCTTATACTTGTTTCTCAGGTAACTATTAGGTACTATCAATAATAAATGGTCTGACAGGGCCTCTGTGCTGTTGGCTTCGGCCGCACACATGCCTCCCAAATGTCCGGGAACCCGTGGTCCCGAGTACTGCAAAGGACAAACAAATAATAATAATATATACTTTATTGTATCAATACCAAGCCCTATAGCTTATAGCTTTTTTGCGATAACTGATAATAGTATTGATATTATATTAAGTTTTATTTTATTTAGGTGGCTGTCACAAAACTCACAAACGTGACTATATGTAGTCGGTTCAAGGCCTGTTCGAGAGTACCGACCTAAGTATATAACTAGTGATTAGAATTAAATAACCAAAGCGGAACACTAACAAAGCGGAACACTAATAAAAGCGATCAATAAATACTACGATTTTTCTGAAAAACTTTGTAATTTTTATTTCCGTAAATATAACAAATCGAAATGTTTCATCCGTAGATAGGGTAAAATCACCAGTGCCCAGCCATGCGCCAGTGTTCAGCCTTTTTAACCGACTTCAAAAAAGGAGGAGGTTCTCAATTCGACTAAATGTTTTTTTTTTTTGTATGTATGTTACTCGATATCTTCAAGAATTGTGGACCGATTTTCAAAATTTTTTTTTTGATCGAACGGGTATAACCCCGAGATGGTCCCATTGGCACCAAGTCAGGGTCTGATGATGGGATCTTGAAGAAATCGAGGGAACTCTTCAAATGTTATAGGCACATGTAATGTTTTTAGTGTATTTTTCAAAGGTACACCAGTATTTATTTGCATATTTCAGGCTGTAATTATCAAAGTTTTTGTCAAATTTATGTCATAATTAAATAAAATCATAGATTGATTAAATGGTAATTGTAAAGGGTTCTCTCTATTTGTCCTACCTTTTATTGTCGTGATAAAATATTTATTTTTTGTCATAATCTAAAACATTACGTATATTTACTTTGTCCGAAAATAAGGCTAACTCCAAATGTGTTTATGAATAAAATTTATTTGCATTTTTTTTTTGAGGTCTTAATGAACAAATAAATATATAACTTTACTCTGTTAAAGAATATATACAAGATGTTTTAAGATTGTTTCTTCTTAATAGTGTAACATTTAGTTAATTGTACCAGATCATACAAATAAATGCCCTTACCAGGATTCGAACCCAGGACCGCGGCTTAGTAAGCAGAGTCACTAGGTACGCGCTAGGCCAGACCGGTCGTCGATTTAATTATTAATTTATATGTATTGCTGTGTGGACGAAAACGAACACAGTGACCCTACGGCCTTCAGTTAATCAGCTATAGTCGTCGGGTGACTTAATTATGCTTATCTAAAGTCTATTCGCATTAATTCATGGACGTTTCTAATTCTATTATTTGATTGATTACTATAAGTAAAGAAATCTCCATGTAGTCAGGATTGGCTATGGCCAGTGGCTAAGTGTATCGCGTGGTATAAAAGGACGACAGTGGCAGCATATCAGTATCCATCAGCGAGACTCCGGTCTGCTTGTGGAGTTGCACGCCGAGTCCCCGCCCTCCCCGCCTCCCCCGCCGCCGCCGCCGCCGCCATGTCGCCGCTCGCCCGCTCGCTGCTCGCGCTCGCCGCGCTGCTCGCCGCCGCCGACGCACAGGGCCAATGCAAGACGAAAACTTTCGGTAAGCAGGGTTATAAAGGTAGTTATACAATATTCAAAAAAAATACCATTACATACTATGTTAAAAAACAGTTAATCAATTAATCTACACGAAAATGACAAAAACAAACTGTAAATGTCCAACACCATACAACACAAATACCTCACAGCATCCAGCTTGGCTTGGCATCCAGTCGTACATCTGATAATGGAACAAGCACGACGAAGACTGTGATTAATAGTGGTAAAGTGTTCGTAACGTTGGGATGAATTGTAAATTAAATACGCGATTTAATCCGTTTCCATAGTTTTATTTCATCCTTCCAGAAGAAAGGATTGAGAATTAATGTCAGTAAGACGAAAGTAATGGTATTCGAAAGGGATGAGATTATGACACATTGCGAAATTAAGATCGGTAATGATGAAAGTTAACTCCATAATAATAAACGAAACAATACCATCAGAACGGGAAACTTCAATAAT
Source organism: Leguminivora glycinivorella (assembly GCF_023078275.1). NCBI lineage: Eukaryota > Metazoa > Arthropoda > Insecta > Lepidoptera > Tortricidae > Leguminivora > Leguminivora glycinivorella. The sequence continues at coordinate 64,800 of NC_062976.1, read as the reverse complement.
TACATTGCTCTACAAAAAAGGAAATCCCAAAGATATTGGAAACTATAGACCGATTAGTTTACTGCAGACAACATATAAATTGTTTACACAAGTTCTCCAAAAAAGGATTATGCCCATCTTAAATGACAATCAGCCGAAAGAACAAGCTGGTTTTCGCTCAGGTTTTTCTACTACTGACCATATATTTACAGTCACACAGATCATAGAGAAGTTTCAGGAATATGGCAGAGAGCTTTACTTAGCTTTCGTTGATTATTCGAAAGCTTTCGACTCTATTTCGCACGTAGCTCTATGGAAAACTCTACAACAACAGGGCGTACCATCTAAATATATTAAAATATTAGAGGAGATATATAAACGAGGTAAAGCCAAAATAAAGCTAGAGAGAGAAGGGAGAGCCTTTAAAATACAACGCGGAGTCCGTCAAGGTGACCCGATATCTCCTAACCTATTTACCGCTCTCCTCGAAACTATATTTCGGCACTTATATTGGGAAAATATTGGCATAAATATCAACGGTGAACTGCTTAACCACTTGCGATTCGCCGATGATATCGTGCTCATTAGCGACAATCACGGCCACTTGGAATATATGCTAAGAACGCTTGATGAAGAGAGTCGAAAATGCGGTTTAAGTATGAATATGGACAAAACCTGCATAATGACAAATAGTACAAAAATAGACACAATTATTATGGGAACTATAAAACCGCCTTCAAAAAAAGCGTGTTACAAAACACGGAGAAACTAAAAAGCCAAAAATAATAAACCTTCGAATTCAGATTTCTTATCGGATTGCAATAATCTAAACATCCAAATTATAAACAAATCAATTATTTTTGTAGTCGGTACCAGACCTGTTCGTCGCCTTGCTATTTCCTGTTTGCCCCACCCAACCATACGCAGGCTGGCCCCGACTCCAAAAATAATTGATTTGTTTATAATTTGGATGTTTAGATTATTGCAATCCGATAAGAAATCTGAATTCGAAGGTTTATTATTTTTGGCTTTTTAGTTTCTCCGTGTTTTGTAACAAGCTTTTTTTTGAAGGCGGTTTTATTTTTTGTTAAAAAGTTCATTTATTTGTTGATTTTTAGTGGTTCCTAGTGATATTATATGTATCAGTCCGAATATGTGTACAGTAGTGAAAGAATTATCCTTTAACTCCTAACCGTTGAGGAGTTGACCTTCCATCATCAGCTCAGCCACATAAAATTATTACCATCAGGCGTAAATACTGGTGTACCTTTGAAAAATACACTAAGAACATTACATGTGCCTATAACATTTGAAGAGTTCCCTCGATTTCTCCAAGATCCCATCATCAGATCCCGACTTGGTGCCAATGGGACCATCTCGGGGTTATACCCGTTCGATCAAAAAAAAAATTTTGAAAATCGGTCCACGATCCTCGGAGATATCGAGTAACATACATACAAAAAAAAAATAAAAAAAAAAAACATTCAGTCGAATTGAGAACCTCCTCCTTTTTTGAAGTCGGTTAAAAATAGAGTACGTGGAAGAGTATGTATATTTGGGACGGAAAATAACATTTGAAGATCAGACTAAAGATGAAGTAGAACGTCGAATTAAAATCGCTTGGCAAAGATATTGGTCGTTAAAAGACATTTTCAAATCAAACCTACCCATTAGCCTCAAGAAGAAAGCATTCGACACGGTCGTCTCTCCCACGCTTTTCTACGGGTGTCAGAGCTGGACTCTAAATAAGAACATAATACATAAACTACAACAAGTATTTCAACGGGCAGCAGATCGGAGTATGTTGGGATTGAAAATACGAGACAAGGTTAAAAACACAGAAATAAGAAAAAAAACCAAAGTAATAGACGTAGCTGAGTTAGCCTGCAGGCTAAAATGGCGATGGGCAGGTCACGTCGCCCGCGCGCAAGACGACCGCTGGAGCGAGCGCATACTGCACTGGTGGTTCGTGATTGACGAGCCGCGACGCAGAACTCGCAGGGGACATCCGCGCCGACGCTGGAGAGACGACATCGAAGACTTCGCCGGTGGTACCTGGACTAGACTCGCTCAGAATAGAAAATCGTGGTCGTGTATGGAGGAGGCCTTTACCCAAAATTGGGTCCCCAAAAACGATGTAATAATATAATTCTAATAATTTAGATAATCAACTCAACTTCGCACCAGCCATGCTTCTTAAGTTTCTTAACGCTCTCATTTCCACGGCATTTACTTGACTTTGATGTCTTTTCTCTTACACCAAACTTTCACTACCATACATAAGTGTAGGCACTAAAACTCCTCTATACACCACCAGGCGTGCTTTTTGAGACACTTTCTGGCTGCCCATAAAAGCGTTTAGTGCTCCATTCACTGTATTCCCAGTATTCACTCTCCTTTCAATATCTTTTCCATGTTTACCGTCCGTTATAAACAACGTTCCCAAATACACAAATTCTTTCACTTGTTCCAAACTTTCATTATAATAATAATAATAATAAAGCCATTTATTCCCACAAAAACATTATAAAACATGCAACAAAAACAAAAAAATAAAAAAAATCATAATAACATTAAGAATTTACAATTTAAGATCGGCAAAATAGAAATTTCTGAAATTATTCATTTTTAAGTAATTTAAAATAAACTAAATTATTTATCAATATTCTCTTAACTTAAAATTTACAACTTTCTCGTATCATGCACAATTTGAAAGTGAATAATAACTTAATTAAAATTTAAGCATATTATTTTTCTTTAAATGAATACAATTATCTAAATTATTAGAATTATATTATTACATCGTTTTTGGGGACCCAATTTTGGGTAAAGGCCTCCTCCATACACGACCACGATTTTCTATTCTGAGCGAGTCTAGTCCAGGTACCACCGGCGAAGTCTTCGATGTCGTCTCTCCAGCGTCGGCGCGGATGTCCCCTGCGAGTTCTGCGTCGCGGCTCGTCAATCACGAACCACCAGTGCAGTATGCGCTCGCTCCAGCGGTCGTCTTGCGCGCGGGCGACGTGACCTGCCCATCGCCATTTTAGCCTGCAGGCTAACTCAGCTACGTCTATTACTTTGGTTTTTTTTCTTATTTCTGTGTTTTTAACCTTGTCTCGTATTTTCAATCCCAACATACTCCGATCTGCTGCCCGTTGAAATACTTGTTGTAGTTTATGTATTATGTTCTTATTTAGAGTCCAGCTCTGACACCCGTAGAAAAGCGTGGGAGAGACGACCGTGTCGAATGCTTTCTTCTTGAGGCTAATGGGTAGGTTTGATTTGAAAATGTCTTTTAACGACCAATATCTTTGCCAAGCGATTTTAATTCGACGTTCTACTTCATCTTTAGTCTGATCTTCAAATGTTATTTTCCGTCCCAAATATACATACTCTTCCACGTACTCTATTTTTAACCGACTTCAAAAAGGAGGAGGTTCTCAATTCGACTGAATGTTTTTTTTTTTTTTTTTTTTTTGTATGTATGTTACTCGATATCTCCGAGGATCGTGGACCGATTTTCAAAATTTTTTTTTTGATCCAACGGGTATAACCCCGAGATGGTCCCATTGGCACCAAGTCGGGATCTGATGATGGGATCTTGGAGAAATCGAGGGAACTCTTCAAATGTTATAGGCACATGTAATGTTCTTAGTGTATTTTTCAAAGGTACACCAGTATTTACGCCTGATGGTAATAATTTTATGTGGCTGAGCTGATGATGGAAGGTCAACTCCTCAACGGTTAGGAGTTAAAGGATAATTCTTTCACTACTGTACACATATTCGGACTGATACATATAATATCACTAGGAACCACTAAAAATCAACAAATAAATGAACTTTTTAACAAAAAATAAAACCGCCTTCAAAAAAAGCGTGTTACAAAACACGGAGAAACTAAAAAGCCAAAAATAATAAACCTTCGAATTCAGATTTCTTATCGGATTGCAATAATCTAAACATCCAAATTATAAACAAATCAATTATTTTTGTAGTCGGTACCAGACCTGTTCGTCGCCTTGCTATTTCCTGTTTGCCCCACCCAACCATACGCAGGCTGGCCCCGACTCCAAAAATAATTGATTTGTTTATAATTTGGATGTTTAGATTATTGCAATCCGATAAGAAATCTGAATTCGAAGGTTTATTATTTTTGGCTTTTTAGTTTCTCCGTGTTTTGTAACACGCTTTTTTTGAAGGCGGTTTTATTTTTTGTTAAAAAGTTCATTTATTTGTTGATTTTTAGTGGTTCCTAGTGATATTATATGTATCAGTCCGAATATGTGTACAGTAGTGAAAGAATTATCCTTTAACTCCTAACCGTTGAGGAGTTGACCTTCCATCATCAGCTCAGCCACATAAAATTATTACCATCAGGCGTAAATACTGGTGTACCTTTGAAAAATACACTAAGAACATTACATGTGCCTATAACATTTGAAGAGTTCCCTCGATTTCTCCAAGATCCCATCATCAGATCCCGACTTGGTGCCAATGGGACCATCTCGGGGTTATACCCGTTCGATCAAAAAAAAATTTTGAAAATCGGTCCACGATCCTCGGAGATATCGAGTAACATACATACAAAAAAAAAATAAAAAAAAAAAAACATTCAGTCGAATTGAGAACCTCCTCCTTTTTTGAAGTCGGTTAAAAATAGAGTACGTGGAAGAGTATGTATATTTGGGACGGAAAATAACATTTGAAGATCAGACTAAAGATGAAGTAGAACGTCGAATTAAAATCGCTTGGCAAAGATATTGGTCGTTAAAAGACATTTTCAAATCAAACCTACCCATTAGCCTCAAGAAGAAAGCATTCGACACGGTCGTCTCTCCCACGCTTTTCTACGGGTGTCAGAGCTGGACTCTAAATAAGAACATAATACATAAACTACAACAAGTATTTCAACGGGCAGCAGATCGGAGTATGTTGGGATTGAAAATACGAGACAAGGTTAAAAACGGTAATGAAAGTTTGGAACAAGTGAAAGAATTTGTGTATTTGGGAACGTTGTTTATAACGGACGGTAAACATGGAAAAGATATTGAAAGGAGAGTGAATACTAAGAATACAGTGAATGGAGCACTAAACGCTTTTATGGGCAGCCAGAAAGTGTCTCAAAAAGCACGCCTGGTGGTACATAGAGGAGTTTTAGTGCCTACACTTATGTATGGTAGTGAAAGTTTGGTGTAAGAGAAAAGACATCCTCAAGTAAATGCCATGGAAATGAGAGCGTTAAGAAACTTAAGAAGCATGGCTGGTGCGAAGTTGAGTGATAGGATCGGAAATAGCGTGATAAGAGAGAAGTTTGGAGTGGATGTAGATGTGGTGACAAAGATTGAGATGGATATGTTAAGGTGGTTCGGGCATGTAGAGAGGATGGAGGAGAGGAGATTAACGAAGAAAGTATATGAAAAAAGAGTGGAAAGGGTAAGTTGGAAGTGGTAGACTTAGGCGAACTTTTCTTGATCAAATCGGGGAAATATTGCAAAAAGGCCAGGTCAGAAGTATACTCGAAACTGACGAGCGTGTATGAGAAACGTTATGAAAGTGTGTGAAGCGAAAGTGGTTTGTCAGGATTGTAGTAAATGGAAATCCGTGATTTCTGCCTACCCCTCTGGGAAACAGGTGTCATCGTATGTATGTATTTATTTCATGACAATTTGGTTATTAAAATTAATTACTATCTGGTTTACCTTTTTCTAACATTTGTAAGCAACCTAAGTGATTCGATAACGTTATTAACCGACATCTTTTACCTTTTCTTTTCAGGTCAAGTAACTAATAATCCTGTAGTTCTAAATCCAGTTCACGTCCCGTACCCTGGAGGACAAGTAATAATTCCTGATGTAAGATCCTTATATTATATTAATTTAGTAAAGAAATTGCCTTTCAGATGTGGTATAATGTTGCTCAAAGAGTATTATTATTATATAGAGAAAGAGTGGCAACTCTATGGTCAAATGTGCACGTATGGAACGTGCTGCCTCTAGCCACTGGAGTTCGAACTAAAATTGACATTTCACACGTACACGCTGTCTATGTGTGCGTACGTGTGCAAATACGCATACAGCTGTGTGCGTTTAGTATCATTTATAGGCGTAGACTTTGTGCGTGTCTTGGATTATTTGAATTGTGATCTAACGAGTTTATATGCAATGTTTCCGCCGATTTATGACAATGTTTAAAAATCAACAACAGATCACAATTCAAATAATCTATCTCGCATTGATAATTTAAATAAAAGTTTAATAATGTTCTAAATCACTTTACTGATTAAAACAAGATACAATAGAATCTTTTACTCATGTTGAAACACCAAAAACAACAGCTGAAAACAAGTAAAACTTAACAAAAAACCACAACGATGAATAACAAAACAATACCGAAATAAATAACAGTAACAAATAACCAAGAATTCGCGTAAACATCTAAACTTTGAAGAGCCACAGTTCACAATGAAATGAATGACTTGAAATTTGACAAGTCTGACAATCTGAGCAACTTGGCTGCCTATTTAGTTCGATCGCTTGGCAGCCATGTCGCTCAGATTGTTAGATGGAGCGCTGTCGGCAAAGAAAATTGTTGCCAGTTTAAGGGTCCCCCCCCCCCATGATGTTGCTGGCGGTAGTGTTGAAATAGTACATTTCGATACAAGTGCGAAAAAAAGGAAGTTCGAAACGAGTGGCGATAAATTAAAACACGACCAAAGGGAGTGTTTTAAATCGACTCGAGTTACGAATTTCCTTTTCGCACGTGTATCGAACGACGTTTTTCAGTACAGATGGCCATCCGAAGTTTCGACCTGACATATAATGAACCACTTCTCGCACTAGTGCGTAAAAAATGCACCATCTGTACTGAAAATTATTTAAATGCAAGTTTCGTCAACAGAAATCAAGATTTTGACAGCAGTTTGTCGCCGAATTATTTTCAGAGTTCACTTTAATTTTATTTATCTAGTTAGTTGAGATTTGCTTTTAAAAATGATTTTAAATATAATAATTTGTGATTCTGGCCACTTGAATGGTGGAATGTATAATTTAAAGTAAACTAGGAATTATCCAAGAAGAAGCACTCTGAATTTGTCAAATTTGTTACGAATCAGTCCTTATTTCGGTACTTCAAGGGCTACTGCTGCCGTGCCGGTGCCAACTAAAACATAAAGGTATCAAGCTATACTACATACTGCTTGATATAGATTTATTTTCCCCATAGATATATATTATTTCCTTTAACAATTAGGTATACGTGGAGAAGATTACAATTACGTATTTAGAAAACATTGATTTATCGTTCCAGGGTACTTGCGGCTATGAGAGACAAGCTGTTGGCGAAACAGTAACGTGTTGCAACACCAGCAATCAAAACGCGCCTCCACCCGACTTCGATTTAGCACTCCCCCCCCTACTGTCACCCATAAATGTTTATTGTCCCAATGACTTAACGGGGTGTGACTGTCGCATCATCCAATACTGTTCTTAAGTAATAAGATTTTAAAGGTACACGTTTTGCAAACGCACCGCTCGTTTTGATTGATATGGCTATTGACAAAAGGACACCACTATTGTTTAGTTTTGATTTATTCTGTGTTTACTGCTGTTCCACTAGACTCACAGGTCTTACTTATTATTATACTGTATTTAAGTTTTGACTGTTTCTAAATTGTTACTGTTATTTTTTGTAAAGGGTATAATGTATGTATAATGTATTTCAATAAAGATTTCATTTCAATTATTTCATTTTATTAAAGATCGTGTTTAGGCTATCCCAATAGACAACAGGGACTGCATGATATTGTCTTCGGTTACCGCGATAGTTACTCATGAAATAAAACTATGGAAACGGATTAAATCGCGTATAATGAATTTAAAATACCTCCCGACGTTTCGAACTCTTTACAGCGTTCGTGGTCAACGGGTGACTGAGGAAAAATTAAAATGTGCAAAAGCTACCCACATACAAGAAATATTAACGAACCATGACCACAAATAATATAGATTTCTAAGGCAGGTTCACACACTATTAATAAAGCTAGTTATACAATATTCAAAAAATTTACCATTATTATGTTAAAAAATAATTAACCAATTAATCTACACAAAATTGACAAAGAACAAACTGCAAATGTCCAACACCATACAATACAAATGCCTCACAGCCTTCGTCGTGCTTGTTCCATTATCAGATGTACTACTGGATCCCAAGCCGGTGGTAAAGTAAAGCCATCCTCTCTATTAAAGTTTGGATATTTTTTGATCTCAATGGCCTCTCGCAACATTCTGGGTATATATCGCTTCTCCTTAGCAAGAACCAGAGGCTTGTCAAACTTTATAGCATGATTGACTTTATCCATGACATGTTCAGAGACTGCAGACCTTTGCCGACGGTGCTTGACATCCGCTATGTGTTCCTTCACCCGTGTGGAAATGCTTCGCTTCGTCTGTCCCACATATGACAGGCCGCACTCACAGTCTAGCCTGTACACTCCCGCATTTTGTAGAGTAGTTTGACATTTCACAGGCCTCAGGAATTGGGACATCTTCTTCATAGGCTTGAAATAAGTTTTAATAGAAGCCCGTTTCAAGATGTGGCTGATCCTATCCGTGACTCCTCTGACAAAAGGGAGAATAGCAGGCCGGCGCTCGACTGTAGGGATCTTCAAACGGGCCTTCTGCTTGACACGCGGTATCTTGAGCTCGTTCGCCAACAGCGCCTGCCTGGCATGTCGAAGCTCCGCGGCCAAATGCTGGTCGTCACATATCTTTTGGGCTCTCTGAAACAAAGATTTGCCTACAGTAGCTAGTTGACTGGGATGGTGGTGGGATTTGCCATTTAAGTACCTATCAGTATGAGTAGGTTTTCTATACACAGGATTCCTCAAAATGAGAACATCCAAGAAGGGAAGAGAACAGACTTTTTCCAACTCCATAGTAAATTGTATTTTACTATGGATTGAATTTAAATGGTCTAAGAAGGTTGAAACATTACTTTTAGGAAGTATAGTAAAAGTGTCATCTACGTATCTTTTAAATATCTTCGGAGCTTCGACATGCCAGGCAGGCGCTGTTGGCGAACGAGCTCAAGATACCGCGTGTCAAGCAGAAGGCCCGTTTGAAGATCCCTACAGTCGAGCGCCGGCCTGCTATTCTCCCTTTTGTCAGAAGGGTCACGGATAGGATCAGCCACATCTTGAAACGGGCTTCTATTAAAACTTATTTCAAGCCTATGAAGAAGATGTCCCAATTCCTGAGGCCTGTGAAATGTCAAACTCCTCTACAAAATGCGGAAGTGTACAGGCTAGACTGTGAGTGCGGCCTGTCATATGTGGGACAGACGAAGCGAAGCACTTCCACACGGGTGAAGGAACACATAGCGGATGTCAAGCACCGTCGGCAAAGGTCTGCAGTCTCTGAACATGTCATGGATAAAGTCAATCATGCTATAAAGTTTGACAAGCCTCTGGTTCTTGCTAAGGAGAAGCGATATATACCCAGAATGTTGCGAGAGGCCATTGAGATCAAGAAATATCCAAACTTTAATAGAGAGGATGGCTTTACTTTACCACCGGCTTGGGATCCAGTAGTACATCTGATAATGGAACAAGCACGACGAAGGCTGTGAGGCATTTGTGTTGTATGGTGTTGGACATTTGCAGTTTGTTCTTTGTCAATTTTGTGTAGATTAAATGGTTAATTATTTTTTAACATAATAATGGTAAATTTTTTGAATATTGTATAACTAGCTTTATTAATAGTGTGTGAACCTGCCTTAGAAATCTATATTATTTGTGGTCATGGTTCGTTAATATTTCTTGTATGTGGGTAGCTTTTGCACATTTTAATTTTTCCTCAGTCACCCGTTGACCACGAACGCTGTAAAGAGTTCGAAACGTCGGGAGGTATTTTAAATTCATTATACGCGATTTAATCCGTTTCCATAGTTTTATTTCATGAGGGACTGCATGGTCACACACGTAAAAAAATAATACGCGGCATAAGGTTTTAGTATAAATTAACACGGAGAAACCATAGCTGGCCATTAACTCGTTAATCCGTTAATCGTTAATTAACGAAGTTAACATTTCGATTAACGGATTAACTTTTAAGTTAACTTGAAAAAATGTTAACGGACTCGTTAACTTCCGTTAAATTTCTCCGAGTCCGTTAATCGTTAATCTAGTAGGGCACAGGCGCCATCTGCGCTGCGAAAAACACGTTCTGAACGCTACTATAAAAGCCCGAAGTACGGCAAATCGATCGTTTTACCGATGTCGATTGCTATAAGTCCAAAATACATATTACCTAAAAAATTATTTTTCACGTGGATTTGCTTTTACTAACTTTGATTCGGTGAATCCTAAGCTTTACCATGGCGACTGTTGTAGTGATAGGGCAGCAAATTCGAGCCCTCTTTACGACCACATTCGCTTCCCTAGCCTCTACCGCCCAAAGTGCCACAACAGTCCCGTCACCGCCAGCATCTCTCCTGACACAGCTCTTGGCAGTAGCTCAGGCGATCACTGCCTTCCACGTGCAGCCTAGAGTTCAATAGGCTAGCTGTACTTCGGCCTTTTACAGAAATATAATACGTTACGGTGGATACTGTCGATACTGATGCAACTAAATATTTAAAGAAAAGTTCTTTTTTTTCACGTGTTAACGGATTAACGATTAACTTTATCTTACGTTAAATTTGTTGAAATGTATCGCTTTAACGATTAACGAAGTTAACTTTTTTAGTAACGGATTAGCGATTAACGAAGTTAACTATTTGATTAACGGTGCCCAGCTATGGGATAAACTAAAAAGCAAAAAATAATAAACCTTTAAATTCAGATTTCTTATCGGATTCCAATAATCTATACATCCAAATTATAAACAAATCAATTATTTTTGTAGTCGGTACCAGACCTGTTCGTCGCCTTGCTATTTCCTGTTTATCCCACCCAACCATACGCAGGCTGGCCCCGACTCCAAAAATAATTGATTTGTTTATAATTTGGATGTTTAGATTATTGCAATCCGATAAGAAATCTGAATTCAAAGGTTTATTATTTTTTGCTTTTTAGTTTCTCCGTGTTTTGTAACGTGCTTATTTTTGAAGGCGGTTTTATTTTTTGTTAAAACGTTTATTTATTTGTTGATTTTTAGTGGTTCCTATTGATATTATATGTATCAGTCCGAATAGGTACATGTACAGTAGTGAAAGAATTGCCCGTGAAGAGTGCCCCGTTTGGTGACGGGTTAAGAATTTCACCACCCCCTTTCTTCTCGTGGGTGTCGTAGAAGTCGACTGTGGGATATGGGTTAAATTGTGACGTAGGCAAGAGGCTGGCAACCTGTCACTGCAATGTCACAATTTTGTATTACTTTCAACCCCTTTTTGCCAAGAGTGGCACTGAAACTTAGTAGTAGTAGTTCATGTGCTTTGCCTACCCCTTTGTGGGATACAGGCGTGATTATATGTATGTATTATATGTATGTATGTAGTGAAAGAATTATCCTTTAACTCCTAGCCATTGAGGAGTTGACCTTCCATCATCAGCTCAGCCACATAAAATTATTACCATCAGGCGTAAATACTGGTGTACCTTTTAAAAATACACTAAAGACATTACATGTGCCTATAACATTTGAAGAGTTCCCTCGATTTCTCCAAGATCCCATCATCAGACCCCGACTTGGTGCCAATGGGACCTTCTCGGGGTTATACCTGATCGATTGAAAAAAAAATTTTGAAAATTGATTCATGATTCTCGGATATATCGAGTTACATGCATACATACAAAAAAAAACATTCCGTCGAATTGAGAACCTCCTCCTTTTTTTGAAGTCGGTTAAAAATACAAAACTCGACGTGTGTTTCGCCTCTCTAGCTCTCTAAAGGCATTCTCAGGAGATGTTGACAGTGCAAGATCCTTCCAAGGTGTTCAACTTGTATTTATGGCATTAAATTGACTAGGCGTTGTTGTCGATGAGTTAATTATCCGTATTATAATTTTGATTGATGTATTAAATCATGGACGTTTCTAATGGTGTTATTTGATAAAATTTACTATAACTGAGAAATATAAATGTATTCACCATTAGTTATGGCCAGTGGCTCTAAAGAGTCTGAAGCGTATCGCGTGGTATAAAAGGACAGCAGAGGAAGCATAGCAGTATCCATCAGCGAGGCTCCGGTCTGCTTGTGGAGTTGCACGCCGAGTCCCCGCCCCCGCCGCAGTCATCGCGGCCCATGGACATAAGCAACATCAGGGGAGCCACTCATGCGTTGCCGACCTTTGAGAACCCTAAATACCTGCTTCTTGAAGAACCCCTAGGGCTGAGCTGTACGCTACTAGCGGGGTCCATAGCCGGCGGATAATGGAACGGCCATCAAATATGATGGTTAACTGCGAATATCCAATAAGCAGTCCCCGACCAAACAGCGACGGAGCTACCAGAGCGTGGTGGGAAGTCTGGTGGGACAGGCTTGTCTATAAAAAACCACATAGGCTCGTTGACGGCTTCGTGACATGGCGAAAAAACGCCGCCATTAAATAAGCGTTCCCCTGGAGTTGGGCAGCAGCAACAACAGTACCATGAAGAGGCCGGGGAAGCAGGTTCCGGTAGGGCTCGAAATGGACATCAACAGGCACACCCACGGCTGTTGAACTGCGGTGAGGAAGGCAAGGGGAAACCACCTCACTACACTCCCTTCACCCCGTAGCAAAGATGAACAGTACAATAAAGAATACAGTCCTTGACAACGGGCTTCCACGAAGTAACATCCCGTGGCGGTCCGAGTCCGGCAGGGGCAGAAACAAGGCTGCCTCGGTCGTCATCCCGCGAAACCCTTGTCAGGATATGAAGATAGGAACCTGGAACGGGCGGACGATGCTGCCTGACGGTAAACTGGAAGAACTTTTGAGTGAAATGAGAAGATTAGACATAGACATGCTAGGCATAAGCGAAACACGCTGGGAAGGAAGTGGAGACTATTGGAAAGACGACTACAGAATAATATTTACGGGAGCAGATAGAGGAAAGAACGGTACGGCCATTATACTTAATAAGAAGTGGGGATTACAAATTGAAAACACGATGCATATTAGCGACAGAGTTACAGCTGTGAAAATCAAGGCGGAACCGCAAAATATGCTAATAATTCAGGTATACATGCCGACTAGCGCACACCCCGAAGACGAAGTAGAAAGTGTATACGAGCAAATTGACACATTAATCGACACAAATAAAGAAAATGAACAGCTGTTAATAATAGGAGATTTTAACGCAGTCGTGGGAGAAGGTAGGGACGGGGAGACAGTTGGAGGTTTCGGGCTGGGGAATCGAAACAGAAGAGGAGAAAAACTGGTACAATTTTGCAATGAACACGACCTAACAATAGCAAATACGTTATTCGATCAACCTTATAGAAGACGTTACACATGGAAAATGCCGGGTGACAGAGATAGGTACCAACTAGATTACATACTGCTAAAACGAGAACACAGGAAGTGGGTGACAAAATGCAAAAGCTACCCAGGTGCTGATGTGAATACGGACCACAACCTGGTTATGTGCAACCTTAAAGTCAAACCTAAAAAAATCAAAAGAGTAAATAGAAGAAAGAAAATTGATCTCAGAAAGTTGAAATGTGATATTGAAACAAATGTGCAATATAGTAACGCAATAGGAGATAAATTATTAGAGTATAAAGACAAATATATAAATGATAATTCTATTAATAAGATAAATGAGAGATGGGACGACATAAAGAACATAATGAAGGAGAGTGCCAAAGCTACTGCAACGAAAAATAGATTAAATCCTAGGAAGAAATGGCTTACACCAGACATTATAAACCTAATGATAGAAAGAAGAACTTTAAGAAACAAAAACGACGAGGAAAGTATGCAAAGCTATAGGAAAATTACTAACAAAATAACATTGCTGTGTAGAAAAGCAAAAGTAGAAGATATGGAAAAGGATTGTGACAGAATTGAAAGTCTTATAAAACGAGGACAAACCGATAAAGCGTACGGGATTATCAAAGAACTACATAGTAAGCATAAATCAAAGTCAAAGATAATACTAAATGAGAATGCATGCATTATAACAGACACTAAGGATATTATGGAAAGGTGGATAAGATATGTAGAAGAGCTGTACAAAGGAAATGGACTAGATGAAGGTGATATAGAGCAAGAATATGAAGTACCTACAGAGGAAATGGGGCCAGAAATTATCAGAGAGGAATTTGAGAAAGCTTTAAGAGAAATAAAAGAGGGAAAAGCCGCAGGAGCAGATGACATATACATAGAAATGATAAAATATGCTAACAACCCGATCCTAGCCGAGGAAGTCTTCAAGCTAGTATCAAGAATGTACGTTTTAGGAAAAGTACCTAAAGATTTTACAACGACTAAAACAGTAATGTTGCCAAAGAAAACAAATACCTTGAAGTGTGAGGAACATAGAACCCTTAGCTTAATATCACAAGCTTCAAAAATCCTGTTGAAGATAATACAGTGCCGTATAAGAGATACTAAGCGAAATTTTCCACTACTAAGGTCAATGGGACCCGTAGCGACATCTACCGTAAGAGTGTTAAACTTCTTAAACGCCCATTGACCTTAGTAGTGGAAAATTTCGCTGGCTTGGTTGAAGTCTTGGTGGCTCAGTTGGCAGAGCGCTGGAGTATCGATCCAGAGGCCGTGAGTTCAAGTCTCACCCAAGGCAGACATTTTCCACTTTTAAATTTATTCTAAGCCTAGTGGCATCGATTGCAGACGTTTCTGCTAATCAGAAGTTAAAAATTTTGCATGGTTAGCGCATCGTAACTGGTGAATTTCCAATATGACTTGGAACTCCGGTTGCCGTTTAAGAAGTTTGACACTCTTACGGTAGATGTCGCTACGGGTCCCATTGACCTTAGTAGTGGAAAATTTCGCTGGCTTGGTTGAAGTCTTGGTGGCTCAGTTGGCAGAGCGCTGGAGTATCGATCCAGAGGCCGTGAGTTCAAGTCTCACCCAAGGCAGACATTTTCCACTTTTAAATTTATTCTAAGCCTAGTGGCATCGATTGCAGACGTTTCTGCTAATCAGAAGTTAAAAATCTTTGTTGCCGTTCTCTGCCCGGGACATCAAATTTTGCATAACTTATTTATATTCTGTAGTATGTTGTGTTTCTGTATTTTATTTTCTGTAGTATGGACTTATACGTATGTCTGAAATAAATAAATTAAATTTTATAAGTTGGTAGCAAATTAATACTTACCTTGTTTATCATCAATACTGACTTTATAATGATCAGAACGGTAGCTGATTTTCACGAAGATTCAATAATTGAACATCATAATCATGGGAAACGATGATCACCCATATTATCACCTGGCCCGCGGTCTAAGTTGTACTTAGAAGATTAAAAAGATTAACAGAAAATAAAATAACCATTTCTAATTTAGACTTTTTAAACGAAGTTAAGGGTTAGTCGTAAGTAAAAAGCGAAATACTGACCAAAATCATCATCATTTAGTAGAATTTGCCTATTAAACTAATTCCTTAGCATGCTTTGCATAATTTTTATATTTTGTTTTCGTAACAACTCTGAATGTTAAGTCCTTTAAAAATAATCAGGCATTGTTGTCAGGCGGATTAATGATCCATATCTGACTTCTGATTCACATTAATTCATGGACATTGGACGTATTATTTGATAAAATACATTGATTGTTTAATAACTATAACTGAGAAATCATGATTCGCTATGGCCAGTGGTTGTAAAGAGTCTAATGTAGCGTATCGCGTGGTATAAAAGGACAGCACAGGAAGCATAGCAGTATCCATCAGCGAGGCTCCGGTCTGCTTGTTGTTGCACGCCGAGTCCCCGCCTCCCCGCCCCCGTCTCCCGCCCCCGCCGCCGCCGCCGCCGCCGCTGCCGCCATGTCGCCGCTCGCCCGCTCGCTGCTCGCGCTCGCCGCGCTGCTCGCCGCCGCCGACGCACAGTACCGCCAATGCACCACAAAATCTTGGGGTGAGAATGAGTAGTAGAACAGCTAATAAAAGTAACACTTTTTGAGCAACTATTTTATTTAAAAACTGCGTTACGTGGTATGGATCTTTCTAGAGCGATTATAACTTCATGAAGTCCCAGAAACTAAATGGATACAACTAGCTGAGAAATCTCAATATATTAAAGATTGCCTAGAGCCGCTTTTTGTAAGTAATTTTACATGTGTTATTTCACTTATTTCCTCAATTCTCGCAAAATTAGATAAAAGATAAAAAAATATTTATTGTATAAACCATTCTACATAAGAACAACTTACTCTCTAAACATTTAAGGTACTAGATACTGATTACACCTAAAACCAGTTACACAAAGATAAACGCAAAAATAGATGGTGCATCAGTAGAACAAAAAAATAAATAAACAGGGATTGTGGAAGAAATTAGGCAGACTTTGTAAGCAAATGCAACATAAAACCTCCTCCAGTCTATGTCTTCCAAGTTTTAACCATAGTGTAATATATTTTTGAGACGGCATTGTCTAAAATATATATCTTTATGTCTTATTATAATAACTAATAATCTTTATGTCACTAAATAAAAGTTGCCAACCCTAGTCGAGCTATCAAGTTCATCAGTCCATGCATGTAGGTAAATGTACCTCTAAATACGAGTAATAGAAGAAAATCGATTGAAAGATCGTTTCTGAATCGAGAACAAGAGTTGCAGCTTTTGTATTTATTATCAGCAGGGCCCGTAACTTTCATGCCGATGACATCAATTTGACGTAGATTTGATTCAAATAGTTTTATTGTTATAGTTACTTAATCAATTTAGTCGTGTACAAATTACTTCAAAAGTATAAGCTATTCATACGTGGAATAATTAATGCCTACTTGATACGTGATACGAAACAATTTTGTTTTTATAATTTATTGAAATATGGTAAAATAAAACCGGCCAAGAGCGTGTCGGGCCACGCTCAGTGTAGGGTTCCGTAGTTTTCCGTATTTTTCTCAAAAACTACTGAACCTATCAAGTTCAAAACAATTTTCCTAGAAAGTCTTTATAAAGTTCTACTTTTGTGATTTTTTTCATATTTTTTAAACATATGGTTCAAAAGTTAGAGGGGGGGGGACGCACTTTTTTTCCTTTAGGAGCGATTATTTCCGAAAATATTAATATTATCAAAAAACGATCTTAGCAAACCCTTATTCATTTTTAAATACCTATTCAACAATATATCACACGTTGGGGTTGGAATGAAAAAAAATATCAGCCCCCACTTTACATGTAGGGGGGGTACCCTAATAAAACATTTTTTTCCATTTTTTATTTTTGCACTTTGTTGGCGTGATTGATATACATATTGGTACCAAATTTCAGCTTTCTAGTGCTAACGGTTACTGAGATTATCCTCGGACGGACGGACGGACGGACAGACAGACATGGCGAAACTATAAGGGTTCCTAGTTGACTACGGAACCCTAAAAACGATTTATTTTAAATGTCTGTATAGAAAAACAAATAATTTAATTTACTTTTCACGTATGTAGTAGTAATTAATATCTACTATTCATTATTTCACGTATTATGAATTGATAAGTTTTGTGTCATGCAGACATGCAATATCTAATGATTAAGTATAAAATAATACTCTTCAATCATCCTACATGTTGCGTGACGTCAAATTTATGTCATCGGCATGAAAGTTACGGGTCCTGACTATGAGTAAAATCGTTACACAAACGTTTAGTTTTTTTCCGACTACACTGAGGCTATCAAAATTAATGACCTGTTTCTAATATTTATGCGTTTCATTTCCAGGTACAACAACTAGAAATCCTGTACCACTATTGCCAATACACGTAGCATACCCGGGGGGACTAATACGAATTCCTAATGTAAGGTTTTTGTAATAATTGTAATGTAGGTTCCGTTGCTGGTGAAATAAGTGAAGCGGGCCAGACGGCGTGTCAGCATTGTGCTAGTGTGGCATCCGCCACGGCCGCGAGGGGTTAGATGTCTTCCTCAATAATTTATTTATTATTTTTCGACTACTACAAAAATTAAAAGTATGTGTTTTAAAAATATTGTTTCATCGTTCCAGGATAGCTGCGAAAATGGGATACTTGCAGGTGGAAAGATAAAGTGTTGCAACTCCACCCCGAACGGCAAATATCCTCCACCCGACATCGAAATCTCTGACGGCATCGACGTTCGTCTTGCTGATCCCATGGGATGCGACTGTTCCATCACGGAATACTGTCCCTGATTATAATAAGATATACAACGTTCACGTCTTATATACGGATCACCCGTTTTCATTGATAGATAAGATATGTATATTAGATATGGCTATTGATAAACGGATACCACTTTTGTTTACTTTTAATTTATTTTGTGTCATTATGTTTGTATAAATGCAACGTGCACTAGCTGTTTACTGCTGTGACTCTTTGTTTAAGACTCACAGAATAATTTTATTGTTATTGTTATACTGGAATTACTCAAATTCACTTTTGACTTTTTCTAAATTGTTACTTTATTTTTTGTAAAGTGCCCTGTGAAGATTATGTCATAGTATGTATTCAAATAAAGGTTTCATTGCAGTTATTTTATTTAATTAAAGATTGTGGTTAGCACAGATTTCATATATATTTAGGTACCAAGCTAACGAACATACTTAGCGTGTCAAACGAGCTTATAGTACGTTGCAAATTAATGGAAATTTTGTCGTGTTAAATTTTGGCATAATTAATGGAAGATTTTTTTTGATTGGGATATGTACATTATAGGCCGAAGTTATTTTTCATCAACCCTCCCCATCCCTCCCCCCTCTGCGTCACCCCTCTTCCCCCCCTTAAATTGCCGAAAATGCGGTTTTTCGCGATTTCTGACAAAACCGTTGAAGATACAGAAAAAACGTGTATGAATAAAGTAATCCTTAATAAATTTACTACAAATCATTCATTGACACTTTGGTTCTAGCACTTATAGTTTTTGCGTGATCCATCACGAAAGTTGGTCCTTTGCTGCAATTTTCTTTAGTGAATGTTAAGTTTTCTCCCAATTTGCTTACGAAATCTGTTTGATATTACTAAAATATTATAAACTGAAAATGAATTTCAGGGGGAAAAATCACTACCATGGGTGGAACTTGAACTCACGGCTTCTGGATTGATACTCCAGGGCTCTACCAACAGCTACCAAAAGCTCATCCCCAGTCATCGATATACTATATGGATCAATGGTACTCCTAGCGACTACTACCGTGAAAATATTACGTCTTAAATAGTTACTGGAATTCCAAGACATATTGGAAATTCCACCCATGGTAGTGATTTTTCCCCCTTAATTTTATTTTAGTCATGAGTTACAATATTTTAGTCATATCAAACAAATTTCGACGATTTCGTAAGCATTTTGGGCGAAAACTTAACATTCATTAAAGAAAATTGCAGCAAAGGACCAACTTTCGTGACGGATCGCGCGAAAACTATAAGTGCTAGAACCAAAGTGTTAATGAATGATTTGTAGTAAATTTATTAAGAATTTATTAAGAATTTATTTTGAATTACTTTGTTCCTACGCGCTTTTTCTGTATCTTCAACATCTTTGTCAGAAATCGAGAAAAACCGCATTTTCGGCACTTTAAGGGAGGGTAGAGGGGTGACGCAGAGGGGGAGGAGTGGGGAGGGTTGATGAAAAATAACTTCGGTCTATAAGGTACATATTTCATTTAAAAAAAACCTTCCATTAATTATGCCGTAATTTTAGCTAATTTCCCCCTACAAGTTGTCCGTCTTTACTCACAGCTTGCAGCCTTCGGGCGTTAATTTTTGAAGGTTGATGCACCGAAGTCTACAAAAACAAAAAATGCTTGTCCGTTATATTGCAACATTACATAAAAATTGTGAAAACTCAAGTCATATTTATCAGTAGGTAATAATCAAAGTCAGTTTGCAATATAACACTTGAAGTGTATCTTTCCGATATTCGTTTTTATGAACGAACCACCACGGCTAGTGCAACCTGGCCAAAACGTTGGATAAAAAGTTGTGCAACAAGGGAGGCAAGGGGGATTTTTTCAACGAGTATTAATAACTCGCGACAGCCGCAGGCTGGAGAGAGTTATATTAGACACAAGTTTACAAAATCCTTACCTTCTGAGTTACACACAATATTTTTCATCACATTTGAGAGGAAAATACAGAGGAAAAAATCATAATGCAAAACCTTCAATAGATGGCGGCGCCGCTGCGATCAGTAGTCTATCTTTACCCATATCGGATTCTTCATATAAATCCATAGTTTTTTATTACAAACGCTTTTTGAGCACAAACAAACACTTAAAATTCTGAATGTAACTTATTTTACGTATCTGTCAAAAAAATTTTGTCGACATTTTTCAGTTTCTGCTATGGCAACGCAGTCAAGTGCGAATCGAGATGGCCGTCACAATTTCCTGTCCGATTTTAAATTATAACCATTTATCTGAATGAAATTTACAAATAAATGTAAAACACACTGAAATAATTGTAAAACATAAATAAAAATGCCTTTTTCATACCGTATTTTTTTTATACCTAATAATCAAGTTTTAGTTGTGCATCCTTTGTCTGAATTATTATACGGATTGTATTAATGTTTAAAACTAAATCCAGTACTCCCTTGGGAACAAAGAGACGTAGACGCAATGAGACCTTTAAACAGCAAATGTGATGAAAAATGTATTCTATCGCGTTCGACCCATGTTGTGTCTCTAAAAACAAAGTCAGTTAAAAAATGTGACACTGTGGGGCCCTATAGCTATAGGGGCACATAGATGAACGTATTTAATCTAAATATATTCTGCGGTGATTAGTCTATCTCAATCAGAGTTTTGAATGATTCGCGGTTGTTTTCATTATACTTATATTTCTCAGTATTTATTTTCATTCATACTTATGTTATAATTACTTATCTAACAAAATATGAATCGGGAGGCGATGACTGAATTAGCAATTTTTTACATGTTTCCGTAGCTGCCATTTCTGAACCCACCGACGCAGCTGTCTTTCACGAAGGTTCATTATTCATGGGCGTTAACTATTATAAAGTAAAATAAATAAAAATAAATAAAAATTATGATGATGATGTCCTCCCAGACGTATCCGTCGACGGCGACACGGACAATTCAGTATTCAATAAGTCCTGACGTGCATGGGCTCGAACGTGACCTGCGAAGCCGAGTTTTGTTTTAAACTTCCGGTCGCAAGTCATACAGTAAAGCTCACCATTTGCGTCGTAGGTTTATGTGTAGGAGGGCTTGGGCCGAGATTTTTGGATCGGGCGTTTAGCGTCAAGATCTTCGAGGCGTGCACTTTCGAAGTCGTTGAGACCAGTGTTGATCGCAGTTCGCCAGTCTGATCTCTGAGTTGCAAGCTCCTTCCATGATTCACACGATATACCGATGGTGACAGGTGGCGCTTTAGGACATCCTTGTACCTCAGATATTGCCCACCAGCCTTGCGTTAACCCGAACTATTTGTTTAGGTAGAAAGCGTTAAACTGTTTTCATTGCTTTTTTATTTGAGCAGTATGTTACGAGTCCCTCCGGTCGATCCTCCGTATCTTCTGGCCGAAGACCATAAGAAATGAGGATTTGTGTGTATGCCGACAACCTGCGATCGCACAGGAAGTGGCTCAGCGGAAATGGAGATGGATCGGCCATACCCTTCGAAGAGAAGCTACCAACAGCGCCAGTATCGCGTTTGAGTGGTGGCCTCAAGGAGGAAAGCGAGCCCGCAAACGCCCCGTACACACCTGGAGGAACGTAGAGAACGAGCTGCGGGAGTTCGGACTGAGTTGTAACGAGGCCAAGGCGGTGGCTCAAGATAGAAAGGCGTGGAAGGATCTTGTGGAGGCCTTATGCACCTATGGGGTGCCCTAGGACGATCACCAACAACAACATGTTACGAGTACCTACAATATAATTATGTAGGCATCAAAAAAGTCTGACAGCCATTGCTCGCTACGACAAAAAATTATAGGCAAACTTTGATCATCACCGATGGAAGGAAAGACCCTTGAGTAAAACACAATTTTGGGCAATATTGATGGTGGCATACCCGTACGACACAGAACCTCCGAGTTTGGAACACGATCCTGCCATCTCAGCCGAAGAATAGCTCGAAGACACTTTAGGTGGAAGGTGTCGAGACGTTTGATGTCTCCCGTACAGACACCGGGTCTCCGAAGCATAAAGCAACACAGGCAGAATTAATGTTTTGTAAACAGCGAGTTTAGTGTAAAGCCTGAGATCGTGTACTAACTAACTATTATAAGAATTATCGCACGGAAGCAATGGTTATACTTAGAAGCAGAAATGGGCATTAATCGATTAACTTTTTATTCGACTAATTAATCGATTAAAAAAATTGTCAAAATTAGTCAACAATTTATTCGTGATTAAATTAATCGACCTAATATACGATTGAAATTGATTTATTGATCATCGAGTGTGAATGCGACAAGTGGTAACGCTGAAAGTGAACGCAGCCGACGCGCGCGAAGGAGGGTAGATCGCGCGCTGTCTATGCAACTTTAACATCCACCCGCCTTCGTCAGTTTTCCGTGATCATGATTGATGCATGCAACTGCGTCGAAATATCGGGAGCTCGACAAAAATCAAAAAGGTAATCACGGTCTATATCCCGGTCAATATAAGTCTAATTGATTTAATCCGTATCTTAATCGATTGATTTCACGATTAATTATCGATTGAAATATGACAGGTAGTCAATTTCTACGGAAAGTCAGGTTAATTGACATTGCTGATTGTTACCTTGACACAAAAGTCGTCATGGGTGTCGTCAAATAGGTTCTCGGGGGTGCTGATACCAAAATTAATTACCAATTTAGAATCTTACATTGCTGACTGTCACTTTCGACACAAAAGTCGTCATGGGTGTCACCAACTAGGTTTTCGAGGGGTGCTGATTTCAAACTTGGGTGAATTTCTCAGCGTGATTTTTTTGTGGCGGAGCTGAAATTCATTGTGTGGGCTAATTGTTTCCGGGTTTTTATTTTTTTTATGAAAACCTATCCTAAAATACTACCTTCGGCAACATTGCAAATTGTTACAAGTGTTATGTATATTTATTTAAAAATAATTTTCCATCGAAATTCTAATTTTGGTGTAGCGTCCAGAGCCTGTTTTTAGCGGATTATTGCTATGGTAAATCCAGTAAATCCGCAGCTATAAAGAAGACTTGCCATAACTTCATTCTTTATTACATTAAGTATATTTTAAGATGACATAAGTCAATATTATTATACAATCTGACACTTATAACTGAGCACCAAAAGTTGTCCGGGGGAAAGAACCAATTTTGGTGGTAAGTATTGAAATCATTTTTATGGTTAAACGAGACGCAGCAAGACGAACAAACGTGTCGTAACATGACCATTCAGGTTCGTTCCTGCATTTAGACATGACACAAGTGTCATACCTTGCTGGATTGGTCCGCCCCACACAAAAATATCTAATTTTGGTGGGTCGTAATACTTTTTCCACCAAAATTGCATAAATTTTGGTGGTGAACAAATTGAGGGCAGTAACGTTTTTGTTTCTATTTGAAAGGTATTTATTACACGTTAAAAGTTTATTATTTCAAGTAGAAAATAATAGAAAAATGAATAAAAGGCTTTATTTTTGATTTTATTTTTTATTTTTGTGGGTAGACCAATTTTGGTGGCGACCATGTCATTGAAATCGTAATTTCTCTAAAACTACTTATTATAATGAAAGGTCATTGATACATAACATTGGTAATAATTAGTTATGTAACATCAGTACATAATTTCAACAAAAATTACAAAACTAAAAAAATCCACCAAAATTAGGCAAATTTCGAGTATGATAGATAGATAGATAGATAGATAAAAGCTTTATTTGAATGCTGCAATAACACACAATTACAAATGCAACACAGAACAACAAGAAGAGAAGAAGAAAAAAAACATACAATTGACTTAAAATTACGTACACAACATTAAAAAAAATGCTTACCAACACTGTGTGCATTGCAGCAAAAACAAAAGGGTTCCGACTCAGCTATACGCTTCACCCTTTCGAGTGAGGCACTGATATTCTGCCGGCACCCAGATCACGTTACAGTTAAATAAATAAAGAAATGTGTATAAATGAAGAAATAGGTTAAGGTAATTTTAAAGTAAGGTGAGAAAACAATTTATGATTATAAATATAATTATATACATTGCTGTGAAATGAAATACAAATTAAAGTGGAAATAATACATACATATACAATTAATGATCAACAAGAATATAGAAAATGTGTAAGTAATACTTGTGTTATAAAGTGTTATAAAGTGCGCAAACGTGCCGTTAAGAATGTACCGTAAAAATAATTATATCCTAAAATCCGCGACCAAAAATCCGTATGGTATCCCTGTTTTTTGTTTCTCCAGTAATATCTTTTTAAAGTGCAATTTGAAAGATTTCTTACTTTTTAGTTGTCTTACAGGTGGAGGGATATCATTCCAGCATTTGGTCGCGAGATATCGGAAACAACCAGTAAATGCGACTGTTCTGTGTGGATACATTTCCAAAAGGCAACGTCGAGTTGACCTAGTACCATGGCGGTTATGAAAAGTTGATGTGGATACTTTGGAAAAGAGATATTCCGGTGATTTATTATTTAAAACGCCAAAAAGTAGACATGCAAGATGGAGATGTCTCCGAGAAGACATATTGAGAATGGACGATTTGTTCAGATACGGAGATATATGGCTTCTTGGAGGTATTGAATAAATAAATCTATAACAAGCATTTTGTACTCTCTGTATCAAGCGGCGAGTCTTTTGTTGCAAGCGTGGTCCATAGACGATATCACCGTAATTTAATTTGGATAGAACCAGCGATTCACACAAAATCATGCGAACGTTCTCATTTAAGAGATTGCGAATCTGGTACAGGATTTTTAAGCGAAAGAAACATGACCTGACCAATTCACCTACGTGTTTCTCGAACCTCAACTGGCTATCAACCACTACACCTAAGTTTCTCGCCTCTTCTACGCGTTCGAGTGAGGAACCATTGATTTTTAAATGAAGATCACAGTTTAAAATACGAAAAATTTGTGTTTTGGTGCCCATAATCATGTACTTGGTCTTAAGAGGGTTCAACAGCAGACAGTTTCTTTCAGCCCAATTGGAGATGTTTACGAGGTCTTCGTTAATTTTAAAAATAGCATTACTAAATTCATTACAACGAGCTGAATAATATAATTGGACGTCATCCGCATATAAATGATATTTGCAATGCTTAATAACATTAGTTATATCAGCACTATATAAAATGAAAAGTAAAGGACCAAGTATCGATCCTTGAGGGACACCACGATTTACCGGTCTAGAATCAGATATTAACAAAGTGCCGTCTTCTTTGCATATCTTGACTGACTGAGCGCGGCCTTCCAGGTAACTACTGAACCACGAGAGAGACTTTAAATCTACGCCATAGTATTTTAATTTTGAGAGTAATAAGCTAACATTTATGCAATCGAACGCGCGAGAAAAGTCCAACAGCACCAAACAGGTGCCTTTGCCAGAGTCTTGTTCCGAAATAATGTTATCAACAACATCTATCAGGGCAGTCACAGTTCCCATACCCCTACGAAAACCTGACTGTAATTGTGGCAAAATATTGCTACCCTCTACATATTTATATAATTGGTCATAAACAGCTTTTTCCAGAATCTTCGAGAGAAAAGGCAAAATACTTATGGGCCTGAGGTCCTTGAGCTCACGTGCATTGTCCACTTTAGGTAAAGGTGTAACCATAGCTGATTTCCACATTGCTGGCACCTGGCCATGCAGTAAAGATCGATTAATGATTGATGTTATCACTCGCAGCGTCCGTGGAAGGGTGAGCAGAACCATGTCCCTACTAATTGCATCTACACCAACTGAATTGGTAGTAATGGAGAGTATATATTTACCTACATCACTCTCATCGACTGGCTTCAAGCTAAACGAGGTACTACCTAATCGTCGAGTTTCAAAGAACATTTGTGTGTTTATATCAACCTTATCATCACCAGGAACATTCAAAAAACTATCGTTGATCAAATTTGGATCGTTGAAATGGCAAGGAAGACAATCTCGTTTATTAGAGTCTGTTAAAACATTTTTTTTAAGATTCTTCCAAAGTGATTTTGAATTATGACAATTTGAATTAATATGGTGATTATAATAGGCTTGTTTTTCAAAATATATACTTTGAGCAACTAGTTTTTTTAATTCACAATAGCTATGTTTGTGGATTTCCGATTTAGACTTACGATATGCAATATGAGCCTCATTACGCTTTTCTATCATAATTTTGATAGTATCAGTGATCCACGGTAGATTGGTGTTACGCCTGATTGTAATTGATTTATTAGGAGCATGTATGTCAAATAAGGTCAGCAGTAACAAATTGAAAGTCTCCACCATGGCATCTACGGAATCGGTTTTTAATACCAGCTCCCAGTCTATTGCCTGCAGATCCCTATCAAACTTCGCCAAGTCAATGTCCTTAATTGGCCTATAAGTGATAGTTCTCGGCGGTGCCTTGGGTCGTTTTATTGCCAAAGTAATCGTTACCATGGCATGACCGAGAGAACCAGTTATATTAGAGACGCATACATTGGTAACAGACGCGTTAGTACAGATAACATCTAGAAGGGTGTCATTATCCACAGAAAAGTGAGTAGGTTCCTTTACTACTTGCTCTAAACTTTGGGAGCTGAGAAAGCATTTAAACTTAGACGTATTACTGTTTGCTGTGTCTAGCACGTTGATGTTAAAGTCACCCATCAAAACAACACGGTCGTGCTTAGAGAAGTATGTTAAAGAGTCTGTAAGGGCATCGAAAAACATGTCAACGTTGACCCAGTTTGGACGATAAGCAGTACCTATTATGTAACTTTGACCGTTAAGGGAAACAGATAGCCACAGTTGTTCTATATTTGCAGCAGGGTGGGTAGAACGCCGCGCGCGCACGGTAGTTTTGATATAGAAGCCTACCCCACCGCCGCGGCCACCGCGCATCGATGTGGGTCGCGGAGCATTTATAAATTTGTATCCGGGGACACGCGGCGCGCGTTGTTCTTGTCCCTGTCTGATCCAAGTCTCACAAATCGCCACTATATCGGCGTCAAACCTGTTCATTGCGACCAAAAAATCATCTTGTCCTGTTGACAACGAGCCCGGGTTGTAAAGAGCTAATTTAAGTAATTTAGTTTTAGGCGTGACTAGGGAAAAAACTAGATAATAGGTGCCTACATGCACACAAAATCAAAACTGTATGTATATCCAATATGGTGTCACGACCCGGTTTCGTTACGTGTGTAATTAAAAATAGTGAGGTGAAATGTTTACTATTAAGGTTAAATATGTGTTCTGTGACGTGGAAAGTGTTTGTGAACGTGTTGAACAAAAAATAAATGACATGCGAATGTGTATATAGGGCTATCATATTTGTTGTTGTTGCAATGCACGCCAGTGAAAAGCATAAAAAGAGATTACATAACATACAAACTATTATTAAGCGAAAAAAAATATATAAAATGCGAACACAAAATACATAAGACAACGGTTGAAATACATGCTTAGTTGATGCTACTGTTATTTCTATATCAGTACAAGTACCTAAATTATATTTATGCCTGAGAGCAAACGTCAAGAGAACCAAAAACACGAGCCAAGTCAATTTCAGTCCTTATGCGATGTCTCGGAGAGTCAGTTCCCGGTCGTTGGCGCAGATAGATCCTGCCATCACGCGTCCACACGTATCGCCAGCCGTGTTGCTCCTTCAGCTGCCGTGCCCTTTGAAATAGCCGTCGATTGAAGGGTGTCAGCCGCTCGTTGACATAGAAGCGGCTACCGGGCCCCGGGAGCCCGGTGCCCTCCGTGGTGGCCCCGCGGCGCACCCGCGCCGCCTGCAGCAGCCGGTCGCGCACGGCGCGGCGCGCCAGCCGCACCACCAGCAGCCGCGGGCGGGCCGGCACGCCCTCCTCCAACAGCGGCGCACGACCCACGCGAGTCGCGTCGACGATATCATGTTCAGACAGCGTGACACCGAGCTTCTGCCCTAAGGTACTCACTATGTGAATTGTATTTTCCCCCGCTTGTTCTGGGACACGAGAGATCTCAAGATCGTTGTGTAGCAGGTCCTGGTCTCGATCATTTAAATCAGTTTTTAGCTGAGCTATTGTCTCTAACAAAGAAGCATCAGTACCATTACCGCTAAGACCGCTAGGAGACGCGGTCTTGGTCTCCAGTGCTTCAATCCGCGCACACAGATTATCAATACGGCTGTCACAGCTGTCCATCCTTGACGACATGCTAGCTAGTTTTGTATGAACAGCCAGAATATTTAAATTCATTTTCCGCATTTCCTCGCGAAGCAAACGGAATTCCCCCACTAATTGCCCAACATCCGGTACGTACGCAGTGTTTGTTGTCGTGTCAAACCTGGTGGAATCGTGATGACTGTCCGTGAATGACATTTCCATGGCTGAGTTGTCAGGTTCATGGGTCACTGTCCTAGGGCGGGCGGCGCCTCGGTGCATTGTTATGTGTTCCATTGCGCTCCGCACCGGTGTGTTGGTGTTGTCCGACCTGGGTTCGGCACTTTTACATTCTTTCCACGTATACTTTTGGTCTATAATAGTTTGTAAATAGTCTAGGGAAACATTTGCACACTCAAGACAATAAGATCGAAGACAGTTACAGCAATTTAAAAAACTTTTGCCGTTTACTGTGTTTAAACATCCAGCACAGCTTGCCATTGCAAAGTGATTTATGTGCGTTGGTGATAACGTCCAGATTTCAATGGCTGTCACTGACAGCGAGATAACGGGCGCGCGAAGATGCTCGCAGCTGATTCGTTGACAGCTCGTCAGCTGACCCGCACAATCGTTGTTTATAAAGTCAGTTGGATCGACTTTTAACTGTAATTATTCTGTTTAACGTTAACGTTCTCGCACTTATTTGATGTAAGTCACTTAATTATATACCGTTGACAGTCAATTATATACATGATTTCGAAATTTCCCGGAGCGATCGAAAAGTACGTGCTTTAACGTCTGTCAGTGACAGTCAACAATAACCACTTTGGTCAAATTATCTGTTTGGTCATTAATTTTGGAATCAGTATCCCCGAGAACCTATTTGACGACACCCATGACGACTTTTGGTTAATCGTGAGTCGATTACTTTTTGCTCAACTCTGCTTAGAAGGTTAGATGTTAGATAGATAATCAGAAAATAAAATAACCATTGTAATTTAATTAGGGTTAGTCGTTAGACAAGTAAAAAGAGACATACTAACTAAAAATAATAAATCATTTAGTAGTCATAGTCATATACGTGTATAATTTTTATACTTTGTTTTAGTAACAAATCTGAATGTTAAATCCATAAAAAATAACCAAAATATTGTCGTCAGGTGAGTTAATTAAACGTATTAAAATTCTGATTCATATTAATTAATTGACGTCTCTAATAGCATTATTTGATAAATAACATTGATTGTTTAATTACTGTACCTGAGCAATCTCTATGTATTCATGATTGGCTATGGCCGGTGACTAAGGAGTCTGAAGCGTATCGCGTGGTATAAAAGGACAGCAGTGGCAGCATATCAGTATCCATCAGCGAGGCTCCGGTCTGCTTGAGGAGTTGCACGCCGAGTCCCCGCCCCCGCCTCCCCGCCGCCGCCGCCGCCGTCCCCGCCTCCCCGCCGCCGCCGCCGCCATGTCGCCGCTCGCCCGCTCGCTGCTCGCGCTCGCCGCGCTGATCGCCACCGCCGACGCACAGTACCGCCAATGCACCACAAAAGTTACAAAATCTAAGGGTGAGAATAAGTATTTGTAGGACAGCTAATAAAAGTAACACTTTTTGAGCTACTGCACAATCATTTTAACACACTTGCTCATGACGGGGATCTTTGTAAAGCAATTATGCGTGTTATATTTTTATATTGTCTGTCACAACAAGCTGAGAAGCGAATCTTGAGATAATCAAGATTCGCTAGAGCCGTCGCGATTTAACTTACTCTCGTCAGCTTCCACCCTTTCTGCATTAAATTTCTGAGTCATTTCATTTTGTATGTGTTACTTCCTCACTTCTCGCGAATTTTTTATGTAAGCAAATGCAGCATGCAGGCGTCTTCAGTCTAGTCATCGAAGTTTTTGCTATATATTTTTTCAGGGTAGTTATATGTTTGAGAAGGAATTCTTTAAAATGCTTTATTCTGAGTCCGCAGCTATCAAGTGCATTAGACCATACAGGTAAATAAATAATAGAAGCAGATTGATTGAACGATCGTTTCTGAATTGAGAGCAAGAGTTGAAGATATTTTTTTTTACCCATCCTCGTGGCTCCCAATTTACTTTCTAAAGTACATTTGGTTTCAATTTCAATGGAATTTTAACTTTCATTTAAACAAATGAAATATATATTTTTTTTGTTTCTAAAATCTTTCCAACACATGAAATTGAGTTCAATCTCAAGTACAATAATAATCAAAATTCCCTAACAAAAATTTTTATGGTGGGCACTCCGAGGCTATTGTGAGCAAAATATTTTATATATAAAGGCTATTTTGTTGCACAAACATGAAGATTTTTTGACTACATTTTTTTTTACTTGTCTATAATTGTGTCCCACGACTCCCACTGCTGACCAAAGGCCTCCCCTTTCTTCCGCCACTATTTACCGCCTGCGGCTGGCGGCTACAGGCGGCAGGCGGCTTCAAGTAGGTTATCAAAATTAATTAAGTAGGTATTTATTTCTAATATGTATACGGAAGACCTAAACCTACGTGATCAATAATATTATTGTACTGTTCACTTCCAGGTTTGATAACCGATAATCCTGTACCACTAGTGCCAGCACACGTACCGTTCCCGGGGGGACTAATACGAGTTCCTGATTATGTAAGGTTTTTATAATAAATGTAAGGTTCCGTCACTTATGGTAAATAAACTTTAATAAACTGACCTTTCATAAGTGGAGCGGGCCAGGTGGCATGTCAGCATTGTGCCAGTGTGGCATCCGCCACGGCCGCTCGGCAGGTGGCCTTCCTGTGTTCCTCGCGAACCGCTGAGCCCAGGGGATTGAGAGCCAAGACATTGGCAGTTAAGCCATTCGATCGAGTCTACCATTGGAGTCCTTACCACCGGAGGAAATACCATCACATGAAATGAGAATGGGCAACTTTTCTCCGACTGACGCCAACTGCTTCATCCAAGCCATCCAGGGCCTATGACTGTGATTTAGTTTAAACTTGACAATTGTTGTAGCGATCAAAACGCTATTATAGCTCCGCCGCGCCAGTAGGTACACAAGAGTAGTAAGTAGAGATGATAGAGAGAAAGCTAGTTACGAAGGGACGTTGGCTGGGTACCTAGCTATATTGAGAATAAATGGAAATGACGACTCATCTGGCCTAGTCCTATATCAGATATAGTACCGATATATCCACATATTTAAGCTTCCCTGATCCTTTGAAATCCTACATACGATATCCGATCGGATAATTTGAAAACTCACTGAGAGCAATTATTTTTGTGGTGAACATGTATATATTGTTCTTTAGTCATGATTGTTTTCTGTATAGAGGTATTAATATATGTTGGGGGCGATATCTAACACAGATACCTAGCTGTGTTAGATATCGCCCCCAATATTTATTTATTATTTTTCCACTGGTATTATTTGTAAAGTACGTGTTTTCAAAATATTGATGCGTCGTTCCAGGGTGCTTGCGGATATTCGAAACCGCCTGTGGGTGAGAAGGTGATTTGTTGCAACTCCACCACGTCCGGCAAGTATCCCCCGCCCGACGTCGAGTTCTTCGCGGGCAGCCTCGACTTCGTCGTCAATAATACTGATCCGATGGGAAGCGACTGTTCCATCACCCAATACTGTCTCTGATTATAATAACATTTTAAGCGTTCACGTTCTGTATGCCTACGGATCACTCGTTTTGATTTATACCTATGGCTATTGACAAACGGACACCACTTATAGTCTATTTTTGATTTGTTTCGTATTATTATGTTTGTATAAATGCAACGTGCACTAGCTGTTTACTGTTGTGGCTCTTCTAAGATACATAATAAGTTTCAAAATTATTACTCTTATTTTTAGTAAAGTGCACTATGTGGATACAAATAAAGATTTCATTGCACTCATGTTGTTTAATTAAAATGTCAAGGTTTTCGGTTAAAGAATATCATAATTGTGTTCAAAAATTCAAATATGCGTCATAAAATGTTAGTAGTATTACTGGCAAAAACGATCGTT
Source organism: Leguminivora glycinivorella (assembly GCF_023078275.1). Taxonomy (NCBI): domain Eukaryota; kingdom Metazoa; phylum Arthropoda; class Insecta; order Lepidoptera; family Tortricidae; genus Leguminivora; species Leguminivora glycinivorella. The sequence goes on along the minus strand of NC_062976.1, from coordinate 32,455 downwards.
TAACAATAAGAAGCATGGATGACTGTAAGTTGTCGGTAACACGCCATATAGGTACAATAATTGAGCGAATTTCGATCTTATTTCTCTTTATGTTAGGAGAAGCATGTTGGACCTAATGTTTCGCAAAACCATCTAAACGTGTCACTTCGTGCCAGAAAATATATTTGTAACATTAGTGGAATTCCTTGCCGGCCATATTTCCGTGCTCATATAACGTGGCAATTAACCTTCAAATCAAGGGTGAACAGCCATCTTCTGGGCGAGCTCACTCCATCGTAAGCCACGTATTTGCCTTTGGCTAGTCTATAAGCCCAAAATAAAAATTAAGTAAGTAGGTGACTTGTAATTACATCTGGGCCATTTTTTTTTCAATGTTGTCCACTTCACTTTTTTTGGATTTGGAATTTTTATGTGGTTTCCACTCAGAATCGCGAGCTCTTTCAATCCTAAAAAAGTGTCCCAAAGTTTTTTCCCATTCCGTCACCATTTTTCATATATTTTGTATGGCGGTAACGGAATGGAAGGTTTTCGAACATTGTGGGACTAATAATGTTTGAAACTACTTCTATTTAGGTACCCAAACTGATGAATTAGGGAACCCTTATGATCAAAATTGCAAGGTAATCGTATTTATACTCAAAACTATGGAAACGAAGTAGTGAAACAAACGAAGCACTATAAGTATTCGTTATTGAAATATATAAATAAATAACATTTATTATTTTATTAATAACTAGAAAATATTCAAAAATCTATATATAAAATACCATAATTATAACACAGAACTCGAACCAAACTGTTTCAAATGCATAAAATAACTCGTACGTTAAACAATAATAAGTTTATAGGCTAAAATAATGAAAAATAGAATGTAATTTTATTATTAAGTATATTTGAATTTTCGAAATAATCAATTTTGACACTTATCACTTAATAAAATACGAGATAGAATAGATTAATTATATTAATATAGTTTTGCTGCCATCTAGCGAGAACCTCAGTGAATAGCTTGTGCGTGTGAGTCGAACCCGAGTTCAACAGAACTGGGTGCCGTCCAGGACGCAAGCGGTCTGACAGGCGCAGCCGACCTGCACCGGCGAGTACTGGCCATCGGCGATGTCGACGGTGGGCGTGCAGGTGTCGTCGTCATTGTTACACACTCGTACTGTCTCGCCAATCACGCTTCCCGGGTCACAGCCGTTCTAAGAAAAATTAAAAACATATATTGTCTTCCGTTACCGCGATAGTTACTCATGAAGTAAAACTATGGAAATGGCTGTGGCTGCGGCTGGAATGGAATGCTGTAAAGTGTTGTAAACGTCGGGATGAATTGTAAATTCATTATACGCGATATAATCCGTTTCCATATTTTATTTCAATAAGGGTTCCTGTTGTACCTTTTTGGTACGGAACCCTAAAAATGAAAAACACTAAGATTTTTTAATTCTAAATGGGCTGACTCATGGCCACAGACGAGGCGAAGGCGTAGCCCGCGATGGAGCGAGATATCCCAGTGGGTGCCTGTTCACCCTTGACTCGAAGATTTGTGGGTCATATAAGCTGAGCTGAAATATAGACGCTGGCAAGGAATTCCACTCCCTGTCAGTGCACATAAGAAAGAAGAATCAAAGCGCTTCGTGCAAATTGGTGGAAGATCTACCAAGTGAGAGTGGAAACTGAAAGTCCGATGGATGAGGAAAGTGGAAGCTCGTGGAGCTCTTGAACACACGAGATTGGTGTTTGGTAAGTAGGGGATGTTGAGCAAAACTCTGCGCGGAAGGCGCTGCTAGCACATTGTGAAGGACCTGCCGCGCATGTGCGACGTGTTGACCCTTTCTCACACTTGTACATTAGCATGTAAGGCCTGAGATACACATGCCTGTAGCTCACACAACTGGTATGCCAACGACGTACAAAATACTTGCATGCCAGTTCAGTAATTTGTACGCGGCAGGCATGCCAGGGGACGTAGCCAAATGCACAAACGCTCACGTCGTTTCGTAGCTATCTATATCTATCGCTCTTGCGGATTGGCGCGACAGAGCCAGACTGCATTTCTGTTAAGTATATTGTTATTGTCATTCGGGCTACGCCGGCAGTTGTACAAGCTACAGGCATGTGTGTTGTTCGCAGGCCGTGTGACAGGGAAGCAGCACGCCAAACGTGCTTCATCTACTTTCAAGACAAATGGCAGAAAGGAACACACGCTGTAAGAGAAAAACAATATTTTTTACCGAAATCGTTACTGTCGCTCCTGGTGGATTGACTTTTGTCGGTGTTATTGCGACCGGGACCTTCGTCTTCTGACCTGATGAACAATCAATAAAATATGTTTAACGCTTCATATATTTTTTTAACTATACAGGATGTAACATTAATGCCGGTGACCCATTTAAGAGCATAACCGGTATCGAATAGCGGTTACGAATACCACTTCCTTTTTTAACCGCCTTCCAAATCTCAAAGGAAGGGGTTATCAAGTCGTCTGTATGTTTTTTTTTTTATTTTTTTTATTTTTTTTAATGTTTGTTCCTCGATATCTCCGTCGTTACTAGACCGATTTTGAAAATTTTTTTTTGATTGAATGTATATGCATACAGATTGGTCCCATTTTTCTCAGAACCCAGTTCTGATGATGGGATCCTGGAGAAATCGAGGGAACTCCTCAAATCTGAAAGGCATATATATGGTGATTTTTGTGTTTTTAAAGGAACAGCATGCATTTACGTACGGAGCAGTGGAACTCCTGATGATGGTCAGAATGGAACTCCTCAAATCTGAACGGCACACTTATAGTGACTTTGGTATTTTTATAAGAACAGCATGCACTTACGTCCAGAACAGTGATATTTGGTGCAGTGGAATTGCTGATGATGGTCAGAACGGAACTCCTCAAATCTGAACGGCACACTTATAGTGACTTTGGTATTTTTATAAGAACAGCATGCACTTACGTCCAGAACAATGACATTTGGTGCAGTGGAACTGCTGATGAAGAGTGAGCCGCCCCTGGTTAGAGTTCCGTTCTGATAATCATTCTCATCTGTAAGTACTTCAGAATCATCCAGATTTCAAAATTGGTTCAGAAATGACGGAGATATCGAATAACAAACATTAAAAAATATACAGACGAATTGATAACATAATCCAACATTTGAAAGTATTTATCACCAGAACCCCAAAGGAAGGCGGTTTTTTTTTCTTAAAAATTATTTAAAATAAACACCATGAAAATTAAAGGTACTATAGAAGGTAATGTATAAGCCGTAGGATTTATCTTCGGCAATTATGTTACATAGTGTATTACATTACAACTGAAGGTCGAGTATCCCTACTTTTGGGTAAATATTTTTTTTTTTTTTAGAAAATAAACATACATTACATTACAAATTACATATAATATGCACCTCAATATTGTTGCTATTTTCTTGCCATCTTGAGGCCTTTCTGCAGAGACATCCGTGATTCTAATCCTAAGACTTTGAAGTATCTTAGGTTCAGACTAAGAAAACTAGTTTAAATGAAACGTCCTAACACTCACCAACATCTTTTGTGGCACATTTGCCGTCGGCGGCGGCGAGCAGCGCGGCGAGCGCGAGCAGCGAGCAGGCGAGCGGCGACATGGCGGCGGCGGCGGCGGGGAGGCGGGGGCGGGGAGGAGGGGGCGGCGGGGACTCGGCGTGCAACTCCACAAGCAGACCAGAGCCTCGCTTGTAATGCTTATCCGTCACCTCTTCCACGTTTTATACCAAACACCGGCCGAATCGGAAATAAATAAATCGATTTATACCTATTACAATTAGTTATATCTCTGATATTCTAAATGGACAATTAACTATAACTAATTTAAACATAATTATGAAATTAGATGCGATCATGATCAATTTTAATCATACATACTTTTATCTGAAATCGAAGGCCTTGCAATTTATGGCATGATAATTATGTATTTAAAAATTTCCGCAAGGCCGTTGAGTTGAGGTTTGTAAACTGTACAAGCACTTTAAGAAGTTTAAGATTATTAAAATCAAAGTATGTGTAACTGATCATACTTATTCGGTAATCGCTGCCCGCATTCGGTAATTTATTACGTGTAAAGAATGAATTACATTATACATTCGGAATGCCCCTAATATGCGTTTTAGCCGAATAGGTACCGAATCGCGATCTATTATGCCGAACGACGCAAACCGTAGGTAAATGCTTACAACACAGTTCCGTGTCGTCGTACGACGTACTGTGGCTCGACATCGAGCCGCTGAAACAAACGTTAGGGCTACTACCGCTAATAAACGCCAAACCTGTATGTTTTTGCTATTTTAAGTCATTCTATTTAATATTAGAGTGCAAGTAGTGCAACTTCAACCGAAAACAGATATGCAACTAGCCGAAACGGGAATCTCATACGGCAACTCTAATCCCCGGCGGTTTAGGCTCGGCCGGCGCCGGCGCGCGATCCGTGAGGGCGCGGCGCGGGCCTGAGCCCGGCCGGACGGACTGCCCCTATCCTAGACTATTCCCTAACAACTCTGCTTCCTACCACTTTTAGCTTTTCTAATCTGAACTGGACTATGTTAAAAAGCTATAATTGTGGCTGGATATAAGATCTGTCTTTAATTTGGTGTCAACAAAGAAAGTTGTCAACATTATAACTTTTGGATTTATTCCCTTAATAATTTATAATTATATTTACAATTATTATTATTATTATTATTATTAGCCCACATTGTCCCACTGCTGGGCAAAGGCCTCCCTCTTACTCTTCCACGTATCCCTATCCTCGGAAGTCTCCCACCAGTGTGTCTCAAAGGCCTCGAGTTCGTCCCGCCATCTTTGACGTGGTCTACCCCTTGGCCTTGTAATTTGTGGCAACCAACGGGTGGCTGTTTTTGCCCACAGGTCATCCGGCATCCGGCAAACGTGTCCTGCCCAATTCCATTTGAGCAATTACAATTATTACTATTATTATTATTACTATTATTATTATTATTATTATTATTACTATTATATTATTATTATTATTATTTAATTATATTTACAATTATTGTAAAAAAAAAAAATTAACTAGCTAGCATACACAAAACAATACGCATTCAAATATAAAATATTCGCATCTCATGTCATAAAATAATAGCTGGTAAATAGGCCGATAAACACTTTGTGAATGACCTACGACCGCTTTGTTTGAGAAAGATTGGAACGCGTAGTTTTTTATCCGCAGCCTACAGCGGATGGGTCCGGCATCCGGCTATCTAGTGCTGATGCTTGGCTTAGCTGCTTGTTCTAACAAGGGCACTCTTAAGCTAGCGTAATTTTGTACATACTGAACTGTATGAATGCAAAAGCTTTTTAACAAAAATAGTTAAAAATATTGGCATCTGAAATTCAAACCAAAACTTTACATTTCGCCAATTTCTGTCGAAATTCTATCAGCTTGAGTATTTAAAACAAACACTTTTACCACCCCGTGCGGGCTGTTTGAGGACCGAACACTGTCCACAATACATTCCGCTCTTTCTTCTAACTTATATCTTCTTGTGTTGGGGGAACAAACTGTTTAAATTAGATATAACGTGCGATTAGAAGATCACTTTAGGGTCGACATGTACTATCAGCTGCAAAAGTGCATGGTGAATTTATCAATGAATTCATTCATAATTTCTCCATGCACTTTTGCATCTGATAGTACCTGTATTACAACTGCAATTCGTTTGGCATCTGTCACCCACCGCTGTCTACGGTATGCTACGTATGCTAGTAGTATTACCGCTACAGCGGAGCTCGTAGGAGTGATTTCACATTATTGAAGTGTGACAGAGACCGAATCCGGACGCAGCTACATTTCCACGGCAGTACTGCAACGCAACATTATTCCTATACTTCGTGGTTATAATGTTGTCTATAATTTATAATGTTGTTTACATTTTTCGACAGTAAAGAAGTAAATCGATGAAAAATAGGTTCGTTCATAACCAACTCATCCTTCCCTACAAACCCTCGTATAGTTTTATAAAAACGCACACTTACATTTACATGGCGCGAGTTGTCGCAGTGTATGTGATCAATCGGAACTCAAGTAGAAATCAAGGCGTTCCTGTTATAGTGGATGGTGTGTTCTCTCTGGGCTGAGTTTATTCAAAAGCCGGAGCTACTTAAAACAAATTCCGATACTTAGTTGGCGGAGCCGGGGTTTTGTTACTTGACGCCCACTCTACGTAATTATGTCTTTACGTAACTGTGTCGGTTTCGACACATAACTTATTCAATAAAGTTTAGAATATCTCATCCTTAAAATAAAAATTTGGCAAAGGATAAAGAAAATAACTTTCAAAACAAGTCTAAATGACGGAAAGGCCTCTCAGTTTTTCGGCACGGTCACATTTTGATTTCTAATCTAACTGTTGCCGTCCGGTGGTCAGTGAGCCTCCTAAGAACCATCGCAATAGTACTTTGTGCAACAAGGAGAGGAAGTTGACTATTACTAACGCGAGTAAGTAAAGACTCGAGTTAGTAATATTCATACTCCTCGAGTTTTCATCACACTCGCAATGTAAATAGATGTAAAGAAATTTTGGTACGGTAGTATGGTAGTACGGTACAAGAAATTTCATTATTCCCTTGGGAGAACGATTTTTCTATAACTCACACTCCGCCTGCGTACAATAGCACATTTAAAGTTCAAGTGTCACGAAAATTAATAAAAATCACATCAAAATCGGTTGAAAATATTATCATCTTTTCAGTGATCATTCCATTAATTATTTAAGGGGCGTTTAAATAAAGTTGGAAACATAATCTTTGGTCTGGTTTATTTTCATAGATAAGCGGTTCAAAAAGAACAACAAACTACTTTACAACACCAACGCTGCCGCCCCCGCTGCCGCGTCCGCCGCCGCGCCGCCACGAGCGCCGCCGCCGCGTTGGCGCCGTAATGAATACCTTTATAAACTCACCGACGTTCACAAAACATTGCGCCGCGACTGGGACGTTTCTTATATTATACATCAGTGGCATACAAGCATACAGCCCGCCTGATGTACGCAATCTCCGTAGCTTGTGGACGACTGCAAATCCAGTGTGCGTAGCCGAATGCACAAACGCTCACGAAACGCTCACAATCATATATCTCTCTTCGCTATTTCGTAGCCATCTCTATCTCTATCGCTCTTGCGTATTAGCGCGACAGAGCCAGACTACTTTTCTCCGGCGTTTCGGTGGCGTTTCGCGTCGCAGAAATGCCATTCGGGTACGGGGCCAGAAGTAGTTACATGCGCGTTGCCGGCTCTAAGTAATGAATATTGCGCAATAGACGCCCAATGTCTGTGTAGATGCGAACGAGCAGCGAGTCGTGTCATCGCGCACGCACACAACGACAACTGTATGCTCAATGAGCTAACAAAGTACTGCGAGACGTCCGCCGGCGACTCCGCTACCAAGTATTATATGCTCTGAGGTATTAAATGGGTTAAGTTCTGGCATCCTTGGTCTGAGTGCACGCCCATGTTGGGCGTGCAGCGGGCGGAGCACGCTGCACGCTGCACGCTGCACGCTGCACGCTGCACGCTGCACGCTGCACGCTGCACGCTGCGGGCGTGCACGCTGCACGCTGCACGCTGCACGCTGCACGCTGCACGCTGCACGCTGCACGCTGCACGCTGCACGCTGCACGCTGCACGCTGCGCCCATGTTGGGCGTGCAGCGGGGCGGGCGTGCGGCGAGCAAGTCAAACGATTGTAGCTCACACAAGTGTCCTGAGTCGTCGGGTGGCTGCACGCTGCTGCACGCTGCACGCTGCACGCTGCACGCTGCTGCACGCTGCACGCACGCCCATGTTGGGCGTGCAGCGGGGCGGGGCGTGCGGCGAGCAAGTCAAACGATTGTAGCTCACACAAGTGTCCTGAGTCGTCGGGTGGCTGCACGCTGCACGCTGCACGCTGCACGCTGCACGCTGCACGCTGCACGCTGCACGCTGCACGCTGCACGCTGCACGCTGCACGCTGCACGCCAAGCCGACCGAGCGTCCACTCAGGCCTCACTTTACTCTTAAAATTACTGGTGCCGTAGCCGAATGGCGTGCGACGCGAAACGAAAACGAAACGCCGCGAAAGGTAGTCTGCTCTGTCGCGCCAATACACAAGAGCGGTAGAGATAGATGTCTACGAGCGTTTCGTTTCGTAAGCGCTTCGTGAGCGTTTGTGCCATTCGGCTACGCACACTGGCCTATAGCAAAGCTTGGTGAATGGCCCATGTCGTAATTAAAGAGACGGGTGTTTGAGTTGGCACATTTAGTATTTATTTACATTTTAATTCGCACGCGCTTAATGTGTCTGCGGGACGCTTCGAGCGACGAGTTCGGGTGAATAATTCACAAGCAATTACCGTTTTTGGTGTTTTTTTATTACTTGGGCTTTACTTTGTTAATCAAGATCGGCGCCACTTTCAGTTGATAAAGAATTAATCCCGGAATAGTTTTTTTTACTGGTGGTGGTCATGGAAAACAACATCTGCACATAGTTAAAGTATTTTTCATCACACCCGCACTTTAAATGTGCTACTGCACGCAGACGGAGCGTGAGTTATAGAAAAATCGTTCTCCCAAGGGAATAATGAAATTTCTTGTACCGTACTTAAGTTTTTTACATCTATTTACATATTTTTTACATTGCGAGTGTGATGAAAAACATTGTATGTAACTCGGGGAGTATGAATATTACTAACTCGAGTCTTTAAATCGCTCCGGCAGGCCGTCTCTCGTTAGTAATATTCAGCTTCCTCTCCTTGTGGCACAATGTACTATTGCCTAAACATTGAGCTTTGCTAACACTCGTCCCATAAAAAAATGACGACTCTGGCTCTGTATGATACGCGTGTAAACTTCATACGTCCAAAATCAAACCAATTAAATGTACACAGACAATGCGCTGCTTTTACAAAAGCATATTTCCCCCGAAATCCTTGTTCGCCAATGCAATGTCAACACAACTGAAGTTTGTGGAAGCAAACAGGAAAAAACAGAGATAGGTGCGCTTTGGCAGGCTTTCCGGGCGGCCGATAGATTCTGGGCTTAATAAAGCTAGGCCTGAGGCCGGGCTAGCCGACAGATAACTGGGGAAAAGGTTTAACTATTTAGAGCTAAAAAAATGAAAAAGACGAGCTACCACGAGTTTAGATTACATAAATAAATAAAGAACACTACAATCTTGTTTTAAGCGCTGGTGGCCTAGCGGCAAGAGCATGCGACTTTCAATCCGGAGGTCGCGGGTTCGAACCCCGGCTCGTACCGATGAGTTTTTCGGAACTTATGTGAAAAATGTCATTTGATATTTGCCAGCTGATTTTCGGTGAAGGAAAACATTGTGAGGAAACCGGACTAATTCCAATAAGGCCTTGTTACAAAGGATAACAAAGCCTTTTAGGTTGGACGGTCAATGGCTGTCGCTTTCGTAAAACTAGTGCCTACGCCAAATCTTGGGATTAGTTGTCATAGCGGACCCCAGGCTCCCATGAGCCGCGGCAAAATGCCGGGATAACGCAAGGAGGATGATGACTACAATCTTGTTTTCCTGCATGACGCTACTGCGCCAAACCGTCCTTCCGCACTAACCTTTTCTCAATTTAGAAAGAAAGAGAAAGAAAGAAAGAAAAATCATTTATTAGCACAAAATACATATCAATAACTATCTAAAACTAAAACTAGTTACAAACAAAAAATTATAAGTTGCGCTAAATGGTCCTTACTCAGCTAGGTGTCACGGTATGGGCCACATGGCACACTCCGCAACGCTGGTTTTCTGTAAGGCCTAGGTAGGCCTAATTTATTAATCTAAGGACTGGCACCGCGACATGACGCTAATATATAGTGACAGATTGACACCTGACAAGTAAATTAGGTAATCGTCATGACGAGAATTATTAGGTATGCGAAATGCAAGCGAATATAAAATTTACCACGAGAACGCTTTAATAGGAACCTAAAAATACCTGTTTAACATTTTATAATAAAATTAGGCTTTCAAGTGCTACGCGCACCGCTAAGGATATTAGAATTGGAATCCATATAGACGAGGACAACCGGACTAATCGGGGTAAGGCACCTTCCTGTATTGAAATTTTGAATAAAATTATTTAAACACACTAAGGCCGTTTTCACACTATCCGATCCGATATCGGATGTCGGAAGGATTGCAATAGAAAAAATCCAAGATGGCGCCTGTAATGTATGGGATATCGGTCCGACATCCGATATCGGATCGGATAATGTGAAAACGCACTAACTCCTGTTCTTTTGGTTTTCGAAATAAACACCACTCAAAAAACTCAAGTTTGACCTACATCTAGCTTTTAATGTTCTCTTCGCAAAGCCCGCGGCCCATAACGCAGTTCGCATGGCCTGTAGCGCGGGCCATCAATATTTGATTCGTGTTCGCGAGTTGACGTCTCACGGGCTGTTAGATCCCGACAAAGGGAACGTAAGGAAGCCATCAAATTAGGCGCAACGGGTTATAATAATATATCGTGAGAGGCGATATGCGGGAAATGTTTGATAATATTTATTGCTGTGAGTGCTGTGTTGTAGGTTCGTTGATTTTATAGCACCTTCTACTTGATGCCAGTTGTCACGAATATAAATATATCACGACAGCGTCATAAATATCTAATCATTTAAATATTGAGTAATAATCATACACTGTCATTAGTAGTTTTTAGTGAATTTTATGATCTTATGAGTGATTAAAGAATCTCTAAACCTAAGATTACAGAGCGAATTTAGACAAAATTAAACTATTACCTAGGTGTTTTATAAAATAAATAAGCGCAAAAACCTTTTCATAAACTAATGAAGTGTTATCGCTCGCGCAGCTACGTGACATCTGAAATGTTTACAAATTTTCAACCAAAATGTGGACAACGTATTCTAAAATACCCTTGTTTAACACGTTGGACATATTTAGTATCCAGTATGACATCAAATGTTGTTGTCCGAAATGTGTGACACGTGGGATAATTGGTCGGAATATCGCGAGCAGAGCGGCGCGGCGGCTAAACGCACATAATCAGCCGTACATTATGTACGCAATGGCGGCTTGTTTGCTTGTTCGCGAGCGCCGAGCGAGCGCTGAATTAGGTGCCGGGCGCTAGGGGTGTCTACATGACAATCATTCAAAATAGTTAAACAAAAAAAAATCATAACTCAAATAAACAGCGAGTCTAGCCAAGATTACAATCCTTAACGCTCTGTAGCGAACGAACTGAACGAACAAAACGCAACTGGTTCTGTTGGATCAACATGGAAGATAGATAATTATAATACCTCGTTTGTTATGCAACCAGATGAAACAATTCTAAAAAATTACAGCCTCAAAAATCTATAGATTCTGCTGTTTAAGAGCTACACATAGATAGCGGTCCACCTCTAACCCCCCCCCCCCCCCCCCCCCCCGTCGTCGTCCTCTCTAATGCCCCGTTTTTACGTCGAGGGACTCGAGGGTGATCATGGATCCCATTCTACAGGGAACCAAGTATGCCTTGATCACACAATACCTCGGTATATGCTCGCATAGTGGTGACTATAGAGAGTGCGCGTCAAGAAATCGTAACGAGCACAAGACACACGAACCGAGCAACACCCAAGTGGTGGCACGAATCAGAAGCAACTCGGCCGATACAAAAAAAAAAAAAAAAAAAAGTTCATAAAGTGCTTCAGAAAAATCAAGTTGATACTTGTGGTGCCAGCCCTGATTAAAAACAATCGATAATGGCTCCTGCATTTGTTCTCATTTCTGGTTGTTCAACGGCTTTCATACTGCATAACGACGCCATTGTATGAGTAGTAATGAGAGCTCACGCATTTGAACAGAGATTAGCTTTCACGTCAGTATTATTATAAACGAACACAGTTGCCAGAGGTCACCAAGCCGTTTAGAAATCCAGGAAAGTTTAACCTATAATGTTTGCTCAACCGTAGGTACTCGCTAAGCTATGGTCACTTGGTGGAAAGAACTTGTGCTGAGAGATCTACTAGTGTTGCGAGTACAAGTTACAACCCAGCGGACAATTCATACAGCCGCATTGCCTATCGCCAAACGATCGAATTATCGGACATCGGACCTTACACACTCGAGTACCGCTGCTCGCCAACTCGTTTCTCTTTTCTTGCTGTAACCGCTTCTTGCACAGCAGTGATATAATAATATATAGGACCAGTGCACTAAATGTAAAAGTTGAAGGTAGCTTAACTAAGTACTTTAACAGTCATCATACATATTATAATGTTACTGTTTCTAACACTCTGAATATGTTATCCACAGATTAAACACACGTTTATCTAAATCAAATAGTTATTCTCTAGCAGAACGTGGCTCACTTTGAAACCTCACCGCCCGCGTCGCGCCGCCAACGCGCCACTATGCTCATATTTATCTGCGCGCAGCAAAAAGCGGGCGCGCCAGCAAAAGCGACATAAATTGATAGTTTCCGGGCCGCCGCCGCCTCCCCGCCCCCGCCCCGCACGGCGGCGAGCTTTCATAAAAAGCGCCGTAAGTTTTTCTTGGATATTGTCTTTGGATCAGATTATGGGAGAAGTTGATGCGCCCCGCCCGGGGCCACGGAGCCGGCGCCCTGATGGGGGTTTAAATATTATTCGGATCGTTGTCAAAGAAACCTCGGAGTTATTTGTTTCGAAATGTGAATGTTAAAAGCTTTTACAAGTACGAAATATCATTTTGATTATGACCCAATTTTTGTTTAGATGACATCGCTCTTTAGTGTTGACTGCCGATTGCGTTTTCTCTACACGAAAAATGAAAAGTGCTGAAATAGTACATATACCCATTAAAACAGCCGGACTGCTCCCAGGTAGCAATGTACAAGTTGCAGAACATTCTAACAATTTCCGTAAATTACTGATCAATTTTATGAGAAAATTGTCTTTAATACTACGAGGTATATTACACAATATCTTATCTTTGAGTTATAAACTGGCCTTTATTATCAATCATCAAATGCCAAAAGAAGTTGACTCTAAATTTTAGCAATAAATGTGCGCAGAGCAATACCGAGAACCGACCATCAGAACATTCACTAGTTTGGCAACTTCTCTTCGGTGCAATGCTACTACCAGAGTGAACAGTGAATCACGTCCTTTTTGAAACTACAGTACAGTTAAACATTACCTGTATATTTGAGTTGGTGTAAAATCCTCGTGAGCACAGGGGCCGGCACAAGCCGTGCACCGCCGCGTCGGCCGGCCGCGGCCGCCGGCGCCCGGCGCCGCAAGCCGCAACACAAACAACGGGTCGCCGCCGTAACACTTCCACCCCATATTTCATTACATTGTGACAGCCAGCGCTAAAACTTTCCATACGTAAATACTACGACTAATATCACTGGGTCTCAATGGAGAATGTCGTATAAAACTTCAATGCGGAATGCGGTTACGCTCTTTTTAGTTTGCTGTGTATTTGTGTTATGCTTAGAACAGGAAAGGCGTATGTGATGGGGCTACATTCCGAAAAGCGTTGAAATTGAGGATTATGCGACGTTCTTGCCAATGTCACTTCTTCCTATTCGCAATTCTGGACAATCTGAATTCTACGCAATTAGTATTTCACCTCATTCGCTGTTATGCACAGTTATTACTTGTGAACAGTGGAGATTCTTCCTGTTCGCAATTCTGCACAATCTGAATTACACACAATAGTTTTTGACCTCATACGCTATTGTGTGCAGTCATTATTTGTATACAGTAGCGATTCTTCCTGTTCGCAATTCTGCACAATCTAAGTTCCACACAATAGGTATTTCGCCTCATTCGCTGTAGCGACAGCCATTATTTGTGTACAGAATAGTTTCTTCCTATTCGCAATTCTACACAATCCGAATTCGACGCAACAGGTATTTCACCTCATTCGTTATTGTGCACAGTCATTATTTGTATACAGTGTAGTTTCTTCCTATCGCAATTCTACGCAATTCGAATTTCACCCAGTAGGTATTTCGCCTCATGCGCTATTGTGCACAGTCATTATTTGTGTACAGTATAGTTTCTTCCTATTCACAATTCTACGCAATCTGAATTCCAACCAATAGTCTTTCACTTCATTCGATTTCATGCACAGTCATTACTTGTGTACAACCTCGTTATGCACAATCTCAGCTTCCTCAATTCCCGCAAACACGCACACACAGAAACGCAGAAAGTACCTTCGCGACGCACTAGCGTAGGCAAAGCTCCATATAGCATTATTAATATTAACACATTCAACACCAAGAACCCGTCTGGTAGGCACTCGTAAAGTTTCCTTAGATGCCGGAGAACCCGCTGAGCGGGTCCTCGCCATACAAGCGGGCGATTAAAAAGTGCGACCGGTTTCAGACGTAGTGCGCCATTTTTTGTCTGGCAGTGAATGTGTTAACTACTAGGCGGTACACACTCAGCAAAAATAATATTTAGGTGTCATGCTACAGATGGCGTTGTTACAAGCACTGTATTCAATTTTGACACCCAATTTCAAAATAAAATAAATCTAACCAGTCACCGTATCAATATCTTGTAAACAAAATGTTAAAATCAAACCTTTGCTGGCTAGAGGTATAGGCCAATGTTTACTAAATAATTACAGATGTAGTGTGAAAAGCGTTTCCTTCGTACTTTTCGGGAAACGTTCGTATTTGTCATGTCATAATAGTTCACATTCTGACATTTGATGAAGTAGAACTGCTGATAATAGATCAGAACGAAACTTCTCAACGACGTATAGCTCATGTTAGGAGATTTCTGCTTTTCTATGTGTGCGTGTTTGCGGGGATTGAGGAATCTGAGATTATGCAGAACGAGATTGTACACAAGTAATGACTGTGCATAAAATCGAATGAGGTGAAATACTATTGGGTCGAATTCAGATTGCGTAGAATTGCGAATAGGAAGAAACTATATTGTACACAAGTAGTGACTGTGCACAATATCGCATGAGGCGAAATACCTATTGTGTGGAATTCGAATTGCGTAGAATTGCAAATAGGAAGAAACTATACTGTATACAAATAATGACTGTGCACAATAACCAATGAGGCGAAATACCTATTGCGTTGAATTCGGATTGCGTAGAATTGCGAATAGAAAGAAACTATTCTGTACACAGATAACGGCTGTGCACAGTAGCGAATGAAGCGAAAAACCTATCGTGTGGAACTTAGATTGTGCAGAATTGCAAACAGGAAGAATCGCTACTGTACACAAATAATGACTGCACACAATAGCGTATGAGGTCAAAAACTATTGTGTGTAATTCAGAATGTGCAAAATTGCGAACAGGAAGAATCGCCACTGTTCACAAGTAATGACTGTGCACAATAGCGAATGAGGTGAAATACTAATTGCGAAGAATTCAGATTGACCAGAATTGCGAATAGGAAGAAGTGACATTGGCAAGAACGTCGCATAATCCGAAATTGAAATCTAATGGTGTAGATATATGAAGAGCGCGCAGTTTCAATCCGGACGTCACCGATGCAAAACCCCGGTCTTCCCTGAAATAAATAATTTCCCAATCGCTTTTCAGTGACAAACATCTTAATCAGGCATAGTTTCTCCTGTACGTTAAATCAGATCCAGGTAGTACACAGATGCCTAGCGGAGCCGGGTTCCCATTGGTAGCAAAAAGTCGACTGCAATAGAAACGTGATAATGAAACTGTATAGTCATGGTTAGACCAATAATATTACATGAATTCCGAATAACCCCTTGTGTTAAGTCGTATCGGTTCTGTGCAGTGTGTAGTTCGGTGTAGTTGTCGACGCTTTAGCAATAACGACGCGACAACATGTTTATCCTCGTGCACGCAACTACCTGCATCCGTTGTACTTGTGTCGGGCCGGGGGCACACTAGCTGCATTTTGTTTTACCAGTGTAAGGCCGGGGGCACACTAGCTGCATTTGTTTTATAGGTTTAAGGCTGGGGGCAACACTGCACGAACTCAACTATTTGTTATTTATGCCAGTAGCATGCATGCGGAATAATTTAGTACCGGTATAAAATCCCATGCAAAATATGCTTTTTACGAGTTCCAGAACTTGTTAAATAAAGGTGATAGACGTGTTCCACTTTTTCTTTTCTCACTTTCCTTCCTTAGCCGTTTATCTTGGCGCCTGCAACTTCAGGTTTGTTGTATGCGCGTTGCACCGTAACGTAACACTCCGCAGTTTGAACTCCGGCAACCTTCGTCAAAGCACACAGCGTTCTCCCGTTATCAGAAAGCAAATATTATGTTTATTTACTCGTAATTACATCATCTATTACCTCAGCCCTTTATCACCCACTGCTGAGCATCATTAGTATCATTTTACAGCTTCATTTTTAAAATGTCATATTTTTTCACAGACAGACGCGTCAAGGAACTTTGTTATATAAGGTGTACTGATATTTTTCTGCATGGCACATTTTCTTATCTCAGTGGCTGTATAGTCGACCTTCATAACGAGGAGTTAACTAGCAACTAATTAGCGACGAGGCGGCGACATCGCGGAGACAACACGTGCCAATTATTCAGCGGTAGCTTTGTGACGCTGCGCAAACGCTAGGTGACTAGGGAGGTGTTAATAATGTTCTTTTTTTGACAAAAGTTTCATTTTTAGTAACAACTTTTATAGTTTCAAGCGATTAAGCATTTTAAAACACACACTCGCTATTCCAACGCTAATTATTCAGGGTCAAGTTTTGTAACGTTGTAAAATAAATGTAGGTAATAGGATCAGAAAGTGTTTGTAAATTTTTACATAAGAAATGTTTCTGCACCAACTTCTTTAATTTTACGGTATTAGCTATACTTAATTTGCCAAACGTACGTATCATTTAATTTTTAAATTCTACCTTATCAGAGTGTTTACTCAACCCTTACCCAACTTACCCAAGATACCAATCGCTAATGGTCCAAGCGATCGTAACAACAATGTCTTTCTCGCTCTAATATGGAAGAGTGTTAGGGAGATATTTTCGTATCGTTCGCCACAAATCAAACGAGTAGCCAAACAATAATTTCTAGAATAGATAAAAATCTATTCTTATAATCGTCGTTTTTCTCGAAACGTCACATATACTTATGGTAAAGGGGCTCTCTACTTCATGCCAGTTTTAGTACAAGTAGCCACGTGTAATAGCTGTGTGTGTGTGTGTGTGTAGGTGTGGAGTTTGTGTTTTATCTTCGGATCGGAGACGAATGGCGTCGCCCTGATGTTGATAAAGTGCTCGGACTCTTACGGGCGAGGGCAGAGTGGAGCGGAGCGGTGAGCGGGGCGGAACAGTTTTATGTTTTAGATATATTTGCCGATGGCACTTTCGAATGTGCGATTAGATCACTGTTTAACACTTTCGCTACCAAGAACCCGACTGTCGGGTACACCGCTCGTAGAAGCGTAGCCGATTACATGGGTTTCCCCGTATGTAGCGAAAATGTCGTAGCGCCGCGTAGAGCCCGGTTTCGAAAGTGTTAAGAATGCGAGTGGTATTATAATTTGCTACGAGCTACGGCGTAGCATTCGTAGCGGTGCTACGAGGGAATCAGGAATAAAAATATAATGAGAGGTATACAATTACAGTTTTACTGAGTGTAACTTACTAGCAACTACAAACACAAGTAAGTATGTACCTAATATCTACTCTTAAGTGACCCTAAGTAAATTTGTTTTTGCAATTAGTCAGTTAACATGACTATGGTAAACTGTGCAAGAAACTGTAGCCCTTGTATTTTCGAAGCTATATCTACGACTTCCGATCCGAACATTCAAGAGAGTATTTTTCCATCCTAAATACCCATTAATATTACTTAATTAAACTCGTGCTGTCACAGGTGTCCATAAACGATGGTAATTTGTTTACCATCGGTGAAATCTTCTGCTCGTAGTAAATACGTATCGTCTTCTTACTAAAGCTTATCGTCACCATGGCCGCACCCGATCACTTTGCAAATCGACTTTGATGAAACACCTCTCTTGAATGGGCGGCATCGCGCCCTAATGCCGGGTTCGAGTCCCGGCGTGCATTTGTAAGCATTTGTTGAGACAGACGGTGAGAAACATCGAGATTTGGATTTTCCGTGTGTTCGTGAGGTTTAGCGCTAATAGCTTTTTCATACCTACATCAGAGATCCACTATTTTCTGATCTGTAAAATCGGAGCTCGATTCGCATTTCATGATTAGGTTCGAGACCCTTACCCTTTTCTGTGACTAACTTAAAGACTGCAATAATTTCGAGTATAATCACCTCAGCCACTCAGGTATATCTGATATCGGATGTACCCTAGAGTTGCGACTACACAACAGATCATCATCATCGTCATATCAGCCGGAAGACGTCCACTGCTGGACATAGGCGCAGTATAATAAAGAGTACTATCGTAACATAGGCCTCCCCCAAAGATTGCCACAATGACCTATCCTGCGCCACCCGCATCCAGCGGACTCCTGCGACATTCACCAACAACAACTGATAACAACAGATTGAAAAACTTATTCCATTTTTCCATAGTTATATTCATATTCATATTTATTGATATTGCACATATACATTACACGTCAGATTTGGTTGTATGTACATAGAAAATAGAAAAGTATATTTCCTTCTCCGTGTGGAGTGTTTCTGAGCCACTCGAGTTATCCGCTAATATTTGTGCGTGCTGTTTGCCCGAGTGTTTGTCCACGCCTAGAGAGGGGATAAACTTATTCGAATAACTAATAAAATTATCGAATTAATGTTCGTGTTTAAATAAAGTATTTATTATTCATGGGATAATTGTGCTAATAAATATTTAATGGATTAACTTCTAAATTCCGAGAAAAAACACTAAACTATAACTCAAAGAAAGACTTACGACTGAAGGAACGAGACAAGATTTGTACTTCACATAATGCATCTTTAATTTTTCCTTTGCAGTAAATCATTATTATAGAAATACCGACCAGAAAACCCAAAAAAAGTTTAAATATTTTTCATTCATCAACTATTCGTCATTTAAAAAACGTCCAAATGTTAATCAGAAATGAATTACTCGTTAATGAAAAAATCTTGAATCATTTTTTATCGAATGAATGTTCATATGAAAAGTTATTGGAATAAGTAGTGTCCATCCCTGGCTGCGAGTGTTTGTCCGGCGGAGCACACGCTGCAGGCCTTATTGAACCCACTCAATAAGCTGATTACGACGAGATGTGTTTATGATTGTTTACCTAATATCTACTACAGTAAGGCTTCGAGGAGGGTAAGGACTGTAGGGTCGGCATCGACTATTTAATACCTGGAGTTACAAGCATCCATAGGCTACGGAAACTGCTTACGATTGTATCAGGGGAACCGTCTGCTTGTTTGCCTGTGACGAATTATTTCCGACATCAATACGCGCGTTCAATAAGCCTCTATAAATATGTATCGCGTAAGAATAAGAAATCCTAAACCTATTTCCTACCTACATTCCGTCTTTAACCATAGTTATGAGAAAGTTGAGAAACGTCAAAAATGCTCGTATTCTCGCGGCGTGGCGCCGGCACTAATTTGTTTTGATTCAATTAGTTAGGAGGCTTCGCGCCGGGAACGCGGCTTTTGCTGACAGTTGAAATATCGCTACAAATGCGGAGCTCTAATAATACCTGACAGTTGTTCCCAATTAAAAAGTATTTAGAAACATACCAAAAGATATGTACAAAGGTTTTGTAGCGACATCTAGAGGCCGATTCTATGTTATATTCAATGGGAAACACATTTACCGGGAAGAAACATTGTTTCTGACATTTGCAGCAACAACGAAGTTGGCCACACTGCAATACTGTGTGGTGACTTAGTGAGGTGGCATTTCGTGAATTTTTTAGCTCTAAGGTACGCTATCAGTTAGGTCGTGATCAAAGAATTCTGTATACTCTAAATTCATACCGGGTGGGGCCTGTAACAAAAGCAAAAAATTTAACTGTAAGCTGTACTCCTTACACAGACCAACATTTGTTCAGCCACTTTTAAAAATAACTTGTATTTTGTTATTTATCACCGTTGAAAGTTTTTCCTAAGAGGTAATGTATTGCGAATTCTGTTAAGTCTAAAGTGTGACTGACAACGTCAATGACAACAATAATGGCGTCCATTGAAGCTAATATTTTTTTTGTATGAAAAATAAGAAGATTAAAGACTTCATAATTTTTAAAAGTCGCTGAAGAAATGTTGGTCAGTTTAAGGAGTACAGCCTACAGTTTAATTTTTTGCTTTTGTTACAGGCCCCACCCTGTATACATATAAGTATGTACGAATACTCTAGGTACCTATAGATAGTAGTTAATCGCGAATACTTTTACATTTAGATCTGAGATTCAGCAGACTTTTTAAGCCTTTCAAAACTAATCATGTTCGTAAACTAGAATTATTTGAAAAGCAAGTAAAACATTTAAAATGAGTTTAATCTCTTTACCTTTCTAAAACTCAAATGTTACCTCACAACGTCAACTAACTTCTACAAAGCAATATTTTAGTCGTAGAAAGAATCTAAAATAGGCTTTAAGTTACAGTATTATGGTTTAAAATGATCAAAACTGTTAAGTGAAATATAATGTTTTTTAAATAACAGTACGAATAGAATTTCCAAAACGCTCGGAAAGCTCAGGCGATGTTTAATTGCATTTCGTTTTTCGTCACTTTCCGCCATTTTGTTCTTTTACGTGCTCAAATTACGAGACTAGTGAAAAAATATTGCACCGCTTTTCGTTTTTAATTAAGTTTATCTGTGGCGGGCGTTTTGCGAGCCCGGCGACGCGTTTCAAAAGAATATACCATGTAGAATTTAAATACCTAATACTCGTATGTACCTATGGGTACATGTTCGCTTATACGTTATACCTACGTGTATATTCCTAGCTAGACGAATTCAGGCTGAAAAGAAGACTCTTTTCGTTAGTGTAGCATATCGGTTTACCAATCTACATTTTAGTAATATACTTAAGTACACACTACACAGTTTGGATAAGATAACACAAAACTCATCTACTCTGATCTGATCACGCTTTGGCAATTTTGCATAATCTAACTAAGCAATAAGTATGTATGTATGTATGTACCTAAATAAAGCTTCATATCAGAAGAGACACTTTGCAAGAAAACTTGGCGTGTTCAACTCCTTGTACAGTTAGGAAACATTTCCAATAAATAATTAGGTACCTACTTATAGTACTTATACAGTGCGTAAACGTAATAAGGGCGATAAATGAAACCAGGTACATATATAATTCAATATTGTTATCATTAATTAAGAGGTGTTTTTGAGTTACTCTTAATTTTCAGCCCATAATTAATTTTTGAAAAAATTTCCAGCAGCAATGTACTATAAACGTGGTTGCTATGACAATCAATGACAACTCTGTCAACGAGCGTTTAACGCGAGTGTGTTTGCATTACGTTGCGGGCCGAATTAATTTGTATGGATAAAAAAAATATTTCAATTTTAAGTAAAAGTTATCTAATTCCATTGTTTATGTCCTATACTCACCACCGTTAAGAGGTTCGCCCGTATTAGGTTTACACCCTGTATATACAGTCACCGGGAATAACATCTCACAAAAACAGGCCACAAAAATATTTTCACCACACCAACTGGCAAAGTACTGGTAAAGGCTTTCCTTGCTATTCGAAAACAGATAGCAAAATTGCATTTTATTCACAAGGGGGCAAAGTAATTTCATACAAATTTTAACTCGATGTCTTAATCTGGCTGCTAGATTTTACCTATAAATGATGATTTTGAATCATAAATATTGATTAAATTGATAGATTTCATTTATTTTGATGTTTTATAGTCAGTATTTTGTTCGTGTTGGTGTGGTGAAAAATTTTGTGTTTCACTCGGTGGCAAAGTTTGTTTAACCTTCGTGCCTTGATACCCTCGCAACGCTCAAGATTCCACTTTTGAACCACTCGCTACGCTCGCGGTTCAATATTGGAATCTTTCGCTTGCTCGGGTATCAATATTAGCACGTGCGGTTAAACAACTACTTTGCCCCCTTGTAAAACAAATAACTAACTATTTTGTTATTCTTATTATGGTGAAGTACTTTATATCGCCGAACACGACAAAATTTAATAAATTTTAAAATAACCCACCATTCTCTCTTGCCCAGTTTTTTTGTTGATAAAAATGAGTTTCGCTAAGAAAAATGAATAGTTACGAGCGCCAACCCACGTAGCTGCATTAAAGTATTCCGTGAAACTAGCTCGGAAGTAACACAACGTTAATTAAAATAAAACACCTCGCTGCCATACAGCGGTCTCGACACAATCCCATTGTTATCCGCCACAATTTACACTTAAACTACCTGTAAAACAAATAACGAATGCTAATTTCAAAGCAGTATTATTTCAATGTTATTAAATGTGCCAGTAATTTTTCATTGAAACTTTGCATGTTCCGGAGCGCATTAGGAAAGTCAAGGAACGCGTAAAAACGCAATGGCGGCGCGCGTTGGCAATCTTAGTAGCGCCGCGCCAACGCAAAACTGATCTTCTTGCGAAGGTGACACGGTCGCACCGGGGCGCAGATAGGAGCGGGTGTGCGTACGTTCGGCGAAGTCGTAGGAAGTCTGTCGTTCCATTCCATCGGATGTGTTGATGTGCGCGGAGTGTGAGCCACCTTTAAGAGCGTCACACACGGTGCTGTCCAGATACTAAGTATAATATTTTATTTGAGGGAACTTGAATAATGTAAGTAGTACCTAATATTTTAAGGACCTGAAGGCATCACGAGGGTATCAGACACTGTTAAGTACAATATCTACAATTGTACATCCCCTTTCTGTACCAACTGGTCGTGCACTCAGCGAATAGTACAGCTCGGTAAAAGAGAGTATAAACGGAACTTTTTTTATCAAAGCAACACGAAATCTCTCGAAATTCCACGTGCAAAACGGTTTACATAGACGGTGGCGCCCCTATTATTTTGTACTCTTGCCAGGCTGTATCTCCGCCGTGTGTCACGCGTCACGCCCTGAATCTCGCATTGAAAAGTCCCCGTCGGCACGGCTTCGGGTGCCGGGCTGGAGTAAAGACCCAGATATTGTCGGATAAATTGAATCCACGCACTCGTAATAAGAGAGACGTATGCGCGTGAATTAGTTCCTAAGGGCTTTACGAGTTCATTTCTCTGGTATAACTTTTTACGAATGATATTCGTTATTCGCTCCGACATTTTTATAGGAATGCGGGCGTTGTATCTCGTTTCTTGTTTGTATTAAACATCTTCCACCATTTATTTGCCGGCTTGTAGGATTTACTCTTTTAATATTTTAGTTAAGTAATAACCAAATAGTACCTATAGTAAGATGCAGAGATGGATAACGAATCAGTTATGCGATCGAAATTTCATTTACAATATTTTAATATGATACGATTGATTGATGCATGTTGATTTAATTAGATTTGAGTATCTTCCGCAAATTGACAATTATTAATTTATTACATTGTGTGAACAACAGCAGTGTTAGTTCGTTTTCACATTATCCGATCCGATATCGGATGTCGGATGGATTTCAAAGGCAAAAATCCAAGATGGTGGCTTCAATGTATGGGATATCGGTCCTACATCCCAAATCGGATCGGATAATGTGAAAACGGACTTATGTTAGGCTAGTTCGACGACGTTGGTACATTTTTTTCAGCAGCTTAGTTAAAAGGTTAAAATATAATAATATTTAAATATCGTTTCCATGAAATGACCTCCATCAACTCTCTGTAGGTACATACATATAACGCGCCCCTGGCCTACTCATATTTGCATGTGGTCCGGAACCACCTTACACATACACATTGCATTAAATTGCTCGGTCTCGCGCTACATTCGTTGATATCTCGTGAAAAATAAATACAGCGTCCTTGCCAGTGATGTGCTACCATGTTTCATTTGCAGCAGCAATATTCTGTTAATGTGTGATTATAATTTCTTTGATGGCGAGAGTCATATAATTAGAATCTGGTGCAAAAACTATAATTATAATCGTATCATCAAGTAAATTAAAGATTTGGTACAGTTTTGGCAATATTTCCCTTCCTCTAGTTTCATTTTGATTGTTAAACTTGAGGAGGTCAGTGTATATGTAATGAACATTTCATTAGCATTAATACCTACATTCGATTAGTCATTATTACCCGCTGTGGGTACTTAAATAAATCATTAAAGCAACCTACCATTGTTTAGTATTTCCCAAACACTGCAGGTGACAAATAATATTGCACCTACCGGCAATATTTTCTTACTTCACTTTAGGTTCGTTATGCAGCACTTCAATATTATCAACCAGACCAATGTAAAAATAAATATAACACACCACCACAAGAACCGAACTCGACAATCGTTTCGCTTCTTCTCATGCGCGATCTGTCGTCCGGCAATGTAACCTTGCCACTTGCCAGGCAATATTGCCTAGCAGCAATATTTCCCGAGTGCACGTTGTGTTACGTCCCTCGGACGCAAAAGGGGTCAGTGCGAATCAGCTAGATTGGATTACCGTGTGTCGGATAACGAGGCAGCTCATTTTATTTTTATTTGCGCGCCAAATTTGGCCCCTACTTAACTAAGGGCGGCGTACATGTTCGTACGTGTAACTATAGATGCCTTCACTACGAGCAGAAATTCGAAGAGTTCGCTTACATTTTATGATCGAACTCTACACACGTTTCAAAAAACAAAATGAAGCATGGTTTACTTGGTCAAACTATAAGTAAAATTAAGTTATTAAAATTCAGTTCATTTATTCTTTGAAGTTCTGACTTTATGAACAGATGAAAAAATTATAGTTATTTGTTATACAAGGGGCAAAGTTGTATTTTAACGCCGAGTGTGGAATTGAAAAACGAGCAAGTGAAAGGATTCCATAGTTGAACCACGAGCGAAGCGAGTGGTTCGAGAATAGAATCCTGAACTTGCGAGTTTTTTAACACACAAGAAGTAAAATACATTTGCACCCGAGTGTAACACAAAACTTTTCCTCACTACAGCGAGGAAACTACAACGCAAAAAATGCGTTTATCACTGCTTCCAGTAGTTCCACAGGTGGTAAATCATCTTTATTACTAGATTCCCCTACTTTTATCAATTTTAAAGCAGTTAATTTGACTTTATTCAAGGTCAAATCACTTTACCCACTAGTGGATAAAATGTGTTTTTACCCGCTGGTATTAAAGGATATATATATATATATATACACGTGTTTCCGAGCTAGTGAGAGGAAAAATACATTATTACCTAAGTAGGTGACGATTAAACTAATGACTAAAATAGTAATCTATTTTACATTATATCCCGTCTGACGGGTTAAGAATTTCACCACCCCTTTCTTCCCGTGGGTGTCGTAGAAGTCGACTTCTACGACACCCACGTCCCCTCCTCTCTCCCTCCGCAACAATTTAATTCCATATCCCACAGTCGACTGTGGGATATGGGTTAAATTGTTGCGGAGGGGAGAGGCTGGCAACCTGTCACTGCAATGTCACAATTTGGTTTTCTTTCAACCCCTTTTTGTCAAGAGTGGCACTGAACCTTAGTAGTTCATGTGCTCTGCCTACGCCTTTATGGGATATAGGCGTGATTATATGTATGTATGCATTATATTAGACTTTTTTTTAGGTATATTTAATTGATGAATCTGTCTATACGTTAACACTTACGAGTATGATTCTGTATGCAGGCCGCAGCGGACATTTCATTTTTGTTTTATATTAATTTTGTATTCCCGCCATTTGATGAAGGTCGTGACAGTGACATCACACGCGGCGATCGCGAGCGAAATGAAAGCGAGCGGTTATTCAAAGTTTCTGGACTTGTGTGTTTAAGTTGCGGAGTCTATTAGTTGCTACAAATAGGATCGAGTATTATAGAGAGTTACTGTCGAAGTAAAATGTGTAATCACAGTGCACAGACTGCCATCTCTTGACACAGGCTTAAAACTTTTGAACCTCAGTTTTGACAATTTGGTCTATATTCTTAGCTTGATAGGTTTTAAAATGTCAAATATGAATATTAGCGCCATCCAGCTGAACCTCCTATATTCCTCCGAGGCGTGGTGTGTATACCGTCGCCATATACGAACTCTGGATCGTTTCCACCTGAAATGTCTCCGTTCCATCATGAAGATCAGATGGTCCGACAGAGTGCGCAACACCGAAGTCTTGCGACGGGCCAATGTTGGTGGCATTGAGGCCTATTTAATGCGTCGGCAGCTTCGTTATTGTGGTCACGTATCGCGTATGCCGGAGGAGAGAGTGGCAAAACGAATATTTTACTCTGAACTGGAGGAGGGCAAGCGAAAGCATGGCGGACAACTCCTTCGGTTCAAGGATGTCCAAAAGCGTCACTTGAAGAGTTGTGGCATAGAGCCCTCTCAATGGGAGCATTTGGCAGCACAACGACCAGAATGGCGCAGGTTGATATTTAATAAAGTGCGGAATTTCGAGGATCAACGTAAAGTTGACCTCGATACTAGACGCGACCAGCTCAAGGCCCGCCCACCCGCTGCCATATCCTATAATTACACTCACGGCGTACTTACGTGTCCTCAATGTGGACGGAGTTTCGCCGCAAAGATAGGCTACATCAGCCATCTTCGGGCGCATGAGCGTCGGAACATTATTTAGGGGTCGAAGTGGTCGCCATGGCCGAAATCGGTCGGACTCCATCATCATCATCATCATCATCATCCAGCTGAGCGTACCCCAAAGGTGTTATGCCATCTAGGCCACCGTACCTGTTTCTGTATGGTACTGAGCTGAGGTACGTTTTTTTCTTAGACTTTATCTGTCTATACATACGTATAATCACGCCTGTATCCCATAAAGGGGGAGGCAGAGCACATGAACTACTAAGTTTCATTCAGTGCCACTCTTGGCAAAAAGGGGTTGAAAGAAATCCAAATTGTGACATTGCAGTGACAGATTGCCAGCCTCTCGCCTACGCCACAATTTAACCCATATCCCACAGTCGACTTCTACGACACCCACGGGAAGAAAGGGGGTGGTGAAATTCTTAACCCGTCACCACACGGGACCTATCTCATCTATTATCTGTCTATACGGAATTATATATGGCTTTGGTTGCTATTAGCAATTTGTGTCGGTTACGCAACTCTTAATTTAAATAAATAGTGTTGACAGCAACATAATTATTTGCTTTGGTTGTGTGTGAAGGGTGCGGAGTTTATGAGGCTGATTCTCCGAGACCCTAATTTTCAATGTCCGGAGGCTTATTTCACTGAAAACTTTAGTTTTAAATCCTGTTTTTTTTTTTTTTTCAGAGATACTTTATATCTCTAGTCGACTGGGACATCGATTAGCTTTAGTATAAGGTCATTGTAATTTTTTATATTAAAAAAATATATCCGTTATTCTTACTACTCTGTCGTGTCCGTTCTCCATTTTTCTCTAAACATGTGATGATAACTTCAATTCAGTCAACTTAACGAATATTTTGATTGAGTACATGGATACATTATTAGTTACTAAATTACTAAAATTTAACAAGTATTTTTTATCTATAATTTTGTATTTAAAATTTAGGAAATAAGAGATGTCCGCGACAAAATTCTTATTTCTCTGGTGCGGGTTTTATTCGCCTGTATCGTAAACGTATTGAAGATTGTAGACAAACTTCCCCCGCGCGGGGAATAATCAGTCGCGCTCGGAACGTGGTACGAGGTGGAAGTGTCGGCTGTTGCACGTGGCTCCGGAATTACGAAGGTAAATATCTTATTCCTCTGTCCGTGGTTCAGGTATCATTCTTATTACTCTGTTCGATTTTTTGGGATTTGTGTAACTTTTAAAAATGTACTTTTTTGCTTAATTAATTGCTTTACGTACTATCTATTGATATTATTAACGACAGCTGCGTTGTATATACACATTATGAATCATTGGTTTTTTTTTCGATAATTTCTTATTCCTCTGTCCCTTATTCCTATGGATTTTGGACAATGGAATAAGAATTTTCAAAATTTTTCTTGTTTTTCTTAACTGACTTTCAAAAAGAAGAGTAGTTATCAAGTGATTTCCTATATTTTAAAGTACCTTAATAAAAAAAACTTAGATCTTTTTAAAAATATTAATAAAAAAATTTAGATCTTTTTAGCACCTAGTGTATTTACATTCTGAATGTTATTAATAAAAATAAATATAAAAATATTCTAGAATACTTTTTTGATAGTTTTGTGATCAAAAGTACAATATATAATTTATAAATATACGGTTTTAACATCTTTGTTAACTCTATCCTGACTTATCTTATTCCTCTGGGCCTAAATTTCTTATTCCTCTGGACCAAAAAGTTAAATGAATTTATTTTATGAATTAGTTCACAAAAATATGGGCCAAACCATAGTTATGTCTAAAAATAAATCTATTTTCACAAGAGTTATGTCCTTATTGGTCAAATTTCAAAAATAAAAAAGGACAGAGGAATAAGACAAATATCGCTGTCTCGTAGAATGACCCATGAGCGGTCTCCGGTCGGTCTGGCAGAATCTTTTTAAACTGAAATAGATACCATACACTAAAGAAAAAGCGATCAAGCCCACCACGGTGGACTGGTGGTGGAGAAATCTTTTAAGTTAAATCGAGGGCGCCGGTTCAGAGTCCTACCGGCTGCGCCATGTAGGTAAAGTAACCATTAGTAAGAAATTGTACAATAAAACCACCTCAGCTGGATTCACAGTCTGATTAGATATCTATTATAAGTTTAGAAATAGGGAGTTCATGGTTGTTTCAGATAACTATTAATTTAATTCATCTGAAACCCTTGTTGGGTCTTCATTTATCTTAGTATTCCTTGTAATCTGCCAAATCTGATATTTGTATCTGTATTTTACGGCGTCGCAGTGTGTCACATGAGACGGAAGCCAAACAGAGGATACATGATATATAATCTTGGCCAGAATTATCTGCTCGCGGGAGTCTCCGGGGAAATCTCGCCCGTCTCCGCCCACGTCGATCCACACCTCGCAAGCAGAGAACAGCCCAGCCAAGGTCACAATCACAATTAGTGTAGCTTCGACCACAGAAATATCAATATCTATCGCTCTTTTATATACATAGCGTGTGTATCCCATGGCGTTAAAACTTTTCAATAACGTTTAGTATCGGACCTAAGGAGCCTCACTGCATGGGTTTTTTAATAGATGACATATTTTTTTTTCGTAAATACATAATAATTCAGCAAGCAATGTATGTCCACATCAATTAGCGTACCTACCTAAACGTTATTTCTAGGCTTGGGACTTTTGATGCTTTGCTATGGTTCTTGGTGTATCCGCAGAGTCGCCATTATGTTAAAAAAAATTTTTCGAAGTCAAATTCAAAAGCCTGGAAATAAAATATCTAACAACAATTAAATATCTCTATCCAATCTAAATAATAAGCTATATTCACCACAGTTTTTTTGATAGGATACACTTTTTAATATGGTTAGCATAATGCAAATACTTCTTTTTCCGGCTTTGGAAATGAAACATCACATAAGGAGAGCAAAATATACTAGACTTTTCTTTCATCATATTTTAATTCCTGATACGGCTCCTAACCAGGATTTAATTTCGCAAGTCGTAAATTTTTTTTTTTTTTTTTTTTTTTTTTTATTATAGATGGGCTTACTCTTGACCACAGACTAGCCAAAAGGCAAAAGACGTGGCCTACGTGGTGACGTGGTAATTATTCATTTTTAAAATTTTGTTACAAATTGCGTAAACGATATTTCATCTGAACTGACAACTTATTACTCAAGTGTTTTTTATTTTTATTTGAAATAGATGTCAGTAGTCTGTCAAACAAAACACAAGTATCAAAGAGGATGCATAGTAAAAGTAAATCGTAGCGTACGTATATATGTAGTATATATTATGCATATCGCTTCAAGTGTGAACTTCGACACGTGTGTAATAGATTTGTGATAAAATTAATTGCATATTGTTATATGGTATACGTATAGATCATGACATCTAACATGTTTTATTTCCAGGCTTTGACTTTTGACTTCGAAAAAAATTTTTTAACATAATGGCGACTCTGCGTAGGATGCCAGAACCATAGCGAGCATCCAAAAGTCCCAAGCCTAGTTATTACACTGACGTTTATGTCGTGTCAAGATTAAGTTGAACGGCATACATTGCTGCTTGGCCAGATTAAAAAAAGTAATTACTCTTTGATTAATAACATTTTTTAACAAAAATGATTATCCTATACTAATTAGTATGATCAGATAATATAACTGGATACATCATTATTCGCATGCGTATGGAATCCACACGCTGTATCGAGTGCGAACCAGTGACGAGTGGCGTGTCGACCGCCACGAAGCATGAGCGACTTGCCACTAGTCTTTAAGTCTACATGGCCAGTGCGCACGGGCAGGGGAACGATCGGCAGATAAGTTACGAAAAAAAATAACATCAAAACAGAAAATTCAACTTTTTGTATCGTTTCACTGCTAAGAATCTGTGTTAGTTAATTAGTTTTATTGGGGATCCGCAAGTCGACAACGAGATCGTCATTTATTTTGCATGTAAAAGACGAGGCAATGTTCACGGCAAGACGTTCGGCGTCCCTAAGAGGTGTTCGCTATATTCAATTAATTTGTGTGTCATAAATATTAGTACCTGTATAAAAAAAATTAAATAATATATTTTCAAAAAACTCTACTTTAACGTATGTGTAAATTAGAAAAATCCTTTTTGATGTAAAACTAGAATTTGCTCAAAAAATTAATTGATAAGTTTTACCTACTCGATAAGTGAAGGCGAGCTCTCGATGGCGATGCGCCCGAGTGCAGTAACCGGCAGTAACTGCATCACGCAGGACCTGACACTGGAAACATCGCTGCAGATTACACTAACCCTTCATTCAGTTACATTATTCAAATGATTGCCTGAAACGTCAAGAAAATCTCTGAAAGTCGCAAACGTAGAAAGATATCTCACTTGTTCATGTTCTCTGCATCAGCAACGTAAAAAAATAATAGATCCTTACACGCACGAGTTGAGTAGCTCTGCTGTGTGTAGCCATCTGTAAGTGTTTCTTAGACGGTTGCTATAATTAATTATCAATGATTTAAAAAATTCTGCGTTCTTTCCTTCGACATCTTAACTTTCATTACTTAAGAGTTGGGATACTGATTGACATAGAAGTAGGTGCATTCGCTACCGCATGTTCCAGAAGTCTTGAAGACAGGCGACTTTTACTGGATATCTGTGTAAATACTCTTTGATATTATTTCAGCGCGTTTAGATATTGGCTCTTTACTCTTGGCGGAAATAAAACTCTCGGTGCCATCAATCAGAACCCACGTCACTCAGAACGCTGGCTCTTTTAGTCTGAATAAAGTTCGCACTAAATATGCTCAAAAGTTCATACAATAAATCTCGTATATTAAAGCTTTATAATACTAAATTTACTAGTGATTCAGATCTCTGTTCGACTGCACAAAGTGCACATCACTAAAGAACCGTATGCGACTTTTATTAATGCAAGATAGACCGACAGCTAACTTAACTAATATATGTATGCAGTATTGCTACATTTATCTACACTACCCATCATCCACTCACACATGCAAACACACATGACACATCGTGAATACCTCTCACACATTCAATACACTCACCGTTTTACGCGTGCTAGTTGTTAGTTTCTGGTTTTTAGCTTCTCTTGCTATTTATTCACTTTTCCTTCCACCTAGTATTAAGCCATTAATTGTATTCTTGTGATGACATCTTTTATTGGCTTGCATTGTATTGTATTTTTTAACATAAGCATTTGTTTTTCTTGTATTGCTGTTGATGCCCCACAATAAATAAAATAAGTAAATAAATAAACAAAAATTACTATTGTTTTTTTTTACAAACCATTCATTCATTCATTTTATTCAAGACTAAAACCATCAGGAGGGCGATTTTTGAATCTCGCATACAGGATTTTGTCACTAAAATACCGGTTGAAAACGGTGACTTGCTTATTATTTTCAGTGATAATTTTTCTGAATTCTGAGGCGCGTGGAGACTCGAGCGTCATCCGGCTAGGTCAGAGGAATCATTATTATTTTCCACCTCACTCACATTTCCTCGAAAAAAAAACATCCAAGCTCTTCACACAAACATTTGGAATTATGTACATATGAGAGCATTTTCCCCAGATAAACCAAAGACCGTAGCTAACACTCCGCCACGCTACAGCATTTATGCAGCAGCCGACATTACCGAGGCGTAATGTCTATGGCGTAATCAGCGGGAGTGGGCAGTAATCGCATCAGGACTATCAGGAGTATCGGGGAGTATGGGACACTCTCGCGGCGCGCGGTGCGGTTGCAAGCGTTGCAAGCCATTATCGACTACCCTCCGAGTAAGCACAGAGTTAAGGCGAGATGATCTGTCAAACTAACCAATCCAAGGGGGTGAGGTGCGCGGCG